>NC_142413.1:13757529-14957529 GCF_059516105.1 Syngnathus floridae | reverse complement strand
TGGTGAAAAATAGTAACAATGGTTAATGGTAATGAATTTTACGTATTTTCGCTTATGTAAAAAACATTTACTTTACAGGGTCTTTAAGAAACAAACAATAGCAAGTCTGAAATAGCAAAACCAGCCCCCCCTCCAAAAAAAAACAAGCCAAGAGCCAGATCAATAATAGTTATCATTACGAAGTGCGTACATTCAAATAAATCCCTCTTATAATACCCATAATAGTCGGCCGGTTGCCTGGCTCTCTGCACTTGAGTCAATAAACCCCCCCAACTACTTACAATCCATAAATAAAGCAGGACTTCAGCAATGACATTTAATTATATTGACAATAATAACATTATATAATAGTGTTTATATGGTGCAATCTGAAATTACTCCGACACTAGCAAGTGTGACTACTGAGTGTGTGCATTTGTGTGTGATTGATTGACGTGATGTCATGTGTGTGTGCGTGCGTGTGTGCATGTGCGTGCGCACGCGTGCATGCGTGTGTGTATGATGCAGTGCACTTCCTTATCGCCTGTCAAAATGACTGAAGGTTCAGGTGACCTCCTCCGGTCACCCCTGAGCCTTCTCTCATGAGAGACTTGCACAATTTGAGGTCACATGACCGTGATAATGACAACAAAGAGTTCATTTCAGGAAACAGGGCCGTTCATTTAAGCCCAAATGCGTTATGTTTGAGAGAGCCTTAACTTCCTGGCAACATGCCGTCACTGTCAGGGAGAAAATAATGACATCGCTGTCAAACGCCATGTACAGTAAAGAAAAAGAATATATATAGCAATAAAAAAATTAAAAAATAACCGTGGAACAATGTTGTGAATAAACACAGAAGTTCAAAACCAGAAAAAGAAACTGTCCAAAAATAAGTGAATAAACTAAAAACAAAATCCCAAAGCTTATTCAGCAGCCGTTTGACTTTTGTACAGAGCAGTCAAATGCATTCCCATTGGAGCACTCCAATATGTTAAGATGCTAACACCAAAAACTGTTGGATGTAAGGCACTTACATGCATTTCTCACTAATATGCAAGATGTAAATAAGCCTTGCTCTGATTGGGCTGCTGTTCTTTTTAATTGCAAGAATTGTTTTTTCCTCTGGTTGCTAGTTCCTAATATACGGACCTCTTGTGGCCACTACGTCTTCATTGTTATTCTTTCCTTTTTTGTGGGGTGCAATGGAAATTCAGCGGGCCATTGGCAAAGTTGTGTCCGGTCAGTTCACCCAGGTGGAAAATTGTTTTTTCTCCTCTATGCCGACGCCCAGCAACCTTGCGGCTGTTTTTCGAATGTAGTCTTCTATATTTTTTATTCCTCCTGCATGCTGAGGCCACACAACCGTGTGGCTGCGACTGACTGCCGCCCGGTGTGTCTATAGGTGTTTGCGATGTATGGCTTCACAGCACGAGGGAACCACGAAGTCTCTGTGGCGGCAGGCGACCCGGTGCATGTCCTCGAGCCTCACGACAAGCGGGGCAACCGTGAGTGGAGCCTGGTGGAGGTGCGAGGTCGGCAAAGGGGCTATGTGCCCTCCAACTACCTGGCCGTGGCCCCCATCCCGGGCGCACTAACCTCCTGCCAACCATTCTGCTAGAACATCTGCTGTGGGCGCTCGTGTGCAAAAGGTTAGCTGACATCATCAACCATAAAGAAATAGATGTGTGTTAAATACTGGCTGCACACAATAAACAAAACACTGGTTACAACTCTTCGAACCACGGTGGGGGGGGAATTTTCAACAACAGAAAAATTGAAAAGGCAAAACCAAGTCTAGCAGTCAAAATGCAAATGAATGTATACAGACAAGAACCAGGTTAAAAAAAATTAAGTAACTGTGTCAAAACCAGTCAAAAGAACACTCAAAAACTTAGTCAAAAACCAAGTCAAAATCTGTCCAAAAAAAGTAAATATAGGTTTTAGATAGTTCTTGACATTTTATGACTCTTTTAGATATGTTTTGTCATGATTTCTGATTTGTTTCCTCACTCCTCTCGACTGGTTCTTGCCTTGGTTTTCGAATTGGATTGGACTATTTATTGCTTTTTTTTTTTTTTTTTTTTTTTTTTTTTTGATTGGTTCTTTGACTTTGTTTTGGGCTATTCATGACTTTTTCACAGTTTTTTTACTTTTGTTTCTTACTTGTTACCTTTTTTTTGGTTGTTACCTTTTTGAACAAAGTCTTTGTTTTTTTTAACTTCATCTTTGACTGTTTTAGGCTAATTCTTGACTTGGTTTTGAATGATTCTTGAAATGTTTACATAACTGTTGCTCAAGTCTTTTTGACTTGGTTTCAACGGTTAACTGTTTTGGGCTACTTTTTTTTTTCTTTCTTTTTTTTTTGCTCTAAACACTTGACTTCACTTAGTATATGACTAACTTAATTTGTTTTTTGATTTTGATTGTCTGTCCTGAGAGGTTCTGTTGAAATTCAGCCAGTGGTTAAAAGCTCAGAAAACATTATGTAGTCCCCCACCCACCTAAACCATCCTCAGTGGTTAGTTGTTAGAGATGATGGGCTGTGTGTGTGTGTTGTTAACCAGTTAGCAGCTACAGTGGCGCCACTGCATGGACACTGAAGGACCTAATGCTGTTTTTTGCTATGGAGATGACTCAATGCCTTCCACATGACTGTGAAGAGACGCTGTAGTGAGATGTCGGTGAAATGAAGGAAACGCTGCAGATTTTGCCTTCTGTGTGCATTTTGTATCATAGTTTTTGTGATGTTTAGAGGGACTTTTTTATGTTATTACATTAGTGCACTAAAGACATGTCAGGATTTGGTAGGACGGAAATTGTAAATATAGTGATGCCTTGAAGTACTTGAGTGACTGACTTGCAATTCTTTTTAAGTTGTCAGACTTAATTTAAACCTGTGTGTACAAACTTGAGACAGGAACATTAGTTTTCCAAATGTAAACAATTTAGCACTAAAATGTTTTGAGGTATTTGTCACTCCCAGTTGAAGCTTACTATCAAACTAAGTAAATGTATACAATGTCAGGTCACTGTGTATCTAAAACAACTACATAACTCCGCTGATTAACAGCAAACCATACAAAATCCCATTGATATGCAAACAATATATGAACACAAACGGAAGAGCAACACGAAGAGCAAACCAACCAGCTGGCACATATACAGAATGACTAACTTTATATTCCTCGTTTCCCGGGTAATTCATAATTCCCACTTTGCACGATAGAAACAAACAAAACTTGAAATAATCCAATAAATATAATATTCAAATAATCTAAAACTAGTTTTAGTATTGCAAATAACGCAAACACAGAGCTAAAAATTTGATTCTGCATTCTGTTTTATCGCCCTGATGCATGCGGGAATATTAATAACATTGCACAGTGTGTGTGTTGCCAGTATTAACACAAACGTGTACGCTTGTGCTCTAAATTTGTATATCTGTATTACTGTTTTTTGGGTGTCTTATTAACTTATTGGAGACATTGCAAGTGTCCATTTCGTTGAATGTAGCAGCACGCCGATGCTAAAGATACTTCAATAAAGCTATGAAATCCAACTCATTCCACACGGTTTTGACTTTGGAATTCTGGCTATCATTCTTTAAGTCACACTCCAAAATGCAGAATTATAATATCGCCAAGCATTTGCATACGTTGTCCAGGAATGTTTGTTTCATTATTTCCATAACAGAATTCCACTTAAGTTGATACCATAGTAGAACATATGTATTAAGAAAATCAATGATAAGTTTAAGGACTGCAGATGACTTGAGCACCCGTAGTTTGACGTTTTGACCATTTGATAGAAGCTCATAATTTCAAAACCTGTGTTTTGTCATGAATGCCCTAAAGAAATACAAAATGCGACCGTTGTATTGGTTAAAAAGTTAAGAGTTAAAAATATAGAATCTTAGGACAATATTGGAATAGAATATCAAGGTAATTATGAATAAAATATTTATCAAAGTAAGTCATTTTGCATACCTGAAATATTAGTTCTAAACAATATAACGTTTTTCATTTGATTGAATAATTGGTTATTTATGAATAAAGGGGTTAACAAATTGAATTATTTGAAAAAAACACTACAATAAATACAAAAATAACAGTAAAAGAAACTATTTTACATGCGTTTATTTTACATATAAATCATTTGATTTTATATGCTGAATTTTTAGCATGATTTTTTTTTATTTGACCTATACACCACAATTTCACATAGCTTGATATAAATATAAACAGAATAATTGTATTCTTCTAATTATCAGTACCAGCTATTTAAAATAAGTAATTTAGTGCATTTTACAATGGAAGAAAATTGAGCAGGTTTAAGTTATCGTAGGTGTGGCCCTCTGACACGCTCAGGTTTTTCATGTGGCCCCTTGTAGAAATTAACTGCCCACCCCTGGTCCAGAGAGATTATTTCTGTTGTTCAAGGTGTCAGCTATCATGGATAACTGGCGTTGTAACATGTTCAACATTTGTGTTGCCCCTTAAATTGCCTATGTGTGTTTTTTATGTGTGTACGTGTCAACCTCGATGTGCTCCTTCATCAGCCATTTGCTACAAAATGTCTTCAGGCATCTGCTGGCCGCTGCTTGTCTGCAGATGTAGTGTGCGCGTGTGTGTTGATGCAGCAGAGTTGCACGTGTGTAACAGTAACAGATCTCATTCTATAAATATCTGATCCTCCAGCTGAACGCGGGCTAAAAATAGAATTTGTCTCTCAGAGCCGCCCCCTAGTGGAGCGCAGAAGAAGTGCACTGACTTGATCTTGAAACGCAGTCAGTGAATTCTTTGGTGAATGGTATTCAAAGACGACAAGTAATCACCTGAATCATTTTGTAATATGATTGTGATAAGATAATTTTAATTACAAATGTGTCGGTGCCTGTGTATGCGTGTCTGCATGCAGAAAGACAACGGTTAACCAAATGTTGCTAATGGAAGCCTCTGGGTGACAGCCAACCATCTGTGCCGCTGCATGCAATGGTGTGTGTGCGTGTGTGTGTGTAGATGTGTGTAAGTGTACGTGCGTGTAGACATGTGTAAGTGTATGTGCAGGTTCATTTCAAATATATTGATTTTGTTATTGCTGTACATATGAAGATAATGACAAAATAAGGTCAAATAGTTGAGAAGTGTACTGTACTTCATTACACAGACTCCACCTTTTTTAATCTTGATATGGTTAAAAAAAAAAACTAATACCAAAACTATCAAAAAAACTAACACAATGTACATACAAAGTACTAAAATAAACGAACAAAATCTAACAAACCTGCTGTAAAGATCAAAACTAACTGAATAAATAACAATTTAGGACCAAGTAATGGACTAAGTAAAGTCTGTTTGAGTGTGTAGTTCACCAACTGACATGATTAACTAACTAGCTAACCAAGTAAATAACTAACCAACTGGCCTAATAATAAACTTATTCTGACCAATTTACATATTAATCGCTGAATGACAAACCAGATAATTCACTGAATGGCCATCGCAACAACTAACTAACGGAATGATTGACAGAAATAGAAAAATGGTCCAAGCCTCTTTAAAGACTTAAAAAAGGTAGCAGTAGCTTGGGGCTTCTCAACTATTCTTACTCAAGGACCCACAATTGTCTTACAAGACGCTTCCTCGACTCATCACGTCCAAGCTCCCAAGAGCACCCTCTGCTGATAGCGCCACCAGACTGTAATGTGTCTACAAAATTGTAACAGGCTGACGCTGCAATTGCACAGGCGGCGGCGTGGGTGAGGCTTGATGCAGTGTGACGTGTGCTGCTATGTGTATTAATCCTGTGTACTGCAGCCCTGTCAGTGCACATCTGTCACCAAACATCTGTGCACTGTGCCAAGCCTATCTTTGTCTACAATATGTGGCAGAAGTAAGACACCTAAAAGCATGTCACCTTTTTTTACAAGCAAATTTAATGGAGACGGTAAATTGTACATAGTACATCACAGATACTAAATCTCAGCAGTATATCTACGTACATACTATATTTCAATATACAGTTGAACCCTGGAAGTCAACCACCTCGGTATGCCACATATTCGTTTGTTTGACACTTTTTTTTTTTTTACTTCTTGACAGCATTAGCAATCAGTTTGACCTGCCCTACTCCTCTTTGCTCTCCTTTTCATCCTTCACCTTGTTCGCCTTCTTTTATCTCCGCACACATCCTCCGCTGCCCATGTCATTCTTCATCCATTTTCTCCCTCTTCTCCTGAAAAAGAAGAGCTCAAAGCTTCATGTCAACTTCATCTTATCCTCTCCAACCAACCTCTCTTCAAACTAATAGTAATGGATTACCATTACCTTTACATATAGTGTGTGTTTGTGTGTGTGTGTTGTGGGTGGGGTTACCATGGGGGTTATTGATGGCACTGACCTTCAGCCTCACGGAATGATGGGTGTCCTGCTCAATAATAGATTGGACGCTCTCCCATCAGCCGGCATTTGTCCATGAGAGAGTGACAGATATATGAGGCTTTTTATTCGCTGCGTCTCCAGGTCGATTTGGTCCGCGGGCACCTGATGTCGTCCATGTACATTGTTGTTGTTTTTTTTATATTATTAGTATGCTGAATTCGTCATGTTGAAAAAGTTTAAGCAAGTTTCAGCATCTAAGATTGCCCTCGAATAGTCGGTTCAGTTGCTTTGATTGTCTAGTTCCTTTGGTTATGAATTGGTGAAATTGTTATATCAGGGGTATTACGTTGATATATTATAAATTATATTGACAGATGTGGAGTCAAAGTCAGGCAGTGTTGCTTAATTTATTTTTTTCTGCGAGCGCCATTGCGGGGTCTACGAAACAGTGTGCCCGCTGCCTACACCTGCCAGGGGTTACCGGGAGCTTGACCCCTTTGTTGTTTTTCCACTTGAGCAGCATAGTGTGTGTGTGTGTGTGTGTTTCTGTGTGTTCACATTAAACAAACACACCAGGACTTAACCTTTACACCACGTTATGAAAACACACAATGAGGGGGCCTCAATATTTTTGTGTGCACGTGTGTGTGTGTGTATGCACATATGTGTGCGTGTGTGTGCACACGCGTGTGTGTGTGTGAGTGTGTTATTAGTCCGTCACACAGCAGTGTGACCGTTACATGTACTATGTCATGTCATGTGCATGTGTGTGTTTTGTGGGGAAGACCAGAGGCTTTCTTGTTTTGAATTCCTTGACGCCAACTGTCATAATAGACTTGTAAGTGCTGCGAGTGTGTGTGCATGTGTCACATTAAAGAGGAAAACTACCAGAGGCAATCACAACACCCTCATGGCCTTGGAAATGAACTTGTCATTATTACATAATTACACAATGAATTTAACTGGCCCCAATTATACACTAAACACATTTCTGATTACAGTGAGATATGACCATTATTATTTTAGTACTGCGTATACTCGATAAATGTTTTGTGCTTCATTTGTTGTGGTGAGCTGTAAGAGTTTTCTTGTGAAGTATGTATATTGGGGGGTAAAGAGTGTTGGATTAAAGCCAAATGTCCTTTACCGGTGATCACTTCTTTTGCTGTCGGTATTCTTTGACCATTATTTATGCTAAGCTACGCTGGCCTCTCCTCTTCGCAGCCCGTGGAGCATCCCCCTGTGCGACTGTGACATCATCGATCCAGAAGCGAGGCGGCCTTCAGACGGCCTTGGAAACAGCAATCGCTCTTACTCTCTCTCTCACACACATGCACGCACAACACACACACACAGACGTACACTTGCACACACGCACATACACACACACACACACACACACTGGCACACGTGTAATGTCCACCCGTGATCAATAGCAGTGCTAATGGGAAGCTAACATACACACACAGACGCACACACACGTGCACACTGCTCTGTGTGAAGAGAGAGGATAACGTCACTAATTTGGGAATAACCTTTATATTTTAAGTTTTGATAGTTCTTTTTTCACATTTTGGTATTTCTATGTATAGGATGAAGGCACTGTTTCATGTTACATCTTTTTTTTCTTTTGGTGATTTGAGATACCTAATTTTGTTTCTCATTGCATTTCTGTACATTACTTTTAAATGTTTCAAATGTTTTAAAGTTTTCTGCTTATGTGTTTAGACGATGTATTTTTCATTCTTTTCAAGTAATATTGGTCAAGTAATATAAATGTAAACAAATCAAATGTTTACTTTAGATTTTTTTATGTATTGTGTTATAAGTGTTGTAAATGTAAAATATATACTATAATAATTATAAATAATAACTGTATACAGCGAGTATTTGATTAAATGGAGAAAAACAGCCATTTTTAACCAAAACATTTAAACGCATATGAATAAATATTCAAATAATTTTAGTATTTATTTATTGATTACATCCCCAAGAGATTTTAGATTGGTGTCAATATGAACGTGGTATAAAGGCAGGTTGGATTTGACCTTTGAACCCTGGCTCTCTGCCTATTGACCTCATACTACTTGCATGTTGTTTATCATTCAAAAGTCAATAGTGCTCTTGTCTGTTGACATTATTTTAAAGCCTCTCTCGGGTAGCAGGGGATGCTAATTCAGGAAGGCTTCCTATTGGCCGCCTGCGAGGAAGAAGAAAAAGACAATGAGGAGAGAAGAGAGAGAGAGTGATGAGTCATGTGACTCAGCGGCACGTGTAAAGCCTCTCCCTTTGCCTGTGCTTCCACTTGGATACAACAGACGCTCTGGACCAATCACGACGCGGCGTCTCTGTGTCATGGTGCTTAGCCGCCACCACCGCCACTCCACCCCCAATGTCACACTCCAAGTGCCTTTAACCATGTCATGCCTACAAGCAGCAGTCTGATTGCACTGGCTCAAAACATGAGCCATTCTTGTTTAAAATTTAAAAAAAATGATGCTTTATGTAAAAAATAAAGTTTAAAAGATTCAAAAGAAGTAAAGTAAATTATTGCTATTTTTCTGGGCAGCTTGGTAGAACACGGGTTAGGACGCCCACCTCCCGGTTTGCTCCAGCTTACCTGTATAAAGTTTGCATTTTCTCCCCGTGCTTGCGTGGGTTTCTCGAATTCTTTTTTGGGTGACATAGATGTGTCATAGTGTGTTCACCCAATTTTATGTTGATCAATAAAACAAATAACGCCGGCTAAATTTTTCCCGTCTTTTCAGAAATCGCTACAGTGTGAATTTGGAGGGTACAATATATTTTCAGAGGATGGAGATGATTGTGAAAACTTGTGCGTTTTCAAGCATGTTGAGGCCTCCTAAACTTTGATTAACTCGTGGAAAGAATAACTATACAGGCACAGATCCAGAGTGATGATTTTTTAATTTTTGGAGCAATGAGAACAATGCTGCCACTTGTGGCCAAAGCATGTGAGTGCTGTTTGCTGCAGTCAGCCTTCTGTCATAATGGCTCACTGGTGAGTCATATTGCATATAGTAGGCTTTCTCTCTCTCTCTCTCTCTCTCTCTCTCTCTCTCTCTCTCTCTCTCTCTCGCACACACACATACACATACACACACACGTTCATGGGATTAAAGGATGAGTATTGTCACTGTAACAAATGTTGGCTCTCTGCCTCATGATATAGTGCAAACAGTTTATGTATTTATTTCTATTTGAAGGCGTGTGTGTGTGTATGTCACTTTTTTGTCTGTGGGTGGATTTCAGCTTCTTCACCAAGTCGCCAAGTTGAAAACAAGATAAAAAAAAAAGGAAAATTAAGAAAAATCTTTGGAATAAAATCAAACCATAAAAACATACCAGAGATCGTGGTACTCAAGGTCATATTATAACATTTAGGGTTCAAGTTAGGCACCTTGAGCTGACAAACAACTGAACTGGTTATTGTTTTGGTCCAATTTTAAATCCATTTGCTTGTGTTGTTCTATTTGCTAGTTAGCACAAACCTAACCAGAGCTTGTGTCCTCGCTCACTTTGGCAGCATCCTGCAAGTGATCAAATTTCCTTTTTAACTGCTTGAACAGGTTAACAGTGAAGTAACAAAAGGACATTTGATCAATACACTTTCTAGCTGGAATTCGTATGTGTAAGTAAGCTGTGTGTGTGTGGGGGGGTCATGATTGGCTGGTAACCAGTTTGTGTGTTGTATTAACATAATGTATAACCCACATACACACATAGAAATACAAACAGGAATAAGGACTATAGAATGAAAATGATCCTCCCCGGGCACCAGCCTTCCCCACGCTCCAATGACTGAGAGATCCAACACAATTGTTTCCTCTGAGTACACACAAACACACACACGCAAGCATTGCGAGCAGAGGGGAGATATCCTCACATAACCTCTGCAAACTCATTCAAAATGCTGCATGATGACAGCTCATCTTACTTACTGCTCCAAAACGCAAACAGACAAAGCTGCACCTTAACACGCACCATCACACACACACACACACAAGCATGAGTGGGTGCACACACATGCTCACACTAACACACACGCACGGGCACACACACACACATACACGCACACACACACACACACACACACTGGTGAATTCCATTTGTATTTTTTAAATGTATTTATTTAATATTGTTGTATTCATTTAGCAGCATTTTTGTCTCGCTTAATAATTAAATGAAGACAGAAACTGCAACATTCACGGCTTCTCAATGAAAAAAAAGTTGTAAAATACGCACAGGTACATTTAATAGGCTAATTGTGCACTACATTAGAATATAGTACAAATTCACTCTCTTTACTTTACTTTAGTGTGAGTCTAAGCCCCAAGTCACTGATGTATCAGCACATAGGTATTATTGTAGACATATATTGTGTTCATAGATATAGTTAGTCAGCCTGTCTCTCTTGCTCTCTCTCGCTCTGTCTCAGACACGCGTATGTGCACTCACAAACTCAAGGACAAGATTTGGTGGCCCAAGGTCATGTGATTCGACATGAGCAACCAATATACTAGCAACCTCTGTGTTTTTCTGTGTGTGTGTGCGTTCATAAGATTGTGTGTCTAAAAAAAAAAGTTGATTCTTGTGTGTGTGGGTCTGTGGGTGTGTGTGTGGACATGCACCCCGACACGATGACATCCCGCTCATTTGTTTGGTTTTGTTTGTTCGCTGGTCAATGAATGAGCAGTGTGACCTCATTCATACCAGTCATTGATCAGCATCCCCTCTGAAAACTAACCCTCAACCTCATTTGCTGATATTACATCAATAACGTGCACGTGTTCAACTCACCAAAGACAAAACCGCAGTACCGTATTTTCCGCATCATAAGGCGCACTTAAAAGCCTTTACTTTTCTCAAAAACCAAAGCTGGGCCTTTAATAAGGTGTGCCTTTTGTGTGGACCGAATTCCCAAATCTGCAAATGCTCCTGTGTGGCTGCCGTAATGTGTAGACGTAATAACTACAAGGCACAATTGAGGCTTTCTGGAAAGCCGGGGTCATTGCCAAAGAGTAACGTCACAACCACAAGACAACGACGAGAGGGAACATGGCATGTTTAATGGCAAACTTGCCCAACTGTTTAATTTGGATACAGATAAGGACCTTTGACGAATTTGTGTATGAATATTGATTAACAGTAATGTGAGTACAGTACAGGTTAAATAGCGCCCTACATGTGGATTAAATACAGAATACCCCCCCGCAAGGCGGCTCGGTGGTGCACTGGGTAGCACGTCCGCCTCACAGTTAGGAGCGTGCGGGTTTGATTCCACCTCCGGCCCTCCCTGTATGGAGTTTGCATGCTCTGCCCGGGCCCGCGTGGGTTTTCTCCGGGCACTCCGGTTTCCTCCCACATCCCAAAAACATGCTTGGTAGGCCGATGGAGCACTCCAAATTGTCCCTAGGTGTGAGTGCGAGTGCGAATGGTTGTTTGTCTCTGTGTGCCCTGTGATTGGCTAGCAGCCGGTTCAGGGTGTCCCCCGCCTACTGCCCGTTGACGGCTGGGATAGGCTCCAGCACGCCCACGACCCCCGTGGGGACTACGCGGTTCAGAAAATGGATGGATGGATGGATACCCCCCAGCAATTGAGTCAGCGCCTTTTAATACAAAGCACCTTATGGTGTGGAAAATATGGTACTTTCACACTGGACAGTATCATTACAACCAAAAACTTAACTCAGAAAATGTTAAAATTTGGGGCGTTAAAATTTTGTTGGAAACCTTAATCCCTGTCTTGAAATCAGACTCAAAAGCCTAATAGAATCCCGAACTGACCGTGGCTTCAAATTTTACTATTTATTTATTTAATAAGACGAACAAAAAAAATAAATGAAAATGAATGAATATATTTTCATTTAACTGCTACTGTATGTGAGGCCCACACATTGCTCCATTTCTGATCTAAAAGCATGTTGGGTCACATCACTGTTGTGTCACATCAGCACGTTTCATCCTCTGCGGGCACCCGCACGACTGCCCCCCCCCTACCTCCCCTGGTGCCTTTTTTTTCTCACAGATGCTCAGGAAGCCTTGAGTTGCCCTCGACCTGACCTTCACATTTCATCAGCCAATGAGATGAGCTCTGGCAAGCTGCACGGCTTCACGTTTTCGCATACTTTATGATTATCTCAGCATTCTGCGCAGTGAAGCTGGCTAAAAAGGTTCCTCGCTGGTGTATTTTCTACCTCGAGTGATGCGTTCTTGGAGCCTCGTTCATGAAGCCATGCACTTTTATTTTTATTGTTCAGGTGCTACAGTAAGAGAACAGAATGCAACCTGCTATAAACTGGTGCTACCTGAGAGCGGCTAAGCGAGTTCCTTGTCACACAAATACCACTGCCAGATCAAATCCATTTAATGTTTTATAGTATTGCTAGGGTGCTTATATATCTTAGTCGCTTTTCCTCCATTTACCCATTTCAGAGCATTTTTGCTCATATCGCTTCTTTAAACAAGTAGCCCCACCCGATCCATGAAAACGACCGCATCTTCACTGTGTGATGTCACAAAGTGAGCGGCCCCACCCCCTTACCGCTCCTGCTGACTAAACACATGCCCAGTTTAAAGAGAAGCTGTCCCTGCAACTTGACTTCACATGCAGATTACAAAACATTTCCACATACCCTCCACAATTTGATCAGGTACGAATAATTGTTTTGTGCATTAAATAAGTTTTTTACAATGTAATTATGAAATGTCCTACTTTGTGCGCTGTCAATGAATGCACCTCGTCTCAATAGAGTCGCTGTTTTAGTGAACGTCTTACTTGCGGGTTAGTAAAATAGCCAACAAAATAACTCATATTTCATAAGTAATTAGATTATCGTTGTGATATATCAATTCATATCGTATATAATAAAGTATGTCCAGCTCCTTTAAATAAAAAAGATGATCATATTTCTCGTCAAGAATAAATACATTTGTGGCCTTTCTTACAGGATGATTAGGCTTTTATTAGCGCTTGTCAACATGCTAGAGAATGGGCATTCCCCGCATGCTTTGTTGCGGTTAGAACTACAACAGATCACAGCCGACTAGCTTTGCAGCCACTTTTTTTTCCCCCACTGGAGAGGGGGATGCCTCACAATACTCAGTAGCAGCTCTTCCAAGTAGGCTAAAGTTGAAGGTCATCCCCTTGAGCTGCAGATTGAAGCATCGAATCAGCAGGCAAAAGAGCCTTTTAGGCACACAGGATGCATGAAGCTGGCGACCGTGTGCGACCATGTAAGCGTCCAGGCATGTCATTAAATTGCCCCGTATCTCCAGCTGCAGCCCATCAAGCGCAGCCATCAATCACAGCACTGGTGATTCGCTAATACACCCGCCCAGTGCAGCATCAGGACCACCACGCCCAAGACCTTGAGAAGGAGCAACACGCTCTGCAATGTGTCAAGGCCAAACAGCACATGTTCATGCCTAATGCCTGAGCAAATACAGTCTAGAAATGGCAAACGTTTGCTTTTAAATGGGAAATTAGAACATTTTAACATAAATTTCAATAGTAACACAACCTGTTCAGGCAAAATTATAATAAACTGCGTTTTTAGCGGCAAAATATGTGTTCATGTCTTTTTGTTAGTAAATGTACTCTTAATAGCAAAATATTGCATTTCAATATTAAAGTACCATTGGATGCCCAATATAACCTGTTCCTGAGCCAATGTTTTGAGACCGTTCATGACATGTTCATGCCAATAAAGTAGCTTTTTGTTAACAAATAAAGGGTTTTGATGGCAAGATAAAACATAAATATGGCCGTGACCTGGTCGGCATATATGCACACAGGCATAAACAGAGGCACAAGCGGCCAATATTAAGTGATAGTGTTGCTATGGAGAGATGCCAAAAGTGGCATCGCCTACTTGGGTTTAATTGATCTGGGTTAGGGCAAAAAGATGTTTTAGCATTTCAAGAGTGTTTTCGTTGAAAAATAATGTAATTCCTTTGTAGACTGCCGAATGAATACCTTTGCTGATAACAAGTACTGTTTTCAGAGAAAACCATAATGGCTAATTTCAATGAAGCAATCTGTTGTCATGAGTGAGCAAATAAAGTGTTTTCAAATGGCAAAGCCTTCCTGGCCGAATGCCAAGGCGTGAAGCCTTTTTGTAAGCAAATAGTGACCAAATGTGGCATTTAAATGCACAACTAATCTGCCTTATCATGAATCACTCATTTTCAATGAAAACATCGTCTTTCAAGGTCAACTACAATTTGAGCAATCTCATAAATAGTACTTGGGGAGCCTAGTATAGCATTTATCTTTACAGTCTGTCTACTAGTAAACAAGTTAAGATGAAAAGCGATCCCGCAGGCTTGTTGCCTTAGAATAACGATTCAGTTTGTAGATTTACAACAGCGAGGACGGTGTGTTCTCAGAGCGCCCCCTTGGCAGCAATGCGGGCTGTCAGCTGCCACGCATAGCGACGAAGCTTAGTGACCGCTCGACCTCGCCATTGCCGTGGTGGCGGTGGGACGGCTGACAGCAAGGAGGTGAATGTGAAGGCCAGACATCCAAATGTCAGCGTTCCAAAACTCACTCGCTCTCCATTTACAACTGCCCGACTGGAAAGGAAATCGCATGGGATCAACCTCTCATGCCCTCATACTTGACTATTCTTGCTGCTGTTCACGTTCACATCTGTCCATGTGGCATTCTGGTCATAGAGAAAATTGTTGTACAATTGTCAATAAAATTGGTGATTATGGTAGTGATTTTCGCAATGCAATGTCGTTTATTATCCTATAAATACATGTGAGCCACGTAAATGTACTAAGGAAACAAGTATCATTTGGCTGGGTGATGATTTTTACCGTCATTAAATGACTACAAACACATGCAACTAAATGTGGGCATTCTCTGCTAGTTTGCGATACTGTATGTGCATATGTGTCATAAATGTCATATAAAGCAATCTAGTTCCATCTCAGAGCAGTGATGATTGTTTTGGGAGGATGCAGTCAATAAATAACCAGAAAAACATGACTCCAGATGATCAACTGCGTCGAGATGCATCATCACAACCTAGTGTTAAAGTAATATTAACATTTACTAAAATGTTAAGTGTTCAACACCCAATGGTGTTCATCATGATGATAAAATCAGGCCAGATACACCAATAACGGTAAACAAATCTTCCTCAGTTTGGAATTAATCTAGGTAAAATCCACAGTAATGACGTTTGTGGTCAAAACAAATGCCTATTGTCTTGAAGATGTCAATTTTCCTGCAAGTAGGGAATTCATTTTCAGTACCCACACATACAAACACTTTAGTGTGGTATTCGGTTCCATAGTTTTCCCCCCATAGTGGCAACACCAGACATCACCTGGTCTGGATGCTGTGCGTGAGCGTTGCCTTCAGTTTGACACTTTTGACAACTGGCTGGCCGGCCAAACCTTTCTTCATGGACAAGCCTTGATCTCCTGATGGCTGGTCAGATGTTGCGTGGTCTTGCGGAATCTTTGGGCCACCTTGAAAAATACATGGCAGCAAAACAAACAGAAGAATCTGGAGACAAACCAATCATTTTACATTCTCAAGTCCATAGGTGAGATGACGACGATGGTTATCAAGTCGCTTCGTTAACCCAGGCTCTCACCCTAAAGCTTGGGCTTTCCTTCGCTCCATCCTCTTATGATCCCTAATTGCACCCAGGTCCAGCAGAGTGTCCACAAATGGTGACGCCATTTCAGTTGAGATTTAGACGGGTTTAACAGTAAAAATGTGCTTTTATAGCCGATTAATCTGAAATACATAATATATCATAAATTACCAAAACAATCTAACCAGGTAAAAAAAGGGCCATCTTTGGAACACGGAAAATCCTGGCTTTAGACTCACCACAGCTCGTGACACTAAACTCGCTTCGTCGTATAACCTGTTGTGTTACATTCGAGACTACACAGGCTATAATATTACTAAAGGTTGTTATTGCAACACCGACATTCTGTTCTTAACATCGTCCCTGAACTTTTAACACTGGTATATTTGCATGACACAGTAGTAAAATGAGTAGGAATGCATGTTGTACATCGATGACGAGACTGCATCCTCGGACTGTTGTAGATGGGCCAAATATAAATGTGCAACATAAAAGTTGAGTATCTAATTGGATTGTTTTAAATGGACAGCAGTAAATGATGAGAAATGGAATGTGTTATACTGAACTTTTTTTTTCGTCCTATGTGCTAATCTGGTACCCGAGTGATGACTGTTTTAGCAGGACTTTTACTATTCACCTGTCACCAGATATGGCAGCTTTATTTGAAAGAGTTTCTGTGTGTGTGCGTGTGTGAAAATATAAAAGGTTAACACTTTGAGACAGGTGATAGCCACAGTGAACCATGTCATTTGAGGTCTGACCAGCATTACTGACCTTAGGACAAATGCGAAGTGCATGTGTGTGTCTGTCTCTGTATGCCTGTGTATTTGTTCCACCTGCATGTCCTGGCATGCTGTCTGTCTGAGAGAACATATCTATAAAACATGGGAACATTACGAAAATTGGAAATGAATAAAAAGACACTTGTCACATTCCAAAATGTACACACACATTTGCATGCACGCACACACACACACACACACGCACATGCACGACCTCTACCAAGACCCAACAAAAGTATATGGTGGATGATAAACTGAAGAATATGATTCATTACTCCAACTTTTTCTGTTGTGAAAGGTCACAATTATCACTGACAAGGAACAATTGCATGACAGTAATTGTAATAGTGTGAGAATACATGTGATGCTTCTGTTTGCTACTATTTATGCTTCCCCTATGTTCTGTTTCCCTATGCATGACCGCTGTACAGACTTCTTCATATGCGGTAACTTTCGAAATTATCAAAATATTCTTGAGCAATGTTTCCCCCAGAAAGGCTCATGCTCACTTGAGCAAGTCAAAGCCTGTTTGACATTGTTATTATTTTAAGTTTGTTAGTGGATAACACTGCAGAATATTGTAAGGGAGGAGGAGACTGTAAATTCATTATTATTAAAACAGTCCTTTCTCAGTGGTGGACAATGTTCTTCTCCGGTCCAGTAGGTGGTGACAACTACGGCATTTAAAGGTGATAAAAAGACAAACGTTATGTGGCAGCTTGTGACGAAATTCATCCAGACAATAGAAACACTGCTCCCAAACATTCCAAAGCGTTGGTTGAGGCATGTCGACTGAAAACTGGGATCAACAAATTGATGATTCACGTTTAGAGGAATGAGAAACAGGAAAGGAGTGGAACTAGCTAGATCCAGACAATAGGAAAAAGTCAAGTCAGTTCAAGTTTATTTATTTAGTCCTTAACCACAGAAGTAAAAGACAAATTTGAAATTTCTTGTATTGGGAGCACAACTCAGTAAAGATCCATGCATGGCTTTTACTAGCGACTCACTCCAACATCCACATATAGGAGAACATATGTGAGCCATGTGTCATACTGTCATACTGTAAATCTTTTTGGAAGACCCCTGCAGAAACTACACTCATAATTCCTTTTGAATCCCCTTCAAGGAGTGTAACCCCAAAATTTCTGCTTCAAACCAAAATGGCTGAGTTCCTGTTCACTTATAGCTATGGGTCCTTAAGATGTTTTTATGCATCCCATATTGACACTTTCGTCTACTGTTTATTGTTTATTTATTTGATATTATTTATTTATATGTAGACACTTTCATCTGCTTTTTATAGTTTGTGAAACATTTTTTATTTATATGTTGACACTTTTGTCTGCTGTTGTTTATTTGTTTATAATCTACTGCGGATGTATTCTCTCTTGTTTTGTTGATTTTGCCCGATGTTTATATCGTCTATCTGTGTATTTATGTATTTAATTGTTCATTCATACTATTACCCCCCAGGGATCAATAAAGTATCGATCGATCGATCGATACGACATAATATAATATATAATATAATAGATAATATAGGGTGGCTCAGTTGCGCAGTGGTTAGCACGTCCACCTCACAGTTCGGAGGGTGTGGTTTCGATTCCACCTCCAGCCATCCCTGTGTGGAGTTTGCATGTTCTCCCCGTGCCTGCGTGGGTTTTCTCCGGGCACTCCGGTTTCCTCCCACATCCCAAAAACATGCATGGTAGGCCGATTGAACACCCCAAATTGTCCCTCGGTGTGAGTATGAGAGCTGATGGTTGTTCGTCTCTGTGTGCCCTGCGATTGGCTGGCAACCGGTTCAGGGTGTCCCCCGATGACTGCTGGGATTGGCTTCCGTGGGGACAAGTGGTACAGGAAATGGATGGATGAATATATATATATAATAATTTAATAATAAAATAAATAATCCAGCAATTCGTATAATTATATAATGTTTCCCCCACTCTGATTATTTTCTTAGAGGATTGTTTTTATTTGGGTTGGTTTAATAGTTATTGTTACTGATCGAAGTGTGAAATGTGTGTTTGTGTGCAGGTGTGTCATTGAGCTTGATTGCAGTGTAAACAGAAGCGCCCCCTGCAGATCGCAAGTGTCACTGCAACCCTCCTTCTATGACTCTGCCGCCTGGCTTCGCGGCGCCTCATTCACTAGAAGATGGCGGACTGCGCTTCACTATTAGATGAGGAACTCTCGTCCTTCGTCTTCAATTACCTGACAGAGAATCCCGACAGCCAGGTAAGACCTCCGGTTGGTGCATGTGAGTCTTGGTTTGGCTCGTCCCCCGGCTTCCTTCTTCGTTTTGACTGGTCTCCATCACTACCACCGGTGCTTGGAGCGGCGAGAGGCCGGCTTGAGGGAGCCCTTTGCCGGCTTGTCAGCAGCAACTTGCATGCTCAGTGCTCCGCGGTGTCTTGACTTGCGGCGTTCACGTGGAGGATTTGACATCACCTTCGCTTCGGAGGATTCGTGGCAGACAAATGTGTGGTTTTACGCGGTGGAGGTTTGCGTGTGGGCGCTCAGCCCCCCCTTGCTGCAGCTGGGGGACTGCGGAGCCGCACTTTGGAAACTTTTTGACGCATTCTTCACGGGGAAGTTAGCTGTCAGTGTAACCCGGCTTGGACACGTGGTAGAACCGTCAGCGCGTGCAGCGAGCCCCGAGAGGGGGACCAAGATGATCTCCCCCCCCACTCCCCCCGGAAAGACTTTTTATCAGCATTTTGTTGTCACAACACACCTGCTTGTATATTTGATTGCACGATTTTGCTGTTGAATTAAGACCGCGCGTACTGGTGAGAAGCTGTTACGTGTGCTGGTTGGAAGCTGTTACGTGTGCTGGTGGGAAGCTGTTACGTTGACGGTTCTCTGCCCCTCGCAGACCGCTCGCTGCCCCACCAAGTTGGGTCAACTCTCACGGTGCTCCGTAGCTGGGGTAGCATTGTGGTTATGACGAGACATTATTTGACGTTTATAGTGGTATTAGTGAAAGCTGGCGCTGTTTGGGGGGGGGGGGTGATGTCCCCAAACGTGTGACTAGCTTTTCTTTTAAACCATGCTGTGTATATTAGATATGTGTGCGTACTGTTTTCCTGCCGTAGTAAAATCGCCGTTCAAGCGAATTGTCAAGGTGCGTTTGTGCACCTTGCGATCAAGCGCAACTTTTCCGAGATGAGAAGTGGTACACAAATCCAACGACGTATGGGATAATGTTGTGCGCCGATGTGTTTCGGAGGCCATCCCCTGCGGTTTCGATGTGACGCGTTGCGCCTAACATGCGATGGTGAGAAATACAGGCGAATGAAATCTAAAATGTGGTCATTTTGGTACGAAGCTCCGCCAACGTCTGTCGTATGACAAGACAGAGCGGCTTGGGATCAAGGCTCTAATCCCTCATCTTGCTCCTGGATGGATGCCGCGCTTCCAAAACACGCACAAGCATGCTTAGTTAGACCCCCCAGGCCCCTCCCCACCTTCATCTAATCCCTCTCCAAGATGCACCCCAAACCTATCCACCCACCTTCCCTGATATAGCCACTGCATCACTGCTGTGTGACATTGGTGACTGCATCATGTGTTCAAGCAGATTGGCACTTGAAGCAGGTTAAGTGTGTGTGTGTGTGTTTGTGTGTGCACGTGTTTGTGTGCACGCGCGTGTGTGTGTGTGCATGAAGCAGTCTATTTATAACTCACCATATTAACCTTTACATTCAACTGCATTGTGACATTGCACTATTCAGCATTTAATCTCGCTGCACACGTTAGTTCATGGTGTGACCTTGCTCCTAATATTCAGGCTTGCGACCACGTTGCAATGTTCCCGTGAGGAAAAACAAGCGCCACCAGTCCATGTGTCAACTTCCAAATGAGGTCGACGTGCATGTAACGTTGCAGCAGGCTTCATAAATTATGCTGAAATTGTGCCCGTGTGTATCAGAATTACAGGAATAACAACTGTCTGCTTTGAATCTTATCATTTGCGTTAATATTTACTTAGGGTTATTAAACGGTGCCCTCTCTCTCTCTCTGTCTCTCTGCCACTTCGTGACTACGTTGCTCACCCCCCCCACCCGTAATACTACTCCTCGTGATGTGTTACAGAACCGAGCTGCTGCAGTCATGTGAGTCGTAGTGGAGGAGGGAGGCAGGAAGGGAGGCGTTAACGTGACGTCGACGGTGGCGCACCTCCTCCTTTTCCCTTCAGCATGTGACTCTTCCTCTTCTCTCTCTGGGCTGGCTGGCTGGCTATCATTCCCCCTGTTGCACATTCACACGTTTTCTTTTTTCCCATTTTGAGCAACGTTTGTCGCAGCCAGTTTCAAAGGGGATGTATAATGTGGAAAAATGAGTAATGTTTGCCCATAAATAGCGTTGTCTCGATGACTGATTGCCCATCCATCATGTGTGAAATTAAGCAACCAAGTACAGTCCGTATAGGGACCCCCCACAAACAGTGAAAATAATATTAGAAAATATTATTTTGAATAAATCATTACACATTTTATTAGAAAAAAGATTATTACAACGTTACAGCCAAAATGTATTTAGCGTTATTATAATCAAAGATCCCAACACAATATATGCAAATGAAGTGCAGCGATTACTTTTGTGCACTTGGGGTCTGACATTCAGCACTATAATATCCGTGACTTTGAATGTGTGTGGCTTTGAATTTGCAGGGCCTGTCTTTGAGAGTCAGTAAATAAGTAATGATGGGCATTTCGTCCAGTCTCCTTCTGTCAACAGTGCCATTTTAAATAACCTGCAATCAATCAATCAATCAATCAATCAATCAATCAATCAATCAATCAATCAATCAATCAATCAATCAATCAATCAATCAATCAATCAATCAATCAATCAATCAATCAATCGAAACAAAAAAACAAGTGAGATCTCTATATAATTTAGAACAATCACAGGTCCATTTTATTTATAATGCACCAAGTGATCTAAAGACAAATTGAACAGACCATTACACATTGGCAGGTATTCATGATAACAGCCATCCTGCAACAAAGTCAGTCACAATTGATGCATGTTTGTGTGCTTTAATTCATGTGATGGCTCTTCTCATTCGTCATTCATGCCAACCTCCACCTTGCACTGTAGAAATTGAGTCACACAGAATTACCTCCGGTCCTTAAAAACATTTTAAAGCTTACATATCAAGTTTCTCAGAGAAATAAAGATGGCAGATTTGCAAAACCGTTTGGCCACACCCATTACCTTGTTTGGTAGACCTGCCATAACAGATGCGACGTAGTGGATAAAAATATGTAATAAAAAACTGAGAAAACTGAACTGAGTAAAAAATAGCCCCCAAACAGATCATAAAAGTATCTGCAGCATCTAGAGGGATAGATTACACTTTTCTACAATCTTGGAGACTCCAAGTACACAATAAAATGAATGTAATAGCAAAAAAAGTGGATTTTCCATGATACATACTTTGAATTCAAACTCGCAACAATTAAATGAGCATTAAGTGACTAGCCACGGATAACAAATAAGAAAAAAAACACAGGTTGGAATAATTGGAATAATAATTGGTTTAGCCGATGGCGACAAACAACTTGCGCTTTGTAGGATAACCAAACAAGCGCTATGCAAACAACATTTGCAAACTCTCAAACTACAAGTAGCAAACATTTGCAAACTCTCAAACCACAAGTAGCAAATGGAAAAGTTAATAAAGCTTAAAGTCATTTCACCGGAGCCCCCCTGTACTCCCATGCACTGTGAGTCAGCAACCTGTCTGTGTGTGTGTGTGTGTGTATCATGTGACCATCTCAAATGTCAGTACTTCTCTGAGCACATTTATCCTGATGCTGCAGGTGCAACCGTCATAATCATCATCATAATAACAGTGTACTATTGGCAGATTGCTCGTGTTTTTTTAGGGGTGTAGGTTAATAAAGTAAAATATTTTAAAAATCTATATGAAAAAAAAAAATAGAATTGCGATGGAAGCAAGACTGGGTCAGCCAGTGGTGTGTCAGCCAGAGGTGTTGACCGTGCTCGGGAAGGTCTGTGCTTCTTTGATGGCCTCCGTCACCACCCGAGCGGCATTCATCAATTCTGCAGAGCATAGATTGCTAACAAAATGTTGCCATCAATTATAACCCAGTTGCCCGGAAGGTATTTATCAGACTGGTAAAGTGGTATTGGTTTGTTAGTGTCGGAGCATGTTTGCGCTTTAGATTTAGGTCTTGGGGTTATTGCTAATATTCCCACTTTGAGTTGTATATTGAGATTATTTTCACGTTAGGGTTCAGTTTAGAGCAGTGGTTCTTAACCTTGTTAGAGGTATCGAACCCCACCATTTTCATATGCGCATTTACCGGACCCCTCGTTAGTGAAATTATTATTTGTTTTAAATTCAAGACATAGATGTTTTTTACGGGTGCACAAAATAAGTCGTGCATGAACATCACCTTGTTCAAAGAACAAAACAATGCATGAACTCACAACAAATTACATACTGGCGTATCAGATTTTACACAATAAATCAGATTTGTTCAGACCTCCTCAGTGGAGGCTCTGTCGAACCCTGAGACCGACTCACCGAACCCTTAGGGTTCGATCGAGTCCAGGTTAAGAACCACTGGTTTAGAGGGTCAATGTCATGATTAGAAGAACCTTCATCTGAGGTTCACTGAAGTCTCAAAATTGTCCGTAGGTGTGATTTTAAGTTTGTCTACATGTGTTCTGTGGTTGGTAGGCAACCAGTCCAGGTGTACCTTGCAGTCCAGAGTGTAATTTGTAGTTCAGGCTGTACCACGCCTCATGTTCAAAGTCAATCCGAGAGGATAAGTGTCATAGAAAATGGATGAATGGGCTGCTTGGTTAGAGAGTTCGGGTTAGCTGGCTAGGATTAGGGTTAGATAGCTTTGGGTTGGAGGGATGCCTTGGAGGATTAGCATTAGGGGGTTAGGGTTAGGAAGTTACATTTAGAGCGGAGTGTAAGTAGATAGTGGGCAGCCAGGACAGGGCTGTAAAATTGAACATTTCAAACCTACTTCTTCTGTCCTGATGCGTAAATGTCACTGTTTGGTTTAACAATGTCCCACTTTGATGCATTCTGCGTGATAGGCGGAGGGGGATTCATTTCGATTTTTGCTTCACTGATGTGCGAAAGAAGCTATTTCGCTGATGTGCGAAAGAAGCTATTGCAACGCACTTTCAGAGCGCTAACGTTCGACCTCCAGAATCCATTGGAGGTTGACATGGCATCCGACTCGGATGCACGCCCTCCCCAAAGGAGAGCATTGTGTTTGCGCTCAATAATTCATCAAGGAGCTTACTCAGCTTCTGTTTCGCATTTCATGATAAGGAAGTTGTGCTCGAAGTTTGGTAAAACCTGTCTGTCATGAGTAGAATCACACCAAAGTCAAGAAGCCATGCCTGAAAAGACAGACGGGGTTTCAGTTTGAAGCGGCGAATTTCAGGCTCAATTTTCGTAGTGATTGAAACAAACTTACAGCAACATACGTACATCATGGGAATAACTAGCCAGTAGGTACGCCATTTTGTTTTGAAGTGGTCATTTTAGGGTGATTTTGGCTGTTTCCAGATTTGTTCTTGAGTGTGAAACTTGGTAGGAATTTCTATCACACACACGAACATATTAGTGTAGTTTCTAATAGTTTTATTTAATGAGGAAACTACTGAAAATGACAACAAATGCTCGTCAGGTGAAGTATTGCATGACGACTCAGCCTCCTTGTGTGTGTGTGTATATCATAAATAAGTGCATGCTGACACTGCACACACCAGTCTGTACCTGCTCATGGCACCTGGTTGCCACAGCGACAAACATGCTGGCACCTGTGTGTGTGCGTCCAATGGGCAATGGAAATTTCCTTTCACCTTTTCTCTATTTTACACCTGTGCCCTTGAAATGTGCACACACACACACACGCATGCACGCACACACACACACACACGCACACTCCCACACACACACACACACACACACACACACACACGCACACACACTGCCACACACACACACACACTCTGATAAAGAATCCGTTATATTATGAGTCCAAATCTTCAACAAGACTTCGACCGCCAAAAGCTGTTTGCGCTTTCAGTTTAGTTATCCATAAATTTTATGGCCCCTTGTTTTAACTATTAGCTAAAAATGTGGGTTTAGACGTTCAGTTTTAGTAAGACAGCAACTCTATGCTCATTGTATATAGAAATTACCAACCGGCCCTGCAAACAACCTTCCCTAAGAGTTGTTTGGCTAACCAAAACAAACGTTTGGCATTGGTAGATCTATTAGTTTAGTGTGATAGCATTTCATAGGCATGTAGTTACAGTTAGTCAACAACACAAATTGTCAGTATTTAGTGCACCTAATGGCGTAACATTGTAAACAAATAGTAGTTCTATCATCAATCAATTTCACTTTATCACATTAAACAAGTTAATATGCTGTAAGAAACAATTCAGTTTTTGTTTTAAGTCAAAACATTTAGCGGGAGGTCATTCCAAAGAGTAGGACCGGCAATGGAAAAGGCTCAATCCCATCTGAGCCTTTGCTTAGTCCTCGGTCCCTCTAATAATGTCTGGTCGGCTGACCTTTTGCGTATGGGTGAAGGAGCATAGAGAGGTAAGGTGGGGCCAGACCATTTCAAGATTTGAAAACAGATAACACAATCACCAATTTGCCCATCATTGTCCAGTTTAAGGCCCAAGTTTGAGACTGTTGGCTCTAGATAAAGCGCCATGGAGCCCAAATCAACAGGATGACCTGACCATGCATATGCCTTCACTATGAAGACAGACTGTACTGCTCTAAATGTTTAGTGACTAAATGCTACCTGAGTCTTCCTTGCTTCCTGCATGCGCCTTAGCAGCAGGTTGCCAACTTGACAGAGTGACATAACCCACCCACGCCCCCTTTAATCCCCCTAACCTCGTAGATCCCAAACTCTTAATCACAATAATCCTGCTTGTGGATTATCGGCAGTGGAACCAATAAACTGGTGCATATACGTTGAACTTGTGCATGTGCGTGTACGTGTGTGCTTCTGTTAGTGATTTAGAATTTATGTATTACCGTGTGCGTGTGTGCGTGTGTGTGTGTGTGTGTGTGTGTGTGTGTGTGTGTGTGTGTGTGTGCGTGCGTGCGTGAGTATGTCAGCATGTGTCTGTCTATTGTATCATGTCTGTTTGCTTGTGTATGTTAGTAAATGTTGCTGGCATCATGAGAGAGAGAGAGAGAGAGAGAGAGAGAGAGAGAGAGAGAGAGAGAGAGAGAGAGAGAGAGTGTGTGTTTATGCCTGCGGCAGTCACATGTCTTTTTTCTTCTTTTATTGTTATTGCAGTGAAAATGAACACGAGCAATGAAGTGAGTGGTCTGCCTTAAGTGGGAGACACCAGGGAGATTTTAAGCTGTAATACAGCTACAGGGAGAATCCAATTATTAGGAGCAGTAGCAATAAGGGGACACTTTAAGCACAGATGACAAGTAGGAACGTCATCAGCAATAAAACACGCGTAATAAAAATGGAACCAATGACGGCTGCCGTCGTATTTATAAGCTTATGTGCCCGAAATGTGTTAAGTAACATTTTTCATGTTCATTTTACACTGCTGCATAAATCCTGATCAGATCCGGATCACATTTTGTTTGACTTTACCACTTAAGGCATTTTAAAAAAATCCAGATTTTATTCAAAATGTCTGTGATTTATTTAAATGCTGTAGTGCATGAACTGGTTTGTTTTTTATATAATATTTACAAGCATGTGTGTGCATGTATGTGTGCTTGTGAGCGCATGCTCAAAATGATCACAATCATTGATATTGGTCTTAGAATTGCTAGTCCCCCTTGGGACCAGCACCACCATCAATCCAGAGGCACGCTCTTGGATATCCATGCGATGTTGCAGCCATTAAGTTGTTTTAAATATACGTGTGGTCTGTCAGTCTCTCTCAGATTCTCACCTCCTTTGGAAGCCTGCGTTCTATATGTGTTAAAAAAAGACATTTCCCTGGTGGAGGTCGCGGTGATAAATCATCTTCCCAAAAAATAGGACAGCTAACATGGAGGCTCACAGCAGGCCTCTCTGATGCTTCCCTTCATCGCCCTTGGCTGATACTGCATCCACACAAAGCAGTGTTTGGAAGATCTTGAAATATTCTTGACACTACTAGAGAGCTCCAGTCACGTTTTTTTTTTTGCATCCTGCTCTAAGTACATGACACCGTGCACTCTGACCAACCCTAATCACACACACGCCTCTCCACCCTCCCTCCTCCACTGTTCTTTTCAGTGCAACATACATCAGTTCAGTGCGGCCGGCGTTGCAATTAGCCACGACGGCTAACAAATGGCAGCAGTGCACCGGCTAAGCTTCGGCCGGCCTGCTTTCGGAAAGCGGGCCAAAGGTCACTGGGCTGCAGCACTGTGGGACACGCCACAGACCACACTCAGCAGTAGAGGAGAGGTGATGGAATTATATTAGTGAGATATTTTATTATCTAAAGTTAGCTATATCTAAAGAGACTAATCATTGTTATGGTTTCATTAGAAATATATTGCCGCAGGTAGCCAAAATAGCCACTTCCAGACGAAATATCTGACTTCCTAAGCTAAGCTCCTTGAGACTTTTTTGTGGGTCTACTCATGACAGACTTGCCTCCCAAATTTTGTGTAGCTAATGGAAAATGGCAGACCGACTGGGTCTTTTTGGGCAGGGGTTCTTGAGACTAAGATTCTAATTCGTCTTAGTCATCAAGTCAATATCCGTCAGCGACAGCTGATTGGCTCAGATGTGATGAGATGCGTGTGTGTGCTCACCCATCAGTGTAACACCCCCCCCCCCCCCCCCCCCCACACACACACACACACACACATGCACCCTTACACGTTGTCGTCGTGACGACCCTTAATGGTGCCCAAACGTAATAACACTGATTTATTGCCCCCTGAGAATAATGCGTGATGACATTAAAGTGTGTATTCATGAGGATAAACGTGCCAGGGAGCGGTGGATTGGCAATGCATAATGATAGAAAGTTTATAGCGCGTGTGCGCAATATATGTGAGAACATGATAAGTACAAATAAATCACTATTTTGTGTCTTATGTTAAGAAGCAATGGTCAAAAAGTGGAAGTCTGCCATTTTGGTTCCACATGGCATTTTTGGCCAGGAGTACTTCAAAAGAAAATTTGTGGTGGCTAGTTTGTCTTAGTAACTTAAAATTTAACTGGCTGTCTATCATTGACCCACAAAAAAGTTCAAGAAGCCATGCATGAAAAGCCACACGAAGTCTGCTGGTTGGGTTTAAAGATGCCATTTTCACAAACAAATTTGCGGTAACCAATTTACCTCTGCAAGTTGAAAATTAGTTGGCGTGTCTATCATGAGTAAACCCACAAAAAGCCTCAAGAACCGCCGTTCGAAAAGTACTTCTGTCAGTCTGTCAGGTTTGGTTTCAAGCATCCGCTTTAGGGTCACTTTCCCTATTTGCACAAAGTCAAACTCATCCTCGAAACTTTTCCGATTGCTTCCATTTTAAACGCCCTGTAGATAAATACATTTTTGTCATTGTGTGCGGAGAGAGCATGAAGGCGACTTTTGATATCTTGCTGGAGTGTCTGAATAAAGCACTCTTTCAAAAGAGTTATTTTTTGCAATGATTGGAAGCTCATTTGCTGGCCTGCTACACATCTAAACCGTCACTCTCTGTTCTCTTCTTCTTCTCTCTCTCTCTGTCTTTGAGCTTTTCTCTGCCTCGCTCGCTCATTGACCTACTTCCCAAAAGCCCGCTCGAGCTTGCGTGACCACTGTGCTGCAGCGGCATCTCAACCCTCTCTGCTTGCTGCTGTGTGACGTTTGGACGTGCACACCTACTAACACACATGTATGCATGCTCACACACACGCGCGCGCACACACACACACACCCTCACACTCACATGTATTGTGCATGAAATGGAGGTGTGTTGAATTATTTGCTTGACTCCACTTACAGACTAACCCGACATGGTGGACACGAGTCACATGACCCGACTCGAGTCAGAATCAAGTCAAAACTTCCTTGGCTATAACCATTGAAAATCTTGATATATCTTGACTGTTCGTTTGAAAATTTGCATTTTCAAGATCGTGTGTTACTGTGGTGTGTACTTTTTCAAAGTAGCTTGATTTGTTTGATTTTTGTCATAGTAAAATTGGACATAAACGAATATTATTGAACTTTGTGGGTGTGGCCATTTTTTGTAATTGACTACCAATGTGAATTGATCTGGACAAAAATATTTCAGTAGCTTCACCTGCAAATACTTTTTGTCCATGTAATGCTGTTGTAGCACTTATAATACTAGTTGTAGTGGTAGTGACACACCCACATGGTGCGTCCCTTTCCCTCCGCCAAGGCGGCGGTGCGTCTGACAGCAGGAATGCCGCCGGCCGCACTGATGCAATACAGTATGGGTAACAAGCCAAATTCTTGACAAGTGAGTGTGTGCGTGTATGCGTGGTGTTCCGTGTGTGTCTGTGTGTGTGTCCTACGGCTGGATGCTAATAAAACATATGGTATGTTTGGGTCTTTGTTGGTCATCATTAGTATTTTTTTCCATTGAGTTTCATATAATTCCGAATTTTGCCTCAATTGAGAACGTTCCTCCGAACTTGACATTTTGGCAGTGGTGCAAGGGCAATCCCGCACCGCACTACTTCCCTTGAAGACATATTTTAATGAAAATTTTGATAATGAAATGCATGTTTTAAATAACAGTTGCAAACATAGCCAAAGAAAAATCTTTTGAAACTGATTTCCCACAAGATATGCTCACATCAGTCAGGTGCCGACATTTTGTTCAACTTTAGCAGCGTATATTTCCTAATGTTTTTGAATAAGAGCAGATTTTTGTTATTTTTTGTTTCGGAGGCTCCTCTGAACTTGAATTTGAGCTTGACTTTGAGAATCTTTTTAAAATCTCCCGCGAGGCCTTTCTCGAGGCTAAGGTTCTACTGTCCATGTGCAATAATTAACATGTATTAGTTACTAAGTGACCCCGTCTGGTGTTTGATTGTTAGCGTTATTCGACCTGTTGTATTAGCAGAGTGTGCTAAAGTCACACACACTCACATTTATTTTGTTATTTAATGCTTTCCTGCTTGTCCCGACTTGCTCTCATCACCCCTTTATGCTTTACTTGTGTGTATCTTTCCCCTCGTCCACTATTCACTCTTTTTGTATAATTCACCTTGGCCTTACGTAGCATCGGAGAATGAAAGACAAACATACACGCACAGTGACGTGTTTTGGACAGATCGGTCGGTCGGTCAGTCAATGCTGAAAGGGGCAGTACGTGAAGTATCCGACCGGCCTTCTCGCTCTGATAGCTTATCGACTGTCCTGCAGGTGACTTTTATTTTTATTTTTTTTTGTGGTGGCACATGGCTCACTGAAAAAGAGAAAGTAGACAGACAGGCAGGAGAGAGAAAGATGCGCAGGACGTTTTTAGCGCAAAATAGCCAACATCAACAAATCTTAAATCCACCAGATAGCTGGTGATAAAAATGATATTACAATTAGTGGTTAGAGTTGCACATTGATTCAAGACATGATTACTGATATTATATTTTATTATTGATACCTAATATTAATTTCAGAATAACTCATAATACTATTCTATGGGGAATTATAGAATATTAATGCAACCTTTTTACCAACTGCGGTTAAATCTGGAATGTACCTTAGGTGAAAACAATATGACACATGACTTGATCAATATTTTGTGTCTTTGCTATCCTGTGTGTGTAGCTCTGACTGCCTTTCAAGGTAAAAGTCTGGAGTTTTCATTCAAGGGACTCATGGTATTGTCGTGCTAAGCTAAACCTCAGGGAAAAAAAAGCAAAAGCGGGAGACGTTCGGGCTTGAAAAATGTTCCATTTATGGCCTCTCCGTTTCCCGTGACTGAAACGAGGCTAATTAGTAAAAGGTGGTGGTCCTCTTGATGGACCTTTTAGGGTGAAGAAGAGTCCCGCACAGCTTCCTCATCCTCATCCTCATCCTCATCGTCGTCATCCACTGCAGTGCAGGATAAAGAGTGCTCTGGTTCATGTAGCCTTTATGTGAGCCTTTGAGAACAGTTATTTGGATTGCAGTTGTCATGATTCAACTCGCCCGATTAGCACTTTGATCGCGACACATTCAGCCCCAAGGCTATCCTTTGCCTGAAAGAGTTAGTTATGAAACCGAAAAGCCTACAAAATACATACAATATTTACTATTTATTTTACGACTTGTGCAATTTAAGGTGTAAATACATGTTTTTGACCCTTAGTCAAATACAATGAAAGTTCATTTAGCATCAATCCTAATTAAATTTTATAATTTTATTTTTTTAACAAAATCAAATTAAATACTGAATACTATTAAAATAAAATAAAAATTTAAATATAGTTAATGGCATTCATTTAACATGTTCAAAACTATACGTTTTCAAAAATATTATTAAAAAACAGAGACATTGAATATAAATATTTATTTATTTTAGAAATTACATAGAATTTGATGAATAAAAAAGCATCACCCTTTTATTTTTTCTGTTAAAATAAATTATATGTAGTAAATAAAATGTAATAATAAAAATAAAAAATAAATTAGATAACAAAACAATTGAAATATATAAATTAATTTAAACATATAAAAAATAATTACAATGTCAAAAATGTCCGAGTTTTTTACAAAATTAAATGCCATAAAATACAATTCAATTACATGAAATTAAAATATAATTCAGTTACATTAAATTACATATAAATTAAGTACAATTGAAAGCATTTTAAAATTAGACTTATCAAATGATAAAAAAAAGTAATAAATGTAGAATGCAGGTTGGTGGTAAAACGTGAAACAAACTTACTGCATCATAACATGGCATACATTGCCAGGATTGAAACTACCGCTTTTTCTGCACCAAAATGCGCTTTGGGTTAAAAGGCACAGACTCAATTGAGGGGGCGATTCTGTATTTAATCCACACATAGGACATTATAGGGCGCATACGTACATCCAAAGATTTATGGTAAACAAAAAAAAACAAAAAAATAACAAAACGCGAGCAAGACAGTTAGTGTGGTTGTACTTTATTCTACTATTTAACCATGCACTCCGGTCCGTGGGTCATTTGGTACCGGGCCGCACAAAAAAAAAAAAATACTTTTTTTTATTGACGATCAATTAATTCCGGTCAAGACGCTCGTGTTTTTTAATTAAATTTTAAATCAAAACATGAACTCTCTGTTCAGAATAGTGGGGTCGACTGTACTTGATGTACGGTGTTTTATGCTCACATTTGTCGTGTACTGTGTACAAGTTATGCAGAGATTTTTTTTATTACCGTATGTTTTTGTTAGAGGCGCAACAAAAGCCAAATTCTAAGTGTGCTAAATTTCTGCCGAGGGTTTGGCTTCTTCTTTCCAACACTCAACTTCACCATTCCATCATCACTTGGTAGTTTAAAATCTTAATTTTCTGGATTTCCTATTGGGGAAAATATTGAAGAGCGCACAAATGCAAAACTGTAAAACACACACGAAGAAGAAGTAACAGGACGCATATTTTAACACGGTGAACATTTAGTGTATGTTCACTAACATGACATTTTCAAAGATGGCTGCCTGAACACAATACGTGTATGGGTGAAAAGCAGATATTTTTCAGAATGGTGCGGTAGTTAGTTCAAAGACTGCTTGACGAATGCACACACACACACTCATGGATCTTTTTGTAGACGCTGCAGAGATCCAGCAATTCGTGCAGATAAACTTGGGGAAGGTCGAAGGTTGTAGTTCAATGTCTCTCTGCACTTGTGTGCGTATGTGTTGATGCCTAATATGGAGCTGCTCACTGCAGTTACATGAGTCTGTGTATCACGTGCACTGGATTCTGCTGCGTAACACACACAGATACACTTACACAGACACAGACACACAAACACACACACGCACACACACACACACACACACTTAGAAGATCTTTCATTGTGCGTGTTTGTGTGTGTGCGTGTGATATTAATTTCAAATAATCTTCCAACCTTTCTGAATTTTATGATAATTCATCACTCTTTCTGTTGATGTTTATGGCTCCTCACGTCCTTTTTATTTTTTTTACAACCTGCTTATTTCTTTTCATATTACCACACCTCAGCATACCTGTTTTGTGGATTGCGCAATAGTGGCTGAAGTCTGCTGCACCTTTTTGTCTGACAGACAAAAGCATGACTAGCATGACTAGTAATATGCTTGCATGCCAATTCTAACAGGATGCAAAGATAAATCTTGCTTCTTTTTCCTGAATTTGACCACCTTGAAAGAAAGTTAGACAACATTTTATCCAGTTTTACAAAATGTTATCCCTCATTGGCATGTTTTATGAAATGTAACCACTTTAGGGTTACATTTCCAAATTCATGATCACTTCCAGTATGTACAATATTGTATATCTGTGATGCATAGTTTCCCGAATTTGACTACTTTCAAGTCACATTTTCTAAAATTCACATCCTTTTTAGGGTTGAATCCCCAAAATTTGGCCAATATTTTCCAAATTTTCAAAATCTTACATTTTTAGCCACTTTAGACCACTTTGGAGAGTATTTTTACAAATGTGATCACTTAAGCGCGTTTATTTTCCCAAATTTGACCACTTTCGACTAGAAGAAACAATTGAATAAAGAGCGTAAGGAACTAAATAGAAGTTTCAGTCTCCGAGTGGAGAATTACATGCCAAAATACGTTATTTGTTTACATACTTTAGGACAGGTCCAATACTTTTTAATGCATTGTTTCTAACACTTGGTTAAATTTCAACCAGAAACAAAGTAGCGCTGCAACTAACAATTACTTTACAAAATTGTTAATCTGTCAATTATTTTGGCAACCTTCATTGAATTGAATTAAAAAAAACACAATTTAATTTCCATGCCTTTACTAAAACAACATGACATTATTTCATATTTGCAGTGCAGGAAATGCACAAACATGAGTCAACAATGATTAAGTTATTGGTTTGGTGCATAAGATGTTAGAAAATGGACGGAAATGTTGATTATTTTCCAAAGTACTGTCAGATGTTCTACTCAACATAAATTTCCACTTTCATGTAAGACTACAGAAATGAAATACATTTACCACTATTGAAAAGTTGAAATTCAGAGCATATGGACAATTAAATTAATGAAAATAAAAAAAGGTATCCAAACCATGCATCAATTCTCAAAAATAATTATTGAATTATTTAATCATAAATTAGTTCTCAATTAATGTATTAATTGTTGCAGCTCCAAACAAAGTGTTCAAACGTTAATTAAAAACTTAAACCGGAACGGGCATAATATTGTTCTCGTTGTGGAAAAAGCAGCTAATGGATTTTCTCAGGTGTGTTGTCAGGTGTCGTTGTGGAACTCGGACTAGCACGAAAATAAAACTGAACTGGTCGCACTGGGCTAATTCCGAGCGTTCTGCGTTAAGCCACTTACCCATCGTTATCTTCTGGCGTCAGGCTAAGCAGCCTAGTCGGCTAACTGAGAGTCCACCTTGGACACAGACATCTTTTTTTTTTTTTTTTAATGATTGGCTCTGTCCCTCTCACTTATGATGATGTCAGATGCTGTTAGAGAGGCTTTTAAAAATGCTCTCACAGAAGTTTTTATGACTGCTACTTACCCCAAAGTAAGGGCTAATGAAGTTTTGATTGCACTCGAGCAATGGAAATAGAAATCATCTGTTCTTTTTTGTCAGTAGAGGCGCTATTTGAAATCATAATTTTTAAGTGCAGCGACAGCTTAGTCATTGTACCGTAAATGTTAAATTTAAGTAAATCACACACAAACTGTAGTTACATAGTTTAACTTGTGGTTCTTCTGTGATTGTCATCATAAAATGGGCACTTCAACCCAAAATGGCTGACATTTGGTGTAACTTGCTTAGTATTTTCTTGTTGCTAATGTTGCTAAAACCACGGCAAAGTCGACCCCAATGAGACTTCCTGTATCTTTTCACTCATGATTCTTTTGAGACTTTTTTTGTGTCTTGTCATTTTAGACATGTCTGCCAAATGGCTCCTCAAGACTTTGTGCTCGATGACGGACACCTCTACCCTATATTTCTATTCTGAGTGTGCTGGCTTTGGAGGCTGACATTTTCTTCTAGTTCCTATGTCATGGCCTAATTGTGCATAAAATACTCGTGTCTTTTCGGATATAGTCTTGAATCTTTTTTTGTGTGTCTAGTCATGATGGACACGTCAACCAAATTTCATGACGCTTAGGGAAACTCGATTGAGGTGCTGATCAATTTTTTTTTTTCTCAGACTTCGTCTGAAGGATTGCAAGAAATGTATACATTGACCATGAATCAGCTTCAATGAAACAGTTAAACATTGTGATTGAGATTATACTTTTAGATTAGAATTAGATTTTTTCTTTGATTTTCGAAGCTCAAAGTCTTTTACTTTGATCACTTTGTGTATGTGTGTGGTTTTTTCCCTCCAGCACATTTCCCAACATTTGACCACTTTCAAGGCATTTTTCAAGGCATTCATTCATTCATTCCTCTTCTGCACCGCTTATCCTGACAAGGGTCGTGGGCATGCTGGAGCCTATCCCAGCAGTCTGTAGGCGGTAGGCGAGGACACCTTGAACTGGTCGCCAGCCAATCACAGGGCGCACATAGACAAAACAACCATTCACACTCAAAATCACACCTACGGGCAATTTGGAGTGCTCAATCGGCCTACCATGCATGTTTTTGGAAGAAGCTGGAGTACCTGGAGAACACCCACGCATGCACGGGTAGAACATGCAAATTGCACACAGGAAGGCTGGAGCCAGAATTGAATCCACAACCTCTGCACTAAGAGGCGGACAAGCAATTTCCTAAAATTTGACCACATTTAGGAACAAATTGCCTAAAATCATGAAGTTGTATTTTCCTTAGGTATGTAGTTTAATTTCCAAAATTTGACAACTTTCGGCCTATTTTCTAAAATTCAACCACTGTTTTTCAAAAGTTTTCAAAAACGTGACTTGTTTTGTCCACTTTGGGGGCGTAATTACCTACTTGGGGCCTATGTTCCACTTTAGGAGTTTTGCGCTATATGTAAAAGACTCAGACTGTATCAACAGCAGGATGAAGGAGGCTCGGGTCAAAAAAGACACAAATGTTTGGCATTGTTGCTCATATCTGTGAGAAATGTCAGGAAGTTGAGGAGAATTTTAATGGGGACACACACACGCACTTCTGTAATAATGTCACCAATGTCATGTGAGTAAATGTGTGTATGCGTGTGCACTTGTCTGTGTGTGTGTGTCTGTGTGCGCGCGTGAAAGCCCGGCATCCCTCACGCCTCAAGGACGGAGAGTTGATTACTCTGGCCTTATTCCTGTATGTATTTGTGTGTGTTTAATGATGCATTAACTCCCACCTCCATATATGTACCTATGTATGTAAGTGTGCTTCTGTGTGTGCGTGTGTTTGTGTGTGTGTGTGTTGTGTGTTGTCCTTGCATGTGACAGGCTGCTGAAATGTGGCACAGAGGGGTACTTGCAGGAGGTGTTAAACTCGTGTGGACTGATTGGTTGGTTTCTGCGGGTCTCTATATACATTTTGTGTACGTATGTATGTGTGTGTGTGTGTGTGTGTGTGAAAGATTGGGTGTGTTAATAATCCATTGGTTAGGTTGATGTTTGATGATGAACTGTTTTTGTTGTTGGGCGCATTTCTTTTTGTGTTAGAAGCTGTGAAACGGGAACACGCAACCAATGTGACCTGCGGCTTAACATGTTAAGCACAGGTCAGGTTTAACATTAGCTTGCATGTATGTGACCGATATCCATACATATTATACATACAAAGACACACACACAAGCCTATATTTAGTTGTTGTTAAACCTGACCTTGTGAAGCTGTGTTATTAGAGTTGTGGTGAGTGATTAATCTTGCATCCTTGACAGTTTTGCATTTTTCGTTTTTCTATTCTACGTTGATAATCATCAGACATAATTTCTCGGATCATTTTGTTTTTAAAGGAAGTCAGTAATTTACCCAGGATTTATTTGTCTCCTTGAAACCAAAATGTGAAAAAGTATTTGTCCTCTGAGATTTCTGTTTTTTGCATATTCATCAATCACAAAGGTTTCATGTCATCAAACATCAAATAAAATATTAATATCACACTGATATTAAGCCCAGGGATATATAAAATGCAGTTTATAAATAATGATTTCGTGACCATTGGACCCCAAAATGTCAGCTTGGATCCAAAACGGATGACCTATACATTGCTTCTTGAAACTTTTTTTGAGGGTCTATGAAATGCCTCCTGAATTTCATGTTTCAATTTTTGAGGTTCCTTTTCTTGAAGGTAACTTAAGAGCATTCTTTAGGCATCACATGGCATTATTGGGGCTGAATGACTTGTCTAACCTTTTCCTGTGCGCTGCAATGTTAAGATCTTCTGTGAGAGTGTGACAGTGATGGATCGGCAGGGCTGCATGTGCTCACACTTTTGTACATATGAATAGCTTTGTGTCTACGTGTATGTGTATACATGTGTTAAGTGTTTGTGCTAATTGCTAAAGTCCATTCTATTTTAGCTCACCAGAAAAAATAGATGACATAGCAGGCATGCGGTATTTGAGGCGACTACAATTTTATCTTTAATCTGACCTTGTGAGAAGCAGCTAATGTCGGTTATTTTTGGCTCGTCACCTTGCCTTAAGTTATGACTTTCTGTCTCAGGCACGGGTGCAATTATTTTTAAATCCAGTAGGAGTCACACATGGTGCTAGGTTAGGCATGCTAAATTATTTCGTAAGGCTTTGAAAATCAGTTAAGAACGGCACTACTGTTACTGGCTAGCGAGCTCACAAACTTCAACACTCCGATCACTCCCAAACTGTACATGTTAATAACGTTTTAGCAACTGATGGTTCAAGGTTAATAAACTTAATAAACTCATGCTTCGGAATGTGGGTTTGTCACCTGGGTTAAACTAATGTTAGCCTTTCACCGCTATGTTAGCCTGTTGCACTTGTTGGCTAAAATCAAAACGTGTGTGTGTACGTGTGCTCGAGTGCGTGTGCGTGTGTGTGTGTGTGTGTGTGTGTGTGCGCGCGCGTGCATGTGTGTGTGTGTTTTCCCAGAGGACAAAGTGCTGGTATGGTGAAACTGGATCAAAGGTGCTCGAACAATACAAGTACGCAAAAAATTGTTCCATATGAGTTGCAAAGCCATTACAGCACTGGCTAACATAACAGGGAAATAAAGGTGGGCGATGCAATATTGTGTAAGCTTTTCTTGGTATTATTTTATTAGTCATGTTTGATATGAGTAGACAGTAGTCCCCAAACACACCCCAAAAATCTCGAAGACATGTGCAGAAAGACATGGGATGTTGACATTTTTTAGGTTTTACGTAACAACATGAAATATCAACGTCTTCCAAGAGTTTATGCCTGGAAATTAAGACAAAGAAAGTTTGCCATTTTCTTTTTAAGTTGGCATTTTAGGGTCAGTTGGTTCAGTTGCACCCAACTAGATTAAAAAAAAAAAAAAAAAGCAGACCCCAAACCAGTTTCACTGGGCAATAAGAAGTTTGGTAGACATGAAAAAACTCATAATAAAGTCTTGAGAAGCCATGCCTGAAAAGAGGAAGGAAGTTGATGGGATTTGAAATGTCCATATTATGTTCGTTCAGCCATTTCCTCCAAACTACAACATTTAATGACTCACCATAAAACATTAATTTTCTTTTAAAGTTATGTCTATTGTAACGTAGAAGGGATTGTCAGTCTTCTGTCAACAAATCCAGGTAGTATCTTAAGCTCCTCCAAACATGAGTGAACTACACCTTTATGACGACTGGCATACTTGACACAAAGGGGGAAAGAGGGGATGACGCAAAATCAAAATAAAGAGCTGCTTTCAAGACACACACAGGGGATGACGCAAAATCAAAATAAAGAGCTGCTTTCAAGACACACACATGCCCGCACTTGAGTGCACAAACACACACACCCACCATGTTGGCTGCTTCTGTTGCATCTCCGTGGAGACTAAGGATAGCACAATCAACTATGCGTGCGCGCACACACACACACACACACACGCACACACACAGTGACACTTTCTCAACGATCTCTTATTCAGATCTGTGGATTGTCTTGTGGTGGAAAAAAAACAGCATCCTCAAATGACCTGCCACAGGCATCATGCCCAAGGCGGCCCCCAACCTTGTGTGCTTTGGGTTGGGGGTTCCATGTGATATGAAATTAAAAACAGAGAGAGAAAGGGCCGAGTGAATGACAGAGAGAGAGAGAAAGAGACAGAGAGAAATAATTCTTGGGTTATGAATTTTGAAAAAAAACCCACCTAAGTTTAATGTAAAATTAATTTGAAATTATATAAGTGTTTTGGGATCATAGTTTTTGGTATAGTTCTTTTGGTTTAAACAATTAATATTCATGGTATCTATCTCTCACATTGAGCGGAATGTTTCTGACTTCCCGGCAGTCTCGAACGCATCGATACAGCTCAACTCATTCCTGTCTCTGGTGTTCCATCTCAAAGATGGCGTCTTCCTTTCTTTGCTACTTTCTGTTAGTGCCCTCGGGAGGTGGGAATGCAGTGTCTGCGGCCCGCTGTGAGGATGAGTGTCGTGGAAACACTGCAGCTATAAATACAGCGTGCATCATGCATGCTTCCTCCCTTGACTCTCGTATGAAAAACGCCAACAAGACATCTCGGTAGGAACTGCACTTAAGCCTGTATTTATAGTCATGGGCAGCAGTTCAGTAATTAATAGCAGTAAGATACTAGCTATTTGGTTGTGGCAATGAGTCATTGTGTTGATTTAAGTCATCTATTGTTGGATTTAATAATAAAAGCATACCAAAATAAAAGCTAAATTGAATTTGGTCATCGAGAGCTTCTCATGATAGAGATACCTGCCAAGTTTTGTGTTGCCAAGTGAAACACGCTTTTGGGGAAGAACGGCTGCATCAAACCAAAATGGCAGACTTGGGGTGCCCTTGGGAATGTTCTCAGAGGGGGCTCTACTCCTCTTCGACCATTCTGAAAATCACAGCGCTGTTTAAATGTACCATTCAGTTAGTCTGTGTTTCACAAAATCGGATTGCCGGAGTGTGCTCTGGGTGCAGCAACTGGCAACACAAAGAGTGTCAGGCAGTGCAGATGGAAACAGTTCAAGTGCAAGAGGGTACATTTGGAAATCAATGGGAATGCCTCTCCGAACACACCCACTCTCAGAGTTTCAGATATCGTGTCTTGTTTTGCCCACCAAATTTCAAAGTGGCGTTGGGGGCTGAATTTTAAAGATAATTCCGGAGTGCATCCCCGGGCAAACATAAAGAATGTTATTTACTGCCAAGATAATTATGTACTTTCCAGACTCCTGTTATTGTATCAAATACATTATTAACTTTGTTATTGAGCTTCATAAGTGCTTTTGCTCAATCAAGGTAAGTGTTGTTTGGTTGGATGCTCTTCAACTGTTAGTCCAAAAATAATTGTAATGAAAACATAATGACAACACTGATAATATTAAATGGTTGATGATCACATGATTTCCCAAAGCATAACATTTATCTGGACTTTTATGTGAAGGAGAACTTGCAATGAATGTGGCTTGTGTAGAGTTAAACAATGGAGGTCTATATTTAGTACTTCTTTGTGTGAGCTTGTGTGCTTCAGCATTTGTGACATGCAAACATCTAAGTGGAAGACAAAAAAACCCACTTTGTAAACAGTCAGGTCTCTAGAATAAAAATAACCAAAATTCTTTTCAGGAAAAAATGCACCTCTGCCATTACCATTAGTTAACCATTTGGACAAATCCAGATAAATAATAGCTCTGTTAGCAACCATAGACAACACATAGCCATGTAGGTATAGACTCCATAGACAATCACAGACAAAGCCTAAAGAAGTGTGAGTGTAGTCGAACATCTAATCAATTTAAAAACTGTCGGAAGATGAGTAATCAGTCGATTTGGCCGCTTGTCTGCGTTTTAGCAAGAAGAGCTGACGGAAAACGCTTTGTGGCGAATTGTTTGCGACGTGTTCGTGTCCTTGTTGGTGTCATCTCACATTTGTCAACAGTTACGACAAAGTGTCTGTGAAAGTCATCACATGGCTTGCTAACAGGGTCTCTAAGTCCTTATTTAAAACTTTCCATTAAAAAAACAGGAACAAAAAAATACTTTTCCCTCTTATTTATAGACACACAAATATGTGTAGAGTGGAATTGTGAAGTGTGTGTGTAAAGGTACTAAAGGTAAAGAATTGTGTCTTCCCTTTTTACTTAGAAATACCATAAATTAGCATTAACAATAGCCACCAGAGACAAAATCAGAAAAACTAAAAATTTTACCAAGCGAAAATATGTGATTTGGCAAACTTAAAGGCACTCTAAACTTACTTAGCGATTTTCAGCAGTAAAAAGTTAATATTTTGTCTATAACAGCTTTGTTAGTTTACCGTAGTTTCCGCACTATAAAGCGCACCGGATTATAAGGCGCACCTTCAATGAATGGCCCATTTTAAAACTTTGTCCATATATAAGGCGCACCGGATTATAAGGCACATAGAATAAATAACTCAACGTTGCTCAAACGTTAATGCAATTACAATATAGTAACACTCGAAATAGTGAAAACAATAACAATATATCAATAACTCAACGTTGCTCAAACGTTAATATCACACAACACACAAAATAAACACGCAAAGCTTACTTTAATAAGTTACTCCTCATCCTCGAATCCATATTGATCCATATATAAGGCGCACCGGATTATAAGGCGCACTATCAGCTTTTGAGAAAATTGGAGGTTTTTAGGTGCGCCTTATAGTGCGGAAAGTACGGTAATCATATTTCATGTCCAATAACATCGTTTAAAAACACTTTTTGCCTCTTGCTGTCGACTGAAAATGACATCACATGTACTCATGCTTAAGTAACGATCATTCGTGGCCTTTTCTTCCTCCTGAAGTCCACAATGATCTCCTTTGTCTTCGTGGTATTCAGAGCCAGGTTGTTTGCGGAGCACCAGGTCGTGAGCTTCTGGACCTCCTTCCTATAGGCTGTCTCGTCACCATTCGAGATCAGCCCGACCACTGTGGTGTCATCACCAAATTTGACAATGATGTTGTCTCCGTGGGCCGGACTGCAGTCTGCAGAGCGGGCTCAGGGCAGGGTAGTGGTTAGTAATAGTTCTAGTATAAATTAGTTTAAATCAGTTAGCCTACTGAACTTTTTGACTAACCTAGGCTAAACACAAGCAGTTACCTACATGTGAATCAGTGATCTTTGTATGTGTTGAATGGGCAGTTTTGTAAAACCGCTTCGATGTACAGGCCACCACAGATTAGTCAAGTCGATCCAAAAACGTTTCACTGTGATGGAAATCTAGAGTATGGCGGGAAACAAAAGTTGCTCTCTTCTGAGCAGATGGCACAGCCGTCTGTCTGCATGTTAGTTGCACACACATACAATATATTTTTTTGTCATATTCATGTAGGTCCACTGTGTGTGTGTGTGTGTGTGTGTGTGCGTGCATGCGTGTGTGTGTGTGAGTGAGTGTGTGTGTCAGTGTGTGTGAATGTGTGCATGTGTGCGTGCATGTGCAAATTTGCGCACATGTGAGGCAGCGGGGAACATCGCTGACTCACACACTGCACCACAACACACACACACTCACAAGTTAAAGTGTCTGGGAAGGCAATTGCTTTTTGATAGGAAATGATAGCATTTTGATAGCATTTGGATTGAAACAACACGTTTGATTCCAAAAACAATTGAAAACAATCAAACTCTGCGGGGAAAAAAGTGTGCCTTTTGTGTCCTTCTGACTGTGTCTTCATGCATTCATGTGTGGTGAGAGTTTTAGAATGTTAGATCAAACAAATTGACCAAACTAATTTGTCAAACTATTGACCCAAATAATACACCAATAATTAAAAAAAGATGAAATTATAATTAATTAGTTATTAAATAACTCATCAATGAGAAAATATAAATATTGCAATTTACAGTGTTTAAAATAATTGTAAAAAAATAATCAAAGAATGAATTAACAACATACCACTCCATGTTTAACACGTAAGAGGTAGTAAATTTACATATAAAATGCAATAATAAATAAATAAATGAATTACCTGATTTACAGATGTGATTGTAGTTCTTAACTGATTTAAAATTGTGGGCAAGCATTTGTATTCGGCTTCTTTTGACTTTTTTCAATGTTTTCAATGTAGATGTCAAGTAGATATCGTTGGTAGATATTGCTATAGAATTCATGGCTTTATTTTGGAGCTTATTTGAAAAGTTTTTTTTTGGAGCAGGTATTGTGAGTGCTGTAGAAGATATGAGGAAGTACTTTGAGCTTTTCCTGTCTGGGGTCACCATAGTGAGTCACTCGCATTATATGTTGACACGGTTTTTACACCGGATGCCCTTCCTCACGCAACCTACAAATTTTTATCTGGGTCCGGGACCAGCGGTGGCTGGGAATCAGCATGTAGCACACAAAGGGTCTTGCCTCGGGAGTCGGGAGCCAACTGTATATTACTGTTACCCCTGAACAAGATTTCAAACTCGGCCTCTGTGTCGAAATTCAGCAATGTTACCTGCCGGCTGCCACATTGTGGAAGACAGAGAATGTTTTTCATTTTGTTTATGATTGTTAGACAAAAACGAAAAGGATGTGGCATGTGCCCATCTGCCCAAGAAGAACACATTTTATTTGTGTTTTGACCAAGTATTGTAACGTTTGACAGCAATATAGTAGATCTTTTTTTTTTTTTTTTTTAACTTTGCACAGGTTTGGGGCATGGTCCAAGAAAGAAGTCATTGTATTTTGGTGGTGATCCAAATTTTGCCAGAGAGCAGGTATTGATGCTAACTCTGCTAATGTTGTTTTCTTTGATATTATAGGTATTGATGCTAACTCTGCTAATGTTGTTTTCTTTGATATTTGTTAGCCAGAACACACGAAAACAACTTAATCGACTTTCCCCAAATTTTGTGAAGTTGGTCCAAAGAAGAAGCCATTAGAAGTTTGCGCTGATTCTGGATAATGTTGCAGATCCACGCCAAAAAAAATTGCACACGAATGCATTGTACCCCATTTCCCAGTGAATAATGTATGAATCTTAATGACAAAATTCCAACATGTCGGTATTGATCCACATTAGGATTTTTTTTTTTTTAAGTATCATTCCAGTTCTCATCTTATTCAGGATAAACGACATTTAAATCTTTGATATTCCCGCTTCACCCTGCAGGTTGGCAATGATCGTAATTGGACCTGAAGCGGCACACCTAAGTCATTAATGCAGACTAACACTGGAGGAGTGTATGTATTATGTAGATTGCAATTCCATTGGCATAGCGAGGCGAACCGTGTATTGTGTGATGTCTTTAAGTATGCGGGATCTGTGCGACTGCAGCTGTAATCACCGCAGTGCATAGATGTGTGGCTGCATGTGTGTGTGAGACAGCTGTGCTTGTTTTTGCAGTATTACATCTCTACTGAGCCCAATGGTGAGGTGGTTGTGCAGGACCTGCGCGTGGTGGTACGCATTGTCATGTTAAGTAGCGACGCCTCATCAAGGCATTAGTTGAGCAAGATGTCAACCAGCATCAATTGTCACTGATAATAGATATTGTCAAGTAATCTATTCATCATTGCACCCCTACTTATATTATTGTGACTTTCATTTGGTAAAAGGATTCTATTTGCAAAAAATACATTTATTTCTTTTAATTCATGTAGTATTTTATTCACCAATAAGAATTTCTTCATAAAACTGACTTTTTTAAAATATTAGTGTGACTTTATTCTCATTGTGACTTAAATCTCATAAAATAAAGTTATGGCTTTATTCCTGTAATATAACTTAATTCATGTATGATTATGACTGTTTAGGATGATATTTGAGTCGCTGATAGTGTCGGGGTACACACGCCTGACTTGTGTGTGGGCAGCGTTCCTGCTCAGTGGTGATGTGGGTATGTTTGATTGTTCATCTCTATATGTGCTGTGCGATTGGCTGGTGACCACTTCAGGGTGTAGTCTGCCTTTTGACAGATGTCCGCTGGAATAGGCTCAAGCACCTCCCGTGACCCTGAATAGGATAAGCAGTGTTGAAAATGGATGGATGGATGGATGGATGGATGGATGGATGATATTCAGGATTGGAGAAAAAGCCTGTATTGGTGATGGCCCTCGAGCCACCTTGAGCCATATTGTGGTGGCCCTGTCAAAAGCAGTACTGGCTTCACATACTGTATTCATGATGAGCTTTTACGTAAGTCTGAGTTATTATTTCACATTCAGCGTCTTTCGTAAATGAGATGTTTCCCCCTCTGTGTGTGTGTGTGTTTACATGACCAAATAATTTTGGCCATGGTGTGTGTGATGCTTGCAGGAGTGTTGTGATCCTGCTTGTGAGCGTTGTGTTACTTTGACAGTTAATGTGCCCCTCAAGGCCTTGATTCACTTGTGGTATGTTTGGGGGAAAAGTTGTGTGTGTGCATGTGTGTGTGCGTGAGAGACAGCTGTTTCACGCCATGTCCTTTCAACCTCCACCCCTTCACACTAACGCACACAGACACGCACACACACACAACAACACATGTATTTTGGCACCCCGTTCGTCTCCAGAAGAGCTCCACCACCCATCCTGGCTGTGATTGAGTTTCAAAACAACTTACCCCCTCCCAGCTTTTCTGGCGCCATCTTTTCCCACCGCAGTGGGAGTGAGGGGCCTGTTTATTGACAGTGACACCCCCAAATATCACACACGCATACTAGAGGTGAAGGTTTAGATGAATTTTTCCCACACCTCATCATAGCTCCTGTGTGTGTGTGCGTGCGTATGTGTGTGTGTGTTGAGATGGTTGTTTTGGGGGTCTCTGATGTTAAGAAATCTGGCGGCAGTCTCATGAGATGCAAGTGAGAGTGCATCCCTCTGGAGAACCACGATGAAGGCTTCCAAAAGGAACTTCCATATTTAGACGCAAAGTGAAGGGAAAGGAAAATAAAGAGTATCGCTTGGTCTTGTGCTTTGATCTGGAGTGTACATGATATCTACTCCCAAGAACTCATCAAATTGGTACTACGTATATGTGTGTGTGTATATGTATGCATATGTATATGTGTGTGTGCGTGTGTGTGTGTATGAACCTCTGCTTCACAACTTTTGGGGAACATAATTTTATTTGTTTGCAGCAATAAATGACCATCTCCACAATTCACTTCTCCAGATCAAATAATTTGTGCATCTTCAAGTGCATGAATGAGACTTTCTCTGCAGGTGTCTTTATGTGTGTTTGTTGAGAAATTTGCAACATTATGGACTCCATTGCTTCTTTTCCTCCCTTCTCTTCGCTGGTTTTAAGAGTCGTGACCACACAGCTAGTTGCACACACACACGCACGCACACACACAAGGATGATGATGATGATAGGGAAGATGAGGAGGGCAGGGCCTCACCTACAAGACAGCCAGCCAGTGGAGAAGAAGAGGAATGAACGAGGTGAACGGAACAAGAATTAGTGTGTGTGCATGTGTGTGTGCGTGCTTGTGTCTAGGCCATTTAGATTAGTCACTGTGCTATGAGTGCTTAATCTGCCCGGATACAGGCCGTTCCATGTCATTTATACACAACAGAAAAACAAGGAAAAAAGGCGGATTAAACAGTGTAGCCACATCATTCCGCCATTGCGGAATACCTTTTCACGCAGCCGGTCACCATCCCATCTCTGTTAAGCTTTTGAAGCTGCCTCCCGTATCGACTTCATCCTTCCATCCCACATCATTAACATAAACAAGCAACCAGCCCAAAAAAGCTTTGGTTGTTAATTACCAATTTCATATATATTATACATTATACAAATGGGTATTGTCTATCTATGAAGCTATACAATTTAATGCTCAGATTGGTGGGCCTCTTTCCATGCTTTGTTTATATTTGAATTGAAGTCACTGAGTTCAACACAATCTGGAGACAAATGCACTCCAGTGTTTTACTTTATTATTCATTGTGTTGGACATCAGTTGGTTGGGTTTAGACTGGAGACTGAAGAGATGGGACTGATGGAAAATCGGTCTGAACCCCAGTTTTCCTCCATCTACTTTCTCTACTGTCCTCCACGTGTCATGTTACTTATCTGTGCGTTTCCTCGAAGTCCTACCCAACGACCTTGACAGAGTGCTTTTGTGTGTATGTGTGTGTGTGTGTGTGCGTGTGTGTGTTTGTGTGCGAGACCGTGTGTGATACGTATTTTATGTGCCGCAAGGCAGCACGCTGTGTCACAGTCCAATTGAGACAAACACCATCTACTGGCACTTGAGATATGTTTTTAACATTATAACCAGATACAATATATATTAGAGGTCAGACTCCCACCCAAATCCATCCATCCATTTTCTGTACTGCTTTCCCCACGGGGGTCGCGTCCAAATGAGATCTCCATGGATTGTTGTCGGTACTCAGTTTGGTGTCAGTTTGAAAGAGAAAAAAGGAACATCCCTTATAATACTACTCATACAGAAGTGGATGTGAACACAGCAAGAGTAGTCAGCAGCGAAAAAAAAAGATTATGGCAGATGGACTACAAAACAAAGACATTTTTGTAGTCCATTTGCATAAGGCCCCCCTGAATTGTGTCATTTGATTCTCACGTGAAGCAATATAATGTGTATCATGCCTCTCACGCGTCCCCACGGCATGTGACAAGGAGATGTGATGGAAAATGTGAAGCGTGGTGCCGTAGCGTGTGCGAGAAAGATGGAGCTTGTTCCCATCGGTTGCCTCCTAATGAGCTTGTTCCCTGGCCGAGACTGATTGGGAGCGTTTGACCTCCTCTTGGATCAAGGACACCCTGTGTGCATTAATGCGGCAGTGGTAGCAATATATATGTAAATGCTTCACCTCAAGTATGCTAATATATTATTGTATGTAAATCATCAGTAGATGCTCACGTCTTGTATTAGTAAATGTGAGGCAGCTTTACTGCTAGTAGAACTCCAAATCTTCTTGGATGTATGAGCTATATGTGAAGGCCAAACATCTAGTATGCTAAGGTTTTGTAGAAGTATACATTCAATTGCCTCGCCTCCATGCTAATAATGTCCTATAGAATGTAATGTCTTTATATCCTGCAAAACATCGGTATGTGCTGGAGATGAGGCCTTAAGTTTTGATATACTATTTTCTACAAAACAGCACCTATTGGCGGTGAGGCCTTTACCTTAACAATATTGTATGGAGGCGAGGCAAGAACAAAACCCTTTCCAGTCTTAATGAGATCAGTGTCATGTAAACACAATCTCAGACTCTTCATTTGATGTTTGAAACGTGATGATTCCCTTTGGCGCACATTGATATCAGTGCGCCTGTGTGTGAGAGAGAGGTCATCTGTGTGTGTCAGACGCTCCTCAAGTCAGAGGCAGCCTACTTAGAGCAAGTCATGAGACCCATGCATGAGCTAAATATAGAACAGCACATACTCACAGTGCAAGCCAATGAGGATTACGATGGAATCAATCACATCCAATCACAGTCCTTGTATCTGTGTGTGCGTATATTGTCAGCTTGTCTTTCTTATTCCTGGTGTAATAGCAGCCGCATGCAAACTTGTGGGCCAGTTTCCATTTACTTTAAGCTTATTCTCTTTTAATTGTTTTCGGTTTCCGCAGTCCTATCACTTGATGCGTGTGTCCTTTGTTAAACATCACTGCCCCTGTCCCGAAAATACGGCATTCCCTTTCACGCTGACAGTACATAATACCACCTCTAAAGCCTAGAAGTGTTCTTAAGGTTCTTTGATACACAGTTCCCACATAATTGCTGCATCAGTGCTGTTATAGTAGATTCTAAATTTATCCGCATGTGCTGTTATCAGAGAAATTAGTAAAAACGTTTGCGCCTTTCACACAGATCAACGACACTAGAAAAAAGTCCGATCGAAAAACACCGGCAGCGTATCAGGGGCAATTCAATAATTAGACGACATCTGAAAGTCTACTAGTGGACTAAAGAAGTAAGATTTTTCTTCAGCGACGGTGGAATTTGGACAGGATGACTTTTGTCCGGCACGTGACAGCTCGAGAAGACTGGAACGAGGGGTAGACCAATCCTAAGTGACAGATCCGCAGAGATGGCGTGGCGATGGGTTGGCGGGAGGGAAAAGCCGATTCAGGGCTCAGGAATAAGAGTGTTGCGGCTCCACGGGTTCGGTGACGCCTGTGAGGAAGGATGATCCATGATGATTGAGCCACACGGCAACCTGTCAATCACTAAAAAACAAGGCCTTAACCTCCACCAAAATGTTCTGGATTATTCTCTTGCGTTTTGCGCGCCACCTCTAATAAGTGGAATGGAAATATGCAAAAAAATTTTACGTAAGGTGGTAACATGACAAACAGACGGCTATATTTATATCTGTAAGGGAAAAACATGGCGGAAATTAACAAACTCAAACGGATCAGCAGAGTAACTCATGAGACATATGCAAAGACTAGAATCTACGACAGATGAGGCATTTCTTTTTCTAATACTGCATGATGTAGCATCTACAATAAATATTGTACTACGAATAGACCTCACTCCAGTAGCTGCTCACTTGTGTTATGGAAATGCCATTCTTTGAGTAGATGCTTGTGTCTTGCCTCACCGTCAGTGGATGCTCTTTTGTCAAATACAAAGGCTCCAGTGGATGCCTGAATCTTATTACCGTATCATCTCACTTCCAGTAAATAATGTCTAATTCTAACTTGTCTACTAATGATTAGCTGTCCAGTGTGTGTGTTTATGTCTGTGTGTGATCTGTGCTTGATGTTCCGTGCGTTGATGTGCATTTGTGTGTTTGTGCGTGCTGCTTTTGTGTCCAAGTGCAGCTCTAATAATCGATAGTGCTTGGATGTCAGGCTAAACCACTTCCTGTCAAAGTGACCTCCAAGAAAGTAAGAAAGGACGGGATGGGACGGTTGGTCGGCGGGGGGGTGGTGTGGGTGGGAGGTGATTGGGCCATCTTCATGTGCCGCAAGGGTGTGAGGTAATCACAGTGAAGTTGCCTCCTCATCACCATTCCTCAACGCTTCACCTTCACACTGCCTGACACACTATAACTGTGCTCTATACAACAAGTATGTGTGGAGAATGTACTCCACTGAGCACTTACTTTTATTCCTGCTGTAACGAAAGCACTCCTATGTGCCATTTTACCTTAATTAACCATCAGACATGGAGGCATAGTAAACGAGTTAGTATACTATAAAACTGGGGCTGGTAGATAGGACTTTAAAATAGCTTTTTTTCCACGCAAAAAATCAAATCTCAGTTTATATTCAAAGAAAAAAAAACATTGACAGTGACAATTTACTTCTGATGTTTGCTTTATTTCTCCTGATACTAAACAAGAGAGTACGAATTACAGATAATGTGACTAGATTTTTTGGGAAAAAACAGATGACTGGGTGAGGATTATAATTGTCGAGAAAGGAACTTCATGAAAGGCAATTTTATACATTGCAAAACCAGCACATGTCAACTTTTAACCCGGGATTAGTACTTCTGAGCCGCTGAATATCTTGCCGACGTCGCCTTGCCTCATCTATGTGACGAAAGAGTGTGAGAAGGAGCAAGAAATAGTGCCTGCATGGCCTTCTCCTACGCCTGGCTGACCTTGGGTTGAGCTTTCTACTGTGTGTGTGTGTGTGTTTGAAGTTTATGTTTGTATGCCTTTGCGCGCACGTGCTTGCATGTGTGTGCGTGTGTGTGTGTGTGTGTTGTGTGTGTGTGTGTGTGAGAGTGAGTGCGAGAAAGAGAGTGAGAGAGAGAGAGACGTTTCACCTCATATAACACTGCACCACTGCATGTATTGGATTTCCTCCATGTGTGGATCAATAAAGACTCTTATTAACGGAAAGAGCACTGAAGGTCACATGACATATGTCCATTACATTCCAGTTTTTTTATACTGGATTTGTTTGGTTTAAGCATCCCCCCCCCCCCCCCACACACACACATACAGTATGATTTACTTGTGGGTATCAGTTTATGTGATGACACACCAGCATCCACCCTCGTGATTGATGCTCAATGAAATCAAGATTCATACATATCTGAAATTTGGAATAGCTGTCCACTGTAGTGACAGATGTGCAACTTTTGACTAGGCTCATCTACATATGGACACAAACAGCTGACCTACCTAAAAATAACAAATCAATGTGATGACACACCAGCATCCACCCTAGTGATTGATGCTCAATGAAATCAAGATTCATACATATCCAAAATTTGGAATAGCTGTCCACTGTAGTGACAGATGTGCAACTTTTGACTAGGCTCATCTACATATGGACACAAACAGCTGACCTACCTAAAAATAACAAATTAAGCCATATTGTCCTGAGTAAATGCTCATATTAAGAGTTAGCTTAAATGTATGATGCCATATTTTTAGCTTGTTATCTTAGCATCTAAATTAAACCTTCGAGAATAGTCATCTGGTCTTTGTCAAAGGTGAACACTCCCTGGTGAAGAAGGTGTTTAAATTTAGCGGCGTGGGCCATTGCAGAGGGGCCAGTCGGCTTTTCCACGCCGACGCGCTTCTTTTAGCACGGTTAGCGCTCCTGCTGCAGGCAGGGAGCACTATAAATAACTTGGCTTTCATGCACCGTCGTCCTGGCAGCCTCACTCTGGCTCTTCAGTCTTCCACTGTTGCCGTGAGCAGGGCTTGACCACACATGGAAGTCAAGATGATTTTGACTAATAATATACAGCAGCTATGAATGTCACAAGCTTTTTTAACTGCAGACAATATTTTTTACTCTGTGGTTTATTTCTAGCAGCATGGTGGATCCAAATCACCCATAGGTGTGCCCTGGCTGGTGACCAGTCCAGCTTGTAACCTGCCTCTTGCCACAAGTCACCTCAAGTGACCGCATTTCACAACAGCAGTGTGGCAAATAATCGAAAATTCATCAAGAAAGAGGCCTAAAGTTATTTAATGTCTCCAAGTTGGAGTTTACCCTCAGGCTAAACATAAAACAGAGTTACACATTATTTAAAGCAACCACATACACACTGTTCAAAAGTTTGGGGTCAATTTAGTGTTTTTCATGGAAATTAACATAGCTGCACAAGGGTTTTCAAGGGTTTTCTAATCATCCATTAGCCTTCTAGCACAATTAGCAAACACAATGGACCACTGGAGGGATGGTTGCTGGAAATGGGGCTTTATACACCAATGTAGATTTGCATTGAAAACCTGACGTGTGCAGTGAGAATAGTCATTTACCACATTAACAATGTCTAGTGTATTCCTGATTAGTTTAATGTTATCCTCATTGAAAAAAAAAGAAAAATTAAAATAAGGACATTTCTAAGTGACCCCAAACTTTTGAATGGTAGGGTAGTTTCAGCTTACCTCAATTCTAACAAAAAATGCAAAACATCATAAATGAGCTAACCAATTGCACGGGTGTTGCCGTCGGATGACCAATTATCCTGCAGCTCACTGACAACCCATGATTGTCTGCATGTCTGTCATCTACAGCCCCCAGACAGTCATGGTGCAAACACCAAAGGGAGCAGTACATTGTCCATTGAATTGAAGCCAAAATGTGGTAAAACCTTTTTAATTCTTTACATTCTTTATATTTAAGACGTAAGTAGTTCATGCTTCATTTCAGTATGGAAAGATGATTTGAGATATGAATGTTATGAACTCACAAGCATAGTCCAGGAACAAATTATACTCATATCTCAATGCACCTCTGTGTATCAGTCACTGAAAATGTTGTGAACAATTTTTGGAAACTGTGTCATTTGTGCTCATTCTATTTATTAATACCGCGTGAAGTGGCTGCTAACATGAATAACTGGTGAAGCGAATGACCATAACAAATGATGAGTAAGGATATTTTTATTCATCATGGATGGATGGATGGATGTTTATTGCTATCGGGAGTAGGAAGTGTACGAAACTTGAGTATGCATCAAAGCAACTCTACTAGGTGGCAGTTGGCCCGAGCATGGCACGTATTCCTGTGAATATACGTACATGCGTATTTAATAGTCCATTTAGAAACCCGCTGAACTCTTTCTGAACTCAAAATTTCCCTGGAAGTATTCCCTCTCAATAACATCAAAGGTATCAGTAGTCTCCCATATAATTTCATGCCTGGCATCGTTTGCTTAATCTGCCTTTTTTTTTCTCCCTCCTAATGGCCCAGTTAAACCTTCATATTGAGAGCCAATGACACACTGACAAATTCTTTAAACGCCTGCCATTGTCTTTGCGGACGTTAGGCAATGAATAAGCAAAATTTTTATTTGTGTCTCTTTCTCGGACATGTTCAAACTCTGGCCGCAGGCACTTGGGAGTGCCAGAATTATCACAGGATGAACTTTGACTGACCCCGCTTTGGTCGCGTGAGAGAGTGCACTTCCGGGAGAAATTCACGGACGCTTTGGATTGTTTTGCGTTTGTAGTGACCTACATGTAGCTTTGACATCCAGACTAGCTCAATAATTATTTACTTAATTTATCCCTACAATGATTTCAAGAGATTGTCCTATGTTGTTCTCATATTAATGAATGAAATACGATGACATCCACCGCATATTTCCAAGCGGCTCATAATCTGTCTGCCTGCGTCTTGGTCAAATCCATCCAATTCGCATTACACCATCTGTGCCTCAACTTAGACCTGCTTTTAACTTGTCTAAAATTCAGTCTACTTTGAGTCAGCAAATTGACAGCTGTGTAGGAGAATATGTCGGCATATGCTTTTCGAGGTGTAGGGCTGTGTACGAAATGCACACACCTGCTAAACTAGACCTGCCCCTGCACAAAATTGAAGCTGTGGCCGATTTTACGCTCTCACCAAATTGTCAGGTGTGCCAGAGGTTCGCCAGCTCTAAACGCGCAGCAAGGTGCAACGTGGTCTGCCACATTCTCAAACCTGGGAAACTCCAGCCCCAGCACAAAAATGAAGATGGGGCCGTTTATATACGCTAAGCATTGGGCGTCTGTATTCAAAAACAGGGCCCAAAGACTGATATGCAAATGCTGTAGCAGAAATAGCTTGTGAGGAGCTGCCCACTGTAGTATCTGATGTGCAACGTTGATATCAATTCATATGCATACTGAGGTTTTGGAAAGCTGCTCACTGTAGTCTCACTGAAGTGACTGGTGATTCACGCTGACATCAAGTCAAATGCCAAGGAGTTTGCTTGCGTTAACTGGATAGAAAATTTCAAAAAAATGAAAAACCCTCAATAATTTTTGTGTGGAAGACGGACCAATTACATTTTGGGGCCAATCCTAATCGGATTGTGGGGCCTTGGCAGAGGACTGCACTCCACTTTAGTATCAGGAAGCGTGCTTCATGAGATGAAAGAGTAGAAAGATGCGCCTAGCCAGCAAGCTGAAGGCGCACGTGAGTGACTGTGGATGTGATCAGCATGCTAAAATAGTGTCAGAGACATTCGCAAGCACACACCTGCATGAGAAACTGAAGGGAGATGAAACAGCGGGAGGGTCTAATAGAGGGCGTCTGCTCCTTCACCATGCCTTTTTTCCTCTGTTCGACAGTAGAGAGTCACGACCGCCCTGCTCATTCTTTTACTGTGGTATTGCAGGTAAAATAAGTACAGACATTTCTGATGTGCCTTCTAACTAGGTATGTCTTTGAAAGACAGATAAGGATGGAAACTATAAAATTGTTGCTTCAAACCAAGCTGGTCGGTTTCCAGTGTCTTTTAAAGAAAAACATTTTGTGGGTCTACGCCTGATAGACATGCCTCCCAACGTTCTTATGGCTTGGGCGAATGGGGGCCAAATTTTCCATTTTGGGGAGTTTCAAATTATATGGCAAGTCAGGGTCTTAAAATGGCTGCCGCCAACCAAAATGATTGGCTAAATTCCCATTAGATCATCTCACTTTATTATGTAATTATAATGATAAATAATAATGTGGCAAAACATGGTGATATCATGCGTCGACTCGAATAAATATACTTAAAGCAAATGCTAAATTTCAAAGACATGGCTGTTACAGTGAGCATATGCTAATCCATAATCACCATTTGAAAGCCAAATAAACACACTAATGAGGGGTAGGGAGATGAATGAATCTGATGAACGAGAGCCGCTAATCTTTTCTAAATTCACATTGGTGTAAAACTAGTGCCTTTTGTAGATTTTGAGAAGATAAAGCGCCTTTGTGAATTAATACATGCTAAATGAGTCATGGTGAGTGACTGGAAGTAGATAACAGATCAGACGTTAATATTACTTGCCACTATTTCATATATTTTCATTAGAGTCATGAAAGAAATGTTCATTAGAAGAGTAATGCAATATTCTTTCTGATACAGTATATGGCATGAATTGCCCACATCAGTGACATTATCATTTTTTTTAAAGGTTAGCAGTGTCATTGCAGTCTGCTACAATGAGCTACTTTTCGACAGGGGTGCATTTCGTACATACAGTCAATATATCATGTACAGGTGCTCTCGTCAATAAAGTTTTACAATTTCTTTTTGATCAGAGATACAAGTAAACTTTTCGGTATGATTTTTTTTCACTGATTCAACCCTTGTTTTTTCTTCAGCGCATCCGTTTTTTCATAACATAGCAGACATCCAGAAGAAAAGCAAACCCGGAAGTTTGACACCGCAAAAACATAAGAAGAAAAATGGGTTTCAAACGAATGCGGAAACGCCAGAAAGTGGCAGCCCACAACCACGACATCTTGTACACACATGCAAATAATTTAGCCTCCAAGAATGTCACTGCACTTACACACTTCGTTCCAACTTTAGCAATGCAGATAATATAAGCTGCATTATTGTGGAAAGCCTCTATGAGGTTAGCAACATCACCCAGTAACTTTTGCAATATTTGGGTCCTTAGCCATTGTATAGTTAACCACATATGCTAAAATCAGGTTTGTGATGGCTTTCAACCGCATGTATCAGTAGCAGTAGACATATTCTGAAGTAGCAGTAGACAATACAATACAACCTTAAAACTGCTGGGTTAAAAAGTGAACTGACCCAGTCAAATTAACCCAACTTTGGTTTGTTTTGCAAAAACAAAACAAAGAAAAAAACAACGAAGAAAAGCGCTCCCTGCACTTTTTGTTTTTTGAACTTTTGCACTTTTAATTTTAAAATATAGATGACATTTGTTTGCGAAAAAGAAAGAAAGAAAGAAAGAAAGAAAGAAAGAAAGAGAGAAAGAAAGAAAGAACATGGAAATCTGAAAAGCTGCTGTTTAATGAACATTTTGGCATTGAAATGAATTGGGTATGTGTTATTTAAAATGAATGAATTTCCTTTTTCACTGCTAATGAATATTGGCTTTAAAATAGCTGTTATTTACCTCCTTAACCACTAATAATCGTTATAAAATCATGTCAGTCTATCACTACTATAGAGACAGTCTACAATGTAGACAGTGTTTCACAACATGGAGACTCTACTTGTTATTATTCAATTGTCACTTAATTCCCATTTTCAGTGTTATTCAATGTCTCCAGTGGAGCACACTCACTTCCTCCCACTGTGTCACACACTTTGCTTCCTTTTTTCACATTTTCACAATGACGTGGCTCAGTCTGTGCGTGTGCCTGACTGTGCACCACGAGGCTGTTAGAGTCCTGTCTGGAAAATCACTCCTGCTGCAACGGTAGATAACATTGATTCTTGTCACTCTGTTATTATCCTGTGATGGCTGTGTTAAAGGCAAAGGCGGATAAATGAAGGGTCTTCAGTTTTGTACAATTTTCACAGTCTCAAGACAAAAGGCTGTTATATAGTTGGATTTGATCACTTTCAAAATATGGTGCCTTCCGTGTTGCCATCAAAGGGCATGCGCTCACATTTTTTGTAAATGCATCTGACCCGAAATGGAGGGTTTGAAGTCAAAGGTCACCCACGATAATTTTCTGCAGTCACACCTAGCTTATTCTCAGGTTTTTGTGCTAAGGTCCTTCAAAACCGACATTTCCCCAGGCTTTTTGCAGCTTTTATCCGGGTGGCTGGTTCGTGTGAAAAGTAGCAAAATGAAATGGGGTTTGGAGTCAAGCCTCAAATTCACCAGCTTCAAGGTCCTTCAAAGTAGTATTTTTTATATTCATTTTCTATTGCTGTTCTAAACAAAACATACCAACTTGGAAGTGGGGTTTTGTGGATGGACACTGGTGCCGATAATCCAGTTATCTGATTACGTGCCTTTGCTTCTCTGCGTCTAAGTTTTCACAGTGAATTACCCTGACCACACCTTCTCTTCTTTTCCGCATCTGCAGTATGGGGAGGAGGAGGTGTGCTCAGACCGCCTGGACACTGACTTTGCCGACATTGACCTCTCGCAGCTGGACACCAGCGACTTTGACAGTGTCAACTGCCTCAGCGAACTGCAGTGGTGCAGTGATCAGGCAGCGGATGCGTCGCCAGCCTCCATCCGATACAGCACACCCGACGAGCTTTTTGAGGTGAGCGTCCATGTTGTCCTCATTTACAAACCAGAGTTTCAAGGGATTACGATTTGAACACCAAGGGTGAAGAAACACATGGAGACAGTTAATATATTCAGGCATAAATTCTTCATCCTCTCCTAAAAATGACTTTTACAGCATCATACTGAGTTGCAGCATTAAACCAACACTTTAATTATTGAAATTATTTAAATTCTGTTTAACCAGGTTATTATTATATTTTTAAAAAGTACAATATTATAGTGTGAATGCTTCTTTCCTATTTTTAAAAACCCAAACACAGCCTGTAGCAAATGGCCTTTCAATGGGGAAAGAGCATTTTATTTAGTTACAGGGATGGTTACACAACAAATCAAATTTACATCTCAAGCTATCACTACATACCTGCTAAAAAGATTGTGGCAATCGTGTGAATTCCCTTTGTCCAACCATTCTAATGGCCAGAATCCCCTAAAATGCCCCTTGCGATACAAAGTGGTCTTTAAACTATACATTTTACAGCCGAAGGTCTTCAGTGTCTTTTGTACATTCAGCCACGCTGACCAAGGTTGCCAGATTTTTATACAATGGGGATCAATAATTGTTCACATGCTCGTGATGCAAGGTTAACAGAAAGGTCAAAGTGTTTTCTGGTGCACTTCAGATTGAAGAGGAAAACGCGGCGCTGCTGGCCGCTCTGACAGACAGCCTCGACGGTATGGTAGACGCAGAGGTGGGCGGCCTCTCTGTCTTCCCCGCTCTGGGGGAGGACGAGCCCGAACAGGACGAGGATGACCACGACCATCTTCATCATCTTTCTGTTGGCGCAAAACACATCAAATGCTCGCAGGACACAGAGGACCCTTCTCTGGTAAGGCCATTTCCTGTTTTTCTTTCTCTCTTTCCTTACTAAATAAGGAAAATAAATCACATACTAACTTTATTTACAAATGGCTACCTGAATTTGGCTACCTGAACCCACAGATGTTGAATTATTCGCACAGGTACACTTGGTTATACTTGTCTGCATTAGTACCATACTGGAATCCACATCTGTGTGTGGTGTCCAAGCGCTCTCTACTAGTTTGTTTTCCACCAGCGTGCGCCCCCTCTTTCACTTTTCACACGTCATTGTGGGATGCCTTAGTAGACCACCCCTCCCTCTCCCGGTTGCGCCCCCTGTTATTCCCAAAGTCCAAAAACTTCCAGGAATCTACTGTAACTTTGTCTTGGTTTGAACCTGAGAAACACTTTTCATGCTAAATATCTGTAACGATGATAGACTCCTGCTACAATGCCAACGTGTTCTGAAAGAAGGACTAACTCATCATTCACTGAGGCTCAAAGAACCTTTTTTGTGTCTGTGTGTGTTTGTGTGCTGGATCTAGACTACAAAGATGCTTTTGTTCCAGTTGGCTGAAGCATAAATATTCACTCAGTCTCACGGCCTCTCCGTTTGCATGGCCCGTTTGCTAGTTGGTGTTCTATCAATCTCTAGAATTTTAATTAAGACGTGCTAATTTAATGGGTGCACCAACTCTAATAGAGTAGTGCAAGAGTCAAAAAGTTTTGGGAAAGGCTGTTCTACAGTGTAAAATGTACCTTTGATTCATTGGGGTGAGTAGCATGAGGCGTGATAAATTATTATGTTTTTGAACAATCATGTGGCTTAAAAATATTGGAAAAAAACAGTTTTCTAATGTCGTATCAGTGGAGGTATCTTTTGATACTTTTTGGCAAGTCGGGGAGATTTTAGTTCTCGTGGTAGGGGTGTACCAATTTTATTCTTGTGGGTGCATGTCTAGTTTGGGAAAGGATATGATATTATGACCTGTTATTGTTTCCACTAAAGAGGCTTTGTTGAAACTTTTTTAGGATTGTAGTAATTCCAACAGATGGCGCACTGGTTAGCTCGTCTGCCTCACACTTCAGAGATTGCAGGTTTGATTCCACCTCTGGCCCTCCCTGTGTGGAGTTTGCATGTTCTCCCCGTGCCTACGTGGGTTTTCCCAGAGAACTCCGGTTTCCTCCCGCATCCCAAAAATTTGCCAATTGAGCACTCCAAATTGGCAACAGGTGGGAATGCGAATGGTTGTTTGTCTCTGTGTGGCCTGCAATTGGCTGGCAACCAGTTCAGGGTCTCCCCCGCCTACTGCCCAATGACTGCTGGGATAGGCTCCAGCCCCCCCGTGGGGACAAGCAGTACTGACTTAGTTTTGATCTGTTTTGGCAAGTTAGGAAGGTTTTGGTGTTGAGGATGGGGATGCGCCAATTCTGTCTCATTTTTGAAGGGATATACGCATCAAGAAGCTTGGAAATGTCTGATCTTAAATTAAAGTCGCTGTTGATATACACTAAATGGGTTATGTTTAGATTTTTTTGGTGGGTGGAGTTGGGGTAGTGCTTCCAAGAATAGGGCTGTACCAACTCTCTCTGGGTGTTGAAAAGTTTTGGGAAAGTCTTTTTTTTTTTTTTTTTTGCTGTACACTCTTTTTTTTTTGTGCAAGGGTTAGTGCCGTTCGAACCGTTGTGGCTCCAAGGGTGGGATGTGCCAATTCTGTCATGGTGTTGAAAGATTACTTGGCTTAAAAGGTTTATGAAATGCTGCGTAAATTGTGTGAAAGTTGATGATTTTCTATTTGGTCGAGTCTCAGAATACAAGATGTAGTTTAGCATAGTAACTACACTCACACACACGCACACACACAGACACACAGATACACACATCAAGTGTCCAAGCAGGGCGCTAAATGCAGCGGTGGCATTGTTTAGTCCCTAAACAATGAGTCTCATGACAATGATGTCTTTGTGTTTTGACATAAAATAAGTGCACCCCTGGCCTGCCCTTGGGTGACATTGAGAAGTAAATCATCCAAATGACAAGCAAAGCAAGCAGGTTAATCAGTTATATTCAGGAAAAATAGAAAGAGAAAATGGTGAGAGGTCAAAATAACAGGTGCTTGAATTCATACAATGTTGTAATGTTTGAAAAAAAAAAACATTCCTTCAATGCGTAAACTTCAGGAGATGACAAGAACAGAAATCACTTGGCAAAGCAAAAATTAGATTTTACCCGAATAGAATCAGGCTTAGCGATATCTGGACCCAAACTAGTGCCATGCTGTGACCGAATCTGTACCACATTCATAGATTATACCAAATTAATACCAGACATCAGACAGACCAGTACCAGACCACTCCTGGACTAGAACCATAATCAGACCAGTGACATGCTTTACATGGCTGTCACTTGACTAGAATCAGAGTATAACCAAATTAACATCAGACTAGAGCCAGCTGCCCCTCCCCAGGGATCATACCACACTCCAGAGTCCAGACATAATCGCAGTATTTTCTCTCCAATCTGATATCATCTGATTGGTCTGTTATGAAGACTGCTGATGGTGACAATGACGATGATGATGATGATGATGATATGAAGATTATGTTTCCCTAGACACACTGGTAGCTCCACGATGTAATGAATTAATAATAATTTAATAGTTTCTTCCTCGTCTTGTGTTACCAGCTGAAGATCTTGCTGCTCACTCCGCCCAATGTGCCTGTGGGCAAAGATAGCGTCCATGGTCATCGCTATAGAAACAGAGGATCACACTCACGGACGGTCCGGCCTCCAGTTAAGGTGAGGAAGATATATTATGACAAACCAAGGTGACAGTACACCTAGACTAATGCTGAACTAATTAAAAATGAGTAAGTTAGCAAATAAGTTAGCAAAGGAGTTCAAACATACCAGTGCTAAACTCGGACAGATGAAGCCCAGCTACTACCAGAGTGCAACAAGATTAGTAACAAACCTGGACCAGACTAGTACCAGGGTAGAACCAGACTAGTATCACCCTTCTACCAGATTAGATCCAGACTAGTACCAGTCTAGAATCAAATTAGAAAAAGACAAATATAATAGCTCTAGGGCAGTATCAGAATTGAGCAACCTAGTTCAGGTTCGTAATACACTAGTACCAGACTAGTAGAAAACTAGGATTAGTACTTGGATTAGTAACACACTAGTACCAGGATAGTAGAAAACTAGATCAGACTACTGCTAATTTAGGACCTCATTAATAACAGACTAATAACAGACTAGAGCAGACTAAAACCAGTCGCAGAAGCATCCCAGACTGTCATCAGATTAGAATTATACAACAGGTAGTTCAAGACTAGTCGTATTTGAGAAATGAGGAGGGACCAAATGAGGACCAGTGTAGTACCAGACGAGTATAAGACAAGTGCCAGACTAGGACCAGTTAGAACCAGGCTGGGAGACAGATTGCAATTCAATTTCTTTTTTTCATGCATCATGACAAAAAATGATGGCGTATATTCTGAGTCTCTTTAAATTTAAAACACAGCCAAGCTGAACATGTGACTGATGTCTTTATTCACTTTTCAATTCCACTCTTCAGTCGTCAGGAACAACAAACAACACCACTGACGTCTCATTTTAGAAGTGAGTGCGGTGCAAAGAGAGAGGCCATCGCTCATCAACAAATATGGCACGAGGGGGAATACATGTACAACTACTCTGCACTAGATGATTGTGGCACTGCTTGTCCAATTTGGGGTGGCTGTGTCAAAGGGAATGGGGCAAACCAGGGACCACTAATTAACTTTGTTAGAACCATGTCAGTACATTTAGAGATTCTTACCTTACAGGGTATTATCAGACTATTACCAGGCTACTTCAAGACTACAACTTTGCGCAATATCAGTATATTAGCTAACTCTCATTAAAACTGCATTTACAAACATATCCATCCAAAACAGAATTACACTAGTATGTGTCAAGAAAAAGTACCAGATAACAACAACACTAGAACCATACTGACTAAACTCTACCCAGACCAGTTTGAGACTACGACCAGACCTGACCTATGTGGGTATTGATTAGATCAAATAATGGAAATTAACCTTTGCTGAGCCAAGATACCTGTTTTTCCATCATAAAATCCTCATGGGTAATCATCCATCCATCCATCCATCCATCCATCCATCCATCCATCCATCCATCCATCCATCCATCCATCCATCCATCCATCCATCCATCCATCCATCCATCCATCCATCCATCCATCCATCCATCCGCCATCCATCCATCCATCCATCCATCCATCCATCCATCCATCCATCCATCCATCCATCCATCCATCCATCCATCCATCCATCCATCCACCCATCCATCCATCCATCCATCCATCCATCCATCCATCCATCCATCCATCCATCCATCCATCCGCCATCCATCCATCCATCCATCCATCCATCCATCCATCCATCCATCCATCCATCCATCCATCCATCCATCCATCCATCCATCCATCCATTCATCCATTTTCTATACCGCTTTGTCCCCATGGCGGTCGCGGGCGTGCTGGAGCCTATCCCAGCTGTCATCGGGCAGTAGGCGGGGGACACCCTGAACTGGTCGCCAGCCAATCGCAGGGCCATGGGTAATCAGTAAACAAAATATGAAAAAATTATGATGTTCTGAAATAATGAACTTGTTTATGCTAAATTTAGTCACAAATGTACTTAAATGCACTTGAAGATACATTTAATTTGAAAGGCACTTTACTCTTCAAAGAAATCTCCAAGAAAGCGCTAAATTGAAAAAAAATATCATGAAAAACCTACTTGCGTTAATCGCTACTCTAATTGTCTGTGTGTGGGAAGCACTGTATTAGTTCATTGCTTAATGTATGAAAAACGCATGCGATGCGGTAATTGAATAAACTGTGTGAAAGGATCTTAATATTTGTGCGGTTAATCAATGAGCTTGTCTCCACCCTCTCAGATGGATGCTTCTCAGGTGCGGAAGCCACGCGCCGTGCGTCCGGCCGGCCGCCTGTGCACCGAGCTCCATCGCCATCTCACCATATCCCGGCGGGATGCCAAGGAGCCCCCAACTGCAGATCCGGAGGACGAAGAGGAAGAGGAGGAGGATGAAGACGACGAGGAGAGTGAATCAGAGGAGGACGATGATGAGGAAGAAGAGTCTTCTGGTAGTGAGGTAGAGGCAAGGCAAATCAAGGCACCTGCCGAGCCTGTCAAGCCTCAATTCACCTCGGAAAAAGAACTCCACTCTGTAGTGGACCTTATCACCTACATGCACACATACTGCATGCCTGTGCGCAAGCAGCAGGGTCTGGACCGTAAGGACCCGCCCAGGCCTCGAACTCGACCCGATGTCGCCCGCCCGTCAGTAACAAACTCTCACAGCCGGCTGGTCCTGGTGGCTCCCTCAGCGAGCAGTGGGCCAGGGTGTGAGCCCCGGAGACTTCCCTTCGCGAGGCGGAGGCAGTTGAAAACCAACTCCCTTCTCCGTGATCTCCTGCAGCAGAGTAGCTCCTTTGATGTGAGCAAGCCTTATGGATTGCACAGTCCACCGTACACTCAAGCAGGACCAGGATCCCCGCCTTCCAACCGACCACCTGGCACTGTCACCACTAAACCAGATCTTTGTAAGGACCCTTCCTTGCCCGCAAGGAGAAATCACCCCTGTGAGGCGCTGCAAAGCCCTGTGGAAGACAGTGGCTCGTTCTCAGTTCGCCGCTCCAGGCGTCTGGCTTCCTTCCCCAGCCGCTTTGCCAAGAGGCTGCGGCCCGGGCAGACAAGGGAGGGTGACTGGAGGGAGGAACGGGATAACGGGCTGGCGGGAGGCAAGCTCTCGCCAACTCAAGCGGGAGGAGGGACAACGACAGAGGCAGGAATGCAAGGTGATACAACAGAGATGACCAAAACCTGCTGCCACAACGGTGAGAACATGTCCATGGGCTTAGTTAAGATTTTTTTGGGGGGTTGGTAGCAAGCTTTGTGATGTCAAGAATAGGGTTGTTGGATTGGCTTGTTACGTCAATGGCTTGGGAAAAGACCCTCCCGTGACATAAGTAGCTATCAATTAAACTGGTTTTAGTTACACTGATTTAGTTTTTGACCTGGGTGAAGCTGATATGGCACAAGTTATGTTGCTTAGTTTGTTATATTAATAAAAATAATAATAATAAATACGAATAATGATAATGCAATAGGTTTATATAACACTTTTCTCGATTCTCAAAGAGTCATAGTCATTCACTAAACAGGGTTGGGAATTTGCGGTGGCGGAAATTGAGATGTGCCAACTCTGTTTGATTTTTGGACCCGTTCATGATTTTAATCGTTTGGAAAAATATGTTTTATCGGGTAAAATCTGCATATCTAAATAGTGTCTGTTTTTGTTAAATTGATTGGCCAAAATTAGCGGTGAACCAGGGAATGCATGGCCTAAGAAATAACCTGATGCACCCTCCCAGGGGGCAACACTGTTTGTCCATTCCACACCAAATTAGCCAATCAGTAGCCCAAAGAAGGTCATTTGGGGCAAAGGCACAATAACAGTAGGATGAATAGTACAGTTGACTTTAATATAAAGTTGACATGTTGTGTGGACAGGTTTGTCAAATGTGACTTGACTTGATGAATGTTGTGACATTGTGATGTGAGTCAGTTGTGTAAAGAGGACAGCGCTAGTCAATGTTGTCCACATGTTCCTGTCCTTTATTGCTCAAATTGTTCTTTGTGTGTGTGTATGGACAGAGAAGCGAGCCTGCCTGTGTCTGCCTCTCAACACCAGCAAGTCCACAGGGTGAGAATTTCTCTTGGCTTTATCACACTCATGCTGACCGGCTGCAACATTGTCCATGCCGTGAAGGAGCCCACGTGTTTAGGATTCTTTGTTTGTAGCCACAAGCGGGCAGCCTGTCATCAGAAGTGAGAGCAGATACATGAGCAGTTTACTTAACAGCGCACTTACATCCGTTTTTACTCAGGGTGTCTGTAGGAGACTGTGAATGAAGCCTGTGCAGGAATCCTTGCTCCATGTACAAGGCCTTGAAGGAGGTCCCTGCAGGAGGCCTTGGTTTCTATACATGGCCTTGAGGGAGGCTCCTGTAAGGGACCTTGAAGAAGGACTCTATGAGGTCTCTAGGGATCCTTGAAGGATGTACCTGTAGGAGCACTTGGGTTCATAGTTCTTGAAGGAAGTCCCTGTAGGAAACCTTGAATGCAGACTAGAGAAGTACTTTAACTCATTGTACGAGTCCTTGAAGAAGGTCTTTGTAGTCCCTGAAATAGGCCTTGTAGGAATCAATTAAGGGGATATCTGTACAGGTCCTTGAAGAAAAACCCTCCAAGGAGGTCTTTAAAGGAGGTTCCTTAAGGAGTCCTTGAAAGAAGTCTAAGTCATTTTATAAGGTCTCTGTCCCGTATAAGTTTCTTGAGGACGTATAGGTGTCTGTTTGAGTTCCTATTGGAGGTACTCTACATCTATGATTGTTTGATGATGTGCGTAATGGCAATCGTGCACCCCGTTTAATACGCACGACTTTGCCAAGTTGTCATTTCTCATCCCAGCAGTCTAATATTGATGCATTCTAATCCAAAACAGATTGTATTCCAAGATGCTTAATGATTCTGACTGTAAGCTGAGCCCAGACGGGCGCATCCTCTCTGCCCTTCGCTTTTCCACATTAACCTCCCACCGGCATCCCTGGAGCGTCTCCAACTCGCTCCGGCCGCCATCCTGAGCGCTTTCCCTGGCATGGGTCCATTCTTCGCATTAATCTGTCTTTTCAAAGAGCTGGCCGTTTTTTTTATTCCCGTGGTCGGTGTGATTGTGGCGCCCAAAAAAAAAGGAATAAAAAAAAAAAAGAAAATAGATGAGAGAGAAGAATGGCAGTGAGGACAGGCCTGCATGTAGCAGCTCTGATAAGAGAGGAGGCGTATTGATGAAATCTTATGTGATTCTCTTTTGTGTTTTCTCTGACTGAAGAGAGTTCAGCAGCAAGACTTTTGAGCAGACGCTTGGCGTGGATTTGTGTGGAACTGCAGGTAAACTGAGTATTTGAAGTATTCTCGCAAGCCATTCTCGGAAGACCCTGTGTGAGTCCTTCAATGACCTTATTTAAATCTCCAGGTCTGACGCCTCCCACCACACCGCCTCACAAGCCGGTGGAGGACGACCTCTTCAAGCCAACCGAGGCCAGAAAGGATGGCGAAAGAAACAGTGACGCGTCTGTCCACTCATCCGTCCACTCCTCTGCCAGCGTTGTCGGCGGCCTCCGAGCATCCTGGCTGAGCCGCACACATCAGCGTAAGCTACCGGAGCAGACAGAGCTGTATGCCCAGCTGCGGCGCATGGGTCAGGCCGGAGACAGCGACGCCTGCCGTGGCTTCGGCGACCACGACTATTGTGTGCTGAGCCTCGGAGAATCCCGCAAGCGCAGCGTTGCCATGCTGAGCACCATACTGCAGGGGGTTGGAGAACACCAACTCAGTGATGCAGCGCCGGAAAATGGCATTCAATCCAATGTTGGCGAGCCAATGACATCATCACAACCCTCGTCTGACTGCCAGTCAGTGGCCACCACACCCCCTGCCTCAGAGGAAGAGTGCTCTGCGGTTTCCCGCTCGCCCTCACCGACCCTCCACGTTTGTCCTGACTCCACCGCCAACAAGGGAAACTCCAGGTAAACACTCCAAGAGAGGTCGACTTTTTGATTCATTTCTAGTCGCCGTGTGCATTTCTACTTTGCAAGGTGGTGGTCATCCCGAATAACTGGCCGGAGGAGCTATCGCATTAATTGTATGTGAGCCGGCATAGCAAAATCAGCTACAGTGACCCATATTTCAGAAATAAGGTTTTAGCTTAATCAAAAAGAGAATGATCTCAACTTTCCAATGATGTATCAACCATTGTGCTAAGATACTCTTGATACCATTATTACTCATTACCGTATTACTACAGATATGAATAAGTAGATTTGACACGCCCTCGTTGAGCTGCGTGCCTACAGCAAAGCTAAGCTAGGATGGCCGATTCCAAGTGTGGACAGCAAGAAAACTAAAAGGCCATGGATGACTGAACATTGTGCAGCATACCGTTGCACACAACGCCGTACGTGAACTTTGACTTGGTAAAACGGTTTTGCCTTTTTAGAAAAAGGCATACAGTGAAAGCACTGTCAAAGTAATGCACCTGTTCTCTTTTACCTCCCGTTGTTGTTTCACCTTTTTTGTCCTTTTTTCCACTTTTCATCCCTAACGTGTATTCTCCCGTCCTCAGTGAACACTCTGAGATATGCCCAGACGACGAGCAGAGGAACAAAGCCAAATCTGACGAGGTACACAGTGTTCTCGCTCGTCTCCATAGTGAATCACTACACAGTGTGTATGTGTGTGCGTGCATGTGTGCAGACAACATCTGCAATGCTAAAAACCTCCCACGTCCATCTGTGTGTTTTCTCCCACCCGTTGCTAACTGTTGCCATGGTTTCCCTGTTGCCAGGAGAACTGTCAGGTGTTCTACATCCACAACCTGCCCAGCAGCATGACCCAGAACATGCTGAGGAAGCGCTTCCAGGTCTTTGGCACAGCTGAGGACTGCAAAGTCATCATCTGTAATGAGTACGTAACCAGCTTCCAACCAGACCAAAGTACATTTTAAGTCACCAATATACTAGAATGACTTCAGAAACTTTGTCTAGAAATGCATAGATCTTCCATATTCCATATCTTCCAGCAGTGGTGTCTATGAAGACCTGTAGCGAACCGCGAATTGTTTGTAAGGACATGGTTGTTGAGTCTGCACCAGGGTTAGTTTGTTTGTATTCACACCAGCGTAAAAGGTCCGGACCAGCGTGGGAAACGAACTCTTTCAGTTTAAAGTGGAGCAAACGTTTGAGGTGTGAATACACCCTAGGCTCAATTTGGAAATTTTCAGGACCCTAGTCCTTCGATTACCATAACACGTTTCACTTAGCAACATGAAGACAACAGTTTTGAGTGAACCCACAAAAAAAAAAAAATCTCAGGTAGCAGTGTCCAAATATGCTCTGGATGGCTGCCATTTTAGTACAAAGTGGCCATTTAGACTCTCATTTTGACAGAATAAGACTCTTCTGGGGTCCTTCAAAGATGAGCTCCAGCTACCAAATATGAACCTCATACACTAAGACAGGCAAAAATGTTCAGTTTTCGTTATTGTGTGATTCCATGAGGTCCTAATAGTTCTGATTTGTGTCTCTTCTACTGTACACCCGCAGGGAGCGCTGCGGTGTCATAAAGATTCGCCAGTCTGGCACCCAGCGGCACCGGCGGGAGCGTGAGAATGTTTTCCAGAGCGCAACTATGAGTGGGAGGAGACTGACGAGGAAGCGTTACATCGACCTTGGTGACTACTGCAACCCACACAGAACAGATGCTCTAAATTGCCTTGTGCTAGGCTAATGTTAGCATGGCATAAAATCTGGACTTCGAACACAAATTGCATATTCTGTTGTATCAATGGTACAGGTGCCCACACACGTTCATTGCATTTTCTCCCATCTCGTCGAAAACCATTTAATAATTCGGACAATCACTATACGTAGCTTGCTGGCATAAATACAGTGGATGACTTAAGGTAAATTATTTGAAGTAAAAATATAAATACATTTCAGAACAAATAAACTTGATGATCTTTCATTGCACAGCATTTGGGATTCACTGGCCTAGGCTAATGTTAGGTTTCATCCCCTCCTTCACTGTACAGACGAGGCAGGTCCAGGTCCAGTCAAGAGCAAGTACGACGCGCTAGACTTTGATACGTTGCTGAAGGAGGCCCAGAAGTCGGCGCACCACCGCTGACTGTCCCACTGCGCTGAACCCAAGCTGCGCCGCAACTGTCCCGCCTTATTAAATGCCACACACCACGGCAGCAGAAAAAAAAAAGCGGTACACACCTCTCCACACAAAATGTTTACATTTTTAAAAGGAGTGGACGAGATCGTTTTTTGAGGGGAGGAGGCAAAAGCGGCTACTTTGTAATAGCTACGAGACCAGCCGCAGCGCTACGTCCTGCCGAGAGACCTCCGTAGCAAATCTTTGTTGCGTGTGTGCGTGTTTGTTTATGTGTTTCTGTGTGAAAAAAAAATTCAGGTGGTGCGCGGCGTTCTATCGCCAGAAAAAAAATACAAAAGTAATAAACTATGTGTGTGGTTGTTCAAAAAAATGGAAAAAAAGATACCCACTTTGTTGGATGTTCTACATGGAAAAAAAAACCTGTGGTGTGTGCAAAGAGTATAACGTTCAATGTAAAAAGGTGGACAAAAGTTTACAAAAATGAAGATTTTCTTTCTTGTTTTGTAATTGTAGTGCTTCCTTGATTTGATCTATGCACTGTTGGGAAGTTTTTTTTCTGCTTTATCCCACTGTCACTGTCAACGCTAAATCCCCAAACCCTGTTTTTTTTTCAGAGGCACCCTCTACTGGCCCGCATTTGGTTAGCGACATGGATAGCGCGAAATTCATTGTGGGAATGTTTCACCTGACAATTAGGAGGCGAATGTTAGCCTGGATAAGTCAGCATTTGTTTTTTGTTAATCAGGATATTAAATGGTTATCAGTCTTAGTTTTAGCCAGCAGACAAAATCACACAGCACACCTCTATTTTCTAGTGGTAAAAGGCCAGTAATGCTAGCTTTAGCTATTAACGCACAACACGCCTGTTGTATGTGCAGCCCTTGACATTAGCTTTAGTTGTCGAGCATGATTACAGTACACGTTTCTTGGTGTTAGGTCTATGTTCTTGATCTTGAAATGTTAGCGTTCGCTGTAGCCAGCTATCCCAACCACACAGCACCTTATTTTTAAATCCACTGTTAGCCATCCAGCATGACCACAAAGCACCTCTTTTTTCTATATTTAGCTTTATCCTCCAAGCAAAGACAATATTTCTCATTTATTGTACACAGTTAGATTTAGCCAGCTAAAATGTCTCCAGTGCACCTCGGTTTTATACGCTCAACATCAGCACAAATTAAACACACCTCTATTTTTTACTGTTTGCTTTAGCCTGCTAACAAAACCACATAGCCCCTCCATTTTGTAGCGCTAAATTTAGCCAGCAAGCATGGCTACAGTGCTCCTATTACGTATTTACATACACTGTTAAATGTGAATGTTCAATACCACTATTTTTCAGACAGAAACCAGGAGGAGTATTCACTCTTGAGTACTCACCAATTCTGATACCAAGTACCAAACAAGTATTTTAATACTTTTATTGCGTTACATAAATACGACATACAATTTTAGTTTTAGCTTCAGCCACCTAGCCGGCTTAATAAAACAATCAGTAAGGGTGGAGCATTCCCACATTGAAGGTGACGGACTGGTCCGCTCTGCCGATGCAATGTGTATTGTTTACATTTAAATTGCAGCCTGTGTTGTTCAATGGGGGGGAATATGGTTGTGGCAGTGGCTCCATTACAACAAACGTCCCAGTCCCCTCAAAATATCCATAGTAAATAATGTTGGTTTGATCTGATGGAATGTATCTGTCACGATGAATGTAAACATTCCCTTTAGCGGCAGTTGGTTGCACCCAACCTGGCCAGTAGGAGGCACTGAAAAAAAGGGAAGGGAGCGTTGGAATTTAGCAAGAAAATGACACGGATGGTGTCAGGAGCATCTCTACCTCACGTCCATGCGCCGATGCTCTCCCCGCCGCCATCCTGCTATCCCATAAGGGTTCATTCCCTAAAGCCTCTTCTGCACGCCACCATGTTTGTAGCTCATCAGCAAGCTTTGCAAAAGCTTGTTAACAATCCTGGTGATGTGAATCGGGGGTGTTGCAGTAGGGATACATTTAAAACAGGCTAGATAGGGGTTCTCGAGGGACCGGCCTTGGGCAGCCCTGTCTTAGAAAGATTAAATCTAGCCTCCGTTTTGACATCTAGCCTGACCACAGCCTGACCTGACCTCTGCTTCACAAATCTGCCACTGGTTGATGCCTCTACTCCAAAAATGGTGGCGTGTGGAAGGCTTTAGTTCTGAGCACTTCCTCTCCTCGTCAAACTGAGACACAGCTTTGTGCGGGTTCAAGGCCTTGATTTTCCGGGTCCTTCCACAGCTTATCAACTCACACACAGGCACACACAAGTACGCTGAATGTTTACATCATGGTTTACATAAATCTCTAATATAAGACAACACCATACTAGCTCTCGAGCGAGAGAGCGAGAGAGAGAGAGAGAGAGAGAGAGGGAGAGAGAGAGAGAGAGAGAGAGAGAGAGAGATGTGTATGGCTAAATGTGTACATAGCACTAAAAATCTTACATATAATTTTGGCGGCAGCAGGATTTGGAGGGAACTTTGACATAACTTGACACAAAGTCTGGCACTGTGTAAAAAAAGAGCAGTGCATGAAAAATCCCTTTAGATGATCACGTTTGTTCAGTTTTGTTTTTAATCATATTATTAGATGCAATACGTGAGAATGGTCACTGAGTCATCAAGACGAATGTGATCGACGTGTACAAAAATCAATCGTAATCTTGCACACTAAACGTCCCGACTGGAATTGTCGGAGGTGAAGAGACAAGGGGAAATGGAGGAAGGGGTGATGATGATGATGATGATGATGATGATGATGAGCTTGATGATGGTCTTGATGATGATGATGAGAAAACCCACTTCGCTTGGGAATTTGCAGTAGCAAAAATTTCCCCTAAATTAAAAACTTTAAAATGCACGCTAACACAAAATATTTTTATTGTGAAACATCCATCCATTAACATAGTATACACACATACACATGCACTTACATACTGTACATCAACTTGCTGTGCAAGCTCAAAACATTTAGACATACATATGCACACAAACTTGCATACACAAACATGCACCTAAATGTATGGTGACAAATGTGAACTTGCATACACAAACGTTCTTACTTCATAAACTTACAAACACAAAGTAACTTACATAAACACATTCATGTGAACTTACATGTATAATGTACTTTGCACACAAACTTAGACATATGTAAGCTCGTGCCAACTACCGTATTTTTCGCACTATAAGGCGCACTGAATTATAAGGAAACGATGCGATAGTAATTTACTAGTCGTACTAAAACATACAGAAACATTTTGGCAGAGCACTGTGTACAACCAGTATGGATCAATAAATTCATCAATTGATCCATATATAAGGCACTCTGCATTATAAGGTGCACTGTGTTTTTTTGAGTAAATTTTAAGTTTTTAAGTGCGCCTAATAGTGCGGAAATTACGGTAATATTCAGACAAATGTCCCGGTAAATCTGTATTTACCGTATTTGCCGGTGTATTGGTCGACCTTTTTCGATCCAAAATCGACCGAAAAAAATCGACCTCGACTTATACACCGAGTCATAAAATTTAACTTCGTATTCATCGCTTCAAATGTGATGGTAACCAAGGCCGTTTCTCATGCATCTCATTGTGCGTTGCACTTAGAAAATTTGAACCGGGCGGCGTGCGCGAGTGCGCGGCCCGCTGGAAGTCGAATGAGGCGCCGCCACCACCTCCGCGGTGCTTATAAACAGCCGATCCGCTCGGCGGGGGCTATTTTCGGCCACTTGGCTCGTGCGCACGGCCTCCCGGATGTGCCGGGCGGGTGCGCGAGCTCGCCGGCCGCTGGAAGTCGAATGAGACGCCGCGACCACCTCCGCGGTGCTTATAAACAGCCGATCCGCTCGGCGGGGGCTATTTTCGGCCACTTGGCTCGTGCGCACGGCCTCCCGGATGTGCCGGGCGGGCGCGCGAGCTCGCCGGCCACTGGAAGTCGAATGAGGCGCCGCCACCACCTCCGCGGTGCTTATAAACAGCCGATCCGCTCGGCGGGGGCTATTTTCGGCCACTTGGCTCGTGCGCACGGCCTCCCGGATGTGCCGGGCGGGTGCGCGAGCTCGCCGGCCGCTGGAAGTCCAATGAGGCGCCGCGATCTCCTCCGCGGTGCTTATAAAGTGCCGATCCGCTCGGCTTGGAGCTATTTCCGGCCTCCCGTTGGTGCCGGGTGGCGTGCGCGAGCTCGCCGGCCGCGATCTCCTCCGCGGTGCTTATAAACAGCCGCATGCGCACGGCCTCCCGGAATTTGAACACATTTCGTCAATAAATTTCGCATATTGAATTTTGAAGTTTAATATAATGCAACAATTGAGCTCGACTTATACAAAGGATATATCATAAAATCGTAAATTTCCGTCGAATTTTAGGGGGTCGACTTATACACCGAGTCGACCTGTACACCGGCAAATACGGTATGTCAACTTGCACACATAAACCTAAAAGTCCTCACATATATTAAATAGATAAACTTTCACCAATGTACATACATACCACAATTTACACGAATTTACATAGGCACTTATGCCAACTTGGATACATAAACACACACAAAAATACACACGTAAACATTTTTTTTATTTTTTTAACATTTGCCCCCTGACGTCTCATCATGTCATCACGTCATCTCGTGATCACAGAAGCCTTAAAATCAGCAGTAGGTTCTTCCCTCTTCCACACGGCACCTCTCCGATCCAATTCCGACCGCCACTGAGGACGTTTTATTCAAAAGAACTCTTTTTCAATAGCCATATTCTAAAAAAGGTATATACATATATATGAATATATCTCAATATATATTTGTGTGTTTGTGTAGATATATCTAGATGACGATATACTTTCTTATAGAAAACTTTGATGTTGACCTTTTGTTTTCCTTGTGTTTTGAGAAGACACATTTTTCAAGTGTAATAATAAGCACTGTCCACTTGGGCTAGTTCTAATCAATCCAAATATGAATAACAATAACGATAATAACTTTCCAAAGGGAAAAGATTCTCGCCACAATGCAATACTTCCTGCTCTTCGTTTCTGAAAAGTAGGGGAAAAAAAACGGCAAGAAAAACTGCAAAACTTGACCAAAAAAAAAAAAATACACAAGTTGGTGGCTTTCTTGTTTTCTGTTTAAACGCTTAAATGTTGATTTTTCTTTTCTTTTCTACTAAATCATTTCATCACACAATATAAACCTTTAAGGATGTCAAATGAGCACTTGGTAGGCAAATGATTCTATGTGAAATAAATATAAATACAATAATAAATACAAGAGAGAAAATATAAATGTGAGCGTGTGGAACAATATAAGATAAAGGGCATATGTTTTATTTTGACTTCTAAGGACACACTCATCTGATTCTCTTTTTTTAACATAAAATATGCTACATACTTTGCGTCAGATTTTATATTTTTAATTTTATTTTTAATTTATGCTCCACTTAGCTTGGATGTTTTGAGGTGTGTTCTTTTCCCGTTTTTATTCAGTTTTTTTTGGGGGGTGTGATTTCATGACGGGTGAAGAATGTGGAGAGGAGAAGTGTGTGTGGGCGAAAAGGCATTTCAGTATTTTTGAATTGCTCAAATCTAGTTTCTTAGATGTTCTTGTTATAAATTATATTTTAATTGGTGTACATAGTTTCAAACAGGAGACGCTGGCTTCCTTTTAAACTGAATACATTTTTCTCTTCAGAGATTGTTTACATTATGAAACTGTAGAGACGTGCTCCTCATATACTGTATAAAGGACATATATTCATTGATTTGCCTCCAGTAATAAATCCCTAATGGAACAGCACTTGCTTGTGGCACTCCTCGTCTTCATTTCAAACTTCTCTGTCACTTCAGTCAGCAGTTATGAATGTGCTTCATTCCCTACTGTGGATGCTATTGTGTCATCCCATGCACTGCCGAAAAGAAAATGTCTAATTTGCGAATCAGTCACTAGAGGTGATTGCTGTAAAACCTGTCAAAATGTGTTCTATATGTGAGTGAGATGTCAAAGTTGTGCAACAGCGGACAGCTGTTTGAAAGCTCTTTTCACACACCCCCAGTGCACCTAAAAAAAGCTCTGAGGGATCCAAGATTTTGATTTGGGTAGATTTGATCCAGGTGAAATCAGACAGATTCTGAGATTCAGAATCACATACGGACGTAAATCAGACAGATTCTGAGATTCAGAATCACACACAGAAGCAAGATTTGGGGTGCAAAGCGAGCTCCAATTGCACACTTCACATATGAGTGAAATGGTTAACTGGATTGTATTTCATGACAATACAATGCGTATACATCACTTTTTTATGTGCTTGCAACCTTCAACTCTCTGACCTGAGGTGCTATTTGTGGGGCACGCCCATGGACACTCTCATGCACACTCAAGGCCACTAGCAATTTCCCGTGTGGCGCGTGAGTGATGTGCTGTGTGACGTCTCAGTGAAGATGCTGACCATATTCCTCAGTCACCCTCACGGCCACAAATAGTAACTCTAATCAATCAATAATAATACAATCAAGAACTACAGTACAGTACATTATTATTGAAAGTAAAATAGTTTTTTTTCCTAAACCAAACACCCCTATTTTTTTCAGAAAATAAAGGTGTCTTCAAGAATGAATAGTGTAATAATACAAAAAACAATTTGTATTTTGTGACTTTCAAAATATGACTTTCTTCCCTCATAATTTTTATTTTAATACCGTAATACACTTGTGATTTGAGAAACAACTGATGAGTTTTTATGTGACAAGATTAAAGGTGTTGGTTAAATCTGCCCTGACCTATAAAATAACACAACTGTAACTAGTGACTTCTCCTCTTGTCAACACTGCCAGAATGTTGAAAGTGTGTGTGCTTGGGTGTGTGTGAATAGTGGAGACAGGAGGAGACACGTGTTTGAATTCATCGCGTCAGGTGCTTCCTTTCCTGTCCTGTGTCCATCTTCTTCTCTGCTTTGGTGTGACTACAGCAGTGTTCCACAGCCTTTTTTCATTCAAGGCACACCTTTTCACTGGAAAAAATCTCGAGGCACACCACCAACAAAAATCTGTTAAGTGTTACACCAGCTTCTATATTAAAATCAGTTATATTACAACAGAAGACATAAAGTTCTATTCCTATATATGTATGGAGAGTCGAATAATTGAATAAAAATAAATACTAAATATTCTTTAAATTGTATTTCTTTTGTAATTGAAAGTGACAGTTTTTGAAAAAATGTTTTACACGGTGTAAGGAATAAACTATTGAAAGTGATTGTGACCAAAATCCAAAATAATCAATATGGCTTTGTTTACTGTTTTAGACTGGCTCTATAAAATATTGCGACATTAAGAACAAAGTCACTTTTAAAGACGCTCTGCTGTTCTGACAGTGGCTGAGTGGCTATCACAGTCGAGGTGTCTCGACTTGACTGTGTATTTTACGTTGGTGAAATATCCAAGCCATTTGGGCCCCTAAAGTGATTCGTTGTTTTTTCAGTTCATATGACTTCAACCAGTAGGTGTCGGTAATGCGCATTGAAGCTGGTGCCACCACACCGTAAAACAAAACGAAGAAGAAAATGACGTAACTTCCCGTTCACGAACGAGTCGTGAATTGCATTTCCCGTTCACAACGAACGAATCTGTGAGTGAACAAATCAGTGCGTGAATGATTTGCATTTCCAGTTCATCGCGAGAACGGATCAGTGAGGGAACGAATCCTGACTTTCCCGTTCGCGAACGAGTTAATGGGTGAACTGCCTTCCTTCCCGTGCATCAACGGATCAGTCAGTGAACGTGTTGCGTCTCCCTCCTGGCGTGAACTATGTAAGCCAGAATGTAAAGAAAGAACCACTCACTGAAACACCACTTCTTTTATGCACGTTTTCTCCAAGCTAACGGCTAACTTTATTGCATGAAGGGATGCGCCGTTATGCAACAACGGGGAGATTATGCTTCTCTTTGGGTAATCTTGATTTTATAACACTTGTAGTAGTTTTTAGATAACGTGTATGCACATATACGCCTAAATATTGTTATCCAATATATCTACTGCAATTTCACATTGGATTGCTGGTTTGAAATTTACTTTTATTATTATTATCATTTTAATAAACATTTATGTTAAAACTTGTCTGGTGTTTTATTCCTTGTTTTTATATTCGCCAATTAAAACATAAAAATCAGACATTTGGTTAATTGCATTATATGACAACATGTGTAGGTACACTTCATGGACACTTCAATAGGTACACTACACGAGGTAAAAGAAAAATAAATAAATAAATAAATAAATAAATAAATAAATAAATAAATAAATAAATAAAGGGTTTATTGCACAACAAAAGCATTATGTCACACTTGGGATTGAACCAAGATCTTACCGAGTAAGAGCCCGAGTCACTAACCAGTCAGCTGTTTTGACATGACAACCTGTGGTTGAATGCACTGTTTTGTACTAGTGATGTGCATCACAGACCACCAGGGAAAAAGCTTAAGTGAAAGTGAAAAGTGCCACACCCACCCTCACCCCCACCTCCTGATCGGCTGTTTGAGCTGTGACGTCACTTGGACACTCCATTAGGTACACCGCCATTTTCAAGTGTACCTAATAACAGGCCACTTTATTAGGGAAATATCATGGTCAAAGGTCACAGGTGCTCTAGTCCTCGGGGCCGCATTCCAACATGTTTTCCAAGTGACCCTCGTTAAGCGCAGGTGCGTGAAAACTTTTAGCTTCTTTCACGTTCAAAAGGAGCTAAAAGTTTTCACGCACCTGCACTTAACGAGGGAATCACACGGACACTCCATTAGGTACACCACCATTTTCAAGTGTACCTAATAACAGGCCACTTTATTAGGGAAATATCATGGTCAAAGGTGCTCTAGTCCTCGGGGCCGCATTCCAACATGTTTTCCAAGTGACCCTCGTTAAGCGCAGGTGCGTGAAAACTTTTAGCTTCTTTCACGTTCAAAAGGAGCTAAAAGTTTTCACGCACCTGCACTTAACGAGGGAATCACACGGACACTCCATTAGGTACATCGCCATTTTCAAGTGTACCTAATAACAGGCCACTTTATTAGGGAAATATCATGGTCAAAGGTCACAGGTGTCAAGCTCTAGTCCTTGGGGCCGCGTTCCAACATGTTTTCCAAGATTCACCTCGTGTATTTCCCTAATAAAGTGGCCTGTTATTAAGTACACTTGAAAATGGCGGTGTACCTAATGGAATGTCCGTGTGATTCTCTCGTTAAGTGCAGGTGCGTGAAAACTTTTAGCTCCTTTTGAACGTGAAAGAAGCTAAAAGTTTTCACGCACCTGCGCTTAACGAGGGTCACTTGGAAAACATGTTGGAATGCGGCCCCGAGGACTAGAGCACCTGTGACCTTTGACCATGATGTTTCCCTAATAAAGTGGCCTGTTATTAGGTACACTTGAAAATGGCGGTGTACCTAATGGAGTGTCCAAGTGACGTCACAGCTCAAACAGCCGATCAGGAGGTGGGGGTGAGGGTGGGTGTGGCACTTTTCACTTTCACTTAAGCTTTTTCCCTATTGGTCTGTGATGCACATCACTAGTACGAAACAGTGCATTCAACCACAGATTGTCATGTTGAAACAGGCGACTGGTTAGTGACTTGGGCTGTTACTCGGTAAGATCTTGGTTCAATCCCAGGTATGAGAAAATGCTTAACTGTCCCTTTGTTTACTAATTCTTTTTTTTTCTTTTACCTCGTGTAGTGTACCTATTGAAGTGTCCATGAAGTGTACCTACACATGTTGTCATATAAAGCAGTTAACCAAATGTCTGATTTTTACGTTTTAATTGGCGAATATAAAAACAAGAAATAAAACACCAGACAAGTTTTAACATAAATGTTTATTAAAATAATAATAATAATAAAAGTAAATTTCAAACCAGCAATCCAATGTGAAATTGCAGTAGATATATTGGATAACAATATTTAGGCGTATATGTGCATACACGTTATTTAAAAACTACTACAAGTGTTATAAAATCAAGATTACCCAGAGAGAAGCATAATCTCCCCGTTGTTGCATAACGGCGCATCCCTTCATGCAATAAAGTTAGGCGTTAGCTTGGAGAAAACGCGCATAAAAGAAGTGGTGTTTCAGTGAGTGGTTCTTTCTTTCCTTGGCAAATCGTAAATCGACATTCTGGCTTACATAGTTCACGCCAGGAGAGGCAACACATTCACTGACTGATCAGTTGATGCACGGGAAGGCAGTTCACCCTTTAACTCGTTCGCGAACGGGAAAGTCAGGATTCATTCCCTCACTGATCCGTTCTCGCGATGAACTGGAAATGCAAATCATTCACGCACTGATTCGTTCACTCACAGATTCGTTCGTTGTGAACGGGAAATGCAATTCACGACTCATTCGTGAACGGGAAGTTACGTCATTTTCTTCTTCGTTTTGTTTTACGGCGTGGTGGCACCAGCTTCAATGTGCATTACCGACACTTACTGGTTGAAGTCATATGAACTGAAAAAAGAACGAATCACGTTCACTGATAAACTGTTCTGTTGAACGAATCGTTCACTCACGAGCCAACACTAGTCCATCTGTGGTTATTTGCAGAGAAAAATGTGCAGAAATTTTCATGTCGAGATGCGCAAAACTGGAAGGGACTGGCAGCTGTAATTTTAGGGAAAGTTGGCTCTACAAATTTTGATGCCGGAGTGGATCATGTCAATTCTCTTTTCAAAAACAAAAAACATTGAAGATTGTGGTGTGAAAAAGTTCTAAGTCCTGTTCAAGAAAATGTGTAGCTGAGCATGTCGATGAATTACTTCGGCGTTCATCGAAATGAGACGATAAAAGGGAGAATACCATGCATAGAAATATAAAGATATATATTTATATCTAAGACATGTTCGTATATAAAGGCCCATTTCTATTTGACTTTCGACTGACTTTGCCGTTGCATGTAAATGGGTTATTCCGAATGCTTCATAAATGGGAATTTTGACCTTAATCCAAATATTGACTGCATGTTAACGTAGTCACTGTGCAGCCAGCCAGTCCATGCAGGTCCTGCATGGAAACAACAGCGAGCTCCTAAAAATAGTCATCATGGCTCCAGCTGCCCCCCTCCTCTCCTCGCTTCCTCTCTTTGCAGCAGTCACGAGTTGTCCCTGCGTCACGGCTCGGCCTGGCCAGCATCATGGCCGTATACGGCAATCCTTTGAGCCGCCGTCTTATGTCAGCAACGCTTACGTCACGAGGCGGTGACGACACACGCGCTTACGTATGCACTATTACAAAGCGCAGAGGGGGAGGAAGGCTGGAATTAGAGTGCATTTGACCCCTTTTGCAGGCTCCATCCGGGATATTAACGCTCGGCTGTCGTGTGAGCAGTTGTGAAACACTGACGTGACCCACATATGAGATGGTGCTGTGCATATGCAGCATACTTAAAGCAGGGAATCTCAAAATTTCAAAATCTCAAAGGACAACATTTTTTAGGGACACCTCTCATAATTCAGATCTAATTTGACAGCAATTAAAATATCCATAATAATCTTTCTCCCTAAAATTTGCTGACTGTACTGAAGTGATAAAATGCACATTGATGGAGGTTTTTTTCAACATTCTTACAAACTGGTGCCCCAAAATTGGTGTACCTGTTTGACCCAGTCTCAAGAACTGTCTGTGTGACCACCGCAAACTGCAGTCTAACTATGCACATTGGTGGAGTTCTCTTTCTTTTCAAATTTTACTAGACTTTGTGCGCCGTTGTGGGATGGAAGTAGACTCGATCTGTGCCATATGGTCCTTCCTCATCCACCACTCACACTGACCCATTTGTCTGCCTGCAACTCAATAAAGTAGTGAATTTTGCCTCTTAACTCATATTCCACAAACACAATATTAACCAGAATGCCATGTTTAAACTAGTGGAGATGCATACAAGATATATAAAGAAAATTTCACGTTTGACGTCCGCTTCAAGTTCAGGTATTTATTCTCCTATACTAAGTGCATGTTAATGTTCACTGTGCCGAATGTTATAATAGCTTATAATAGTATTAAATACACATCAAATGAATAAAACGGTAGCTTATAATAGTATTACATATACATTCATGGAATAAAACCCACTCTACTCAGTTTTAATATTGGTCATTAGGATGGTATGTATTCTTTGATGTGATAGTTGGTGTGGAAACTTTTGAGACACTCTTCTAGCTGAGAGTACAAGTCTTGGACTGGGCCGCACTCGCTGCAGGTAGAAAAACATTGAATTAGATGTGATGAAAATGGATTTTTGGAGAGTTTAGCATTGGTGGTGACCTGGACCTTGTCTGTCTGCCGCCGCCTTGCCAGCGGCCTCCTCCTTAGCCTTCTTGGCTGCCTCAATGACAGCCATCTTGGCATCATGCTCCTCCTTGAGGGCATTCCACTCCTTTCGGTTGTTCAGCAAACGATCCAACATGGGCGTGATCTCCACGTGAAAGCGGCTGAACTCCTGAAACCAAAACACAACTCGTCACGTCATTGACTCGACTACATCTACATCATGTTGCGACTGAAATTTGATGGGAGAAAATACAAATTAATTCTTGAAAAATTAGTTTTTTTTCCCACAATTTCTTTTATAACGTGTCATTACAACTCTTTTTCACAAAAATTATGACATAACAGTGATGCCTTGATATGAGTATATTTCATTCCTTGATCATGCTTATAACTCAAAATCATTTTTCTCCATTGAAGTGAATGAAAATGCCAATAGTCTGTTCCAGACTGTTCTAGATTAGTATTAGTACTCTCAATGCGACGTTATTAATCATTCTTTACAGAGGATAAAGAATACTGCATATGTCTATGAGCTTCTTTTTGAATGTTTGTTGCTTGGAGAATCAGCAAGACTATAGGCAGTAGGTGCTAAATGTTAATCTGTGTGCCTATGGATTTTCCCATTCTATGTTAAACCCCATTTTACTGAGTGAGAGTAGCAATAAACAGCTAGTCTCTTAATCTCTTAGAAATAGGAGTTTTCCACCGAAATATATATTTTTTTTCTTACTTTTACAAATCTTTTCTTATGGATTTTTTTTCTTAAATCGGAAATTGATCTCATAAAATTAAAATTGTCCCTCATGAGTCTTGTGTCTCATACAGTTTATTTTTTTACAGAACTAATAAAAAGTTTATCTTTGGAAAAATATATTACTTTAATCTTGTAAAGTTTTGGCTATGGCCCCAAAAATAGTTTTTCCTTGATAAAACAGAAACTCTTCAAAGATAATTATTACCTCCCCAGAAAAAATAAAATGTTATTCTCGTCTAAGATTACATTTTTTTGTGTGGAAAAATTAAGAGTTTATTCTGTTCATTGGATGATATGACCTTGTAAACGAAAGAGCAGACAAAGTCGATGAAGCCGCACTGAAGTTTGGGAAGCTCTTCTGCTTTGTTTCTGTCCATCATGGGCTGGAAAGGAGACAAAAAAAGGCAGTAGTTGAGATTTGCTTCTCCCACTAATCACTTAATTAGGGACACAATACAGGCGCTTCTATTTATTGATTACCAGAAAGTGCCCATTTCACAAACACTCACGATGGGTTGTTGCTCCAGGACGGTTCTCTCAAGGTCTCCCTGCTCCCAAAACTCAGCGGCTACAGACAACGCCACCTGCAGGCGAGGAGGAAGATGAACACTCAGTAATTAGCCTTTTTTTATTTCTTTAAATACAAATTGAATTGCCTAAGGCTATAACATCTGTTCTTGAATTAGATATTACTCTCGAAAATTTACAGCATTTTGTCGTAGAAAGAACTAGTACTTTTATTTAGTAAGATTAAGACTCCTTTCCAAAGAACCAAGACATTTTATGAGAAAAAACAAAACAAATTTTCACTCAAACTATTCCCAAGCTCAAATCTTGCTTGAATGTGCCATTTAGTTATTCAGAGTCTTGCAAAAAATCCGCTGCAGGAAGTACAAGTAAACAGCTGTGTTCAAAAATTAATGTGAGCATGCCAGCAAAACAACACGTCAGCTAATAACTACTATGTTCAAGTTTGACTTTTTTTTTTTTATATATATCTTAAAATGGCTTCCCTTAACCTGAATCCCGTGTCGCATTGTGGGCAAAGGTTACAATTCTGGTGCATTAATGTGCCTTGTCAATTGTTATTGTGCGAACCAAAAGTCTCCTGCTTCTGCACTTCCAGCGGAAGTTGCTCCTTTGTCTTATTTAGAAGAAGAAGACAAAGAAAAATAATGGTAGCCATGGCAACTCACTTTCAGTTTGGCATTAACAGATCAGAATTGTACCTTTGGCTACAATATGACAGGTTTCTGGTTAAGGCAAGCTATTTTAAAATCACAAGAAAATCTTTAATGTAGTTATCGTGCCCTGGTGGGATGCTGAGAGTGGTAATGAAATTTAACCTTTGTTTGAATTGAAAATAAGACTTATTTCTCAGAATAGCGTTTTGATTTTATTGTATGAACCTATTCTAGCGAATGAATCATAATTGCGTGGATAACACAAGAACAACACATACGCACGCATACGCACGCATGCACACACAAAAGTGACATCACGCCGACCTTGCTCTGAATCTCCCAGGGCTTGGCGATGGCTGACAGGTCACATGCCGTCATCATCATGGCCCTTTAAGGTAAGGACACACAAATTGACAAATTAAATTGTGTGTGAATATGTAGACTTATGGCTGTGGCACATGTGTGTTTGCATATACGCACTTACATGACAATCTCTTTGCGCGTGGTCTCCAACATCATGTACTTGGTCCAGTCATTCCAGTTCTCATAGGTCTTGGACTGGTCCACAATCTTCTGAAACATGGTCCTCTTCCTATGGAGAAGAACAGCATTGCACGATAGGGTTGATTGAGAGCGGCGGTGACGAGCCTTCAGAACGGGCACGACTGACTTGAAGTAGAGCGCCAAGTCAGTGGCGATGATGGCGATGTCCATGAGGTGGATGACGATGTCGTGCTGGCGGCGGTTCAGGTTCTGGTAGATGTTCAATGACTGAAACCAACAACCAAGTTGACACACACAAATAATGTTATTTAATTTTTTTTTTACTACCTGAAATTAGTTTTTAATTGAATACGTAATTACATCCTTAAAAATGCTGGGTTGAAAACAACCCGATTTGAGTTGATAATTGGGCTGACCCTGGAAATTGGGTCAATTTGACCTGTTTTCTGGGTTTGGTCATTTTGACGTCAATTTCACTCAACAGATTACTTAATAAACTAATCAGATTACCATGTTCAGACTTGTGGGGGCACAGAACATATTAATGCAAAGAAGATATTTTTACTTGATTTTCTCTTCAGGGTGAGGAATCAATACAAAAAAGGAAAGACTGATAAGAGTGCATAAACTATTAAAACGGAATAATTTCTATTTAAACTTAAATACATTTTGAATATCATTACTTTGCAAAAATATATCTGTGCTAAAAATTAAGTTTTTATTAACATTTAATTTAATAATTCAATTTAGGTTTCAAAATTGAATGAACTGAAAATGAGCCCTTTACTAAAAATTAAGCACATTTTATTTTAAAAATCCTTAAAGAAATGTCATGCCATTTAATTATTTTTATATAAAATGAACGTGAATGTAAAGTTTAAATGTAGTGAAACAATGGTAAATTAAAATTGATCTACATAATGTTTTTTTATATATAATACATTAATAAATAATTCAGTTTTTATATTGAGTCTTAAATTTTTTGTATCTAAAAGATGTCATTCTAATGTTACCAAATTGTCCATTTGAATTAAATTAAATGTTTTTATTTAAAACAATCATTAAAACCTTCCGCTTTCAACTTCTTATTTCTTTCAATTCTTGTTATTCTTCATTTTTTTAGAATGTACACTTAATTATTCATAATATTTACTGTATCATCTTATTTATTTGACATTAATTTGGATGCTGAATTCATCAGACTGATGGACCAAAACTGCAACTGTCAAAGTAAGTTGAGGTCGTGTGTGCGCGCGTGTGTGTGTCTGCGTGCGTAAGTGTGCGTGCATGCGTGACTCACCTCATCTCTCAGCAGCGTCTTACCAAACTCAAGATGGTGTCTCTCCAAGATGGACGAGCCATGAAGCTTCGCCAGAGGATTTCCAGACCTGGACACATATGCACACATCAAGACCGGGCAGTTACATGGTACTCGAAGCTGGCTGGACCTGCGCCACACGTTGGCTCATTTTACTGCATGTGATGAATTACATTTGTTAGAGCCAGCACTAGTCAATCAACATTTTGGCAAACCCAGTTTAGCTTTGTGCTCACTTCATCTGGTAGAGGTTGTTGGTGCCTCGGTGGTCGATGTCATGACAGAAGCCGGCCGTCACCATGGCCATGCACTCCAGGTCAGTGTAGTAACGCTTCAGGTCGCCCGTCTGAACACACCAGCACACACATATGCACTTCACACTTTGATTTATGACTTTCTGTAGGATGTTCAGTCAAGATCTTTGCGGAGCTGACTAGTTAGACTTTTGTGTTTTGTAGCGAGTAATCAAAATTCTCATGTTCTGCCAATGTGCGATGGTGAAAACTAAAATGAGCTCAAATTTGGTAACAATTGGACTAAGTTTATCTTTGTATAACCATTTCAAATGGCAGAATTGGCACTTGTTTTTTATTTGCTTGATCGAGCTAAACGAATATAAATATTCAAACCGAAATATCAGACTTCATTTGAATTTTAATGGGGAGCTTTTTCGTGAATCTAGTCATAATAGATATGCCTACCATGTTTTATGTTGGTAAGTGAATATGATTTCAAGGGCTGAATTTTTAAATTTGTTTGCATGGTCAAAACAGATGGGCAGTGCAAACAAAAACTCTGGATTTCCTGTCTTTTTAGGAATATCTTCTTGAGGCTTTTTTGTGGGTCTACTGATGATAGACATGCCTACTAAATTTCATGTTGCTAAGTGAAACTGGTTCAGAAAAGTTCATCTTTGCATCACGTCATGGAAATGGTCAAAATAAGCCTAAAAATGTTGTTTCCATATAAGTTGTGTGTTTTCAGGCAAGGCTTCTTGTGACTTTTTTATACTCATGCTAGATGTGCATGTTTGTGTGTTTGCGTGAGACCATGAGCAGCGTGAACATGGTCTGCCCAACGTTGAATCCGTGTCTCCAGTTGTGATAGGTGATCTTCCTGTAGCCTTTGCTAAGTGAGTACATGAACCTCACCAGCACCTACAAACACACACGCACACATTAGGACTCCATTTGTTCTAATAAGCGATAAAAATAGCTTTGCAGTGAGTTTATTTCCAGAAGACCGCACAGTATGTGACCAGCGATGCTTCATGATTAATTAAGTGCCTGTATTGGAGCTGATGAGGGCTCGCTTGGTCTTTCAAAAAGAAACCTCTGAGACTATCTGTGTAATGGCTTTCACAGGGAAATAATCTGAGTAATGTTTCCCCCAAAAATCAGTTTGCAGGAGAGTTTTTCATCATTATGTTATCATCTGAGAGTACAACAACATAATTAGTGATCTGAGAAGCCCTTATTAGGACATTGAATTTGGTGTGACTTGATGTAGTGCTTTGTAACTTTCATTTTTTAATTTTATTTTAAACGTCATTACTGGTGAACTTTGAACTTAACTAACCAATTCAAGTTCAAAGCTGACCAAAAACGGATACCCCGGCTGGCTAATTATTGACTACCAGAGGTGGACAATTCAGATCCAGGAAGTAAAAATGCTGCCACGATTTGGCTTTGTTTTATGCTGCAACAAAGCTCTAAAAGCTGTTTGTGTGCCGATTGAGACGGTCACCTCTCTGGGAATGTGAAACTTGTCCACCACTTTGAGCTCGTAGTACATCCTGATGCCACACTTGACTAAGTCCAACTCACTGTGATCAAAGTCACAGAAGTGAAACTCCAGGATCTCAGCTTTCTTGGCGTTGGGGAGGACTTCCGACTGGAGACGGGAAAATGAAAGGTGTGTGTTGCATTTTTTTGATATGTTGTTTGTGTTATTCATGATTACCAAGATTTCTTCCAGTTCCTCCTCTTCGCACTCATCCGGTTCTTTCCCCCATCGCTCACGGGTGTTCTGGGGATGCAAAGGAAACGCTACTTAGTAATTAGGGCATAAGCTCTGCCCACACACAATGACGGAAACACACAAGTATTGCAATTTAGCATTGTTCACCTGTCTAGGATAAAAAGTTCAAATAATGGCCACATTTGGTTTTGTCTTTGAAAGACTCTTGGAAATGATCAAAATATCCCTAAAATGTATGACTCAAACAAAGGCAGAATTTCTGCATGTCTTCTCAGCCATGGTTTTCTGAAACCTTTCTGTTGTTCTACCCTTGATGAATAGGCTGACCAACTGTCATGTTTACAAGTGAATTTGGCTTTGTAAGGTAGGTCTATACTGAAAACAAAAAGCTCTGCTCGGCTCTGCTATGCTATGCGAGTGAACACAATACTAGGGGGCTTAGCTTATCAAAACTACGAGATGGATATTCACTGACCAGGACATTCTGAATCTCGTCTTTTCGACATTTGACGTGGTACAGCACCATGTCTTGGAAGATGTCTTTGCGGTTTTCCAGCTTGTTCATCTTGTCGTATGTGTCCGGGTTGAGTACTGACCAGCCCAGGAACTGAGTCAGAGACTGCAATGGGGATAGACACCATCATCAACTTTGCTATTTTTCATTGTTCCACTCCTCCATGCAAGATTAGACTTTTCTGTGCTGTATTGTCATAATTGCTCATGTATGACCCCTTTAAAGTACGAAGTTTTAGTGCAGAGCACTGATGTAATCCTCAGACCACAAAACTGTTCACATCTGTCCATTTGAAGAGGTGTTTGACATCTGAAGGAAACAATGAATCCAAAGATTTCATCATTTCCTAAAGAATGCAGTCTGAATTATTTTTGCATTGTGCTGCCAAGATAGATCCAGAAAGAGAATGAGGGTACAGAAGTTTAAATAAAAGCATGTATGTTTTTTGGGGTTCATCATAACAATCTGACAGTCACATGTAAAAGCATGGCTGCGCCTGAAGTTGACAGCTTGAGGGACTTGGGAACTATTGTCTTTGACGTTACTGATATGAACCTCTCCTCGACAAGACGTATATTTACAATTATTTTATTTAAACTTGTTTCATGCCAAAGAATACTGTAACACTTCATAAATCCATCCATTATCTGTACCGCTTGTCCTCACGGGGGTCGCCGTTGTGCTGGAGCCTATCTCAGCAGTCATCGGGCAGTAGGGGGGGGACACCCTGAACTGGTTGCCAGCCAATCGCAGGGCACACAGAGACAAACAACCATTCGTACTCGCACTCACACCTAGGGACAATTTGGAGTGCTCAATCGGCCTACCAAGCGTGTTTTTGGGATGTGGGAGGAAACCGGAATTTAAGTATGACCTATAAAGGCTTGAACAATTTGGATTTTACCATGTGTCGTAATTTATGATATGAGATTTGAGAAAAACATGTTGACTTTTAATTCAGAAATATTATGATATATAGTATGTACGTATGATTACATATGATCTTGTTGTTATTATATTGTTATCAATATTGTGAAAATCTGATTTTCTAGACAAAAAAATATGGGCACATGATGAAAAAGTCATTTGTCATCAAGATAACATGACTTTGGTCCAAAAAGTGATGCATGGATTGTTCAACTGAAAGCATTCGAGTTTATGAACAAAGTAGACACAGAACAGCCTCCAGGCTAATAAATAATATACATGCATGTGGCTCTATTTAGAAACCTGTGAGTCACACACAAACACAAACACACACACACACACACACACACACACACACACACACACACACACACACACACACACACACACACACACACACACACACACACACACACACACACACACACACACACACACACACACACACACACACACACTGTAGATACTCCACCTCCATCAGCGTTTCGTCCATCTCGTCAAAGGGTTTCCCGTCCTTCCTGTTATAGAAGGTTGCCACGCCCACAATCTCCTCTTTCTTGTTGACGATGGGCATGGACAAAACGTTGCGAACTGTCCAGCCCGAGCTGTCCAGTGGTTCTTTCTGTGCAGGGGAAGGGAGTCACACCCATGAATTTAAAATATATATTTTTAAACACCTATTTAACTTCAACAATTAAAGTTACTGACTATTTACTGTCCCTAATGTTTAGATTTAATAACGTGGACAAATGTAGAAAACATTAAAACAAATAATTTGACCAGTGACCACGTAAAAGTAGTAAAATGTACAATACACGTGTAACAAGTGTGTGATGAAGTGCAAGGAGTCTGTGAAAAGTACCTAATACATGTTTATCTATCTTGTTAGTGTGTAACAAATATATAACAAAATGTGTGCAGAAAATGTGTAAAGGGTATGTAATACATTGGAAGTATTACATATCCACAATAAATGGGTCATTAAAATTTGTAACATATTGGTTATAAATGTGTAATGAGTGCATCATTAGTGTGTGAATGCAAAGTAAGTATATGTGTAATTTGTTGTGTGTAATAAGTTCCCATGAAAATCCATATCTAGTGTGAGAGTAAAACATTGAAACAACAGTGTTGTATGTAATAAATATCAAATACCTGAGTTTTAAATGCCTTAGTTGTAATAGCCAACATATCTCTGGCGTTGGGTTGAAACATCATAAGTCACAATTTGGTCAATTTTAAATTTTTAAAAAGTCTATCCAATTTGGGAGTTTTTTTTTTTTTTACTAGTTATGGATGAATATCACATGGTGAAAATGTCTTTCGTGTTTTGACAATGCAATATTAATGGTTGAATAAATGTAAAAATAAATGAACGCACACTAAGTAAGAATGGAATAATAAAGTGCATGACATTGGCCAAGTTGGCAGAGAACAGGCGGGTCCTCTCAACCCCGTGATGAGATCCCAAAAGAAGGAGTAAAAATGATGAATTTGGTCGTTAGAGTTAGCGCACCTCCCCGTGGCAAAGTGATTCTAATGGGAGGAAAGATGAGAGGAGCTGTGCATCCTGCTGGAAAGTCAGTGAGGAAAGATAAGGAGATCATTTATTCCCTTTATGTCTGTCTTCGCCCCACATGCACACTCATGCACGCACACATGACATCACGTTAGTGCCGCAAAAGTAGGTAGACCTGCACAATCTATTGACTTCCATTTCCAAAACATTAAATCACATGGCTCTTATATGAGAGCGCATTAAAATGTGCAAGTGTATCTAATGTTGCGCACGTTCACATGAAATGCTGAATCTTACTTGGAAATTGAAGAATTCGTCCTCAGCTGCATTCATTATGTTGCAGATCTGTTGGAGACATGGCAATGATATTATCGTTTGTCTATGAGCTTGTAAATTTGTACAAATGCAAGGAGACAAGCAGGGGGAGAAATAAGCAAACCATGAATATCGACTATTTTCTTTCAAATTTCAACTTTCATTTGTTCAAAGGAACTCACACTATATAATAATTGTATGAATAAGGATTTACAATCCATGTGTAAAATAAGTGTTCACTGATTGTGTAATACGTGTGCAATACATATTAATGTGTAAATGAATGTTAGATACCTGTTAGATGAGCTGTGCTTAAGTCACTGATGATGATTAGTATCATTTCTGGATCCACTACACTAGTTATTTAATATTTGAAGTCTGACTACTTTTCCCAATTAATCACAGTGGAATTCAAATATCTTATGAAGATTCGCAATCTTGGAAGTAGGATGACCCTCAGAACCAAAGAGTCATGCCTCTTTGGTGGTTACACATAAATTTCCAGATTATTAAATGTTGTGTGCTGAGAAGTGTGCAAGCTAGGCCCATAAAAAACTGACTTACGAGCAAACATGGCCTTTAATATTTAAATGATTTGTGCTAAGGGCAGCACGGTGGAGCACTGCACGTCTGCCTCACAGTTCAGAGGTTGCGGGTTTGTTTCCAACTTTGGCCCTTTCTGTATGGAGTTGAATGTGGGTTTTCCCCGGGTCCTCCGGTTTTCTCCCACATCCCAAAAACATGCTTGGTAGGCCTATTGAGCACTCCAAATTGCCCCGAGGTGTGAGTGCAAATGGTTGTTTGCCTTGTGGTTGGCTGGCAACCAGCGCAGGGTGTCCCTCGCTTACTGCCTGAAGTCAGCAGGGATAGGCTCCAGCGCGCCCGTGACCCTCACGAACCCATCGTCATGGATGGATGAATGGATAGATGGATGGAAGGATGGATTTGTACAAAATATCTAATATATACTATATCACATATATAATGTGATAAGTGTGCAACAAATTAAGTACACAATAAAGGTATAATAAATGTGCAGTGAAGCATGTCATAAATGTGTAGCTAATGCCTATTAATAATGTAACACCGCGTAAAAAGAATAAATGCACGTGCACGGCAAAACTGTCTTAGTAATAAAGGGATTATGTGGTACATGTGCAAATAAGAGTGTAATGAATGTACATAAAAGATGATAGTCATTCACCATCTTTCAAAATGAATACAAAAGAAAACATCAAACATAAGAAAAACAGAAATATCTTACAAGACCATTTTCCGCAACATACGTCGGCAAGCCGCTGACAAGAGCCCAATGGTCTGCTGGAGGATTCCTGTGCGTCAAAAACAACAACATTAGAGTTATAAGAATTACAAGCCATCAGCAGGACTGATTGTATATTTGTAACTGACGGGATGACTTTAATGTCTTCTTTGCCGTGCAGGATGTAGTCGATGATTTTGTAGAAGATAATTTCCTGGACAAGAACACAAACATGGTGATGAGTGTGCTTCCATTTTCTCTGAAGAAACTGGTTCATAAAACGTTTACTGTCTTTTAAGCAGAGATGCAAGTAAACTTTTTTAGATTCATTTCGCTGCAGTCATTCTGAAACTGTCCTTGTTTTTCTCGAGCCTATAAGGTTTCATCATCATCATCATCATCATCATCATGATAGTAATACCCTGCTGCTCTTTGTCAAAGTCAAATTAATTATCTTCAAGTAACTATTTTAAAAATGGTCAACAGTTTGTCCTTGTTTTGGTTCTGAATGTGACGTTGAGATTCAGCTGCTCTTCAGTGCAGGGGTGGAATGACTTTCTAAAGTCACACTCAAAAACAAAACAATAAAAATTAAGTATCGCGCAAACCTGATGTGCTAGAAAAAAAAGGAAAGACATGTTTTGAATCAGCGTCTAAAATATGCTCAGGCCTACATATTATTAAAATTTGCTGTTTACCAGTGTAATCATTTACACTAACCCTGCCATCAGGTGTTTTGGGTCCGTCGTACGGGGGAACTTCTCCCATCAGGACAGGCCACAGGTCAAAGAACTCCTACAAATCAAACAACAAAATGGAGGACAATCATGCACGTGTTTAACCCTTTGATGCTAGAGTTGGCTCAGTGAATGTTGGTCACCTTGGTTTTGGTCATGTCCAGCAGGCCAACAGAGTAGCGGTCGCAGTTGAGGAAAGCTCGCACTGTGTACAAGGCCTTGTGGAACTGCCTCTCGATATCCGTCAGCTCCTCAAACACCTTGCTGGCGGACCACAACAGCACCTGCCCACAAACACGTAAACTGTATGCCATCAATGCATATTAGGTTAGTGATAAATTGAGAAATATCTCATGTTTGCGGTGGTAGCAGGTATTGATAACTTTGTCAGCGTTTATGAGCGTTAGGGTTAGATTGCAAAATCGTTCCCCAGACATTCGCCAACAGTTTTAATTGTCGCCATGCTTTCAACAACAAAACAAAAACATTAAAACTGTTGCCGAATATTTACGACCTTGAACACACCCTGGCGAGAAATTAACTTCCTTTGTAAACACTGGCAAACATTTGTGTTTCAGTGGGATACGGGCTTGAGACTGTTGTGTTATAGGTAATACATGTGTATAAAGTGTTTAGAAAGTAAATGAGTCAAACTGTAAGCTTTGCAACAAATGTGTAACAACTGTGTAATCAGTTGTGCACTAAGTATAATCCATTTGCAAAAAGTATGTAATTAATGCACATTGAGGGCAAAATGTCCTTTAATACTGTAATAAGTGTGTATGGAACACTCAACAATTGTGTAACAATTGTGTAATAAGTGTGTACACATGTCCAGTATTGTGCGAAACAAAAATGCGTAAAGTGTAACAACTGTGTAGCAAACGTGTACACAGTGTGTGAACAGTGCAACAAATGCATGTAATAAGTGCATGTTAAGTTTATAACATGTGTAGTATGTGCAATATGTAAAACGTTGTTGAAAAAAGTGTAACAGATGTACTGTACGTGTAATAAAGTGTAATACATGGCTATCAAGCGCATAATACTATACATGCATAATGTGTGCAAAATATGCAACAAATGCGCAGTAAGTGTGCCCTACGTTAAAGTTTGTAACCTGTTAAAGGCTGAAAATAAGCCCCCGCCCTGCCCTCACCTGTCCTCTCCTGGTTTCACAGTTGTGCAGGTAGCTAAGGTGGAAAACTCTCAGCACCAGGTTGGCGAAGTTGAGGTACTTGTTCAGAGTCTGCAGGTGAAATGATATTTACTTTCATGATTGTAAAAAAAAATCTTAGGTCAGTTCACAAGTATCTTGTGGCACGATATATTATTCAAGAAAACACTACAGTATAAACACGTTTACCTCCTCGTCTGCAGTGGTGAAATGCAGTGGGTCGTCCATCTTGTTAACGGCCATCATGACGGCCACCATGTCCTTGCCGTTCATGATGGGTACAGCTAACACGTTCCTGGTGGTGTACTCAGTCAGTTCATCCACAAAGTTGCTGAAGTGAGGATTCTAAAATGTCGCAGGAGGTAGAGAGGGACAAGGAAGTTTTCAACATTTAAAGCCAAACCCAATGGAGAAGAGACTTAAAACCTACAGACGGATGGATTCTCTGGGGATAGAGAAAGAATTATTTATTATATTTGAGCGAACTCCCACACATCCTCGAGGATCCTGCCGAGGGTATAGAGTTGGTCCACTGTTCTCCGGCCAGGACGAAAACCACACTGCCTATCCTGAATCCGAGATTCGACCTCCGAATGAACCCTCCTCTCCAGCACCCCTGAATAGACCTTACAAGGGAGGCTGAGGAATGTGATTCCTCTGTAGTTGGAACACTTAAAAAGGGGACCACCACCCCAGTCTACCAATCCAGAGGCACTGTCCCTGATGTCCACACAATGTTGTAGAGGCGTGTCAGGCAGGACAGCCCCACAACATCTGGAGCCTTTAAGAACTCAGGGGCAGCTCTCATCCACCCCGGGGCCTTGCCTCCGAGGAGGTTTTCAACTATCTCTGTGAGTTCAACCTCAGAGATCGGAGAGTCCATCTCAGATTGTCTCGCCACGGTTCCACAATGGAAGGGTGTGTCAGTGGAATTGAGGAGGTCTTCGAAGTATTCTCTCACCGACTCACATCGTCCTGAGTCGAGGTCAGCGGCACACCATCTCCACTCATAGCCGTCCGGAAGTCATTCTCCATGGCCTCGCCGAACTCCTCCCACGCCCGGGTTATTGCCGTGTTCCGCTTGGCCATCCAGTACCTGTCTGCTGCCTTCGGAGTCCCACAGGCCAAAATGGCCTGATAGGACTCCTTCTTCAGCTTGATGGCATCCCTTACCGCCGGTGTCCATCAGCGGGTTTGGGGTTGCCGCCATGACAGGCACCGACCACCTTATGGCCACAGCTCCGGTCGGCTGCCTCAACAATGGAGGCACGGAACATGGTCCACTCAGACTCAATTTCCCCTGCCTCCCCTGGGATGTGGGAAAAGCTCTTTCCCAGCAGACCCTCACAGTACGTTTGGGTCTGCCAGGTCGGACCAGCATCTTCCCCCACTATCTGAGCCAACCCACCACCAGGTGGTGATCAGTTGAAAGCTACGCTACTCTCTTCACCCGAGTGTCCAAAACATGCGGCCGCAAATCCAGTCGATCATCGAACTGCGGCCTAGGGTGTCCTGGTGCCAAGTGCATAGATGGACACCCTTATGTTTGAACATGGTGTTCATTACTGACAATCCGTGTCGAGCACAGAAGTCCTACAATAGCCGCTCGGGTTCCAATCGGGAGGCCATTCCTCCCAATCATGCCCTTCCAGGTCTCACTGTCATTGCCCACGTGACCATTGAAGTCATCCAGCAAAACGATGAAGTCCCCAGAAGTAGCGCTCTCCAGCACTTCCTCCAAGGACTCCAAAAAGGGTGGGTACTCTGAGCTGCCGTTTGGTGCATAGATACACACAACAGTCAGGACCCGTCCCCCCACCTGAAGGCGGAGGGAAGCTACCCTCTCGTTTACCAGGGTGAACCCCAATGTGCAGGCGCCCGGCCGAGGGGCAACAAGTATGGCCACACCTGCTCGGTGCCTCTCGCCGTGGGCAACTCCAGAATGGAAGAGAGTTCAGCTCCTCTCAAGAGGACTTGTACCAGAACCCAAACCGTGTATGGAGGCAAGTCTGACGATGTCTAGTCGGAACTTTTCTGCCTAGCACACCAGCTCGGGCTCCTTTCCTGCCAGAGAGGTGACATTCCATGTCCCAAGAGCCAGCTTCTGTAGCCGGGGATCGGACCGCCAAGGCCACCTTTGGCCGCCGCCCAGCTCATTCTGCACCCGACCCCTTTTTGCTCCTCCCACAGGTGGTGAGCCCATGGGAAGGGGGACCCACGTCACCATGGATGAAGGCCCGGCCACCAGACACTCGCCTTCGAGCCCCAACTTTAGGCCTGGCTCCAGCAGGGGGCACCAGAACAAAGTCCTTTTATATTAACCATCATAAAGGGTTTGTGAGCCGTGCTTTGTTTGGCCGCTCACCAAGGACCCTTTTGCCATGGGTGACCCTGCCAGGGGCATGAAGCCCCAGACAACTTGGCTTCTAGAATCATTAGGACACGCAAACCCCTCCAGCACGATGAGGTGATGACTCACAGAGGGGACGAGCACACGTGATTTCTAAATTCTAGAAAAACAATTTGCAGGCTGGGTCCTTCGGCGCCTTCAAAGTATAGGCTTCCCTGCTTGGACTGCTGCCCAACCCTTAAGCGGGAGAACATAGACGCCCAGAATGCATCCGCTACAGGGCACGTACGTACATTATAAGTGTTTTCAATTTAAATAATTACAATGAATTGAATAATTAATGATGTTTTAGAATTATTTTTCCACTAAAATAATGACCGAATATATTTGGAAAATGGTTAATCATATGTATAACAATTTCAAGATACATTGAGACCCAAATATAATCTAATAAATTAGCCATCAAAGGTTTTGGTTGTTGTGGGAACAAGAAAGCTGTCTCAAAATGGCTGCAAGGTGTTTTTAGCTGTTCGACTGCTGCTGCAGCTGCTGCAGCTGCTGCTGAGTCAGTGGACAGGGCTCCACTGCAGGCCTGTGTGACCTCTGGCTGTAATCTGGGATCGCTCTAATTCAGTACAGATTAACCAGTTTCATGTGGGAAACTGCACGCGCACACAGACACGCACACAAACACACGCGCACAGACACACACACACACACACGCACACACACACGCACACACACACACACACACACACTTGAATACAGAGCCCATCAAGGGATGATGAGCATGTGAAGGATATGAAGCTTAAAATGAACTCTTGAAGAAGTGGAGTAGAATGAAAACCAAAATCCAAGCGAAACAATCTGTACCTTCAATGGAAATAGAAGGTCTGGAAGTCCGCTGCACTCACACATTGGCATCACACAGCAGACCAATTACAAGGAAATACAAGTTTGTCACCAGAGGTTTTGGAATTGCACCACTTTTACTCGTGGTGCGTCAAATCCAGGGAGGATTGCGTTTTGCTACCTCGTGTGGGAATAAATTTGACCAAACATTTACGAATGCCAAAGGAATTAAGTGATAATACCGCTGAACGCTTTGTAGGCCTGATTCAGAAGGAAAATGTGGTGTCACGTCGCTCTCTGGTGGCTATTTTAGAGCAGATCATCGAGGCGGAAAAAAATTAAATTGCAATTGCGATTATTAACAGTGGGAGATTTAATGCGTTTAATGGCATTCGTCCCACCCTCGATGGCTCAATTACATTCTCATACCAATACAAGATAAGAGGATTATTAGTGTGAGGTAGCTAAGGCACTGCAAGAAACTGGTTGCGCTGCTGTGTTTGAGTTATTGAAATATGTCATATAAAAAACCAGATTAATACATGTGAATAATAACAATACTTATTATCATCATCGTAATCGTCATCCTCATTGTTATTACTGTAACTATATCTCATGAGAATTCAAAATTAGATAAGAAGCTTAATGAACATATTTTTATAATAAAAAACAGATTAATGCCTTTTGTGAATTTATGAATTAAATTATAATATAAATAAATTGACTAAATTATTTAAAATTCAGATAGAATACAATTTCTTTAGAGCTATAGTATAATGGAAAGTTACTAAATTCTTGAACGTGTGCAAAGTTAGGTAGAGTTAACTGTTAATCGCGGTTTAGATAATTTCAGTTCATGGTAGGTCCTCGTAGAAACAAATATAATATAAACACATAAAGAATATGAATTATTAAAAGAATGAATAAACAAATAAAGAAAACAAATAAACAAATAAACAAATACATAAATAAATAATCACCTTGGGGGACTTACATTTAAAACATTCTTGAAATTGTTGCTTTCAATCAATTTTGAGTATGCACTCATGGGTAACAAAAAAAATATTGATAGCCAAGCCCCAAATTGTGCCTTGACACAGAAATGCTTAGGTTTGCTGGTCTGTACTATTATTGTGATATCTTAAAGTGTCCATTAATTTATTACCTGGGACACATCGGGTACGTTGACCATCTTCTTGGTGGAGGCCACATGCCCCACGATGCCCAAATCCAGTGGGTACACAATTTCACTATCTGGCTGGACCAGGCAGTCGTCGAAAATAGAATCTTTGTGCACATTAAATAACCTGCAAGGCACAAGTGATGACACTACTTTTGTATATTTACTTTCTGCATGTAGTTACTTGGAAAAGTCAATTTAAAATGTTTTTCAATTTGGATGCTGATTGACATAAAGGTTGAGGTTTTTACTTTTGATTGTTACAATCTTCCTATTTACTTAGTTACTTTCCAAAGTGGAATATGTGTCTGCTTACATCAGGGTCAGAGGAATTAATGCAGCAGATGTAACTGCTGGGTGGGGTGGGGGTGGGGGGTGGGGGGGAGCATTGTGCAGTACTGCCAACTACAGAAGTTCTTTTTTTGGGGGGGGGGGGGGGGGTAGAGGTTTTGCTGTGTTTGAATACAACAATTATTTTTTTGTTTACTCAATAGATAAAACATTGGAAGATCAACCTGGTGGCAAGCTCAGCCACGCCGTTCCTCTGACGGTACATGAAGAGGCTCATGCGGTCGGCCCTCATCATGAAGCTGAGGTGCCTCATAAGGTTGAAGACGGACTTCTCCATCTGCAGGTTGTCCTGGATGTCTCGCACCAGGTCAAAGAGGATTTCACTCTCCTCCACTGTACTGAGCCGGTGATAGCGGCTAACATCCACCGCCGTGGAGCGGCCGTTGTCCAACAGGTCAGATACCACCTTGGGCCGGAAGTTGACGTCATAGTACTGCTTGGCAAACTGCGGGTTGGCATCAAGGAACTGCTCAGCTGTGGCGGCGTCCACCATGACTGCAGAGCAAAGCATACAGAGTATATAGTGATGCTTTAAGATACGAGTGACCTGACTTGTTTATGACACGAGCCATTGTTCAGTCATTTTTTTTTTTTTGTAAAGGGCATAAAATATGATTTGTTCTTGCATTTATTCTGGAAAGTGTGAAGTTTGAATTGGCCCCCTAGTGACCAGGGCATGCACCCCGGAATAAGCAGCACAATGTGCATTGAATTGGATGAAAAAGTGTGAGAAAAGCTTCTTAACTCTTTTTAATTCTATTTTATTGCAATTAATGTATACCCTGGGCGTGCTGGAGCCTATTCCAGCTGACTTTGGGCAATAGGTGGGGGACACCCTTAACTGGATATGAAACTGGATGAAATTAGTCATTAGTAATCACACAAGTAATGTCAGTTAGAAAGTTACCGAGTTGCTTTATGACATGAGTTGAACTGGATGTGAGTTACACCAAGTTAGGTACCAATTTTGTCATTGAGTTTGTGCGAATGAATGACCGAACGAATGAACGGACAAACAAACAAACAAATGAGTTGTATAGTGACTGTGTGAGTGAGTTAGGTTGTGGGTAATTTAGGTAGTCATTGAGTGTGTCAAGTCAAGTCAAGTCAAGTCAAGTCAAGTTTATTTGTATAGCCCTAAATCACAAGCAGTCTCAAAGGGCTTCACATAGACAAAAATTGACAATTATTCTCAAAGCATCCCCTGATCTTAAGCTCCCAAAAGGGCAAGGAAAAACTCAAAAAACCCCTGCCAGGGGAAAATGAGAAACCTTGAGAAGGGACCACAGATGGAAGGATCCCCCTTTCAGGATCACCAGGTGTGTGAGTTAGTCAGGACTTAGTGAGTTAAATAAGTCATAAATAAAACCATGGGAGGCGGCACGGAGGAGCACCAGTTAGCATGTGCATCTCACAGTTCAAAGTTCGATTCCACCTCCGGCCCTCCCTGTGTGGCGTTTACATGTTCTCCCCGTGCCTGCATGGGTTTTCTCCGGGCACTCGGGTTTCCTCCCACCCCCCCCAAACATGCGTAGTAGGCTGATTGAGCACTCCAAATTGCCCATAGGTGTGAGTGCGAGTGCGGATGGTTATTCGTCTCTGTTTGCCCTCCGATTGGCTGGCAACCGGTTCAGGGTGTCCCCCGCCTACTGCCCGTTGACTGCTGGGATAGACTCCAGCACGCCCGTGACCCCCATGGGGACAAGTGGTACAGAAAATGGATGAATGGATGAACACCATGGATGAATGAACACCGTTAGTGCATGATATTAACTGAGAAAGACGAAAATAGAGGACATTTTAGCTCGTTTTGGTTTGTCTTATCAAGCTTCCGTTAGTTTTCATTTATGAATATTATATGACTTTGTAAAGAAAATACTTTTTCAATTTCAATTTGAGTAATTTCTTAAATGTGTACAATCCTTGATCACTACCCTAATGACATCATTTTCAGTACATAAATAGATCAGAAAAAGACAAATGGTACCTGATGAAGTGTCTATCTTGTATCCAGTTGCACAGTTTCTAATCCCTCTGTTCTGTTTTATCACACAGTCTGCAGGTGGGTGAGAGAACATAAGGGATTATTGCGAGGGTGCTTTTACATGATCACGTGCACGTAAACCTGCACACAAATGCAATCCTGAGATTATGATACCTTCCAGTGTTGAAGGTCGCCACCTGGGAGTCCTCCTTCTTTTATTGCAATATGGGCTCTGTTCTCTCATTTCAAAGCCATTATGCACGTTCATTATGACAGCAGGACGCAATTATTTCAGTACAGAAGCAAGATGAGAAATGCAGTTGTGGTGTGAAGCTGCCATTTTGGGGGGGGGGGGGGGGGCAATTCCTAATTGTCCAGTTTTTGGGACCTCTTCCATATTGAGACAGGCTATATAAAACAAAATACGTCACCTTTAATTGCTCGATAGGCTTTGCCATGATCGAGATGAAATAATCATACACTATTAATCATACATGTAAAAAATACTCAATATAATCTACTCGTTTATTAACTTTAGAAGGTGTACCTAATTTTGTGGCCAGTGAGTGCGTGTCTTGTCGGAGTGACAGTTGACTGTGCGAGCGACCTATCTTTGTTGTCTGGGCACCTCACGTGACCAGTTCTCACGTTGCACCCTGACGTCACGTCAGCACGCAGAGGTGCTTCTGCACGATATGACTCTGAAGTGGAAAAGTGAAAGCAAGAAAACACCGATCTTCTCCTCCCGCTGTTTGAGAAGAATTCTCGCACAGATCAGGTTAGTAACTTGAACGTAGTCATTTGAGATCATTTTGCTCCTCCCCGCGTGAAACAGACGTGACATGAACTCGCTTCCTCAAGAGTTGACACGTTTGCGATTTGTACTTGACAAAGGCGTTCATTCATACACTTGAGTAAACACGAATGCTGCATGAGTTGTCCAACTTCTATTGATAATTTAAAGTTCTTATTTAATCGGAGCTTCTCGGCATTAGCTGTTAAATATAGCCTGGACCAATAATCTCATCAACGTGGAGCAAACACGGCAAAGTTGATGTGTGGGCAAATAGTGCGTGAACAAATTATACATGTGAGATGTATGTTTATTTGGGGCATGTATGTATTCTGTGCCGTATTTATATTATGGGCTACAACTTTTGATTATTGAAGTGTCTTGGTAATGCAAAGCTTGAGGTAGGATCGAATTTGATTACTTCCTATTCCTTTTCGTACTGCCAGCCTTTTGGAGTATTTATATTGCATATTTTTTTTCTGTTTGTTTTATGTTTTTTTATGACTGTGTGTTTGGAAAAAAAAATCGTAGTTTCCATGAGTGACTAATGCTTAAAATGATTATAAAGAAAAATAACGTAGTTGCCCACTATATTCGGTGTTATATTAGTGTGTTTGGAAAAGCAAACATCATCACTAATGTACTTTTGTAAAATGTGTTCACACACACAGCAAGTATTTACATTAAACGATGTTGCTGGAAAAAAAAAACATTCATTGCCTTCATTGCATATGCACTGCTAACACATGACTTGCAACTGAAAATTCATCATATTTCTCTGAACTTATTGTATAAATTACTACTAGTGGGAGGTGCGCCACTCCTCAGAGGAACCTCAAGCCAACTGAAAGTGTGCTTTTCTTTCACATGGCAGTCTCTTCATATTCCCCCAAAAAAGTAGTTAAACATGTTAATAGCTGAATATATTAACATGTTATATTATATCCCACAGTCAAAACCAGAAACTTTGGAAGAATAAACAGAACGTCAATGAATTATCCAGTTAGGGTGTGTATTTGTGTGAGTGTATTTGTGTAATAACGTGTAAACGTGTGTATGTATGTCTATGTGTGTGTGTGTATATATGTATGTGTTTGCGTAGGTGAATGCATATGTGTGCACCTGTGAGCATGTGTGTGAAAGTGTGTGTGCATGCATAGGTGTGTGTGTGTACTAAAGCCAAAGGTTTTGTGTAATCAATCATGGACGTGCAGTTGTGGCACACTTCATCGTCCTTGTTATTTGTGGAATGATCTAGGGCAGTCATTTTTGAATCATTATAAAAGTCAAAGTCAAAGTCTCCTTTATTGTCAATTCCTCCGCATGTCAAGACACACAAAGAGATCGAAATTACGTTTCTCACTATCCCACGGTGACAAGACAGAGTTCACAACGCACATACAAGTAAACAACACAGGAAAAATAAAACAAGAAGATGAACAATAAGAGCGATAGCACGCTAGCCGCTCCCGATGCACAGCAGAGTCCGGAAAGATGACAGTCAACCAGGCCACTGTGAACACGAGCACACAGCAGGCACGCATTATTATTTTTTATTTATTAAAATTTATTATCCTAACGACTCCTCCATCACATAATCAAGTAATCGGTAGAATTTTGCGTCAACCAATTTTCTAGGTCAAATTGGTTGACTTTTTTTTCCCCCAGCCTTAAAATGAAAGTGGTGCATGAGACAGGTGTAGACTGTAAAAATTAAATCCAGTCAATAAAATGTTAACCATATGCTTAGTCACACAATAGAAGTGCTATACGATCCGGCTAATTACTGTGATCCTAACTTTGTTTCAGTTGACAGTAGAGAGCTCAATAATGCCTCATAGAGATGCCTGCTGTGCGACATCTGGGAACAAGACCAACAATGAGCAGTGTGGGCCGCTCATCCTGGAAAGAGTGCCGGAAGAGGAGGGACAAGGCTGGCGGACGGTGTTGTCCCAACACTTTAGGAAATACTGTTCCTGCTCGCCGCAGAAGATCAAGTCCAAGGTCCTGGGCTTCATCCCTATCCTGATATGGCTGCCACGCTACCAGCTGAGGGACTGGCTCCTTGGGGACATCATGTCGGGACTCATCGTTGGAATCCTGTTGGTTCCCCAGTCCATTGCTTACTCCTTATTGGCCGGCCAGGATCCTATCTATGGGCTCTACACCGCCTTCTTCTCCTCCATCATATACACGCTTCTGGGCACCTCCAAACACATTTCGGTGGGCATTTTTGGAGTGCTTTGCCTGCTGGTGGGGCAGGTAGTGGACCGGGAATTGGTGTTAGCGGGGTACCTTTCGGAGGGTGGCCTTGGCAGCAACGGCAATGCCACCATGGAGGGCAGCAACAATAGCATGGTGGAGACATGTGACAGGAGCTGCTACGCAATAACCGTGGGAGCGACAGTCACCTTCATCGCAGGGGTCTACCAGGTGCTAATGGGTATCTTCCAGGTGGGCTTCGTGTCGGTCTACCTGTCGGACTCGCTACTCAGCGGCTTCGCCACTGGAGCCTCACTCACCATTCTCACCTCCCAAGTTAAGTACATGCTGGGCCTGAAGATCCCCCGGCCACAGGGCTGGTTCACGCTCATCAAGACCTGGTTCAGCGTGTTGGCCAACCTGGGAAACAGCAACCTGTGTGATCTGATCACCAGCCTGGTGTGCCTGTTGCTGTTGGTGCCCACCAAGGAGCTCAACAATCGCTTCAAAGCCAAGTTGAAGGTCAGTCATTCACCATTAATAGCTGAGGTCAGTCATGCCCTGCACACAGGCAAATACAGTATGTGACTGACTCCCTTAAATATGTAGGCGCCTCCCTTTAAAGTTTTGTGCAGGTCAAGATTTCTATCACTTACTGAAATAGTGCCACACCATGCAGCAATAAGTGGATGGGTCAGTCATTCAATTATTTGATGCAAGAGTAATGTCTCTTTAAACATTGTCCTGGATCAACAAATGTATTGTTATTTTCTCAAATACTGGTTGTCTCTCAAATTGAAGACATGGTCAAGTTCGTCGCCAGGTACACTTGAGGCGAGTTGCAATTATGTAACCCCCTTGTTCGAGAGTGAACATTAAGTGGTTAACAACTGAGTCCCTCTGTTGCTCACCAAAACAGCAGTGCCTATTGAAGCACACAAGATGTAGATGTCAAATGCCTCCCTCGAATCGTCTGTTCTTCTGTTTTCTACCCAGACTCCAATTCCCTTTGAGCTGTTTGTGGTCATCATCGCAACACTAGCGTCTCACTTTGGCCGTTTCAACGCAGACTACGGCTCGGCCGTGGCAGGTGAAATCCCTACGGGCTTCATGCCGCCACAGCTGCCGGCGTGGTCGCTCATCCCCAGCGTGGCGCTGGACGCCTTCTCTATTGCGATTGTGGGCTTCGTTATCACTGTGTCGCTATCGGAGATGTTCGCCAAAAAGCATGGCTACCGGGTAGATGCCAACCAGGAAATGTTCGCCATCGGCTTCTGCAACATCTTGCCGTCCTTCTTTCGCTGCTTCGCCACCAGCGCTGCCCTGACCAAGACACTGGTCAAGGAGTCAACGGGCTGCCAGACGCAGCTGTCAGCCCTGGTCACTGCTGTGGTACTGCTGCTGGTGCTGCTGGTCATCGCGCCGCTCTTCTATTCCCTCCAGAAGTGAGTACCGGTCACCTCAGATCTTCAGGTTTGGGCAACCCATTCAGGCAACTTTGGCTTCTTGTTTAGGTGCGTGCTGGCTGTGATTATCGTGGTCAACCTCCGCGGTGCCCTGCGCAAGTTTGCTGAGGTCCCCAGCATGTGGCAGGCTAATCGCGTGGACGCTGCTGTCTGGCTGATCACCATGGCCACCTCGGCATTGATCAACACAGAGCTGGGCCTCCTGGTGGGCATCCTGGTGTCCGCCTTTAGCGTCCTGGCCCGGACGCAGCGGGCTCAGGCGCTGGAGCTGGGCCGAACCTCCGACAGGGACCACTACGATGTGATGTCGGCATACCGCGGCCTTCACGCTCACCCGGGCGTGGGCGTCTTCAGGTACCCAGCACCCATTTACTATGCCAATCAGAGTTTGTTTAAGAAGTCTTTGTACCGGCGTACGGGGCTCGACCCGGTAAAGGAGAAGGCTGGGCGAATCAAGTTTGAGAAGAAGCTGAAACGTCAGAATGCGGGGCAAGAATCGGCGCGCAAAGAGGACGGCGAAGGCACCGCTAGTGTCACGTTGACGCTGGACCAAAAATCTTTCCGTAGCTTAGTCCTGGACTGTAGCGCTGTCTTGTTCCTTGACTGCGCTGGCGTCAACGCCCTGAAAGAAGTGCGCAATGATTACGGTGAGCTGGGGGTGGCGGTGATCCTGGCTCAGTGTAACACAGTCGTCCTGGACGCTCTCCGGCGAGGGGGTTACTTTACGGAGGAACACGGAGGAGTTGAAGGCTTGCCCTTCTTCACCATCGCAGACGCCGTCCATCACCTGCAGCGTGCGTTGCCGCCAAATGGCGATTGTAATGGCACGCGTTGAGAATTACTGTCCTGATATGTTTACAAATCCAATTTGTGCCTTGCTATGCTGATGTTAGTTACTGATTGTGCCTTCTGACGCTGCAGTTGTTCCATAAATGCCACCTTGCACGTTATCAATCAAGTCAGATATCCTGTTTATCTCTTTTTTCAGGGATAATTCATGTTTTTTCCATGCTCTCATGATGCATATCCAATTCACGAGAACCTTGCCATGGTTTTTATTTTTTATTTCTATCAGCAGTTTCAAGGTATACCACGGTTTAAAAAAAAAAAACCTCTTCGTTTGTTGGGACTCGAAGTCTGCTTACTATCAGACCTACGGAGCGAGTTGGGAAAAACTTTAAAGCCATATGTTCTAAAGCAGTAATTGCAATCCTGAAAATGTTCCTCATTGTTATACGATCAGAATCTGATACGTGCTCATGCTTTCTACGAACAAGTCTCGCTTATTTGGAGACTTACTGTGTGCATAATAGTTTGTCAACTCGAGTCTACAAGGGAGCCAACTTTTCCTGGAAAGTAATGTTACTGAAATGACACCGTTTGATACATTACCAAAGTTTATGTTAAAGCCAACGTACCGCGCAGACAAGTTACTGACGCCCATGGTTGATTGTTTACTTAAATACAAAAATAGCAAAATATAATTTGTTGTTGTTACATGCAGAAAAAGCCATAAGCAGGCATTTCCTCATCTGGCCAGGTTCGAGTCATACGTCTTTGTGTTTGTCTAGGGTGACACGCTTGCCTGACAAACACAGAGCCGAGCAAAGTTCACAGCACAAACAAAACAAAAATAGAAAGAAGGTTTTTTTTCTATATATTTATTTTGAAAGCACATTTACAAAGGTTGAGCTGAAACCTTGCTTTTGAAATATCATCAACATAACTTGTTCTCAGGTATAGCTACTGGTGTTTACTTGGCAGTCTGCTTGGGCCCCCATGTGTCATTTGTTTTTATTGTTTTTTTTTTTTTTTTAACCATGACCCAAATGGTAAATACTGCTCTTGACCAACTGCAGCTAGAAAAAACTAACACTGTCTTGTGTTGGGTCAAGAGTCTTATTGTGTTATTTTTTATTTCAACAAACCAGGCTACTGGAATAAAAAGTAAATCGAGTCTTTCGCATTATTGTCAACATTCTGAGTTTTTGAGCAGCCATCTTGGTAAGAGTTAGCAGTGTCAAAAAAAATAATGTAACTCTGGTGGCCGTGGCTCAGGCAGTAGAGCAGGTTCTTCAGTAACCAGATGGTAAGCAGTTCAAACCCACCCCTGTCTGAGTTATATTGTTGTGTCCTTAGGCAAGACACTCATTGAACATGAAAGCGTGTTCTTAACTGATTTACCTGGTAAAACACTGAATAAAAACAATAACCGTCCACTTCCAACTTTAAGGATTATTATCTTGTGTTGAAGTTGGTCTTTCTTGGTTTTGAACTATGCTTGATGTCTTTGCTCTCTACGAGCAAAGATGCTGGATCATGCTGGATCCAGCCCTTTTGATTTTGTATTGTGTTGAATCCGCATTGCTGGAGGCTATCAATTACCTAGTAATTATGTTGTACTTAAACTTGAACACGTGTTCCTTACAAGTTTTTACAAGCACTTGTTGGGTGTTCACCAACTGACACAGGTGATGGCTACATAATGACAATCATTCAAGACCAAATGTTTTGATGTGTCCAGAAACATAAAGTAAACGTTGATTTATGCAAATAAGTGCCTTTGATTCAACATATTTGCTTCGTGCCTTAATAAAATGCCTATGTTGCCATTTCTGTGTTTGATTTACCATTTTGGGTTGGTCTTAATGCACAAATGCCTCATTGGAATTTTTCCACTGCCTCAGCTTCTATTTATTTTTATCTTTATAGAAATCTGAAGCTTGCACCACCCTGCCCCATGAATCAACAAATGCTTCCAAGTCCCAACCTGTGTTGAACGCAAACATTTAAACACTATGATCGCCTGAAAATATCTAAAAATTATACGTATGCACACACAGGCCACATATAGATATTCTCCTGCATCTTAGGACCAATGTATTAAAAATAGGAAATGTACTGTCAAGTTATTAATGCAATCATTATTTGGGGTTCTATTATTAATACTTTAGTTAGCTCATCGAGCAACTCAGGAAGCCAAATTTAAGAACTCCCATTGACTATACCAGGGTTCAGCTCCCCAAAATGTTTAAAGAGCCATATTGGGCTAAAAATTTCAAAAAACATACCTGTCCGAAGCTGCAAAAATCTAAAAGCATTTTATAATGCAACATAGACTGTCAATGCACAAGTTGTATGCCTGCTATTAAAATAATAATTTAAAAAAAATAGTGGTATCAATTTGATCATTTCTTCTTGCGGCCCATTAGAGTTCACGTACCTGCATAGCAGAGCTGTCTGTTCGATATCGGTCACGTCACACGACTCATCCATCACAGGCAATTGAGAAGGCTGGAGCTAAATTGATGTCCTTAATCTGCTGATCGGTGATATTGTTTGTGCGGAGAGGCATGTCTTTAATTTACTGAATGATCTCAGTTTTGTTTTTGAAGTCCGGAAGTAGGCACTCTGATATCTGAATGAATGAATCCCTTCATGTACTCGCCATCGGTGAATGGTTTTACGGGTTGCAAGAAAACTTGCAGTAGTAGAGTTTGGAGATGCAATCCACTTCTTGAAACTGTTTTTTTACGGTCTTCAAATTTCTCCACCAGCACTGCAATTGCACCTTTCCTCTCAGTTGCAAATGGGTGATCGGCAGCAAATTCAGCATGCTTTAGCTGAAAATGTCGCTCCAAATTCCTCTTCTGGTTATGTGAGAACTTCTCATTGCAAATCAAACATGCAGGCAAAAGCATTGGAAATGAAAGCAAATAGTTCAGTCCATTCTTTCTTAAACCCTCTGTTCTCATCAGCAATCTTTTTCTTTTTGAATCCATGGCCCATCACTCACACACCTGTTTGTTTACAACTCACCTGTGCTGTGTCGCAGGCTATGACGCAATTTTGCTATTTGGCGTCATTCTTAAATTCGGCATTTTTAATATATTACATACATTATACATACATTTTTACAGCATAAGTATGGTTGTGTCGTGATTACCATCTAAAAATCATATTTAAAAAAACACCACCACCAACAAAAAAGAAATTCTTTTCCATGTTCACGCATTTTTGCAAAAACTCCAGAGAGCCGCTAGGAGGTGCTAAAGAGCCGTATACGGCTCTGGAGCCGCGGGTTGTCGACCCCTGCACTATACCAATGGTTAAAAAAAAAAAAAAATAGAAAAAAACACACCAGGATGGATGCATGACGGCAATCGTGTCTTTGCCAATGAGGTGCCCCTTATTTATTTTTTTCAGGGAGTGCGCAATCAAAACCTGACACCAGAGGGCAGCATTTTCCCAACGATAACTTCCGATGGCATTAAACTCTCCCGGCTTCAAGTTTCAAGTTCCAAGCTTTAATTGTTATATGAAGCAAGTACTTCGCCGTAGTGTTTTGCTTTTGCACATATTGCTTTTAAAGGCTCTTTAACACCATGATTAAATTATTAATTTGCATTAGAATTCTGCTTTCCCCCTAAAAATCCAACGTTTTACTAGATAAACAGAACATTTCCTCAAAAAAGACAGAGGTATAAAATGTTATAGTTTTCCTAAGAAAAATTATTTGGTCAGTAAAAGGCTTCGCAGTCTGTGTGATATATTTTGTAAGAGTTGTAAGAGTAAAAAATGATTTGCAATTGCATCATCATGGCAGCATCATAAAACACCATGTATCTTCTGTTGTTGTCTCCCACTTGGCACATTAAAGTTTTACACTCCGAATCTGAATACAAATTGAATCATCCTAATGTTGTTGTTCTTGCTTTTGTGGCTGCAGTGACATAAATATGTTGCTGAGCTGCCAAATTTGCACCGATGATTTATTGCTGCATGAAAGTTGAACTTTTTCAGTTTCAAACTAATTAAAAGTTGCCACTCTTACAGCACAACAGATGATGAGAACATGACTCACTTGCAAGAAGCACACTTAACTTGTCATCACCAAATTATTATCCTTTATGCCTTGCAAAGGAGTACACTGAAGAAAAGGGAATGCAATTGTATTCATACAATAATAAAATGTGAATAAAGGTTTCTAACTATTTTGACTGGGCAACAATGTCCGATCCAAGGAGAAAATAATGATAATCACAGTTGGCAATTGCCTGTTTTTTCTCTCTTCCCAGCTCCATATGTTTTACTGATATTTTTAATATGCACATTAGGTTTTGACAGTCAGACTAATGTATTTAATATCTGTGCTTTACATGTTGTTTTACTGATTGCATAACACCACAAATAAAAAAAAGATTTTTTTTTTTTAATTTAGAAAAATAGCAGTCTATAATGTACTTTGAAAGGGCAGCATGGTAATGCACGGGTTAGGCCGTCTGCCTCACAGTTCAAAGGTGCAGAATTGATTTCAGCTTCGGCCTTCACCTGGTCACCCCACCCCTCCACCCGTGGGGCTGTCAGAATTTTGACATTTGGCGTTAAGGGCTGAGAACAATGATGGCGTATATTTATTCAGATATAAAAAAAAAACTTGGGTATCTCAACAGCAGGGATTTCTTTTTGACATACTACATCTCATAATTCCTCTTTACGAAGTACTCTCAGGTCTGTGTTTCAGTTTTTAATGTCAGGCTGCCTCGGTCGATCTCGCTCAGTGCTTCACCAGCCATGAATCTCACCTGTCTTTTCCTGTCTCTTTCAAAAGCGAAATAGAGTAGGACTCTTGTATGTGGATTCCAGCTGCACTCCTTCGTTCAAATGTCAGTGTCATGCGGTGCATTTCTTTCACTGTTAGTCAACATGGCCACCTTTTGTCCACCATTTCATTCACTGTTAGTCAACATGGCCACCTTTTGTTCACCGCTAAGCGCACCTGAAATGTCAGAGCAGGCAGGCGAAGAAACACTGCTGTATTTATGCTCGCTTCTTCTTCTTCAATATGATTGCATTTAGGGAGGATTAAGGAATAATGGCTGGCATTTGTCGCTTTCCTATCGATTACAGTGTTGAAGGCAGCAGACGTATTCTAATTTTAACTGCCAAGACATTCTTTTCTTTGATGACCTGGACAATTACAGAGATGAATGCTGAGACACTTACACTCAAGTGATGCATACGCGTGTGTGTGCGCGTGTGTGTGCGCGTGTGTGTGTGTGTGCGCAAGGACACGTGCTGCGCTGTGGATGCAAATCACAGAATGCTGCTAGTGTTGTACTACATGCGTTCATGACAGACATTTTCACATGGCAAAATACAGATTCACACAGAGTTCAGAGAGATAACTAGACTGAGAAATCAGGGTTTTGAACCTGAGTTTGGCCATGATTTACACAATACATTGCCCAAAACGTTATTAAAAGCCAGATATTCATTCATATTTATTACAGTAAGACGATGAATTGCTGCCGTTTTGTTCTAACTACGGTATTGTTATTGTTTTGTTTTTTAGAATCTCACATTGCAATGTGTTTTAAATCAAGACAAGATTAGGGTTTGAAAGGCGCGGTTTAAATCTGGGTTACTATTTCGTAGTAGGGTTTGAAATAAGGGTAAATATTTCTAACTATGGTCTCAAGCCTGGGTTAGGGTTATAAAGTAGGGAGGGTTAAGCTTTCAACTTTGAGACTGATGTCTGAGTTAGGCTTTTAAACACGGTTTGAAGTGAGGCTTAGGGATTCAAATGACGGTTTTAAGACTGGTTTACATAGAAAATGCAAACATCCACATAGAGCATATATATATAGAGAGAGTGGGTGTCAATAAAGTCTCTTTTTATTTACAGTATTTTACAAACTGCGCTCACTCACTCACTCACTCACTCACTCACTCACTCACTCACTCACTCACTCACTCACTCACTCACTCACTCACTCACTCACTCACTCACTCACTCACTCACTCACTCACTCACTCACTCACTCACTCACTCACTCACTCACTCACTCACTCACTCACTCACTCACTCACTCACTCACTCTGTTCCGATCAACAAAAACAACAACAGATAATCGAAAAGCAAAGACATAAAAAAACATTGATTGAATGAGTTTTAAACATTATATTTTTCAGATCGTGTTTGTGTGTGTCAAAGTGCTTGTGCTTCACACATGGGTGAGCTCACAGCTTGAAAACCAAAACACCCCTCCCAAAAAAATCATGAAAGTAATGCAGTAATCCATCAGAAGCAAAACTACACAAAATAGACAAAAGCATTGGGACATCGCCGAAAGTGATTCTTCTAAATCAGGGGTCACCAACCTTTCTTAAACCAAGGGCTACTTCCTGGGTACTGATTAAAGCAAAGGGCTACCAGTTTGACACACATTTCTGAAATTTGCTCAATTTAGCTTTAACTATGTTTTATTATCAATTGTCATTCCCAGTTCACATGTAAGTGTGATTTAAACAAGAATAGCAAAAATAAAATAAAATAAATAGAAGCAGCTCACTGATAAGTGCCGCTATATGAGCTAATTTTAGAACAGCCCTGCAGGCGACTCACGCGGTCCTCACGGGCAACCTGGTGCCCGCGGGCACCGTGTTGATGACCCCTGTTCTAAATTGTCTTTTTTCCTGACGTTTAGTTTAATCTCTTTTGATGAACTCGGGAGGTGTCTCGGGGCTTTATTTCACCCACTGTTTGTGAATGAAAGGAAATGATTCATAAAATGCCATTTGAGTCCACCCATTGAGAGTTGTAGGCAAAATCTAAAATTGCAGCTTCAAATCAACATGGCAGACATGATGTGTCTTTAAGGCGTGGCTTTGTGAGACCTTTGGGTTGGTTTTATTCATGACTAGCAAATTCCTACATGAAGCTTTTTTTCGGGGGCAGGATTTTTCCAATTTTATGAGTGACAAAATGACACTAAAATTTCCTCTTCCAACCAAAATAGCAGACCCCGTGTCTCTTTTCAGCAATAGCTTCTTGAGATATTTTTGTGAGAAATGTCTACGAAAGTATGAAATTTTCATTCTTAATTTATTAGACTTTCTGTTTTGAGAGTCATCATACGCATTGAGAAAAATATTTCCCAATTTAGAGGCATCCATTTGTATGGTACAAATTTGGTTGCGATCAGGCAAAGTCCAAAACACACATTTGTTTTTGAGGGACTCTTGAAAATTGACAATTGAGCCTACAATGGTGACAAAAAAAATGGCACTCTTTTTGTGGATGGCTTGTTGAGACTTTTTGGGGTCTCTTCACGACATACATGCCAATCAACTTTAATCATGCTAAGTCAAATGGTGTCGAGGGCCTAAATTAAAGACCAAAAAAACAACAACATAGGCTACTAAAGTTGCATTATGTAAACATGTTTGAGTACGTATACGGTCCTCTACATTCCCAGTCCTGGGGCTGATGGGTCATGTGACACGCGGACGAGGCATGGGTGCAGCATGGAAGGACGAGAGAGTACTGTTCACGCACGCGCACAAATGGTTGTAAGAGACAAAAAAAAATCCCACATGCATCACTGTGAAAACACACATGTGCAGGCATGCACATACTGTTGGAAGGAATGCACACGCATTCATTTGCACTTATCTGAGGTGTGTCAGAAATATCCCGGGACTAGTGTCACAAAAGACATCTTTCAAAAATCCAAACTACAAGTTTTCCCCTTCGAAAAGAACAGACGGGTCTATAAATATTGGGACTTTGACACAATTCTCATCTTTTTGGCTCTAAACACCACCGTAATGGATTTGAAATGAAACCAAGATGTGCTTTAATTGCAGACTTTCAGCTTGAATGTGAGGGTATATACATCCAAGTCAGGTGAACAGTGTCACAAATACAACAGTTTTTAGATACTATGTATATATCTCACTTTTTAAGTGACAGGAAGTAATGGAACAGTTGGCTACTTAGATGATCCATTATTATTACTAATTGCCATGTATGACAGCCAATGGAAGTGATTGCTTTGCATTCATTTCTGATGTGATTGCTGACATGAATTTTGATGGGCTTCTGCAGGTATTATATGTTCATATTCAATTAAATGCTTCAAAATGTATTGGATGGTGCAGATGGACAATGACACAAAGCTCACTGTGAAAGCAACCTTAAGGCAAAGAAGTAGAATGTTACACAATGGTTGAATCAGTCACCTGACCTGAATCTAACTGAGCATGCTAGTTTGCTCAAGGCAAAACTGAAGGGAAAATGCCCCAAGAACAACAGGAACTGAAATCGTTTGCATTCAAGGTCTGGCAGAGCCTCACCAGATTCATTCCAGACTTAAGGCAGTAATTGACTGCAAAGAATTTGTAACCAAATTGAAAGCATGATTTAGGATTGTTAACTTCATTTTGGTCCCTACAAAAGTGGCAGGGCATACACGCTTTATAGTATCATTCCTACACTAGTCACCTGAACTCAAATCAAAGATGAAAGTCTGCAATTAATGCACATTTGTTTGTGTGCACCTACACATCCATGCATACATACATTCACACAAATGCATAAATACACACAAGTGCACACACGTGCACACAAACTCACACACGCGCACACACACGCACGCACAAAGAGGTGATATAAATGTACTGTTAAATTAACTACAATATTAACGTTAGCTTCGGAAACATCACACCCTCAAAGTCCCACAGGTGGTGCTTGTTTGTCAGGATCGTAGTCACATTGGGGCCGGAACCAAAGCCAGAACTAGTTTGGCCACGGTCCACCAGACTCTCTTAGCAGCCGTGGATCTGGGCCGAGTCGGCATTGCGCACCGTTCTCGCATATGGGCTTCGTGGAGGTGTGTGACGACGCGTCACAAGCAGGACTCTGCGTGGTCGTGCAGCTTTTCCTTCTCCTGTGCCATATGGTTCCCATTTTGAAGCACCAAATACCTGACACGCACCACATAAAAAAAGGCACAACATGTAAAAGAGGGACATGAAACATGTTTCTTCATCCCAAATCAAAATCATGTGAAGTTGAGGGAGTGCCCTCGGGCTCCACTAAATACAATGCTCCTTCTCGATCCAAATCAAAGTCCTTTGTTCACAAAGAGTTGGTCAATAGTGTCTCTGGCTGAGAATTACAGTAAATCAAGCTAACAGGAATGGGAACAAAAAAACTGCAGTAACCTAACAGAACCTAACCGAAGGAGTAACTAACTAACTCACAAAATAACACTCAGTCGGTCTGTCGCTCGCTCGCTCGCTCGCTCCCTCGCTCGCTCGCTCACTCACTCGCTCACTCACTCACTCACTCACTCACTCACTCACTCACTCACTCACTCACTCACTCACTCACTCACTCACTCACTCACTCACTCACTCACTCACTCACTCACTCACTCACTCACTCACTCACTCACTCACTCACTCACCAAGCTGCGGTAAAGGTAAAGTTGTCATGGTGGTCCATTTTGCCATCACGTCTATGGGGAGGGATGTATTTGTGGATTCAAAACACACATGAAAATCAAGAATATATTTGTGGATTGGAAAAAAAATTGAAAATCGTGGGTTTATTTAGGAATCTATAAAACACACGAGGAAATCAGGAATATATTTGTGGATCTGAAAAACACGTGTGAAAATTGCAGATGTATTTGTGTGAATAATTGTGACACAAATCTCTCCCCATACACACTGGCACCGGTAAATGTCACAAATCATTATGGAGAATCCAAAGCTCATTAGCAGCACCATATAGCCCAGAAGCCAATCTGTGTGTAGTCGGGCGGAAAACCAACAGAGAGATGATGATGACTGCGGTCTCGCTATTCCTACAACCATGGAACACCGTGAACGCATCACGCACTAGATTTAATGAGGAACAAACAACAGAGGAAAAACTTTTACTGTCTACTACTTAAATGTTAGTGGGTTTGCGTGTGCGCGTGTATATGTGCATGCTTCTGTACGTGCGTGTATGTGTTTGTGTGTGTCGAGCATCTCACAGTAAATTAGAGATTCATTCTTTCGAATGAGTGACAGCCGTGGCGCACCATTACACCACTAATTGCTTTCAGGAGAGATTCTGAGCGTGTATGTATGTGTGTGTGTGTGTGTGTGTGTGTGTTTGTGCGTGTGTGTGTGCTCAACAGCCATGACGGTGTCCAATGAGGCATCATGAGGTCAACACCCTAACTTGTTCCTTTGAAGTTTAAGTAAACAAATGTAAAATGTTTACTCCTCGTATATTTGATTTGTCGTCATGGCAACAATCACATTCCCGTTTACTAGATCTTTAATAAACAACAATTATGCCCAGACGTTACCTAAAAGGGCATGTGGTGAAAATAAACCTCAACCAGTTAAAGGCCTTTTTGGTCATATCAGTCTCTAGAATTTGTATCAAAATCAGAATTTTGCTATTATGTTAGCGCTCAAAACCAAAATCTGTTGGAGGAGTCAGTCTTTGAAGGTTCCCGTAGACAATACAAAGCCTTTGGAGACTTTTTGTGGGTCTACTCATGATAGAGAAGCCAAATTTCAAACCCCCGAGTGAAAGAAGTGAATTTGAAATGAAATCAGGGGGCAAACAAAGTGATTCAGGTTAAAACGTCACACCAAAATGGCAAACTTCTTCTTACTTTGACACACCCAAAACACATTGCTCCGTCAAACCGACTTTGGGGGCTGAATTTTCAAAGCGTTATGCGAAGGAACTGGGCAGCTTGCTAGATTAGAAGAAATGTATATATTTTGATATTGGCAATCTTCAATCACAAGACAGGATGTGGAAATGAACATGGAACTGCATCTGCAGCATCACAGACGATGCAAACAGAGCAGAAAGCTCCAGGAGCTGAGCTGAACTGCTTTTCTTGCAATCACATTGCAGCTAAGCTTCAGCGTTGCCCCGGCAACAAGCGCTCCTCAAAAAAAGAACCATTTGTGTCATTAAATGTGATCCTTGGTGCCATTTACCCTTCATAAACCAGCCAGCGGGAGCAGAAGTACACACACAGAGCTACAAATAACCTTTTCAATTAAAATAGCACGATATTTGACATCAATACGCTGCACACTGGTCAAAAACAAATCAGATGCTAAGACAACTTAGCATCGAGATTGCAGAGAAAAAGGTCAACAGGGTCATTTGTTCCTTAAAGGCCACAGTAATTCCTGGTTGATGTGCTATATACAGACCTCAAGGGCTAAGATAATTAAACTTTGGTGAACCATCTTGACACAGTTTAGATTACAAAAATGCAAAAAGACATTCATCGACACGAATGCAAGAGTGAACACATACACACGCACACGTCGAATGAAATCCATCTCTGTCAAATCTCTTCATCGTCCTGTGGCGTGGGCGTGCGGGGTAGCATTTGGACACACGCCGCTCAGCTGTGTGCATACTGCAGTACCATTCAAAGAGCTATGACCAAGGGCACTCACTTATAGCTCTGAAAATGGCGCTGCCATCTGCACCAGAGGCTCGTGGGGAAACCGGTGGATTGATTCTTGCATGTGTGCGCACACACAATTATTCTTCATAAAACAAAAGAGCAAAGGAACTCTTTGTCGACAGACATACCGTACATTCGTTGGGATCTACAATCAGCATATATTTATACTCAAAATTAAAAGTCTTGGGAATACAGATACATTTGTAAAGTATTTTTTTTTAAATTCAGTTCACTGTCATTTAAGTGAGTACAAAATATTTGCATTTAATGTGTAGTTTACGTATTTATGTAAGAGCATTTTGACTTCATTGATGTGAAATACACATTAATAGAATCATTATTTAAGTGCATTTACAGTCGTTCCTTTCATACACTCAAAGGTCAGATTCCAAAGATTATTTTAGGGTCGGTTAAAATCCACTGGACGTGGCAATGAACAGTTTAAAGCCTCTTCTTTGAAGACTCGACCTTGTGAAGCGAGTTGAGTTGCATTCACTGCCAGCTCGTATCAAAACATTTGGAGAAAGCTCATAAATTAAGATGCTTGTATCTCAAGGCACCACTGTAATCAGTTTTAAGAACCAGAGATGCCCAGAACAAACATGTCAGCTCGGCTGTTTGTTAGACCATGTTATTAAAGGAATACTCTGACATGACATTTGATTATTGTGCAGCTCAAATATGAGTGTACTTTTGCAGCCTGACTCATGGTCAAGGCCCACATTTGAAAAGAGCGATATTTGTAATAACTACCCAATAGAAACACAAATGAAAACTTTTTTTGTATTGAAATGTTAATTTACCCCAGCCCAAATTTACCTGAATGCCTAACCCCAATTTACACGAACACAATTACTAACCCGATGAAGGACTATTGATTGATAAATTTAACCATTAACAGCTGCATCTTAATACTTCTGTTCTCACAGCATATTCCCCCTCATAAAAAATATATTTCAAACTCGATGGGAGACATTTTGCCCATGGGTAATGGGATACATAAAAGGCATTCAGAACAAGGCAATTGTATCAGTTGGTTTATTACCACTAAATAATTAGAAGCCCTGTGGGGTCAGCAAAAAGCAACCGTGACACACACATTAATCACACTTAGCTTGTCTTTGTGCACAATTATTGTCCTTTCTTTGATTAGACTCAAAAGTCACAACAAACTGATGACAGAGAAAAAAATGCACCACTCGCCCGGTCGCTAATTTATCGAATTTTCTTTCTCATGTGATTAATAGACACCATCAGTATTCTCCTCGTATCATTAAAACAAGTAACTATAGTATAATTAATAATAATAAAAAAAAATGAAAATGTTCATTTATTTCCTTGAAGAGGTTAGATGAATACAATAAATAAATCGCAAACGATTAAATCTAGGTGTTTCATTGTGGGATTAAAATTAGTACTTAGAATTCACAAATATTTAAACAATACCCTGTCTTGTTTTTGTGGTATTGAAATGAGTAAACTAAACAGTTTTCAAACCAGTTACATATTAAATTATTGTATAGTTTATGCAAATACGAAACTAAAGCAACAGCAGGGTCTTTTCTGTGTTCAAAATTGCGAAAATGATTTTGTGTCGCCACCAACCACAGCAATTGATATCGTTCAACCTAACGTGAAACTCCAGGTGTGCAAGTGATTTTGCAGCTGCGTATTTTGTTACTATGGAGGCGCTAGTATATACGCAGCAATGCACCAGAAAGACCTGAAGCAACTACTGAAGAAAATTCAGAATGCACCAAAAAAAGGAGTGCCAGTGGTGCTCCGACTGCAGACATAGTGCACTAGTGCTGGCTGCGATTGGAAATGAATGGGAGCGGAGCGCACTCTTCTTTCCAAATGTGCCCACTCGCAAAGGAGTGCACGGGCAGCGTGAATTTCTGAACGTGCCCAAACCATTTTTTAAAATTATTTTTTTCCACTCTATGTCTAAAACTAAAGTAATATAGTTTAGATGGATAGTTTTAGAAAGAACTGTGTTTTTCACTGTGCCTGTAAAAAAAGTGAGTCAGTTCATACAATATGTATGCACATCATATGGTTCATTGTCAGGTTAGTAGTGACTCTGCTTTGAGCCAGCAAAAACGCTGTACAGTATTGCATTGGAGGACTAAAAGGAGTACAAGGAACTAGCAAATATTTGAATAAATGTATGCCTCTAGACTAGACAGGCCGCGGGCGGTGAAAGCTCCGCATCCTAACCACTGGACCATCAGGGATCTATCCATCCATCCTTATTCCTTAAATTACTATCAAAATGAGTATGAGTAAGAAAATGTTCTTCTCCATGTGAGGGATTAAAATTAGCACAATAAACAAAACATAACACAAATAAATAAATAAATAAATAAATAAAAATATTCTCTTTGAAAAAAGATATTAACTGAACTTTGAAGAATATTTAAACAAATTAAAGTATTCACATTGAGAGATTATAATTCTAATTCTAAACCCTTGAGGAATTACATATCCGAGAATAATAATCATGTGAGCGAAGATGCAGACATGTTTCCATTAGCGTTGTTTTGCTTCCAAATATGATTTAAAAATATATATATTTTTGTGACTATCATTTGGAAGCAAAGGACTTTGATTTGGATCTCCTGCAAGAATTGCCATGAAGTAGCAATGGGTAAAGTTGAATTCACTCAGATTTGAATCCTTCTGTAATTGATGTCAAAGAGATGCGTGTGCGTGTGAGTGCGCCAAACTCACTTGAGCGAGCGAGCGAGAGCGAGAGAGCGTGCCTGCAGGTGAGGCTTAAGAGTGGCTAGACAGGCACTGGCCTGGTGTTGCACAACCAGAGCAGCAGTTTGGAGGCAGAGGAGCAGCTGCTGGAGACACGAGCAGGGAGGACGAGGAGGAGAAGAAAGAGGAGGAAAAGAACGAGGACAAAGAGGAGGAGGAAGATGAGGCAGAGGGATGTGAAGAAAGGGTTCATTTGGGGAAGGAATGAAAAAGAATGCAAGAGAATATAAAACGCAAGTTACCGTGCAATGTATGAGATGAGCAAATGAAAGGATGGTGACAGAGTAAATGGAAATGAAATGGACAGATGGCATGCAAAGCAGATAAAAGTGGGGGTAAAGCAAAAGAAACCCAAAAGAAAGTCACAATAGGTTTTGATACAAAAAAGAAAAAAAAAGGATGATGGGGTGAGCAAAGGAAGTGAAGTGGAAGTAAATGTATAATATAGACATAAAACAGGTGAAGCAGGTGGTGAAAAAGGAATAATGAGTGGAGGAAGAGGGGTGGAACAAAGGACGGAGAAGGATAGAGGGAGAGGATAATGGAAGTGAGTGAACTCAAATGGGGAAGAAAAGAGGTAAGGTGTGAAAAAAGGATATTGTCAGACAAATAGGAAGGGAATGGAAATATGGATTGATAGGGCAAAATATGATAAATATATAGAAATAGGGAAGGAGGTGTAGGAAGAATAATAAATAGTACGGGATAGATTGCAGGGAGGGGTGAGAGAAGAAAGTAAAGAGGATGGATAGAAAGTTGCAAATGGGGAAGAGAAACAAGGACAGAAGAATGCGGTAATGAGGACCGATGGAAAGGAAAAGAAAGAAAAGGGCCAAGAAAGAAAGAGGGAAGGGAATAGAGGGAGGGTGAAAAACAAGGTTAAAATTGACACATACAGTCGACCAATTAGATATTAGATCAAAACTCATGGATAAACACCGAGGGTGGACTTGGACAACAAAAGTCCCTTCAAGTTCAAATGAAGGTATCAAAAAGTTGTTCCTTCTCATCATTTTAGAGCATTGAAGTATGCGGCAGAATGCCTGCGGTATGGTATGCATATTAGCGACGTGTGTTTGTGTGTGTGTTTGCGCATTAGTTTGTGTGCGTGTGTTCGTGTGTGCATGGTTTGTTGCGATTGGCAGCCGAGAGCAACATTTCCTGTTAGAATTTTTCTCTCTTTGCTTTTGTTTATGTCTGCAAGACATTGTTACCCACACATACACGTGCACATGCTCTAAACATTGCCGGAGACAAAAAAAAAAGGCCACACATGCATTTTGTAGCTAAACACATCCAAATAATGTTCATAAAAGGTCCAACGTTTTGAAACAAGACCACCACAGATTTCCTGCAAGAGATTTCACAATAAAAGATAAGAAACATCTTGTGGGGTCATGGACTGAAAGTTGGTACAACAAGACCAGTTTTCTGATATGAAACCAAGGAAGTAAATGAGAGTTTTCCACTATTTAGACTCCAAAAATCCCAAAAGATCCAAAATTTGAAATTCACGTCCTTAAAAGTAAGATCTTAAATCCAAGACTATCCATTCATGTGATAACAATCGTGTAAAAGAGAGCTACTTGTAAACAATAGCCATCCTTTCGTTCACATTGAAGGCAAGTGAACGGCGGCAACGTTCCACTGACGCACTGCATCCAGTGTGAATGGACTCGTCGACTTCAATGCTTTCTATTCCTTGCTGTGCTCCGCAACGCAGCCATTCCGCACTCGATGTGAATTAGGCGTCGGGCCTGAACTCTAATAAATTCAGACTGAAATCCCAAACCTAGTCCTTAAATCTAACACTTTAAATCCAAAGCCTTAAAGCTAAGACCGTGAATCTGAAGCCTTGAACTTGTCTTTAAAACCAATAAAATGTAAATCCAAGTCCTTAAAACTAAGACCTTAACAATCAGTCGTTAAACCTAGGTCTTAAAGTACAAGTTCTTTACACCAAAACCTTTAATACAATCCCTTAATACCTTCAAGTTATGGCAATATTTTTTTAGCATTGTAGATTTTGTCAATGTTTTCACTAAAAAAAAAAAAAAGTAAAGAGCCGGCAATCTCAGCAATCGGCCCTCGGTGGGGTTTTTCACGTATCGGCGGCAGAGTGGCACTTACTTGAGTACATGCGTGGACCCATTGATGCGCGCAGCAGCGCAAGGTGCGCGCGGGCCCACCAGCACGGAAGGTCGTCGGTAGTGCTTGCGTCCGCAACACAGGATGCTGAGGAAGGCACGGCGGAAGGACTTGTTGAGGAAGGCGTAGAGGATGGGGTTAAGCATGGAGTTGATGTAGCCCAGCCACAGGCAGGCCGCCCACAACTGGTCGGGCACTGTGTAGCCGATGAAGGGGTCCACCACATTGGTGATGAAGAAGGGGGCCCAGCACAGGCAGAAGCAGCCCATGATGACGCACAGCGTCTTGGCCGCCTTGGTCTCTACACGCATGTGGTGATTACGCTGCTGGTCGGCTGAGTCCGACGAGGCGCCGCCCGCCCGCCGCAGCGCGCCGATCTGAAGGGCGTGCGCCCGTGCCGTCACGTAGATCCGCTGGTAGGCCAGCACCATCAACGCCAGCGGGATGTAGAAGGCCACCACTGAGCATGTCACCGCGTACGGCTTGTTCACCAGGAACACGCACGTCGTGGAGTTGCTGCCCTCCGTGTGACGACGTTCGTCGATCTGCGCGCATGCAACACACAACACTTAGTGGGACTCCATCCATTTGGGGAAATCCAAATAAATAATAAATTGTGATTTATTGTCCAAGGTATGACAAAACATTTTTGGTATCAATAATAAAAATAGCTCTCTATAATATTGCATCGTTGAAAAACACAATGATTAAATAATAGAATGTGATGAATCAAACAGTTTTTGAGAAATGTTGACACGGTCCGGGACAGAAGCGGGAGTCAACAGTCCAGGCGCCAGCGTTGCTCTAACCCTAACTAATAATGGTGCAAGGAATATGATCCAACATCCAAGTCCAAATGCCAAAAAACATGTGGCAATAATCATAATGTAAATCCGTAAGCTAAAATACTAAAAATTCACTCAGTTGTTAAGCAACTTTATTCAACTTCATGTATGTCCAGGCTAATGCATCTGATCAAGCTGCTTTGCCAACAAAACATCATTGATAGCAATGCAAATGAATGCAACTCAAAGTAAGACCATCTAGCTGTGGAATTCTTCCAGAAACGAGTCGCTGTCAGAACTCAGCACTTTTAATTGGACCCTCAGAGAGAAATAAAGTTCCTAACCAGACTAAACTGCTCTTTGTGCGCGAGTATTTGTGTGCGCGTGTGTGTGTGCGTGTATGTGTGTGTGTGTGCCTGTGTGTGTGCGTGTGTGTGTGTGTGTGTGTAGGGTGCCAAATTGGACCGCAAACCGGGTCACCGAGCAAGGGCAACTGAGGGCGAGCGAGGTTAACAAAGGCTGGGGAGTGGCTTGCTTGCTGGCCTGACAAGAAAAAGCAAAATATTTTCCTTAAAAGGTTTTTTGGAGACTATTTTGTAATTAAAGAACGGAAAGATTAATTCAATGTTTGGGTTGCTATTGGGCAATAACTCAACATGTAGTTTTGGTAGTTGCCTCAAGGGGTGTCAAGAGTTAATTCAAAAGCATCTCTAGCCTCTGTGTTGTCTATTCTACTCATCATTTCTTAGCTGAACGTCATTGCCCTTTGAAGGTAATTTTTATAATGAAATCACATCAGAATAATAGTTTTTTTTCAATGACATAAACTTACAAGGAAACAAACTCATTTTATGAATGAAAACAAAACACTCATCATTTTGCTGTCATCAATTATGAGCTAAATTCAAAGATCGATTTTTTTTTTTTTCGACAGTTTTTCGATCGAGTTCTATCTAATACTGCTCACAAATCTTTCCATGTCTGTATTAGGTGAGCACTTTGCTGAGATGATCCTTAGGTAACCCACAACTAAAAGTGGGGAGGGCTTGTCATTGCAGTGAGAACGCCAGCCACTATCAATTCGCCTCACAAAGTATGACACATATTTTTTTACTGGAAAAAACAAACTGCAATCATAATTGATTTATTTCCAAGAGAAATTAATTATTTTCTGCGTATTAAGCACCATCGTGTTCAAGGAAAATAAATCACAATTGTATGGGAAAAGTGATGGGAACTCAAATTATTTTTATTATAAATGAAATGGTATTCAAGAGAATAACTAAAATTTAAATAAACCGATATATAAATATATTTTATGAGACAAACAACGACAAAAAATAAAAAATGTCCAATTTCTTTTAAGTTGCCGTAAGAAGTAGAAAAACATTATAATCTTGACATTATAAGTCTTTCGTTCTGAAATAAATAAATAAATAAATAATCAGCAACCCTGTCAATGATGACATTTTGTTTCATCTTTAAAATTCATTATCTCACTGCATCAAAATTGTCAAGCTAAAGTCATAATGGGAACTTGTAAAACTGACAGACATTTTAGTAAAAATTTGCAATTCTATGTTTTTTTTTTTTTTCAAGAAGGGCAGTTGGATTATTATAAGATGAAGACACTCACCACATGGTCAATACCAATGGTGTTCCATCCTTGCATTATGGGCAGGAAGGAGATGAAGGTGGGGATCACCCAGCAGCCACCGATCATCAGGGCCACGCGCATGGGTGTCATTTTGTTGCGGTACACCAGAGGCTGGCAGCAGATGGCATAGTACCTGGACGCAAACACTTCATATGTTAAATTCCTCACAAAATGATATAATCTTAAAAAGTGTAAGCATTCATTGTAAAAAACAGAAAGCAAACAACAAATAAAGACTGATACAACACATTCATTCAAACAATATATTTGCAAAACAATGCTGAATGTGACAGGGTGTCGCCTTAACTGTCCCCAATGCAGACTGAGTCAGCATTAGACATTAGCTTCCATTAAGGATTGTGTTGTCTGATGCACTGTCAGCCCCCATTTATTGATTCTCAAGTCCGTATTTGCACGGACACCATTTCCTGTTTATGTGTGACTATTGATTAGCATTGATTGGCAACATAATGACAGAGCTGTATCTGAGTTTGTCATTCGGCGAGTTTAACGCATCACTTGCGTGTCTCTTAACATTTAGACTCACAGTAGATTCCATCCGGACTACATGTAGGTCATGTAAAGATTATGGGCTCGATTTTCATGAAAATCGAGGCAGGTTAGGCCTGGAGCCTCTTTGGAAAATCAAAGATCCTTTAGGCCATTTTCTGTCACCTTTTTGGATGACGTCATCAGGTTAAAGAACAATCGAAAGGTGTTTACTTTCCAACATAGGACTGAATTGAATTCGACTCTACTTTTCCTAACTCACATGCCGAGTGTTGCCGACGTCACTTTCAAGCTCACGAACTTCACTTCCAAAATATTAGTGTGATAATAAAATGAAAAAGACAAAGACACGTTGTTTTCTCTGGTGACAGTTTTCAATGACCGTAGATTTGCCCATTCTCTAATAAATGATGCAAAGCTACTATGTATGTATAGTTTTATTTCCGTTTGCATTCTTTCAAGCTTTAAACTTACATTTCTTGGCCTCGTTGACTATCCACTTGTGGTAAAAAAAATGGTTTTGTTTTTTTTAGACATTACTTGAATATTCATGTCTTAAGCATAAAACTCGAACAGCTTGGGTCCTGTGGCTTTAAATGTTGCTGTTGAACTGTGTGTAAAATCCCATCAAAAAGGTTAGTCAGGAATAACCTATGCTAAGGGAGGCTTCAAGGTTGCATCCATGCACCGTAACTTTAATGCATTTGTAGAATTCAAATGATTTTATCCTCCAAGGACTTCTGGTTTATCTCACATGGACAGGAGAAGATAAAAAATATCCTTGGCAAAAACGAGAATTCTAAGACGCCCGTTACTGTTACATTCTCAGATGAGTGCAGACCAGGGGACCCGAGAGAGGAAAGTCTGTTGTGGGAGTGATCACATCTTACTTCAATCAAAGTGGATCCGTTCATTTTAAATGTGGCGCACTGGTCGCACACTGGCAGCGCCGACATGGCTGTTTTTTTACATGCGTGGACAATTTTATTATTTCATTTGGCATAAAAAGACATTTCACACAATTTGGAGATACATTATTTTTAGTAAGCAGCAGTAATGAATATGATGTTTATTATTCCTTCTAGTTTTGGTCATACACAACATACAGCTGAGTAATACGAAAGTATATAGATTGTAGCACATGGGTCATCAACATGGTGCCTGCAGGAACCAGGTAGGCTCCAAGATAAGCAGCCTCCTGGCTTTTTCTAAAAACAGGTGCCCAGAAAAAAACGCTAATTTGAAAAGACAGTAAAACTGATTGAGCACTCTAAAATTGCCATAGGTGTGATTGTGAGTGTGAATGCTTGTCTATGTGTGCCCTCCAATTGGCTGACAACCAAAAATGGCTGGGATAGGCTCCGGCATGCCCGTGAAACTCATGAGGATAAAGCGCTTCAGAAAATGTATGCATGGATGGATGGATAGTAGAAGGCTAACTTTAGGCTGTTTGATATCTCAGAAGTGGATCTGAAACTTCACATCAATCAACCCCCAAGAAGTATCTTGCAGTAAAACAACCATGTCAACAACGCTGCATAAATTAGAGTCTTAGTGCATCCAAAAAGCAGGGGAAAAACAAATTTGATTTGTTATGATATTTGAGCATTTGGCATGGTTTTCATTCTGTTCTTTTGTCCCTTAGTATCCGTCTTCATGTATTCCCTCATTCCTCCAATGGTCTTTTTGGGAAGGAAAGAGAGGTTTTGTACATGCAGCTGTTCACTTCTCTTGTTCTGCTCTCTTCTCCGTTTCCCCTCTCATTGTCTTCTTGCCCTCCCAACGCCTCCGTAGAACAAGAGAAGATTCTCTAATCGCTCTATTCTTTTGTGTCTGATTGTGAAAGCTGCTGTAAACGAGCTGATTTAATGTGTCTCGTCTTGCTTTCCATGACTTCATTTAAAAAGCTCTCCATGCTGTGACAGGAAAAACCAGCGATGAGTAGCCGACTCACAAAAGTATCAACAATCAGGGAAATGACACATCAGGACAAAATATAGATTGGGTGAATCTCACATCTAGACACAAATCACGGAAAATCAAGACAAGTACGTCAGTTGTGATCACATCTCATCCACTTCAGCCTTATACTTAACTGTGTGTAAAGCTCATCTACACTACATGAAAAACAAATCTGGACCACATGTAGACTAGATGGGGCTCACATTGGGAACAGATGTAAACTATTTAAAGATTACATCTGGCCACCATGTAAACAAAATGCGGATCACACCTGGATCAAATGTGAACCACAACCTCTAAAACTGGAGAATCTGGCCTGCACTCTCGACTGTTGTGCCCCCTGACAGTTGTGGACATTCCCATCACAGCGGTTCAGAAGATGGGGAACATGATCAGTGCCTACGTCAGGAAATGGCAAGGAAACACAAGATGAGCTACGCAAACAGCTGCAACGTGGTAGTTATACTACATTTATTAATTTTACTGTCAAGGCTCCAGACTTCTTTGTTAATGAAATATTTTTTGTTGCTACACTTTGGATGAGAATACTTTTATTACCTAAACAAAACCGGGATAACAGAATGTTGCTTTGACAAAATAAAAAACGGCATATCCTTGGGCAAGTCATACTCGAATGCACATGAGCTGAAGATTAAACTTCAGCTCGCTCGATAGCTGCTATCTTAATGATTAGATTTATATCAGAGGTGCAAATTGACACTTTGTCACTATAATATTCAATAAGACACGTACAGCAATTAACGGATCACACGGACAGACAAACAAAAATCCTTCCATCCATTGTGAGTGCGTCTTATCTATTAAATCTTTCTCGTCCCTTGCCCTTTGTCCTCAAAATGGGTGTCTGTCAGTGACGGATGGACAGACCATTCTGTCCCTGGGACTGAATGCCCATCGCGGAAACCCACTAAGATGTGCAGTGTGAAATCCGCTAACTTAATAATGTGCACTGCTAGTCTAAATGAGTTAACATTTTTAGTATTTAAGCTGTATAACTTAAATTTAGTTCATTATATGTCGTAACTTGTGCAATGGAATGTGAATTGAAAGTGTAGTTTCCGCATCTACTTAGCTGTAATACCAAGTAGATGGAGCGAAATGTGAATATATACTTTGCAAGCCACATCCACTGTGTGTGCCCCTAAATTTTCTTCCTCTGCTCATAAATTTTTAAATTCGGTGCTTCTGCGGTCCTAGTAAAAATTGCTAGTCTGGAGAAATGACTGTGGATGATTTCTCACAATTCCGTTTATTGCTCTTGTGCGAGGTGACAGTTGTCATGAATGACTGTCGAGAAACACATTATAGTGAAGAAAATGGCAACAAGAGGAAAGATGAGGCAATGTTATGATGACAGCAGCGGGGGTTCCATGTGGGCTAATAGAAACCGATTAATTCTCAATAAATTGGGAAGAGAAGGGCCTGAGGATGCAGGGGTAGCTGCACGATATACACTAGCGTCAAAGCCTCTTACCTCACAAGTCAAACAAACTCAATTAACAGTTCATTTCCTGTCTTTATCCCTTGTTTTACCTTTTTTTTTTTTTTACGTCAGTCAATGATTAATAAAAATGCAGCAAATGTGAAGTGATGCAGAGGAACAGTGTTTCATCATGTTTTCAGCACAATTTGGTAAAATATGACATAAATAAAGACCAAAGGGCTTTTTCGCTCCCGCCGAATTCCATCATTTCACTCAAAGAGAAAAAGTCATCCCCAGTGAGCGCTCCAACAGAGTCTGACAGACGTCGCATGTGACACGTGTCACATGAAAGGCCGTCGGACCGCCGCTTGCCAGATTGCATGGTGACCCATCTGGACCTCAAATCATCACCAGCATTCTCCTCCAAATGATAACGATGATGTATTAAGTCATTTTTTACACCAAGGAAAGCTGTTCACAGTTCTCTTGTGGGGTCAAAATAGTCAGTTAAGAATTAAAATACCTTTATCAACCTCTCTAAATATCTCTTTCCAGTTTGAGGAATTGTGTTGGAACTACTTTTGATGTATGTATATATTTATTTGTTTTGTTTTTTTGTTTCCCCAAAAATGTTATTTCTTTGGGCAAAAATACACTTGTTGTCTTTGAGTACACCATAATCATATTAATGTTGGGGGGGGATTAAATCTGCACATGTTACAGTAGCCTAAAGAACACAAAATACTGTACATAACATGGAAATTCAAATGACATCCAAGTCTTTTGTGAATTGTTGTGAATATGCGTTTTCGGTGTGTAGCTAGCGAATAATGGTGCAAATAGGAAATAGCCACCAGCTGTCTTGTGAGGAAACAGGTCTGAGTAACTGGGCTGTAATAACTTGGATGAAAAGTAAGTCGTTCGCATGTGTGCCCAATAGCCACAAATATGAACAAAAGCACTCAGCAGTGAGAGGTTACTCATGCCCAATGGCTAAGTGTGTCATTGAGCACCGTTCACTATGGGAAGTCCACTGTCGCTGGATAAGTTTTCAGGTCTGTCTTATTTTAGTAGTAATAACGTCAAAGGAGTCTCGGGGATGTAGGGGATGAGACAGCGGTTGTAGCCGGGCAGCAGGTGTCCTTGGAACATCATTGTGAGGCATAGTGAACATTGAAAGTGAAATACTCATTCATTTCTTTTCTTCTTGAATTATCGATCCATTATCTAAATCGCTTATCCTCACGAAGTTCGTGAGCATGCTGAAGCCTATCCAGCAGACTTCGGGCGGTAGGCAGAGGACACCCTGAACTGGTTGCCAGCCAGTCGCAAGGCACACATAGACGAAGGAGCATTCACACTCACAATCACACTTAGAAACAATTTGGAGCGGCCAATCAGCCTACCATGCATGTTTTTGGAATGTGGGAGGAAACCGGAGTAGCCGGAGGAAACTCATGCATGCATGGGGACAACATGCAAACTCCACACAGGGAGGCCCGGAGCCACAATCGAACCCCGCACTTCTGGACCGTGAGGCGGACGTGCTAACCTGTTACTTCTTTAGTAATAAATTGCCTTTTATTTCTATTACCGCTGTTGAATTATTTTGCATGAGGCCAGTTTTGATTTGAATATTTAAAAAAATAAGAAAAGGAAAAACACTGCCCAGTAAGTTGCTTTTGATTTTTTTGGGCCTAATTTCACTCAGTATTCCTTTCTGTATAAATCTGCTAGCCTTGAGCTTGGTTCTGACCTGTCGAGGGCTATGCAGCACAAGTGCATAATGGAGGCGGTGGTGAGCAGCACATCCAGCGAGGTGCGCACCAAGCAGAAGGTCTCGCCGTAGATCCACTGCTGGTGCACCAGGTCGATGGCACCGAACGGCATCACCAGGAGCGACACCAGCAGGTCAGCGAAAGCCAGCGATACGATGAAGTAGTTGGTCTTGATTTTCCTGCGTTGGACGCACACAAATAATATCATCTAAACACCAAACATTCTTGCGTTAATGTTAATAATACAGAGCAGGTCAGAGGGGTCTTATAACAAATGAGCCCTCTAATGATGCAACCCTGACTCATGTAGGCTGAAATGCTGAGTCACGTAAAATACGAGGCTGCTATTCACAAAATGCACGCCCACATTGAACTTTTTGTTTGTTACTCACCCACTGCAGCTTTTTGTGAAGACAGAAGAGTAGGTTAATGTTAGGTTCATTTAAAATATTCTTTTATATTTTTTCAAAAGATTCATTTCTTTATTGTTATTAAAAATTCCCTTTAATGATTGCGGACAGGCCAGATATGCTGTAAATCTTCAGCACGTCAATGGGTCAGGGAAAAAAATGAGCGCCAAACAACAGTCTCAGCTACACTCATCTCAGAAGCACATTAAAATTTTCCTGTGCACTCCTGCACCACAACATACCTGCATTTAGAATCAGTGTGAAGCAAGCACACTAAAAGGCTAACCTATGAACACTTTTTGTGTTCACGAGGTGAAATTCACTATGTGTTGATTAGTTTGACAGGAAATAAAAGTCATTTTTTCAATAACTATTTGCAACGGTGATGTTTATTGTAAACTGAGCTGACTGGAGTTCACTGCCAGCACACAGCACTTGCATCTCAACTTTGCTCTGGCAAGTCAAAGCAAAAAGTAAGCTGAACGACGGCACGCGTCTCGAAGAACTCGTAAGTCGAGTCACTCATATCACAAGGCACCACTGTATTAAAAATAACTGAAACTAAATAAAAAGTAAAACTCACACACGCAAACATAATAACAATTAAATGCAATCCGTATGCAGAATTTTTGCTCACTGCCATCTCTATTATGATGTCATAAAAAAGTCCCCCGAAAAGCAAAAGCGACTCAGAATGTTTTGGGTGAAATTATAATGATAGGGATGTTTTTTGTTCGCAGCAGTCATCCATGAGATGTCTCATTTATTTTGTGACACTTTGCGACAGCATTACTTTTTTTATACGTGCACTGTGTGTGGGGGACGGGGGTGTTAAGTGTGTGTGCGTGTGACTGTGTGTGTGTCTGTGCAAGTGTATATGTGTTTCCCAGTGGACCAAGAGGCAATGAGGCAAGAAGAAGATACAAAGATGGTGTGTCGTTGTTCTACCCCTGGGGAGGCCAGACGTCGAAGTACACCCTCCTTGTTCAACCACACACGGACGCACGCACACATGCAAGCACACGCACGTGCACACAAATCATACTTTCATCTTCACGTGACACACACCTGCCAGCATGCACACCCACTCTTACACTCACTCGTACTTTTTTTTTTTTTTTTTTTTTGGACAATGTCCTAACTTAATGCTTTCCAAACCAAGCTTGCACAGACACGCAGGCACACACACACGTGCACACATGCACGCACGTACAGACGCACGCACACACACACACTTGCACACGCGCACACACACACACACACACACACACACACACACACACACACACACACAAACACACACACACAAGGACATGAAGTGACCGCTATTCAAACAAGAACTAAGACAAAGACAAAATGGAGGTGACAGTTTTCTCCCATGGGACAATCATCTTATTATACTGGTGTGCACACACACGCGCGCACGCACACACACAGGCGCGCACACACACACACACACACACACACACACATGGACGCACACACAATGCAAAAGACTACCAGTTTCATACATACTTCTGAAATATATATTTGTTAATAATTATATTTTTGTATGACACTGATCATGCTCATGATGTATCACTATAACTAGCCATAATGATCTAACATGTTATGAAAGAGTTAATAAAATATGGAAGACTTTACATAAATTTTGACAAATATTAACATCAAATGATAACTTTACTTGTGAGCTGTTTTTAGAACAGGCCCGCTGGCAACTCACGTTAGTGACCCTGATATAAAGTTACTTGAAAGATTGCCAGATGGTCATTTGGAGCCTCTGTGTTGTGTAGTGTTTCGATATAATGTCCCAATACTCATCACATTGACAAATGTATTGGGACTAATGGCAGCCCTAATTAATGTATGTAGTCAATTCCTTTCATTTTAATGTTCTTCTTTGTGACATTATAATAACTTTTACAGGCATTTTCCCCTCCATGATCAGTCCCCTTATCGGGGTGGGGAAGTTTGTGTGTGGTCACACATGACAAACAGGTTCTAGGCGAAGAACCAGACAAAGCATGGCTCAAAACAGCCCTAATATGAGTGAAAAAATTGGATTATGTTTTCCAGAGGCCAAGGCGGTCAAATGCAATGTGATCTAGGTGGCGGTCGGAAGCAGGGGACCTTGGCAGTGCCATTCCGGGCAACAGAAGCGAGCTCTAGGGATGTGCAATGTCACCTCTGTGGCAGGCCAGGAGCCTGATCTGGTCATGCTCAGGGACCTTAACACAACTATTGGAACCTGGGAACAGTTGTCTCGGACGGGGTGTTGGACAGCACTCCTTCTGGAGACGCCGTTGTTTTGCTGAGGGAGGTCACTGCTTTTGTGGGCAATGACAATGACACCTGGTAGGATGTGACGGGGAAGAATGGGCGCCCGATCAGAATTCCAAGGGGGGCCGTCTGTTATTGAACTTCTATGCTCATCACGGATTGTCCATCACAACCACCATGTTCAAACATAAGGGTGTCCACATGTGCACTTGGCACCAGGACACCTTTGTGGTCGTGTTTGTGGATTTGCAGACGCATATTTTGTAGACTCTGGATCAGACAAGCGTGGAGGTGTCAACCAATCATTCCGATCATTCAACTTCAGCAACATCACGAGAAAGTCAGGAGACACTGAATCTGAGTGGACCATGTTTCATTCATATACCTCTATTGTAAAGGAGGTGCTGTCAAGTCCTATCGGGCATTTTTGGCCAAAGAGGCGAGAATAAATTTGCAACCAGTATCGAAATGAAGTTAGGCCTGTTTCAATGCCGAGCGCACCCGTCTACCAAAACAGGGGCCCTTTAACTGTTCATAATCCAATCCACTTTGACCTCAGGCCTCATTTTTGGTTTAAGGAAATCAGTCCAAAAGCATGACGCTGCTATCACCAGGTAAAAAAAAAAAAACATTCTAAATGAAACGGTGTGGTACCTGAGTTGCCTGTCCTTGCAGACGGCCACCATGACCAGTAGGTTTCCCAGGATGCTCATCGCCATGACCAAAGACAGGAAGCAGATGAGCGATATCCGCTTTGGCATGCTGTTGCTACAGAGAGAACAACACAAACAAGTAAATTCAACTCTTTGTGTGTCTGTGCGTGTGTGTGCGTATGCGTGTGTGTGTGTGAAACCCAGAACTAATTTACAAAATAGATTTGAAAATAGACTTTCGAGTGTTGCATAAGACTGCATTAAGGATGAAGGTGATGGTTAAGGATTTAAAGTTGGATCATTTTTGGCAGAGGCGGAGTTCTCCTTACATCCATCAATGACAGACTATTGCATGAATATTGCATGCAATATGAAATCCACAAGCTGGCGAAATGAGTAAAATAAATAGGTATATTTGGAATTGTAGTGTAGTGTAGTGTAGTGTAGTGTAGTGTAGTGTAGCGTAGTGTAGTGTAGTGTAGTGTAGTGTAGTGTAGTGTAGTGTAGTGTAGTGTAGTGTAGTGTAGTGTAGTGTAGTGTAGTGTAGTGTAGTGTATAACTCTTCAAGCCGGTGTCAGAAAAGTAAATTGGGTTATGAAACTAGAGTTATGGCTTTAAAAATAAGGGTTTAGGGTTTCAAATCAGGGTTTAACCCAGTGTTATAGGGCTTTAAAGATGGACCAACTTCATGTGTAAGAGACGAGATACAATGATTCAGATCCATTTGAAGTAAGGTCTGCAGGTCAAACCAATATAAAACCAGTTTGAAAATGGACTTCAAAAGAAGTGGCGGCAATAAGAGGCTCATTAAAGTGTCATGTTTGGTGCACTTTTGTTGCTCTGTTTATGGCGCTGCTCAAAGCGCATGCACGTGTCGTTCGTTGAGCCTCGCTCGGGCTGGAAAGTCGAGTGTCGGCCTCGCCGGAGAGCGTGAGCGGGGGCCTCTGACCTGCGGTGTATTAGTCATGTTAAACACGAGCTGCGCCAAATGCCAAAAGCGAGATTTTATTGTTTCCCGCTGCCCACGAGGTTTTGTAAAAACACTCAAGAATGAGGCAATCCATTTATTTTGATAGCGCCACAAATTCTCTGCCCCTTGACAATGTCCAGCATCGGCTTTTCTGTTGTTGCTGAATCAGCAGAACAGATTGTCATTAAAGGTCAACTTAAAGCACTACCACCTGCTTTTTTGTCTGTTTTAGTTTGATTTTTAACTTTGCCTTTATGTCCACAAAAGAAGGAATCGTATGAATTATAAAAGGGTAAAGTGGCAAGTCACTGTATTCGATCAGGGTTTCAACTAAGGTGAAGGGTTCAGCGTTAGGGTCTCACAGTAGGGCTTCAAATGAGGATTTTGGTTTCAAGTTTCGACGCAGATTTTGGCAAGAAGCTAATTTTCTTTTGTGGGCCACATATAATGGTGTAGCGGGTGGCATCTGGCCCTTGGCCTTTGAGTCGGTCGTGTGTTCTTAAGTAACATTTCGCTTACTTAAGTGCAATTTTGGGATATTGTGTGAAAAGGCCTTTTGGGATTTAAACATGGATCATGTATAAACCAGCAAATAACATGACTTTAAGGCTTGGTCTGCTATGAGAAACTATATTCATTTAAACCAAAAAGACAAATTCGAAATAATGACCGTATTTTCTGGACTATAAGACGCTACTTTTTGCACAAGCTTTTAACCTCGTGGCTTGTAGTCCAGTGTATCCTATCTATGGATTTTTTATGATTTTCATTATTTTTATTATATTGTATGATTCATGCATTTTCTCTTATATATGGAAATGAAACATTAAAACACCTGCAGCTTATAGTCCAGTGTGGTATATATATGAACAAAAGAGAATTTTCCCCTAATTTTAGCTGGTGCGCCTCATATTCGGGTGTGGTTTATAGTCCAGAAATTACATTCCTTTAAATTATATGAGCCTGATAGTAGACGTCATCACATGTTTGGCAGATATAGTAACTACATAAAAATTACCGTTATCTTTGTCAGAATTGTGTGGCTCATCGACGCCACAGGTCCATGAACACAATTTAAAAAATTGGAATCCTAATCTTTAAAACCTCCATGGGGATCTGTAATGAAGCTCAGTTGGAATAGTAAGAATGATTGACAACTGTGAGAGCATGCTGTGCTGCCACATTGTTAAACACCACCTTGTGTGAGATTAATATGAAATCATTTTCATGCCGTGATACTGTAAATTATTATCATTTCCCCATAAACCCTTGAGGAACCACTCCAAAATAGATTAGCATTCCCAAGTAGGGTACAAGTACAATCCAGTTTTAGGGTTTTAAACAAAAGGTTAGGCTATGACATTAGATTTCTTGTCATGGGTTATGGTTTTAGAATAGGATACAAACCATTGCTTTAAACAAGGGGTAGAATTTCAAACTAGAGATTCAAGCCAAGGTCACTGCTTTGAACAAAGGTTAAAGTTCCAAAGGAGCGTTTGAAGAGAGATTTTAGATTTGAAACAAAAGTTAAGATTAAAAATTAGGACTCAGGGTTGATGGTTTTTAAATTAAGGCTAGAATGAAAGGTAGTCTGTAACACTCATTGTTCATACATTATCCTTGGTTTGACACCTTGCTACACGTGTTGCTCGTAAGAGAGTTGGAATGATAATGGACAGGTCAGAAGAATATAGGACAGGAGAGGGGAGGGGAGGATCGGACACAAGAGGAGAGGAAAGGAAAGGAAAAGAAAGGGCATCACCACATTTGAGAGCTCATCGGCTGCCTGAAATTTGACTTTCAGATTTGTGCCTTGTAAATATAATGGACCATGTGAAAATAAATTACTACAGGAGATTATTTTCATTCCAACCACACTACAATGAAACTCTGTCACTAGATAACTGCATTGAATTGTTATTATAACAGGAATGTAGTGGGGTTTTATACATACTAGGTTAGGGTTTCAAATTAGGGACCAATGCAGAAATGGCTTGAAACAAAGATGACAGTTTCAAATAAGGGTTTTAACAAGATTAGAACGGCAAATAAAGATACAAACAAGAGCCAATCCTTACTCTTAACCTTGAAATTGGGGTTTGAAGTCAAGTTTAGGATTAGAGTTTCAAGATTTTAAAGTGGTTATAGATTTAATAGACCTAGTTTTGCTTAATCTTTATGTATGTATACACAGGCGGCTTTGCGTGTATATATACACTTGCCTTTAAGACAGAGTTGGCGAGCCGCCTTTTTTTGTTTTTTAATTACCGGTGGTAAAAATAAATGGTGTCGAACCATTTTCGACATCGAAATATAGAGGTATGGTACTGGTACCGGTATCCCGTGCAACAATACCTATGACAATGCTTTTTGGAAACAAACACCTCTTTGCTCTTTGTATGCATTAAGATAGTGTAGCTTGATGCAGTGCAAGCATAATGTATTTTAAACTACATTATTTCTTATCTGATGACCGCAGTACGATATCATATGTCCAACCACTCAGCTGCAAATGGATCCTACATCTACTTCTCACTCACCCAAAATGAATGAATAGAAAAACAAATACATAAATGAGTCATCTCTCTCTCTCGCACGTGCATTATCATCAACCACAGGAATAAAGGTAAGGGATTTCTCTTTTTTTTTTATTAATGGACTGTTCCGACTTACACCGAAATTCATTACACACATTAATACCAGTTGTATCGTTACTCGGTGACATCTTGTGGCTCTGATGGTGCACATTTCAACTTGCCCCACTCTGAAGTGTACGTATGTCCATAAACAAATGGCATACACCAGTCAAACTTACTACACTGTTCCCACGGCAAATTTGGGCAGAGCAATCCATTTCCCCATGTAACACAAATATGACAAGATATCAGAATCAGATATTAAATGTACATTAAGAAAATAACTCAAAATAGGGACTACAGTAATCCTTGACTTTATTGTGATTCGTAAATCCTTGCCACACTATACCACATTGTTACACTGTCCCATATAATGACTGTGCCTCAAATTCCCAAATATAATGTTTGTCATGCACAATTCTAACAAAATGTTATTCAAAGCAATCGAGAGGACAACATGGTTCTACATTCATTCTGGCCTGTGATGAGTGAACTTTAATCTTGTAGGAAGTGGTGCCTACCGTCACTTGCCACATCACTGAGCATCTTCGTCTCCTTCCAATTCATTAAAACACACCAGCGAGCGGCTTCACTAGGGCGCTACATAACAGCTATGTGTGCGACCGCGTCAATGAGATGATAAACACACTCGCTGCAAAGGAATTCCAGGGAGAGAGAACCCCAGGCGGTGTTTCGCTCAGAGCAGCTTGTCAGCGCGCATTAACGTAATGATTTTCTTATGCTGACGTGACATGTGAACAGCAGAATAACACGTGATACATTTTCCATTTGTAGTGATATGGAAACAAACTTTTATTACGCCCTTTGCCTTTGGAACAAGAAGGCGACAATTATTTTGGTTTTTCTGGATGTACTTTGAAATTTAGTCACTTTTGTATGATCCTGGGGCACCATCATTTTTGACCGAAGCAGAATTTGTTTTTTATCTAACCCAATATGTTGCAACAATGCTGCTGCTTGTTTTTTGGGTGTTTTTTTTTTTTTTTTACAGCAACCCAAAAACACATTGTGAAATGAAAATAAACGTCCCACTTTAAGTCGTTTCATAGCACAATCATCCTCAATCAAGCCAATCAATCACATCTGAGGACATCATTTACTTGCGTCACGGTTGGGGCGCATTGGACATGATGGAAAACAAAGCAGGAATGTTTTTCCTGTGCTTTCATGTGGAAAATGACAGATAAACTAACAGCAAACCCAGATAATTGAATGCCTCTGGCAATCACAATGACCGTATACCCTTATAATATAAGTATGTATAATTATTAATCAATCTCTTTTAAATATAAGTCTTATATTTGATTAATTGATTGATTAGTTAGTTAGTTAGTTGGTTGGTTGGTTGGTTGGTTGGTTGGTTGGTTGGTTGGTTGGTTGGTTGGTTGGTTCGTTCGTTAGTTAGTTAGTTAGTTAGTTAGTTAGTTAGTTAGTTAGTTAGTTAGTTAGTTAGTTAGTTAGTTAGAAATTATACAGGGTGGAAAAATTAAGGTTACACTTTGCATTTGTTTCTGTTATGAGGAAAATTACCCGAACACTAAAAAGTTTGTATCAAGCAAAAGTAAGGTTTCAAGCCCGGTGTTAGGGTTTTGTGGAAGGCCAAAGGTTTTAAAGAATGTTTTTTACAACAGGATTCGGGTTTCATCAAAGTATGTTTGCAAAATAGGATTTCGGCTGTGAACTGAATCAAATGTAGTGGAAGGCAATTATCAAATAACAAAGGCTGGGTTTCTGCCACGCTGCTGTTGTTTTTATTTAAATTTAACATTCAATCGGGTCGATTTTTTCAACTCAAGTTAAAATAGAAAAGCTTCAGGATGACTTTTTATTTACAAGTCGTCAAAAAATCAATTGAGTTTGCCTCCAGGTAATCGCAGTCATTATTGCCCAAGGGGCCTTCTGAACACTCTTTGTCTCTAACAGTTGACAAATAAGTGGGAGGACAGCCAATAATTTAGCAAATAGAAGAATTTACATTACAAACAGCTTCAAAAGGCAGAAGTTGCAGTTTAGTGTTTTGTGGCGGATTATTATAGTTTGCCACCATGCTTTGCCCACATGCAATGGCAAAAATGAAAATTCCCGTCAATTTAGTGTCATTCACCTGTCGAGTATAGATGGTTAACATTTGGGTGGAACTGGCCGAAATCCATACGATAGGTTTAACTTTGAAGGCTCCCTGGAAATGACTGGATGGACTATGAAAGGGCTGCTTCAAACCAAAATGGTGGACATCCTGTGCAATTTATTACTATAATTTACAACCTGGTTTCTTCTGACTTTTTTCATGATAGACATGCCAACCAAATTGCATCACAAATTTATTGTCATTCCTCAGTGGAATACATGAGGATCAAATTTGGTAGTAGAAAAAAATTCAACTAAGGGCTTGCCTTTGCAGGACCTTCAGAAACTGAATTGATCAAGAAAGCAAAATGGCCGACTTTTTGTGCATTTTACAACAAGATTTATAGAGATTTTTTTTTTTGTGAGTCTTCACATGATTTCCATGCCTACCAAATTCCATTTTGCTTAGTCAAATTAGCTTCAGAGGCTGAATTTGGAAAAATTCCACAGCGGTGGATGAGGGGAAATAACGAAGGAGAAACAAAACAATTTCAAGAGACTCTTGGCACCTTGTGCCCGGACCCTAATGATGCACTGTCTGAGTCAACACACAACTTTCCCGTCAGGAGCAGTCATTCGGAAAAGCCAGAACCCCCAAGGCGGGAGAGCAAGGAGAAGGTAAACATGGAGAAAAAGACAAAGTGATGAATCCGGGAGAAAAACATAAAGTGCTAATATGTCGTTACCTACTTAGCTACACGAGTAGCACTCACCGGAATCCTTTGATTCGTATTATTGCAAGTATTATGCTTCTTATTGCTCAGGCATACCAGTACTGGGATTGTAGTGCCTGAGGTCTAAGTAGGGTTTAAAATAATGTTTTTGAGTGGGGGTTAAGGCTATATTATGATTTCAACATAGGGTATTAAGATAGGGTTGGGGTTTCAGAATAGGCTGGAGGTCAAAAGGACAGGGACCCCACTACCCTTTCTGAGGGGTATGCAGACACATATCAGGCACTGCCATAATTTTTTTTCCCGTTTTTCTATGTTTAGAATTTTGCCTTTCAAATGTGCTGACTCCTTGTAGATGCAAAGCATGGACACAGCCATTGACTTAATCTTGCCAGTTGCAAAGGCACTTACCACTTAAAAAAAAAAAAAATGTGCATGGGAATTTTGCATGTAAATCAAATATGAAAAAAAAAATCCTTAAATGATTATGCCACAGCACAGGAGAAAAGGATCATAATTGTAAAATATAACATATATATAACTTATGGTAAAGCTAATACCTTAGGGTGGACATCGTCCTTTGACAAAGCAGCTCCTAAACATACAGTATGCATACTTTTGGAGTAAACAAGCCTCCGACAGTGTGAACAAAATTGTGTATCACTTTTTCTTGAAAGGCAGACTACTCAATTAACAGTAAATTGTTCAAAATTCCTTTGCGACAGGAAAAACCTGTTTGCAACTATTTGCAACTGTTTGCAACCTTTTAGGAATATCTTTTAGGATGAGATATGGGTTTCAAGTTTAGGTTTCAAGCCAGGTTTAAGATTTTAAATTAGGGTTTCATATCAGATATACGTATATACTGAACATATTGAAGTCATGAGGATTTTTTTTTCCTCCACAGAAATAATGAAAATAGAAAAGATAAAACTTTAACCCTAATAAAACATGCACTGTTCTCTTTGAAAACTGATGTGTCTATCGCATATTTTTTCCATCTTCATCATTATGCTGAATTGAGCGTGAGCCAGAGCGGTCTGCAGATAAATAAATACAAAACGATGCCATGATTGCAGCCGTCTTTTAAGCAAAACAAGCTGCAGGCTGAAGGAGGTTTTGCAAAGTGTACAAAAAGACAGAAAGGCTCTATGAAAGCGCACACAGCATTAGTGGGGTCAGCACAAGGGTTCTTTTCACAACAAATAACAGTTATATAATAACAAAAAATATATATGCAGAGGATACACAGTATGAAGTACACAGGTCAAATGAAATAAATAAAATTAAAAAATCATTTTTTTAAAATATACAGCTGTTGCTCTAACTGAGCTTGTACAATTTGGAATGTGATTAAAACATCCGCCTCACTGTGCAGAGTTCATGGGTTTGATTCTGGGCTACGGCCTTGAATGTTCTCCCCTTGCCTATGTGGATTTTCTCCCGTTACACATTGCGAAAACATGCATGGTAGGTGAATTGAGCACTGTAAATGGGAATGGTTGTTTGGCTATATGTGCCTTGCAATTGGCCGGTAACCAGTTCAGCGTATACCCCGTATACTTCCCAGAAACCGCTGAGATAGGCTCCAGCCCGCCCACGATCCTCGAGAGGGTAAGCGGTTCAGAAAATGGATGGATGGATATTCTATTTATTAATTTATTTATGTACGTGTACTCGTACGTGTACTCACCTGTCAGTGAAAAGCTCCTCCATCACCAGCATGTGGCCTGAAGGGCTGATACTCATGTGACCATAAATACAGAGAAGCCCTGCAGACATGACAAATTTATTCATAAGTTAATCATCATCATCACCATCATCAGCTCAATAACCGCCATTTGAATTTTTTTCATGACAGAAAAGCACAAGCAAATGTCACATTTAACAAAGATCAACGCTCAGCAAATGGCGCCAGATTAAACGGATGATTTGGCACCGCAAATTATCTGTTTGTTTTTTTAACCATATCTGGCATGGTTAATGAAGTGATGCTCACTATGAAACAAATGCTGAACATCTGTCTTCTCAATCACAGTATGGCTAGCTATCTAATTCAATAATATGTCATGTTCAAACACACGCGCACACACTCACGTGCATACACACACTCACACCCACACACGCACGTGCACACGCACACGCACGCATACACACACGCACGCACGCACACACACACACACACACACACAAACACACACAGACACACACACACGCACGCACACACATCTTCATATTGTTTCCAGGTCAAGCTTCAATAGGGACACATTTGTAACAAGTGGAACCTTATTTCAGGAGCCAATCACAACAAAGCACATCTACAGTAAAACAGTTATCTTCAGTCTGGTGTTGGAAAGGAAATTATAGTTTAAATATCCACACTTCATAAAATAATAATGAATCTTTTCAAGCATTTATGACAGCTCAGACAAAATCACCCTAAAATGGCTGTTTCACAAAAAAAAAAAAAAAAATGAGCCATAGCTTCTTGAGATTTTTTTGTGGGTCTACTCATGATAGACGCGCCAACCAATTTTATCATGCTAAGGAAAAGTAGCTTTGGGAATTGGATGATCAGAAAATTCTTGGCTGTACAATTAAGACAATTTTGGCAGAATTCCTGTCAAATTCTCCCACATCAAACATATAAACCTTGTTTTTGTTCACTGAATACAAAATGTTTGAAGCATACTATAACACAGTAAGCAATAGAATATGACTGACCGACCAACCGACCGATCGATCGATTGATTGAATATACTTATGGGAGATTTTTTTAGGAGTAGTATAGCTGAGTTCCTAAAAGAAGTAACAGGTTAGTCATTGTGTTTGGGTTATCAGTTCAGGGATCCACTTTTTACATTCCCACTCAATTAGGTCTTAATGTGTTCCCAGAATGCAACACAAGCACAGCCGTTCCACAGTAAAAGCGAAGGCCAGCTGGCGGCCAAATGTTGAAATGGTTATTTTATGAGACTTTCTGCTTATTGGCAGGCATTTTACTTTAAATGTGCTTTAAAGACAGAGAATAAACAGACTTCAGCTCTGTTTGGACCCACTGTCTCTTGATGTCACATATAATTCATCTTTGCTCTCAGCTACCAGCATCAGAGAAGTGGATTGTCCTAAGAATTTTGCCCATTTGCTTCTTCTTATCATACTCAATGGAGGGACACTAATAAATTGTGACGTTATGGCGAACTTCAATGAGTCCTAAAAACTCCAATTGAACTCCACAAGTTCATAAATTATTTACTTGGCGGTATGCGTAAATGTGCCAAGAATTCTTTCTTCTCGGTTTGTAGCAACTATTTTAGGCTCAATTGGCTTCGTGGTGCTCAACAGGATGCAAAAAAGCAACCCCCAAAACTAGATTCACTTTCGCAACATGGAATTTGGTAGACATGCTTACCATGAGTAAATGCAGCAAAAAAAGACACTTGAAATCTGTCATTTTGGTTAAGCTGACCATTTTAGACTCAGTTGTATCCAACAGGATTTAATTAATAATTTGATAATAAAAAAAAAACAGCTGAATTCAGTTTTAACTAGCAACATGAAATTTGGCAAACATGTTCATAATAAGTTGATGCACAAAAACATGTGCACCGCTCAAGACAGGAAGTCTGACATTCTGATTTGAAGTAAACTCAGCGCGAGCTACAGCATAAAAAACAAACAAACAAAAAAAAAAGACCGACGCAGCTTCGTAAAACTGCTGAGCCATGACTGGTTGTGACCTGAGACTTGGCAACGGTGATATCGTATTCGGTTGACAGCAAGTGGCAAAATGGCCGCCCCCGGAGATGGATAAAAATGAGTGGATTTTGCCTGTTTAATTCATATTACATAAACAAAACATTAATCATTCCACTGTTTTTTGACTAGTTGGACTGCACGGAACATATTAATACATAAAAAACGTTTGTGGTTGACTTTTTCTTTAAATTGCCACTATAGACATGAGAATATAAACTATAATCGACGCAACGTTGTATGTCCAAATGTCAAATTATTGCACACATTCAAGCGCTCTGTAGGAGGAGAATAATTATGATGATGATTGAATCAACTCCCCTGACAGAGCACATGATGTAAACTGGTCAATAGTTTGACAGCAGACTGTCCCCTTTATGCGTTTGCCATCCCTCTGCTGTCCATACTATGAATATTCAGCTGTATTAGTGCAAATCAAGCCCTTGTTTATAGACAATTGGCATGTCTGACTTGGAAGAGAATTTATAGTCCCACCCAAGTCATCACATCTTAGAAAGAAAAAAACTTTAGTGTCTTACATCTGTCTAGTACAAGGTTAAAATGTTTGTAGGTGTTCAAAATCTCAAGTATGTCTTTGGCGATCCCCTGCTAATGGCCAAAATGACCCAAAATTGCCCACTTCAAATTAAAAGGGCCGACTTACTGTTTCTTCTTCAGACTATGTCCACTCTTGATAGACATTTTCGCGAAATATCATGTTCCTAATTAAAACTTGGTTCAAGTTTTGGCTTTCAAAGAATGGCAGGATGCGCTACCAAAGATCATGCCAACACACACTGACAAAAACCCAATTTATTTTCCAATTACTGTTGTGCATCCGTCTAGTATACAAGTTTCAATATTTGGTCATAATTGGAAAAATAATTCTGAAAAAAAATGTCAAGGTCGACTTGGAAGAATGGACCACTGAAAATAAGCAGGATTTTCCTAAAATGTCACCTTCAAAGAGAATATGACGGACTTGCTGTGGCTCTTTTGGCATGGCTTCTTGAGGCTTTCCTATGGTGTCTATGATCAACATAGCGACCGAATTTCATGTTGCTAGGTAAAATTGCTTTTGGGACTGTAGACATTCTTGCAGAAGAGTTATCAAACTTGACTACCATGTTCCACCCACACACCACCACAGAAATTCTACTTCTCTGCAAGTTTGTGTTGGCCATCTATTTAATTTCTTTATCTTATTTTATTATTACTATTTCGCTATCTGTTTGCTCAGGTTTGCCCGGCCTCTGGATTTTCAGCCTACTCATAGGTACCTCGGGTACCAAACATGGTTATAAAAGGTTAATAATGCCTTATAAGCTCATTTGAGACTCCCTCTGACCGTCTGACATAGCAGACATTTCATTTATCCAGCTGGCTTGCATTCATTTAATGTTAACTAATGAGTCACGTGACTAACTCAAGGCCTAATTACAGTCCCACACTTGATACCTGAGACCTGATGTCAAGTGCAGAGGCGGGCCAGTGGGATTTTATCCAAATCTGTCCAGTGTATTCGCGTGCAAGAGGACTAAAAGGAGGTGTCATTCACCTCTCCTGCACAACCCCCGAGGTAGCCATCAACTGGCAATTAACATGTAAATTAAAGTGGAAAGTTCATCAAGGAGCGCTCACGCTCACCTGCTGGTGCAGGGAAAATGTCCTCTGTGGATGGAAGGAACAAGAAAAGGGAAGCTTCCGTCCACCGGCTACACACAAAACAATATAAAAAGTAAGGATAGTAAAAAATCACAAATTACTATAACCCTTGTGCGGCATCACTCGTACTACAAATTGGTGCTATATTGTAAAATATAGTCATATCTTTGATCATGCCCATCACCAAGTCTATAACAATTCCTTAAATCAATTTTATGATCATATCTACAGTCATGTCTGGAAACCTAATCTATTGTGATGCTCATGTCATTATTATAGTAAGCTGTAAATGTGCGTGTGCGTGCGAGCGTGCTTGTGTGGGGGAGATGTGGGCACACGTGTCTACATGTCGCAAACAGCAGCTCAAAATTGATAACAAAACGCATTTGACCCCAAAGTCCACTTCCTTCAAAGTATGATAACGCAAAATGTTATCTGCAAGACATTTATATGGCTAGTCACATCCACATATCTTTGGATGACGCTGAGAGCTGGAAACTTGGAACCATAAATGCGTAAAAATGTTCCCCATTTTGTCCTTGCTCAATTACGAGACAAAGAAGGTAAAACAACAAAGTTCGACTACTGACAACCAGGATGTGCGTTTTGGTTTGGGAGTACGCATGCACATATGGCAAAAACTTCCATTAAGAGCCCAAATTATACTTAGCTACACCCTGACATGCAAAGCGTGTCTCTTAGACACAATGCCTGACTTCAACTTTCAGCAAGAGCAGAAAAACAGAAAAAAGGTCAGATTCTCAGCAAAGAGCTCCAAAAAAAGTTCCACAAACAAAAACGTCAGTATGAAAAGGTTCATCCCTTCCAGTGAAAATTGGAAAATGTTAAAGTTTCGTTTGAGATGGACTGTTGTTATGACAATTCTTATCATGTTTGAATGAATTCCCAATTTATTTAGGATGTATGTTGTTTAAGCAGCAGCAGATGCCAAGTTTTACAAATGCAAAACAAGATAGACTCATCCAAACCACATCCACGAGACACTTTTAAGTCCATAAAACCAGAGAAAGTGCTTTGAGATTTATTGCCCTCTGGGAGACAAGGCCGCTCCCACGCAAACACACGCACGCACGCACAAGCACTTGCACATGCTGCACTTTATCCAGCAGTAGCTTTCCCAGCTGTAAAGCTTCTAGATCACTCTGTTATCTGCAGAAAGATGGGATACAGCATTACATACACCTGGACATCTAATAGCAAGGTGGTAATGGAGTTAGAGCTCAGTTGAGTGAGTATCAAAGATTTAACAGATTTTTTTTCAGGAGATAGGGATTAATTTGTTTAACTTGTTCCATCAATTTAGAGTTTTCCCCACCCTAAAACTGATTTGTTCTATTTATTTCTTTTATCTCATTAAATAGCTGATTCATAAAAAACAATAAAACAATAAATATGAATGAAATTAACAATCTTCATATACTGAGCATTTTTCCATGTCTATGGGCTAATGATTTATTGTGAGTAACAAAAAAATAATAAATGAACAAAACAAACCTTTATAAGATTACATTAACTTGGGTCATTCAATAATCAATAAATGAATTATAAATGAGAACATCTTCCATTGACAAGAAAATTATGATGTTGATGAACAAAAACAATGTTAGTCATGGGAACGTCCACAACAGGGATTCAATCCGTATTAACCCACCAGGATTGTACGTTTAGCTAGAATGACATAAGGGAGTCGTCTTAAGGTCAATTTATACTAAAAAGAAAAACGTAGTTAACAAGCAGACGTTCCATCATACTGAGGTCTGCCCTAGGATCGCATAGTCCATTGTTTGGGGTATACCCAAAGCACCTTGCAGCTGCCGTTCAGTGGACTCACTGAAGAGTTTATGGTGACCAGAAGCCCTGCATTACAGGGAATCCAGGGATGATGAAGGTTCTCGCAAAAGAAGGCCTGTTTTTGACATCTTTGAGAAATATAGCGCTTAGTATGGTGTTTCTTAAAAACAGTATTTGAAACCTGACAGCTCTGGTTTCTGCGCTGTCGGACAAATTGCCTGTAATGCCTTTAGATAAATTATAGAATAATCACAAAATGAAAAGATGTAAAAAAGATAAAAGAACAAGACAATCACTTTTTAATTTTGTGGCAATAAATGCAAACTAAACAACCCAAATGAAAGAATACCTCATTAAAATAGTATTAACACTTTTGACAACACAACATTCAACGATCTGAGTTTACAAACAGTCTGAGTGAAGTATTGTGCTTGAACCCTGTTTCCGAACGCACTTACAATGAGGGAACTGGAATGTTGACTGTCTTAGAAGGAAGAAATGCAGCAAAAAAAAAACACAATAGTGAAGTAATGGTGCAAGAGATGAAGTCACAAATGACAACCCATGATAGAGAAGTCACAATAACTGAATCTCACAGTAGTGAGGGGACACTATAGTCAACATTTAGTTCAGTTTTTCATGTGTCTGTAAAAAACACTTGTGTTTTTATTTTAGGAGAGTGAAGATATTTTATAACTTCATTGCTGTGTATGTATGTATCACATTCCTTTAGTTTTTAAAGAGTGGTGAGCATGTCCTGCTTACTGTGCAGTGGGCGTGGCTTTGACACTGGGCTCCGGCCTTCCCGTGTAGTTTGCGTTTTGGATATCTACACAAACACATGATGTGTATGAGGATGTGGTGTGGGTTGACTTAAGGACCTCACACACGTTGACTTGGCAAACACAAATGAACATGACGCGCACGCTCTATTGACCATTTGCTAACTCAAATTTGCAACGGCTGCTACCACAGCGCTTCTGTGCACAGTGAGGCCACCTGCGTACAAGTTGGAATGACAAAATACACTTCTTCAGAAAAAGGGAAACAATCAATTTTAGTTCCTCTGAAGTTCTTCATCCCCCCATTTTTTTTTTAAATCAAAGAAACATATCCATCCATCCATTATCTGAGCCTCTTATCCTCACGAGGGTCGCCGGCGTACTGGAGCCTTTCCCATCAGTCTTTGGGCTGTAGGCAAAGGGACACTCTGAACCTGTTGCCAGCAAATTGCAGGGCACACAGAGACGAACAACCATTCGCTCTCACAATCACAGCAAAGGAGAATTTCAAGTGGTAATCGGCCTCCCACGCATGGCGCCGGAATCAAACACTGCGCCTCTGAACTGTGAGGCGGACGTGCCCCACCGTACCACCCAAAGAAATGTAGTAGTCTATAATATTGTCTTTTATAAAAACAACAAGAGGGCGGCACAACATGCATGCTCGGCCAATTGACTACTCAAAATTTTTGTAGGTATGATTGTGGGTGTGGATGGTTGTTTGTCTCTATGTGCACTGTGATTGGCTGGCAACCAGTTCAGAGTGTCCCCTGCCTACTGCCTGAAGTCAGCTGGGATAGGCTCCAGCACCTCTATAAAGAATGTGGAAACACCCAACAAAGTACACAAAAAAGAACAACATTGAGGAGGAAATATAAGATTTTTAAATTTAATCCAAACAAAACCAAAACAAAGGGGGGAAAAAAACAAATTAAGACATTGCATGTTGGTATGATTATTGTTGGTACGATGATTGTACAAAGTAGATATCCAATATATTGTATATATAAAGTAGATGAAATCATTATTTGTAGTACACCAAATATGTATATATGTATGAATTTATATGCATAATAAGTACTATATGCATAATATTTCGGTTGTATACTGAAACTTGATTTTAGTCCAAACTGATGCATTATTAATGAAAAAATAAAGCAAAATATACAGTTTTTTTCCCCCACCTACAACCTATATGTATATAAGAATGTCCTCCCTGGCAAAGGTCATTCAAGATGACTTCTTGTCTCTCACGGACATTATCAAATTATAAAAAATTGAATATAGAATACTTAAATAAAATTTGAATACAAGACAGCTGTCAACACCTTCAGAAAAAACATGGCTGTGCGCCAGTATAAAATCAGAGTTGAGGATAAACTGCAGTCACAAGCTGCATAAAGTTACTCAAATATAAGGAACAACTGTCAGTATGATGACCTTTTTCTATTTATAAATAATATAACTTGCTTCCTTGGTTGTTGCACTTCCTTGAGAAACACCATATATGGGCACGTAATGTAGTTACAGTTAGTTCCCATCAAACAGAAATGCACATTTCCCTTTTAAACACACACTATCATCTTGTTATGGTCTAAAATGAGGAAATGAAACGACGCCAATAAATAAGGAGGTTGTTTAAAAGGAGGGTAACGAAGGGGAAGAAAAGAGGGAGAATTCAAAGAAGGGGCCAGTGCTCCATTTGGAAAACTACATTTCTCAATTCCCAGCAGCCTTTGAGTGAACGTTGTTGGCCCGTTGAATCAAAAGGCATGATTAATGCCACTTGTTTGTTTTTGTAGATATTACTAAATCAATTTCACAGAGAAATCGAGTAGACATTTATCATAAACGCACGCACACACACACACACGCACACACGCACGCATGCACGCACACACACACACACACACACACACACACACATACATACGCACGCATGCACGAGAAAATTGACATTGACATAAATTGAACAGGAAGTCTGACTATTCCATTCGAAGTGGTCTTTTTGGCGCAATTCCAGGACTTAAACGGTCCAGAATTGAGAATTTGCACAAATGAGCCCCGATCGGAAGCAAGTATACTCCAAAGATGGGTGTTGCTCCAGTTGCTAAGCATTTTTGCCTTCGTCGTCCAAAATATTTCCGAGCACGGTTATCACAATGCTCAGCCTGAGGCACATCAACTTGTTCAAAGAAGTGAAATTATTCAACACAAACCACGTTCACATAAAACTTGTCAATAGTGTTAGCCTAAATTTCACAATAACACCAACTCATAAAAAATTTATATGTCATTTAAATGCATTTACACAATTAATGTTGTGTAATACAGGCAAATCATGAGTATATATTAGTAACTAAGTTTTAGCTCTTTTTTTTCGCAAATAATGGAAAATAAGTTCAAAGAAAAATTTAAAACATGCAAAATTGCAAATGCTCAACCGTCGACTGTTTAAAAATATTGGGTGGGAAATTCACTGGGTTGGTTCTTTGGGCTCTCATTCCTCCACAGATGATGGAGAGCTCCATGGGAGGAGTACATATGACGTTTGACAACATTCCAGTCGTAGTGGGCCAACAAGCCACTGCTGTGTTTATCTTTGCAAGGGAGGTCGGCCTCAGTTTTGGCTTTCAGAGACCGGAGTCAGTGCTACACACTCGCAGACTGTTGACCTACTTGGGTCAGACATCTTAGTTTGTCGACACTTATCACGCTCATCACATCAACTCTTTGAGGCCTTTTCTGTTATTCTATTTGTACTTTTTCCAATTTTATTTATGTGTCAAAAGCACACTTAATTATCAAAATTTGATTTGTTTTAAAAATTAGCACACACAAATCAAAGGTAGGACACTGCACTGCTTAATACAAAACACTCTCTCTCATCTCACTGTTTTTAAAAATGAAGTATAAGTAATGGATACAGTCCTCAAAAATGACCAATTAAACACAAATGCATCCCATAAATGAATCAGAAAGGGCCATTGCAGGGCCTGAATGCTCATTACAAACTAAAAATAATGCTACACAAAAATACAGCACTGTATTGTACATAATACTGTATCTACAACATGTCTGCATCAATTCTTGGTCAGGGCACAGGACCTCATCAACACCACAAGCTATGTTTTCTCTGGCTAGGCAACATGGAAAGAAAGACCTAGTGTGTTATTAATTATTTACTAAGCTTTCATTTTTTGGTTATTATATGAAACAAAATATATATACGGTAAATCAAAAAATACATATGCATTGCACACTTGGGTTTAATACTCAACAGGAATTCAAGGCACAAATCTACTTAAGAAGTTGGCAAGCAAGACATCCTAAATGTGTCTACTTAATCAAATAGAACAATTTTTTATTCCGCCACAGCAGAAATCTTTTTGCTGTGCCGCACCAACCAACAATGCTTCATTTCGTGGTCCCAGCCACATACACAATGAATGGGTTTGGCAACAACACGCTACGGCGGCACCCTTTGTCAATGCGGAGTGAAATGGGCTTAGCACTTTGATGTGGCAGCAGGCCATTATTATGTTTCTATGGGAAGATTCTGTGCATTTGAAAATTTATAGGAATCCCTTTGCTTTGCAAGTTAGCATCAAGGCTTCCAACAAGTGTAGGTGTGTTGCCGTGACAACCCCTTTAGGGGTCTTAAAGGGATGTCATTAGCATATCATTCAGGTGGTCATGTGGAGTAGGACAAGGGGGAAAAAGCGCTTGGAGGCTGTCTCAGGGCAGCTTCAGGGGGGATTCGAAACTCAATAGTTCCATGATTTATTTCCTCTTAATGAGGAGTGAGCAAATTTCATTTGATTTTAAATATGGCCAGATGGGCAAAGTCATTTGAAGATGAGTTAAAAAAATGGAGGCATTGAAAAAAGTGCTAATTATTTATGATTTATTTATATTTGTTAGGAATTCGCCTGAGGTGTAGCTCTCAATCAGATGCCATTAAAGTGAAACGAGCAAGTGATTAAGCGAGAGGGAGAGAGAGCGAGGGAGAGAGCAAGAGAGAAAACGAGAGAGAGAGAGAGAGAGAGAGAGAGAGAGAGACAGACAGAGAGAGAGAGAGAGACAGACAGACAGACAGACAGACAGACAGAAACAGAGGCAGAAGCAGAGAGCGGAGCCTCTCGGCCACAGCAATCAAAGCAGTGGTCCTCAACCACCGCACTGTGGCCCGGTACAGGGCCGTGGGCCACCTTGGACCAGGCCATGGTGGGCCGCACAAATGAAAGAAACAAAAAACAGCACGTATTTATTAGCTGTCCTGTGATTCTTTCTGTTACATCAGGGATTGTCAACTCGTGGTCCGTGTGTCTTTAGTGGTCCGTGGCTGTTTTGCAGATGGTCGCAATATTGAAAATGGAAAATAATTGTAACATTTTTAAAAACAAAATCGATTATTTAGACTTGATTTATTTTTCAGCTAATTTTGTCAATCGTTTACCCATCCAAATTATGTCAAATGTGGCTGAGATTCCCAAAATAGACATACAGATGCAAATAAACACCCTGTATAGGTCTTGCCAAATTGTCTCGTAGTATATTTTTCACTGTGGCGCATTAACATGATTGACTCACGTAGCAGGGTTTGACAGGCACACGTGAAATCACAGGTCACTGGAGATGCCACCAAAAAGTCTCAAGTCAAAACGGTATAAACAGGACACACAAAAAAAATACTTGACATTGAAACAATGACTGTTTTTTAAATGTGGCATGACAAACAAGCTTGACAAAAGTCGTGCCAGAGTCATGAAACACAAAACCATCAAATCTTGTTCTTTCTTTTATTTACAGCTTGTGGTCTAGAAAAAAAATGACTTCTTTCTTGTAATATATGGCCTATGTTAAAAAAGGAATTGATTTGTGCAACAGTGCATGAATAAAGTCATGAAACTATGAGTTCAGCGTGAATGAAATGTAAAAGTAGCACTGAGTAGCAGGTGCGGGGGTGGTCGGCGGCCTGCGCCGCATGCATAAGACATGAGTGAACACATGTTAGCTCCAGCACATTTTGGGAGGTTTTAGTGACAGCTCTCATCCGGAGCGAGTTGGAACGAGATGGAGACTTCAGCTCTCATAACTTCACATTTACAGTCGCTCGAGTGCTCTCAGATCCTACATCATCAAACCATGGCAGCTCAAGAACATGAGACTCACTAGACTTCCACCAACTAAAAAAAAAAAAAAAACATCTTCGTTTGCCTTTTAGATTTAGTCATTAACATAAAGTAACTCATATTTATTGCACACACTACTTTTCTTTTTCCACAAACATTGCCACTGCCAATATTCCTTTCTAATGCGATCCACATTTAGAACGGTCTTGCAATAAACCACAATTAATACAACTCTCATCTCACACGTCACTTGTGATTCCGACTCGAACAATAAACGTCCATCCATCCATTTTCTGAATCGCTTTATCCGCACAAAGGTCACGGGCGTGATAGAGCCTATTCTGGCAGTGTTAAGGCAGAAGGCGTGTACACCCTGAACTGGTCACCAGCCAATTGCAGGAACAAAGACAAGAAATAATTCAGAGAGTTTAGCAAAAAATCCCACGCACATGCACTTTTGACCGCAATGCAAGTGACCTCTCGCCCCTTAAATTATTTACATTTAAAAATTGGGCAATATTTTTTTTTCCATGAAAATTGCTTATACAGGCATTCAGCAATTGTGTCATAAAAATAAACAACGATGAGAAATAATCCACAAAGTGAAAACAGGAAAAAGTCCATAGCTTGCTCAGTCCCATACATGCACGTAATATACGTAAAAAAAAAATAAACACGGTCACGCATGTGTTATTTTAATGTGATCGCTCCTCCCACCAAGTTATTCATGATAACACAAAAGAAATGATAAAAAGAAATAATGCATAGACCACTTTGAGAGCAATGTGAGTGCAGGCATGCGGAGCACAGGGAGGGAGGGGCTCCCGGTGTGCCCTCACACGCTGTCACGAAGCGTCTCAGGTTGGTTTGCGAGTGGGTGAAGTCATCAAACAGAAGCTTTGTGACCGAGCCGCCGGAGGTGCAACAACCCAAAATAACTCCCGCGCTCTTCGTCGTCCTTCAGACGTCTTCGGCCTCGCGGTGAACCCTCCTGCTCCTGCGTCGTCTCTCCCGTAGCGCTTTTACTCGCCGCAATCCGACCTCACCAGTGCTGTCTTTACATGACTCAATGACTGCCGCAGCACAATGACGCCCTTATGAACACAGATGATTACAAAAGACACTTGACATGGTGGACTCCTTTGAGAGAAATCATGCCATGGAAAACACGTCTCAAACGGAATGGGAAGTTGGTCATTTTGGTGTGATATAGACATGTTAGGCTCAATTTAGCTATTTGGGTAAAAACAAAATAGCCACAGGCACCAAATTCACCATGCGATCAAAACTGGGTGGACATCCATCTATTTTCAACACTGCTTATCCTGTTCAGGGTTGCAGGGCTAGTTCAGGGTCGCAGAGGGTGCTGGAGTCTAGCCCAGCTGACATTGGGCGAAAAGTAGACTAAACCTGAACTGGCGGCCAGCCAGTCGCAGGGCACATATCAAAACGAACAACCAATAGCACACAGTCATTGAGCGAGAATCGATCACATGCTAATTGCACATAACAGAAGCAGCAGAATTTTGGACCAACTGGAGACGCTTGATGGAGGGCTAGCTGTCTACACATAAATAAAGAATTTCATTCAAATTCCATTCGGCCTGGTTCCTATACCCATAAATAGCAAAGGTCACCTCTAGACATTTTAGGGTCAATTTCGCTTTTCATGCAAATTAAAAAAAAATAGCTGACCAACAAAGTCACAAATCAATGCAACATTTGGGAGCCATAACATGATGCATGAAACAGTTCTTGTGGACCCATAGCTGAAATTGAAAGAACGTCAGTCAATTTGATTTGAAACAATTTTGGATGAATTCCAGAATCACGAGATACATAATTGTCTAAGTGCAAAAACATATATCGATATCCACTTCCATTAAGTGTCAAACAACTTTTGTCCATACAGTGCGACACTACCACATGGTATTCTTAAGAATCCATGAGTCTTCAAACTCCCTCCGCACATTTCATTGACTCTTTGGACTTTGATGTTCTTTGAAAGTTGCATTTACAGCCAATTAAATGGTCTAATAAACTGAATTAACGACTTTCCTAAGCACTGACACTAATAAACATTTAACTGCACTCACTAATTTTGTTCAATGACCAAACACATTTTGGGATGATGTCCACAATATCGGGGTTGACGGGTTCGCACATCCGCCCACAGCTTAAATCCGCCTCCCACATTCCAAAAACATGCATAGTAGGTGAATCAAAGTCTCTAAATCGTCTATTGGTTTGAATGTGAGCGTGAATGGTCATTTGTCTATATGTGCTATCGGTTACAGTTGCCAACTTCACACCATTACTCTTGCTTGAACCCATAATTTGAAGATATATTCAGATATTAAAACCTCACTTTAAACCTTCAATAAAATCATAAACCTTATGTGAAACCCTAACACTGGCTTGAGCCCCTAATTTGAAAACCTTATCCTATCTTGAAACCCTAATTTCAAATCCTAAACCCAAGATCTTATTTTTCAAGACTTCATCTGACTTAAGAACATCATGTTAACAAATATACGAGATTGCAGGACATTACGTCGAGCAGCAAAAGACATTTACAATATTTGTTATAGCACCAACTAAAGGTCAGCAAAGCACACTGACGCCACATCGTTTACAGGAAACAAATTGATCATGTTTATGATAGTCTCTCTCTCTCTCTCTCTCTCTCTCTCTCTCTCTCTCTCTCTCTCTCTCTCTCTCTCTCTCTCTCTCTCTCTCTCTCTCTCTCTCTCTCTCTCTCTCTCTCTCTCTCTCTCTCTCTCTCTCTCTCTCTCTCTCTCTCATAACTTCAACAACTTGATAACACTAACTTCCACCCCCAATTGAAACCTTTTTAACATCTTAATTTGAAACTCCAGACCAGCTTTGAAACCCTGAACCCATAACTCTAGTTTGAAACTCTTAGTTGGCATTTTACCCTAATTATTACACTGGCTGCTTGATACCAAAATTCCAAACCCAAACATTCAAACGTAAATGAAACCCTAACCCTGGTTCAAAACCACAATTTGAATCGTTAACCTTTGTTTAAAAGCCCAACAATGCTTACAACATGAAATTGAAACCTCAAACCAAAATTGCTAAGCCTGGCTTGACACCCTAATTTCAACCCAGACACATGCTTGAAACCCTGATTTGAAACCAAAACCCTTGTTTGAAATGCTTATTTGACACCTTAATTCTTGTTTGAAACCCTAATTGGAAACCTTAACCCTTGTTTGAAACCCTCCTCTGATTTGACACAATTACATTTATTTGAAAACTTTCTTCACCTTGGTGGAAGTTTGACAGGCATTACAGGACACTTTCCTTGTGTCAAACACAGGCAGCATACTAAGCATGTAGTACAAGCATCCAAGTAACTACAACTGTAATTCAAATTCAAAGCACAACAAAAAGCATATGGAGAGGTGACGTCCTTGTCAACGTCCATCTTACCTTCAAGAACACTCCTCAATCAAGTCCAATCATTCCCATCTTGCCTCAGTCCCAGCTTGCTGATCTACATCTCCGCAATGTCATCAAGACTTTGTGCCTCTATCAGTTGTGCTTTTCACTGTTCTGCGCGTGTAAAATTATGGCATGCAAGCAGGTAACAGGCAGGCGGGCCAAGGTGTGAACTGACAGTGCTCCCTTGTAGCGTAATCAGCACCTTCGACCCCGCCAGAAGCTCCATAAAATGTTGCATAACCATAAAAAGCAGGACGGAGGGTGCATATAATTTTCAAGCACACCTACTGTCAAGCCCTTCAACAAGAATATAAAAATCAAATATAGTATGAAGGACTTTATGCTATGCATACAGTGGAACATTTGAAGGTTGATAGCCATATCTACAAAGTTCAAATGATGTCACCTCCAGGATGAGTCCATTTATAAAGGACATCTGGAAATGGTCAAATGACAATTTACGTAACATGTCAGCTTCAAACCAAAATCACAGACTTTATGTTCTGGTCCGCTCAGAATACATGTGACTACCAAACTTTGTACTGCTAAGTGAAACTGGCTTCAGGGGCTGAAATTTCTTTAGAAATTCCGCACTGTAAAAAACACAACTTGTATTTTTGGGGATAGAACTTTAAAATTCAATTATTTATATAAATAATTGATATTTATGGAAAATGGATACCCCCTAAGATGGATAAAAACAGGTGGATTTTGCCTGTTTAGTTTATATTCCAAAAACAAAACAATCAGAACACTGTGTTTCAGCGAGTTGGGCTGCACAGAACACATTATATACAAAGATTTTTTTTTGACTTCCCCTTTAAATAGCAGTACTGAGTAAGCAATTCGTTTGCGCCAAAACAATTTGCTGAGTTATTTACTTGGGCTATATATTAAACCTTGGGGGACAATACAGAGGACAGTTATTTCTTGAAATTTTTATTTCTTGGTTGAAAATGTGAGTAAACCCAATTTTGCATTAACAAAAATGGGGGGAAAAATAGATTTGTTGAATTTGTTGATATTTTATCAGTTTGCTGTCTTCAAACTCATTCACAACTTCATTTGTTTTCTACAATGTTGTGGACTAAGATCCTAGCTAAAATGCCACTTTAAACCAAAACGGCCACCATCCTTTCATAATACTTCTTGATAGGTCATGGTTTACGCTTTAGAGGCTAAATTTGTTCAAAATTTGTAGGAACCCTGGAAATTACCCCTAAAGTGACTGCTTCAAATCAAAATGATGGACTTGGTTCCCTGATTTTTTTTTTGTTATTTTTTTTTTGTTACTCTACTCCTGACACCCATGCCTTGTTCATGTTGCCATGTTGGGTCCCTGCTGAGCAGATTTTTGTGGTAGATATTTAGCAAACCAAATTAAAAACACAATAATGAGATTGCACAGTACAGAATCAGTGCAACAATCCAAGCAAACACAAACGCACATAATCCCTTAGAATTATAGGTCTTCGTCTTCACAGTGTGGACACAGTGTCAATCTCAATGAGAAGATCCATGGATTACCGATCCCCCCCATCACACACGCTGACACATGCATGTCATCTCATTTGACTCTTGACAGATGGCAGAAAGCTTTTGAGTCACATGGGCGTCATACATGTACATATACGCTCTAGCACTCCCACACACACTACTCCATTCCTGATAAATGTAATTAGAATGTATTGTGTTTACTCTTGCTTTTTTTCCTCCAAATGAAATGCCTTTGTCAGGGCTTTGTCAGAATCAAAAACTCACCCTGTATTGCAAACTTTTTCATCCAACTAAATCATTACGCTCAGTAGTTGTGAGCCCTCAGAACAGCACCTGTGACTTTAAAAAAATGTATGCAGTGCATCACACACGCACACACTAACAAAATCACAGACATTTTTTTTCAACCATTTGTCATATATATATATATACATAAATGGTGGTGGCTCCTTTAGGCTTTTCCCCGAAGGGGTCGCCACAGTGAAACGCACGTTTTTGTCCAGATGAGTCGCATGAGAAATGTTTGGTACCGTTTTTACGCCGGATGCCCTTCCTGACGTAACCTCTGCATTTACCCACGCCTGGGACCGGCACAGAGGAGACACTGACATATGCCCCCCTATGGCTGCACATGGTTCCCTGACCAGTAATCGGACCCAGGCAGCGGGCAGTGAAAGCTCCACATCCTAACCACAGAACCATCAGGGAATATCCATCCATCTATTTTCTATACCGCTTATCCCAACGGGGTTCGCAGGCCTGCTGGAGCCTATCCCAGCAGTCATCGGGCAGTAGGCGGGGGATACCCTGAACCGGTTGCCAGCTGATCGCAGGCCACACAGAGACGAGCAACCATATCCGCACTCACACTCACACCTAGGGGCAATTTGGAGTGCTCAATTGGTCTACCAAGCGTGTTTTTGGGATGTGGGAGGAAACCGGAGTGCCCAGAGAAAACCCACGCGGGCACGGGGAAAACATGCAAACTCCACACAGCGAGGGTCGGAGATGGAATCGTTATGATGAAATACATAAAATGTTATCTTTGAGTCAAAATTATGTATTTCCATCTTTTCTGACATAGCTCTTTCAACCTATATGTGGGTTATCTTATGGTAGATATGATGCCCAAATTTCATGTAGCTCTGTAAAACTGGCTTGCATGGGGGGGTTGAATTTTCAAGTTTTTGTGAATGGCAAAAATGCTCCCAAAATATCCACATCAAACCAAAATGCCACACTTGTGTTATTTCAGGTATGGCTTTAACATACTTTTTATTTTTTAATTTAGTTCCCTCATTTCTGTTCAGTTTGTTGGGTCATTATTATCTGTCCAATGTGCTGTTGCGCTCTATGCTGTGCTTTGTGTCACCCCTGACCTCGTCATGCCCAAATCTGTTTATAGTTTATTGTTTATTTTGTTACTTTCATTTGAACTGCTGTCTATTTAGTTTCTCATGATCACATCCATAGTCCTCAAAACCTTGCCTTGCCTTGCTGCCACAGCTAACCGTCAGAAATCTTTTTGTTTACTTTTTTCACAGTCATCTTTTGCTTGTGCTTTGTTATGAACTCTCCCTGTTTGTGGTGAACTTTTTTCAGTCCTTGTTTTTCTCCATTCCATTAGTGCCTTGATTTCCCTTTAGTTTTATTTAAATTAAATATTCTTTGGACTGAACCACAGCCCCGCTTCCATGCCTCCCTGCATTTGGGTGCTCAATCCCACGCTTACGTGACAACCTATGCATTTTCAGGCATATTAGACTTTTAGTGGGGTTGACTGATGGATAGACAATGTGTATTATAATTCATGGAGCTACCTGAAACTGGCTTTGAGAGCCAAATGCATAGGTTAGAGAGAATTTTTGTGAGTCTCCTCGTGATACATATATGCATGCTGTTATGTGAAACAGCCTAGGAGGCTCAAACAAAATAAATGAATGAATTCCAGTGGTCACTAAATAACCCAAATTAGTTGTTTGGTTTTATTCTTCTTCCAAAAAGACCATTGTCACGAGGATGGACATTATGAAAAAGACTATTTAAAAGGCTAAATGATTTAAGCAATTTCGTTCCTCCATACTCACCTGAAGGTTTTAAAGTGGAACTACTTCCCTCACTGCAAGGAGGCATGCTTGACGTTCTGATTTGGGAAGGTCAAAATGTCGCAAAGGTGGAAAAGGAGCCCATACTCACCATGTCTCCGCGCGCTTCTAGCCTGTTACGGCGCAAAATCCACCCTCCTTCCAAAAATCACATTGTCCTCCGATCTCAGAGCTCCATACACAGACCAAGAAGGCGCGTACGCAACCGACGCGAGAGGAAAACCGAGCAACTTGGACAAGGAAGGTCCAGCCAGCCAGCCAGCTGCGTGACCGACCGCGTGAATATTTGGGAAGCGTTTCTGATGTGAGGAGGCGGACAAGTGTATGCAGCGCGGCTGTTTGTGCGTACGCGCGCGCTCTTGTTCCTCCTACCCATGTGAATGACACATGCTTCCACGCAGACATGCGCGTGCGCGCGCACACGCCGCTACTCTTCCATTCAAGCTGAGTGAACGTGCACGCGAGATAGGATACGTGAATGCACGCGACGAGATGAAAATAATGAAAATTAAAAAAATTGATTCAAAATATTTAACACAAATAATTTGATGGTGTGCAAATAGCTCAAGCGATTATTTAAAATCCAGAGCTCCGATCAAATTATTCAAAAAGTTAAATACGTACAGGTAGGTGTTCAAATATCTCTGTCGCCCCCTGCTGCGAACTGTTTAAAGTGATACTACCGTAGACACATGAAGTCGGTGGTGTTTCACACACGCACACACACACACACACAAACACAACATAGTAGGGCAATTAACTTTAGAATTATGAATGACTGTGTGTTCCTTGTGAAAACAAGAGGTTTCCTTCATGAAAATTATGGTCAAATACAGATAATTGCGTCAAGTTTTGAAAAACATATTTTAGAACTGCAACTTGAGTGTAAAGCAGAAATTGTGCTTGTAGTTAGGCAGAACTGGTTGAGGAGGATGGGACTTGATTTACATGTGGTCATTGTGTCTCAAGTACATGTATTAGTGTGGAAACAATTGGAAAAAAAATCATAAAACGAGTTGACGTTTTCTTAGCTACATGCAACTAAAGCGAAAGCAAGTGGATACTCAGGAGCATAAATACCTGTGAAAGGAAAAAGCATCGTTAAAGTGGCACACAAGGACAAAGTATATACACTAGCATTCCTTGCGGTGCAGCCCATAATAGGTTTACAAGCCTGTAAAGGACTGAACCTAGTCAAGAGGGTGCTTGTTGTGCAAATTGATGATGACATGGATTATAATAATTTGATGGAAGAATACAGCAATTTGTTCCAGGGTCTTGGCTCCCATTCAGGAGAACACACAATCAGACTGGATGACAAAGTGTCACCAGTCATTTATCCATACCGCAAAGTAGCATTTGTTCTTCAAGAGCCTTTGAAAGGTGAGCTGGACTGGAAGTGATTGAAAAGATGGATGAACCAAAACAGTGGGTGAGATGGAATGGATAGCCAAGCCAGGTTATAATCTTAGAGATCTAAACAGAGCTATACATGACAGAGAGAACATTTTATACTTCCCACAAGAAAAGGCATATGCAAAATATTTTAACAAACTGGATTCATCATCAGGATGTAGGAAATTAAAGCTGGACGACGGAAGCTCAAAACTCCACATTCAAGATTCCATTTGGCAGTGCCATTGCTTCAGTCCGCGGGGTGTAGCACAAAACAATACACATGATCTATGATCACCTGGAAGGAGTGGACACAGCATTGTGTGGGGAACCACATAAAAAAAGAGAAGACCAGTCGGAGAAATGTGCTTGAGGCAACCAGAAAAGCCATCCGAAGCTGACTGAAAAAAAAAAGTCAACTCGGAAGTGACATTTATAGGGGGCATCCTGAGCAGTGACGGCATCAAACCAGATCCCAGAAATGTGTCAGAAGTCGAAAATATGTCAAGCCCACAATGCAAGAAGAATGTACAGAGGTTTCATTGCATGGGAAAGTTTTTACCCAATCTCAGTGAAAAACTGGCACCACTTAGACAACTGACTGAAAAGAAAATTGAATGGGAGTGGCCAGGGCCTGCTAATTTCCCGCACAACGTCACTTGTGTGTGGTGTGTCACCAGCTTGACTCCTTATTGGACGACGCCTGAGATTAAACCTGCACATCCAGATGACTTGCTAGTCAGTGTGAAGAAGAACACAGAAAGCAAATGTGCCGAGTGAGGTTCAACCAAGTCATGTATCATTTAGACAGAAAATTGAGCTCTCCTGAGACAAAATCAAGGAACCTGCAACTGGAGAACAGAGTTCTGAGACTGCTGAACAAGCTCAACACACAACTACGACTCCATTACACGAGTCACCTGATGCAAGAAGATTCAAGATTCAAGAGTTTTTATTCGCCATGTTTGAGCGTGCCAAACAAGGAAACAAGGAAGAACCCACACTCTTTTAATCTTCAAGAATTGTCAAACCACCAGAGAGACCTTTTGAACACATTTAACTGTGTTTCTATGTTGGTTGTCAGGTTATCATGACATAATACGTACTACAATTGTATAGTTGCGCAGTCTAACTGTGATGAGCGCAAACCTATTTTGTTACTCATTTGTTTACGTAAAGGAAGACGTTCATTTTGGCAATATAGAGCAAGGTTTAATAGTGATTTAAGTTTGAAAAAAAACAAAGATGGAACAATGTGAGCAAATGCATATTTTCCTACTATTGATGGTTTGAATGTATTGTATATGAATTTTATGTGTATTTTGCATGTACTTCCAGACAGCAGAAGGCGCACGAGCAGATAATTGTGAGAACTGAAATGATTGTATTCCTGTCTCCCACATTTCTCCTTTGTATTGCTCTCTTTCTCTATCGGCTCGCCATTCTCCGCCTGCCCATTTCTTCTGCCTGGGCTTTGTAATTGTCGTATTTGTTTTTCATCCTTTCTGTTCCTGGGTCACTGCGCTGCTGGAGTAACAGTGTCACGCTTATAACACACGCTGGATGTCACGGTGCAACAATTCAGCGGCATACACGCACATAGCATCTGTCAATTTCACACTGGAAAAAACACCCTCAAGCATCTGAGGCCATCAAGATACCATCCTGACCATTTATTTTAACTCATGGACAGTTTATATTTTACGTATCAAGTATGAAATAAATTAGTTGATCATGAAAGTAATAATTAAACTTTAATTTAATTGTTTTTTTTAGCCTATACCTCACAAATTCAGAATTCAATGAACAATTTTCTTTTTTATTTTCCATTTTAAAAACAAGAAGTGCGGAATGAACAAATTGGTCTTTAAATTAAAAAAATGAAATCAATATTAATAGGTTGAATATATTTTTTAATAGGGACGGGTGAGTACTGATACCTGTATAGGTATTGGCCTCATATTTAAGGTATCGGCTTCTCACAGAGAGCGCTGATACCAGCCACCAATACTTAAGGCAAAAAACCTGACATTGCGTAGGCCTATCATTTACAAATAAATTCTTTAAAAATCCTAAAATGTTATTTGCTTCTGTCTCCGACAGTTGAAGTGAGCTTGAGTGACTGACTATTTCTTTGCCTCACTGTATGTGTATACGTATGTATATTTATATATTTACACGTATACTTTTGTGAGGAAAGTTCAGAAAATTTATAGATAGATAGCTAGATAGATAGATAGATGGATGGATGGATGGATGGATGGATGGATGGATGGATGGATGGATGGATGGATGGATGGATGGATGGATGGATGGATGGATGGATGGATGGATGGATGGATGGATGGATGGATGGATGGATGGATGGATGGAGAGACAGATTTAAAAAAGTAACTGCTGCAAACAGTATTTTTTCACTCAAATTTACGCTCACTCAAGTAATAAAACTGTACAACTATCTGATTTTAATTGAGTCACATAATTCTAAGTCACCTTTCAGGTCACTCAAGGGTCGCTGAACACATAAAAAATAGCAGGCGCAATTGAAAGAAAAGAAAAGAGAGTCTAAAAGAAAGAACATCTGCCGCAGAGTAATAAAATTAGACAAATGCCTGTCTAAACAGGTGGGTTTTTAGGTGGGATATGAACAGTTGAATGTCCGGGGGGAGGGAATTTATAAGTCTCAGGATCTGATTTTGAATCAGGTGTGTTGCAGCAGGGAGCCCGGTACAAAGGTTGTATAGATGACTTTGTTGGAGTTAATGCACTTATTTCCAAGAATTCACCCTCTGCAGTCTAATTGGCAGTGAATATATAACCGGATGATTATCTGCACCTTCAGTCTTCTGTTTGTTTGCCACTGGCGTTATGCTGTCGCTGCTTTTAACCCACAATGTTTCCTTTCTTTTTTTTAAATCGATGTTGTTTGTTCCATATCTGCTCTCCTAAATATTTGTTGTTTGTTTAATTGTCGCAAATCAGGACAAAGAAGGTTAAATGTGGTGTCACGCAAGCTTCTGTTTGTTTGCCACTGGTGTTATGCTGTTGCTGCTTTTACCCGCTTTCTTTCTTTTTTTTAATCAATGTTGTTTATTCCATATCTGCTCCCCTAAAAATTTGTTGTTGGTTTAATTGTCGCAAATCAGGACAAAGAAGGTTAATGTGGTGTCACGCAGTTAATGAGCCTCCTTGCAGGGCGTACAGACTTTCTCTCTTTATTTGCATCTTTATGCGCCCACACGCAAGACATCGCTGCGTCAATGACTTCTGACAATATTTATCAGCAATGATTTAACAAGATCCTGTTAGGGCTTGCCACAGGGTGCCCTCTTCCTTTGAAGTCAATCTTTTGCACCCTCCTCTATCCTCCTCCTACCTCCTCTAGCATCCTCCGAGTGCCTTCCCTCACCACATTCATCAATCTTTTCTAAGAGCCTCGTCCTCCTTTGCTTTTTCCTAACAGTTCCATCTTCATCACCCTTCTACCAATATACTCACTATCGCTCTTTTGGATCTGTCCGATCCATCTAAGTCAACTCTCTATCATTTTCTCCAAACAATCTATATATGTGTATACGAGAGATGTAGAGAGAAGAACAATCATCATGATTTTCTCCAACAACCCAGCTGAGGTTGACTCTCATTGGCAAGGTAGCAAGAATGAAACAGACCCATCAAAGGCTGAGATAGAGAAATACTGGAAGAGCGTCTGGAAGGAGGAAGCGGCACACAATAAATAAATAATGTTGAGTTTCTAAAAAAGTAAAATTGTTCATCATTAAGCGAAATGTCTTATTTTTCTCTTGCATACTTATAATTGCTCTTTAACGAAGCAAAATTACATTTTATCTGGTTATTTTATTAATCGATTGAATAATACTCAATTACTAAAATATTCCATAGCCGCAGTCCTACAAAACATACCAGTGGCTGGAAAAGGCTGGACTAAAAGAGTACTGAGGACGAGTTGAGGCTGGGGTCTACCACGTCATCAAACCGGATCCCTGGTGTAGGCTGTGCAAAGAAGTCCTGCAGGCTAAGCAGCATAATACGTACAGCTGGCTGGAAAGGCATAGATGGAGCAGCATAACCAGGTCGTTGGAATAGTGTACCGGAATATCTGTATGGACTCGAGGTACCCAAATCAAGATGGCAGACACCTCCAAAGGTGGTTAAGAACAGCCAGGACAAGATCCTGGGGAACTTCCAGATCCAGACTGACAATCTGGTGATAGCCAACCAGCCCGACAGTGGTGGTGGATAAATAGCAGGGGAGAGCAGTCATGAAAAATGTTGCAATACCGAATGATAGCATCCCAAAAAAGGGCGCAATACCAAGGGCTGAAAGAAGAACTAGAGAAAATGTAGAGGGTAAAGGCAATGGTGGTTCCATTCGTGATGGGGGCAGTTACCTCCCAGATGGATGGATGGATGGATAAAGACATTATTTTTTCCTGATAATCCTGATAAAAAGAATTTTTAAAGATGCTCATCACAATCACAAAAGTCTAACATGTGTAGACTTTTTAACCTGTTAAACCTTTTATTTGGCACGCCATCTTGAGTTTGTCTCAAAAGCAAAGCAACTCCCTAAGACCCTTTGATTGTTCCCATGGGTTTTTAAAAAAAATAATTTTGCCTTTCTTCTTTTGCCAGCTTAGCGACCAGCCAGCAGCGTTTCCATGCCAACCGACCAGCCTCTTCGTCTTGGACGAATGAAGCGACTCTCTTTTGTGAGCCTCCGCACAAACGTTTCCATCATTATCTCTTCTATCGGACAGGAGTGCTCATTAAAAGTCAAGGGATTCTCTTGCAATCGATTTTCCAACAATTCTTTTTTGCGTTCCATTTGAAAAGAGAAATTTAAAAATATATGACTAAGAAAAATGCCACATATCTTGAATATACACTCCTTTTTTCTCAAATGTCAACCTCATACATGGAAAATAATTGCTTTACTCTGCAAAAAAAAAGTATATACGTATATATAATATTTTATTTTTTTAATTGAACTTCACACAGCTCTGTCAAATCCCGCAATAGATTGTTTTCATGCTGATGATGTTTATAATCATTAGGGCCACTTTGAGGCAATTTTTTGCCCAATTTGCTGCGTTCTGAAGAGCTGGACAACAAGTGTCGTCACATGACCTCCACTTTTTTCCCACCAGCGAGCAAAAAGTCACGAGGAGCTCGCGGTACACTCCCACTCGATGTCTTCACGTCTTTCACAAACACCATCTGTGCCTGGTAGGTGGCGAGCGTAGCGCTGATTGGGACGTCTGATGACTCACATTTGCGTGTCTATAAACGCAGCGTGAGGTCCCCCTTCATTCACTCCTGTTTGTCATTCCGCCTCCTCTTCCTCCTCGTCTGTGCGCTCTTCATCGCACTGCGTTCATGACACGTGCCGAATCTTTGAGCCAAAAGTTTTCTCTATCTCAAAGATTTGCTCTGAATTGCTCATTAAATTACTAGTAACACAATTCAGCCGAATATATTAATTTTACACATAGAAAAAACTGAAAATACTACCGTATTTTCCGGACTATAAGGCACACCGGACTATAAGGCGCACCTTCAATGAATGGCCCATTTTAAAACTTTGTCCTTATATAAGGTGCACCGGACTATAAGGTGCACCATTACTGCATCTTGTCAGATTTTTAATCCAAATCAAATCATTCTCCATTTTATCTTTTTTATTTCAACTTCAGACGCAACAAATTACTTTATAATCATAAAATAATGATACATAGTCTTTTTGATTGATGATTCGTACTCTTCAGCGGGCCACTTATGAGTGATTTCATGACACAATGCTTCGGGCCAGTTTAAATTTAGGAATTTGGTCCATATATAAGGCGCACCGGACTATAAGGCGCACTGTCGGCTTTTGAGAAAATTTTAGGCTTTTGGGTGAGCCTTATAGTCCGGAAAATACGGTCATAATTTGAAACACAGTCAAACTGTTGTCGTTTGGCAAAAAACAAACAAACCTTTTTTTCCTAGAAAAAAAGTCATTTCAACATGACACGTCTTTATCCCCAGTGAAAAAAAACAGTTCTTTTTTTAAATAAAATATGACTTCCACCTGCTAATTTTGTCTTTGTTATGCCTGCTAAAAAATATATTGTACTGTCACGCTATACTTAGCTATTTTACCTTAATTATTTCTATCTTACGAAACAATTAGACTTGTTTCTATGCACTTTGTTTTGAGATTGGTTGTTAACAGTTGTTTTTGTAGGGTTATTGTACTTTGTTTGTTTTTGTTGTTGTATTTTATGTCTCCTGTGTATTGCTATCTTGAAAATGTATATCCCTTCATTTTTCTATTGCTGTTGGACTGAGAGACTTCAAAATAAAGGCTAGTTACACAAGCAAGCATCCACACATGTTGACCCTGTCGGTATGCCAGCACAGAAACCAGCAAGAGCACACCATCCATATACTATATAGTATACGCATAAACATACAGCAAATGTACAAAACAGCACAATGGAAGCAGCCTGAGGGTAAACAAATAGAGCATTGCAAGACCAATTCACTCACGCATGCCCATGCATGGTTGATGCTATTTATGTCATTATACAAAACATAAAAGAGCTCCATTGACATGACAAGGCTCACTATTGATGCGAACCACCGCAGAATCTGACGTGTAGCCCATAAATGATAAAGCATACAATGAAGTAACGACCAACATCATGCCTTTGATGACATGGATTCAGCTAAGACCTCCCATTTATAAAAACATTTCACCCCAGTAAACAAAATGGAAATACTCTCTGACCGTCGTAAAAGCAGTGTTTTCCCTTAAAAATGAGAAACCAGAGTCTTAAAATGCCCATATGTGCAGCTTAACCTTCTCAACTCCTCACAGAAAATAAAGATTGGATGAGTTATTATTTTTACATTGAATGTCTAAATGTGTTGCTCCACCGTTTGTGTTCTAATATCAGTTGATTCAAGAGTTATATGTGTATGGGCATTTCCCATTGTGTGAACATTTGCATTAAGCTAGCACACTAAAAGCTAAACTATGTAGTTGTTTTTCATAGCAAACATGTGATTCTCTTTATTTTGTTTGGCAGGCTCAGTAGAACTGGAAGTGGCAATAAACTGCTTGGCGCGTCTCTTTTTTGAAGAATTGTTTACCTTTCGCCAAAGTGCTGAGTTCACTGCCATCATACAGTCCCCATACCTCAAAGCAAACAAGCAATCGGCTGAATTTATCTATTTGTGTCTAAACAATGTCATATAATGATGTTGAAAATAAACATTTAACTTTGGTTTTTTACTGGATCGACCCCAAACACACACACCTTTTTCAGTGTTTTGAGTATGCTGTAGAAAAACGCTATATTATGGAGCTCGCCAGGGCACATCTTGAGAATATTTAAAATTGTGATATAGCGCAATACTTTGCAATATAATGGAAAACTATCTACATCAATTTTAGGTGGAGATCTATAAAGTTAATGCCAATTTTTACATCTTTCCTGGGTTTCTTTTTAAAAAATCCAATATACTATACACTCCTATAATACACTAACCTCAAGAGCTAGCCCTTAAATTGAAAGCAATCTAAGAATTAAGTGTGTGAGTGAGTGTGTGCGTGTGTGTGGATGAACGCTATAAAACTCAATTAAAAGTCTCCATTCAGCCATGGAGCGTGATAATTGCTTGACATGGTTTCCCCAGTTCTCTAAACTTGCTGAGCACTCTCCTGTGCTGTCGGTCGGTTTCATCTGCTTCATCAGCTCGTAAAGTCAGAATACATGAGAGGATCAGTTGCTGCTTCAAACATCATCTGGTCTGAGGGAAGACCAGCAGAGGATAAGATAGTAATGTTTGTTTTGGGACGTTGGCTTTTAGACTGGGGCAGTGTTAGGGCTGCAAGGAGCTTATGAAACATGACGTAATCTTTATTTCGGGTTTCAAGACAGCATGAGGGAATCAAAGCAGGCTGTAAAGCCACGGTTAGGGGTTCAAAGCAGGGTTACAAACGCCTGTAGGGTTTCCAGACTGGGTTTAGGTTTCAAATTGGGGTTGTAAACCTGCATTAGGGTTTCAAAGTAGCGTTTGAAGTGTTTCAAGACTTCAAACAAGGCTGAATGTTTCGAGTTAGGGTTTCAAGCCCATGTTGTGGTTGCAAACTCGGTGTCCATTCAAGGTTGTGGTTTCAAATTAGAGTTTTAAAGTAGATTTTTCAGCCATATCTTTAAAGTTTCAATGAAGGTTCAAAGTAGTGTTCCAGTCTGGATTCAGGTTTTAAACAAGGGTTAGGGTTTCAATCACTGGTTATGGTGTCGAGCCAGGGTTAGGGTTTCAAGTTGATATTTCAAAGAGGGCTTTCAAGACCGTGTTAATGTATCAAACAAAGATTACGTTTTTGTAATTAGCATTTGAAGCATTTGTTAAAGTTTCAATTAGGGTTTTAAAGCAAGGTTTTAAGCCTAGGTTACAGTTTATATTTTGGTTTTGAATTAGGGTTTCAAACCTTGGTTCATGTTTCAAACCAAGGTTACGGTTTCAAACAGAAAACAGATGCGTGAAAACAGGTACGCACATGCACACGCACGCACACACACACGCGCGCACACACACACACACACACACACACACACACACACACAGAGTAATAAACTAACAGGAAGAGTCTCAGCTGTGATGAAAGCATCAGTAATGTCTGGTTAACTGTTCCCGCTTCAAATCCCAAAGTGAAACAAATGAATGAACAAACAAACTTTCATCCTGGTGTAGATCACTGCTTTCTTTCATGTGAATGCAGAAGCAGTTCCACTGGATGGTGAAGGGTGGCGCTAGAGATCATCACAAAACACGAACCTTGTGAGGCATGCAAGTGCGGTCACTAGCGTAGCCTCGTAGATTGAAGAGGAATATGGGACACGCGCCATTAGCCATCAAAACCATTTAAAACGTTAGCAGCTCAGTAAACAGGCGGTGAGTTCATGAACTCCTCTAACCAAAGGGAAAACAATACTTTCAACTCTTTTCCTGCAATCATTTTGGTTTCGACCGAGCGTAACGGTTTTGAAGTAGGGTTGCAAAGCCATGGATGGGATTTCAATTTAGCGTTGCAAAGTAAGATTTAAAGCCTGGTTTAGCGTTACTGAAAAAGGGATAGTGTTTCAAACTTAGGTGTCAAAGCATGGTTTCAAGCCTCAGTTTCAAACAAGGAAAGGGTTTTGAAATTGGAGTTTAAAAAAAGTTAAGGGTTTGCAAGTACAGTAAGGTTTAGCTTTTCAAAGTAGCCCACTTTGTCACAAGCGACTTAGTAGTCGATGTGCGCAACTCATCACTGGTGTCCACAATGTCAACGTAAACTTGTGCCTTTACCCAACATTGTTGGAATGTCAGTGCAATGTAAAATTTCATGAAAACTTATTCTAAAAACCTAACCCAGACTTCCAACCATACTTTGAAACCCAAACTCTGCTTTTATACCTTTACTTTTGTGTGTGTCCTATCCTATTCCATTTGAATTTTTGTCCATGCCGCTTGACTCTGACACATTTTATTATGTATTCCGGGTGATGAGAGTTCCTTCACTTGAACGAATCTGAATTAATGGGATGTAACAATATACACGCTATCACTATCATAGATTGCGTGTGCCTTTGGGTGTGACTGAAGGCAAGGTGGTTTTTACTGCGAGATGTTTAACGCATCGATCGCAACAATAAAACCCTATCACAGATAAAGGTACTACTGAATCAGCACTGAGGCGCTATTCACAGACACTCACACTCCTACTTTGCACTTTTTCAAGGTGATTTGTCACATTTACCAATGTTTTCATTTCTTGATGCACACTGTTGTCATATTTATTAATGAAATACGATGACGTACTCCAAACATGTTGGTGGAGCCCAGAATCTGCTTGCATGTGCTATGCCGGAAAGTGCAACATGATGCGAAGAGATGAAAAAGAACAAGGCTTGCATCGGGGTGAAAATCAAGATTGCCAGGAAGGTGTTGTCACATACAGACCCACGATCGGAGGTAAAAGACGGTCTCCGGTGCCCACCTCACAGCGACTAATGTTATCCGCAAGTGGAGATCTTGCAGCTCCTTATCAACATACTTTGTGCGTACTTATGTCCAACACAAAACACGAAGCATACGGGACGTATGCTTCGGCCATGAATAAAAACAGTGCTTTATATCGTAAATATAGTGCTACTATATTGTAAACCTAGTGTAATCATAGAAAATGCAGTGTATTATATTGTAAACTATTTGTGCCTGTATTAAACATAGGCTAGTAAACAAGTTCTACAATAAACATAGAGCATTATATACAGAGGGCACATAAGAGGTGCTCATGAGCACTGGAAATCGGCCCTCAGAAGCAATTGTGGCGGCTAATTTGAGATAGGTCAGGCTGGCCTCAATTTCCATATTAGTGTGCAAAAGTGCCATGACAGTCTTGAACCAGAGTGTGATATTCAATTTCCAGTGCTCGTGAGCCCCACAGTGTAGCCATGATTATATAGCACTTGTACATATAATGGGCTCCAGTTTCATATTCAGCGCATCTGTGGCAAATGCCGGCGGAGCATGAGTTTTGTGCCAGCACAAGGCTCGCTCGATCTTATTACAGCTCTCTAGTCAGGTTAATTGCAACTGAGAACCTCTTTGGCCTACGATTTCATCATTGGCATGGCAAAACAATCTCCATCTATAATACACACTACACATAATGAAAGAGAGGCATCCAAACACATCACACTCAGACTCCCAATGTTTAATTCCAGCTAAACAAAGTACCGGCAGACTACTTGGTCCCCATCTCCCCTCTGATTTGCAACAAATAAACTCCCAACGGTGAGCGGATAGTTTCTTCTGGTGCCAATCAAGTGGGAACACTTTTTTCCCCCTGCATCACGGGAGTGATGCCGTATGGACAAGCCATAATTGACTGCTGGAGGTGAATAAATAATTACGAGAATAGTGGGGACGTGGACGGGGGCAGTCTGGATCACAAGGTTTTTATTCATTACAAGTGCCTCTGTGCACAATAGAAAGAAACAGAGTGACTAGAAATGATCCAGCGAGAATTTCCAGCACGCTTGCATTGTTTGTGTCACACAATTGATTTGATCTCTTCTAAAAACAACAAATATAAATAGTCATTACAAATGCATCATTGATAGCATATTATTGTTGAACATTCAATGGGTCTGTCAGCAGGTGTTTCCTCTGGTTACTTTCATTCTGACAACTACTGGTGCACAAACTGTCAATAACAGGATGACGGTTCAACAGCAATTTGATGAGACCATCCATCAGAGAACTCTGTGAGCAGCTGGATGTTCGTTATTATGGTTTTCTTGGTTTTTTTTTGTTAACACATAATATCAAATGTCTACAGAAGAGGATTAGGGCCAGTGAAATCAGGGTTAAGAATACAGTTTCAAAGAAGATTGGGGTTTCAAAATGCAGTATCAAAGTTTTCAAACAAGGGTTTTGGTTTCAAAATAGGGTTTCAAGGTGGGTTAAGTGTCATGTTTGGTCCAGGATATGGACCCAGAAGCAGACAGTAGACGTGAGCCTGGAAACAAAAGTCTTTATGTACAAAATTTCTAAGTAACAAGAAAGAGCAGAGATGGATGCAAAAGGCACCGGAAGGCAAAACATTCTGACAATGTGTAAATGAGTAACTCAAGTATCTATAGAAAAAACGATGCCTATCCCAATGTGACCAATAAAGGACCAACGCCTTTAACATAATCAAGGACCCACAGTCATAAACATTAGGGTTGCAAACAAATGAGGGTTAGCGCTTCAGGTTAAGGTTTCAAGCTATCGTTCAGCTTGTAAACAAGAGTTTCAAGTCAGTGGATGTAGTGTTTCAAACAAGGGCTAGAGTTTCATGACAAGGGTATGATTTCAAATTAATATTTTTAATTCAGGTTTTAAACTGAAGTTATGGTTTAAATTTTGGGTTAGGGATTCAAAGTGGCTTTTTAATCCATGGTTTAGGTTTTAAACTTGTGGTAGGATTTTGAAAGACGATTCAAGACAGTGTTGGGTCTTTGGAAAATAGGGTTTCGAGCCAGAATTTAGATAAGTAGGGTTTCAAACAAAAAAAAACTTGGTATTTTATTCACAATTGTTAAATACACGCAGGCACACACACACACACACACACACACACACACACACACACACACACGCACACAGCTGAACAATGATGGCTAAGCTTCGTGAAATCTCCACATGGTTAAGCTGCTGTCTTAACGCTGCAGCTCTTCCAGTGGCAGAAAAGCAGTGAGTCACACCATGGGTCGTATTGACATTTTTATCATGTGTCTTTGGACATCAATGAGACTGGTCATGGAGATCTTTGTGATTTTTTTTTGGCTCAGCACACATGAACGAAAGTTATGCATCTTTTTAAAGTTGTTTTTAGGGTTTCGAATTTGGATAGTGCTTCAATCAGTGATGGTTCGAGACTAATTTCATATGAGGGGACCAGGCTGCGGCCAGGGGTTTTATCAGGGTCACTGATTTTAAACACACACACACGCACATACTACACGTATGCACACAACAAACACAATACACATATACACCATAGACTCCTTCAAAGTTTGTAAACAAAGTGATGTCATATATGGGTCGCGGCTGAGCTGGGGGCAAAAACATTCAGCGCTTGCTTAAAATTGACAGTTAGCTCATTTCAGAATAGTGTTTACCAAGAATGCTCGACGAAAAAAAAAAAACGGTAATTTGAGTGAATTTGTGAGTAAACTCACTCACCACGACCACAGATGTTACTTTAAAAAGTTTATTCTGACTGATGGGATGATATTTACTGACTGCTATGGCCCCACTTACTGGGTGGACAATAACAGGAACCCAAGGAACTGCCAGTGGTTTCAATTGAAAGTTACAATAGGGTATTTGAATCATGATTTCAGACAGGGGTTCGGGTTTCGAATTAGGGTTTGAATTTCTTCAAATAGGACTTTGAAGATTCGGGTTTACAACAATAGTTAGGATTTTAAGTTTGCGTTAAAAGTAAATATGCAAGTTTCAAGCACTCAAAATTTAACCAGTAATTTAAAGGATTCTAAATTTTAGACAGTTTTTTTTCTAAAAGTAGGGTTTCAAACCTTGGTTAGTGTTTCACAAAACGGCTAGGGTTTCAAAGTAGGGGTCTGAAGACAAGGTTACAGTTAAAAAGAGGGGCTATCAATAAGAGATGTGTCAGTTTTTTTTTTTTTTTTAAATGCTCAGGTTTCAAGGTAAGGTTACGAGCAGGTTACAAGTTTTCAATTGGGGTTTCAAACTAGTGAATTTTCAAGCAAGTGTTTGGATTTCAAATTCGGACTTCAATGGAGGATTTGGTTTCAAAAACACGAGCTAGGGTTTAAGAGTTTCAAGATTAACGTTTTAAATGATGTTTTTTGGCCACGGTAAATGAATTCCAAGCCTGGAATAGGTACTTTAAAACAAGGTTAAGGTTCTGGGTTGGGGGTTCAAATTAGGGTCTCAAGTCTGGGTCACGGTCTAAACAGTCTCAGAGGTTTCAAGTAAGGGCTATAAAAACCAAAATTAAAACAGATTATTACTGATCACAATATTATCGCAATTTGAGAATATCAAAATGAAGAATAATAGTCGTCCTCGTTTCCGAGCCGTCAATTTAATTTCCCTTCCGTCATCTACTACTACCTAATGGCGTAATCTTGAACTACAGGTTCTCACTGATTGGTTTATATTGCGATGTGCTTGTCTCTGATTGGCCCTGGTCTATTGTGCCCTGAAAAACGTGTACTGTACAGAAACACACAGAGTTGGACATTATTTCTAGCAAAACACTGGTTCAATCTCAAGTGGACACTAGTCTTGAATCTTGAAATTTGAAAATCAAGTAGATGGTTTGGTAAATATGAGCATAAAATAAAAATAAAATGTCTTCGCTTTGATCGAAAAGATACGAGAGGACTTTTCGCTTATTGGTAGTTTCTTTCCGGAAGAGAATAGCGACGTACCTGCTTCTTCATAGAGTTTGCGATTCGCCTATTTGAAGAGTATTATTCTTACTATTTATGTTAGTTTTGTGGTGCAACATGGCAAGTTTTCGGACCATGGCGTGCTGTGTGTGTCTCCTTCTCGCGTTCGTGTTAAAGGCAGTGTGCGGCGACATTACGGATGGCAACGCAGAGCACCTTAAACGAGAACATTCGTTGATGAAACCTTACCAAGGTAGGAAGACTTGAACTTTAGCTCGCTCGCTTGCTTTCCTTCACAACTCCAGACATAGTTGTAAACGTTGTTTTTTTTTGTCTCTGATATGCTTTATTCGGCAGTGTATCTTAAACTGCTACTTTGATAACAAGTAATTACGTGGTTGTTCTTTTTCCTACTCATTGTGTAATGTTAATAGCGCTTTGAAGGTAGTCAAAGAAAATGAACTGAAGACTGTGGAATCAAAGAAATCTACAAAAGTACTTAATTGTAAAAGTACTTAATTATTTCCATCATTAACCTGACCAGTAACGCGTACAACTCAATTGAGGGGAAAAGGCTTTTGAGAATGAACGTTCTGGTAAAGAGTTGCATGGTTGTAATAATCAACTGATTTAGAGTTGCATGGTTGTATAAGAGTACATACCCTCTCATAATAGGGAATGTGGTTGTGTTTACCCAATCCCATGACAATGAATGTTAAATGATTGACTGTACAAGGAGCAATATGAGTTTTGCTACACATACCTGTTTTATGCTAAAATAAATAATAATGATAAATAATCTTCTACTTCAGTTAATAACGTGGTAAGTAAATGAGAACTTTTATCATTTCATTTGTGAACTCAAACTAATTTGACTAGCCATCTTCACCACAAGGATTCACCACTAAAAACGTTTACACCTCTATTATCAAAATTAATCCACGATTTTACACATTGTTCTGAACATTGCGTCTGCCTATTTCTTGCTGCTAGAGACCAGGCATCGCTTCCTTTCAAGTCAGGGTTGATATTTCAAATCAACATACTGAATCTCACTGCATATTTCCAGCTATGTGGTGATTATTAGAATGTGTTGTGTTGTATTCACCAACCAGTTGTATGTTGTGTATTAGGCGTGGGCAGCAGCCCGTCCAGCCAGTGGGACTTTTCAGGGAGCACGTTGGTCACCAGCTCCTATGTGCGACTCACTCCAGATGAGAGAAGCAGACAGGGATCCATCTGGAATACTGTCGTGAGCACCTTTTATTTGTTTAATAGTTAATCAAAGTGGGATTCTCAAGTACAACACACCAAAAAAGCAGAAAATGATGAATAGTTCTATATGCAACATCAGTGAAATTACTGGCAAAAAATCACACTGAGAGTAAAGTTTTGTAGATTATTTTTTTTCTGCACTGATTTTGAATAAGCCCATGTTTGTACTATGGCACATTTTAAGAGTAATAATATTATTATTAATATAATATACATTGTATTATCTATTAAATATTAATATTATGTATTTCAATAATAATAATATGTGTTAATAATAATAACAACAACAATAATAATAATACAACCCTAAGTTAGCATGTTGTGTTAAACAAATAAATCCAGAATACAGTGAAGCATGTTTTCAATTTATATTTAATTGAATACACTACAAAGACAAGATATACAATGTTCAAATTGTTCCAATTGGCAAATTGTTCTATTTGGTAAAGATGAGCAAAGGTTCACTTTTTTGAGAACATGTGCATGACAAAATAGTCAAACAGTTAAAGGACCTTCATGTACAATGGCAAGGAATTTAGGACTCATCTACGGTTCATAATACCATTAAAACGTCCAGAGGATTTGGAGAAATATTGTCCCCGGAAAAGGTGACATCACACAGCGATAAATATGACCCTGACCCAGCTTTTTTGGAATGTGTTGCACCCATAAAATTTCATCAACTTGCTAAAAAAAAAGAAGTTTGTCTGTTGGAATATTGCATATATTGTCTTTGTGGTGTATTCAATTATACACACTGTAGGTTGAACGTGATTTGCGAAGCCTTGTTTTCAGTTTTTTATTCATGTTTGACTCAATTTCCCAACGTCATTGGAATTGAAATTGAAAAAAAATAAAATATAGATGTATTTACAATAATATGATATGGAATGTAGTAATATATTTATTTTTTTCTGATTTAAGAGTGTTAGGTTCAGCAACAAGTGTTTTTTCTGAAACATAGCAGGAGATTACAATGCATGGTAAAATCCATATTGCGCAAGCATTTATAGCTTAAACTTCTGAAATAATTCAAAACAACCCGAACAGTAGTTTCTAGTTTTGCTATGAAACAAAGCGAAAGTAGGGCCAGTGGTTGTGAGGCTTTTTTTTTTTTTTCATGCAGCCATGTTACTTGAAAGACTGGGAACTGCACGTCCACTTTAAAATCCATGGACTGGGCAAGAAGAATCTCCATGGTGACGGCATCGCTTTCTGGTACACGAAAGACAGACTGCATGCAGGTAAGCATAGCTGCTGGTTTCGTAATTTTTGTAGCTGCTATTTACGGCGATCGAAGGTACGTTTTGAAAGCCTCATTATATTTTGGCGTACGCGCATGCAATAGCGGCCGCATTGCATCACGTGACTGATGCTTTGTGGCACCTCTGTAATACATGCTCACACCCACACGTCGCAAATTGTTGCTACACTTACTGTCCAGTATTTCTCGTAATCAGTAATTAGTCATAAACTGTGACGACATACTCGGTTCTCGTCAGCTAGATTGCTCAATACAGATTGATCGACTTTTAGTGGGTGCACAGACCACAAACGCCACTGTCAATTTTGGAATTTTCTGGTTATCGAGCTCCATTGTTCCGCTTTGTTCTGCAAAGTAGAAACTGCTACCAGAATTGGCCATAAAACCTATAAGAAAGTCCAACCTGCGGTGTAATCACCGGTATTGGCTGCGGCGGTCACTAGACTAGGTCATTGCTACCGATAACAATGACACCATGAAACGTTTCAAAACATGCTCGCTGTTTGCTGGAATGACGTCACGTTATCGTAAATGGCGCTCGCAATTGCTCCAGTTATACGAGTGTCATTTACAACCATGTCTTTCTCGTATCAATGTGGTGGTCATGAAAAGGTCTTCTTCCTCATTGCTTTTGAAGTAGCCACACAAACGTACTGCTGTGTCACGCGCTCTCTGCCTCCATCTTAGGCTCGGTGTTTGGTAACCAGGATCAGTTTGTAGGCCTGTCCATCTTTCTGGACACCTTCCGCAACGACCTGCAAGGCATGGACGTAAGTGTACGCTGCACGCCACCCTGCCAATGACCGCCTCCTCTGTCCTTAGGACCTGTCTTCTCCGACCACGCCATGTTCCACGGCCTGGCGGTTTTTATCGATACGTACTCAAACGATGACTCGGTTGACGTGAGTGCTGACCTTCTTGTCAGCATGCTGTCGCCAGTTTCATTTTTAAGTTAAAGCGCTACTCCATGTTTTCTTCTCATTTTCTTCTCGTTCTTGTCCACCTTTTTGGTTTGAAGCAGCCACTTTATGGTTATTTCCAAAGGTCCTATAGGACCTGTCTGAACCAGTTTGTCTTAGCTGGAAACCCCTGGCGCCAGAGCAGGTTGTGTCTGCTGTAGTTTGTAGTTCTTTATTTTGACGATGATCCAAGCAGGGCTACAGTAAACATGAGGTTTCTCCACTAAATCAACATCGGGCCACTTTGGAACATCTTCCTTCCGTAAACCCGTGATTATCTGAAAGTTGCTTCCTATCATAGGTCCCCCCCCCCTTCTTTACTAGGTCCCCCCCCATTCTTTAGTTAGTTGGATTGTGTGTGCATACGATATTAACATACCCCAATGTGCTTTCTGCACCAAACTTGCATCCTGATTAGTCAATGTTGTTTGCAGACATGGAAAGGGGTCTATTTTCTGACATCTTATAGATCAAGCCAGTCACTGAATCATGTTAGTGCATTTTTTGCACCATCAATTTGAAATAATGTCCTGTTTTTGTATAAGGGGTAAAAATTTGAATAGAATGTTTTTTGTAAATCTTATTCAGTTATTTGAAAAAGTATTTGACTATATTTCTTTCGTCGATTATCAAAATGATCATCAGAAAAGGAAATCCTGGGTCATTTGCTTAGCAACATGAAATTTTGGGAAGCATGTCTATCAAGACTCCACAAAAAAACCTGCAAGACAAAACACAGCCATTCGGCTATTTTGATATGAAGCAGCCATTTCCAGGTGTCTAGATGAACTCAACTTAGAGATTTTGTTGCATGGTTTCCGGGTTCCACCGTGTTTTTTTAACCATTGCTATTTTTTTTATGTTGCAACATCATCTCTCAGCATTTTCACTCACTTTTTACATAACATTTTTCAATCTGAATATGTCACAGTTTTAAATAAATCAACTCTGTCTGCTTATTGGTGTCCTCAGCGTTCCTTCCCGTACATTTCGGCCATGGTGAACAATGGCTCGGTGAGCTACGATCATGGCAAAGACGGACGCTCGTCAGAGCTGGGGGGCTGCTCGGCCGAGATCCGAAACCGAGAGTTTGACACCTACCTTGCTATTCGCTACTCCAAAGGGAGACTCACTGTATGTATTGTTTAACAACTCTATATTGGTGGAACATGGTAGTCTAGTGCTTTGATGCGGTGTTGCCGCCCTGTAGGTGATGGTGGACGTGGATGACAAGAACGAGTGGAAGGAATGCATCGACATCGGAGGCGTTCGTCTTCCCACGGGATATTTCTTCGGCGCCTCAGCGGCCACTGGAGATCTTTCTGGTTTATCACTTTTACAGTAACTAAAAAAAAAAAAAAAAAATTAAAATGTGCAGTCACAAGAGTAAAGTTAGCATGCTTTCAGTAAAGTATACTAATAAATATTTTATATTATGAGAAAAATAGTCAACTAATAGAAACGTTGAAAGAAAAAAACTCACATTACAAAAATGTTTACTATTACAAGATAAAATACAACAAAACAAAGAAGTTACAAACAGACTACAAACAGTTCTGTGCATTTATAATTGAAGGCTAATGATAAAAGTATTTGTAATGTCCCATAAAAAAAAATTGCTTACTTCATTAATAACTTGCCTTTTGATGATATATACTGTAGGTTGGCTGAGCATCACCTGATTCCATATTTCAGATCAGATACCTGTGATTTATATTCAGATGAGCTTAATTTGAAAACATTTAGTATTATGCTGTACACATTGTATAAAAAAAAAAAAATCTTGTTTGACCTGCAGTGAGAACGTAGCCTTAGAGTTTTGCTTTGTACCTAAGGAAGTAGGCGTTGTGTCTAACATCTTTCCTCCTTCTGGTAGACAACCATGACATAATCTCAATGAAGCTGTACCAACTGATGGTTGAGCATACTCCTGAGGAGGAAAACCTGGACTGGACCAAGATCGAGCCAAGCGTCAGCCTGCTCAAGTCGCCCAAAGGTTGGTTGGTGGGGACACCTGTGTGATGTTGGGCTTGGCCATATAAAATCTCAAAAACAGTCACAAAATTGTAGTTTCCAATTTTAATCAATTTTTTTCACCATTGCTTGGGTGTACTTTGTCATTCCTGAATTTATGTGGCTGCGGTATCAGCCATTAACCAATAGAGAGCGCTAATATACTGTGAAAACGTCATGAGTTATTTGGATGCTGTAGAATGGAGCCGTATTTTGTATTTGAACGAATTTGTATTTACAGCATATATACTTTAATAGTGTTCTGAGTGCAACTATGCGTAGTATGTGGTTCCATTTTAAAACCTTTTACAGCCACACTATCGCCTTTAAGTTACACCGTCATTCATCTCATATATTGCCCCCAAAGGATAAATTTGTCATGGACGCTTAACTGGTCCTGCAGTTTACAATCATCATTTGCGTAACCATATCAGGAATGCCGGTGCAAGCTGCACACTTTAAATAAAGTTCATTTTAATTGGCTTTTCATTTGCACACATCTTGAGGAATTCAAGAGCAGTTAAAGCAGCTGGTTTCTGATGTGCGGTACTGCAATTTGCATATGGTCCGATTAGTCGACTAATTGCAACAACTATTGGAAATAATGTTTTTATTATTTAATGGACAATATGCTTTACCCCACAGACAATATTGACGACCCGACGGGGAACTTCCGTGGCACGCCATTGACAGGCTGGAAGGTGTTCTTGATACTACTGTGTGCACTGCTGGGCGTCGTGGTGTGTGGCGTGGTGGGTGCCGTGGTCTTCCAGAAGCGGCAGGAGCGAAACAAGAGGTTCTACTGAGAGAAAGAGGCCTCGGGAGGAGCAGAGGAACAGCCACTGGGTGGAGGGAGAACTTGTGGTGAACTATTGAAGCACATTTTAATGTGAATCTTTCTTTTTTTTTGTCAAAAGAATGTACAGCTATGGAAGGACTGCTCTTTTTTTTGAGTTGGGGCTGTTTTACTGCCTGTTTAAATGGCAACCTGGTTACCATGGAAACAGCACAACCATTGGCGCTGTCATTTTTTATTTTGTTGTTGAAACTCATAGGTCTTCTCAAATTCAGCCGTTTACCTTTGATGTTGACCGTGAGCCAAATCAACCGTTTTTCCATATCATGTGATCAGGTGGAGTAAACGGCTTTTAATTGTCCACCAGGACATAAACCACTCTAAAATGTGTGAAGAAATGCTCTGGCCGCCTTCTAAAATGCCTCATGAAAAAAGAATGTTGTTAAAGCTAAACAAAATTAATTGCCTTGCTTTGAGCCAGATTGGCCGTCATTACATTGCTTTAATTGTTCAAATTGGGTAAGGCGTCACAAGCATTATGATGTCTTCCACTTTAAATGCTTGGGTTTAACGAGCAATAAGCAGTCTGCACATTTTCCCAAATTCTTCCAATTGACTCACGTGACCGATTTTGACTCAGTTAAAATGGCAGAAGAAGAAATGAGCACTTCTATCAAAGTGTAAACATGTTTAGCTAACATGTTTAAGTGTAATGTCTGGTGGGAAAAAAAATGACCTGAAACATGTTTGTGTTACTAAATTGACTTGTGTGGCTGTGTACTGTATGTTTGGTTACTGAATGTGAGAAATAAAATACTTGACAGCAGCATCTATATGAATTGGTTTAATTGACCCTACACGGATACTGTAGGTCTGTAGAAATGCATGGCCATTAATAAATCGGATCTGCTGCAACTATCTTGGCCTACTGAAGAAATCTCGAGTTCTGTTTAAACGTAGTAGGTCTCAATTTTACCAACACACATAGGAAGAGTTGTTCCGTGTGTGCAAAAAGCATAAATTCATATTTTTGTGTTTGTTTTACTTGAGTGTTTCTGGAGAACTACGCATTTGTCGCACATTCAAGGATCTTTTACAAGAAAATAAAATACAGGTGAGGCCAAAAGTAGGTGTACAGTTCCAATGTATGGTTGTTCTTTTGGAGTGTTCAACTTAAATGCTTTGTTGTTGCAGGCTGGATCTGGCGTAAGATGATGTATGTAGTACATTGGTTCAGGCATGCACATATTTTGTTGATATTTAAAATGACATGTCTGTCTTACATCTGTTTTTTTTTTTTGCTGATAACTCCACTGAATGATATGACGGTGTTCTTCTAACCGTCTAACCTGGCTCGCTTCACAGACAGCTGTCATGTCTTGTTTCAATTATTTTGAAGATCTCAACTAGTAGTTTTCCGCTCCTTACCCTGTTTGTGTTATTAACATGAATGCATCCAATTCAAACCGTAAAACCATTATTCTAATTTTAAAACATCTTTAATCATCGTTATCAATACAGAAATGCACAACATTCTGCATTGGCATGTTCAAACATGGCCAATCAGGATCTTCTGTTCTCAGTAGAGCGAGCACAGACACACTCTTTTGCAGAGATGTAACTGTCTGAATTTATCATAACTTTAGGCACTTTTATTACTAGTCTTCTGTCTGTGTGGACTAAATGCATATAAAGTCAAATTTCTAAAAGTCACGTGCTTCCCACACGATTCCGTCCATCAGCGCAGGTCCCTCGAGGAGGCGGGACAAGCAGCCGTCAGTCATGTCAACTGATGCTTTACGTGCGTGCGCGTTTTTCTCTACTCAAAAAGCAAAGAGAGAAAGACCTAACACAGAAATAGTGTCAGCAACTGTGTAGTTTCTAACTTGCACCAAAAGATGGTACTAATACATTGTAAAAAAAAAAAAAACGTATGCAAACATATACACAGGCAACACGGACTGTCTAGTCTCCCAAAAGAACTTGAGGCAACCAATCTGTTTAGCGACACTACGTTGGCTAATCAGCTACTCGCTGAGGATATTGCAGCCACAAAAATACGTATTTTTAAAGTTTAAAATGTTTTGATTAAAACTTACGGCTTTTTATTTATTTTTTTGTTGAATAGACAAGGCTCGAGACTGTACCCATGGCATTAGTTGGAAAATAGCAGTTTTTAAACATTTGTGTATTTAATAGAACAAACAAAAGTCATTTCTTTTGTGCATTCAATGAAGAAAAAATAATGATAAGTAAAAGTAAATAGATAAATAGACAGACAAGAGGACAGACAGATAAAAAAAAAAGAATAGAATGTGACGTTCTTTTCAATTGAAGAGCCACAGCTGTGTTTGGTGTTTTTCCCTTTGTCACCATGTTGATGTGATGTCCTTGGAGGACGAAAAAGAAGTCGTTGCTTCTTTAGTAGGACAAATTCAAGAAGAGTACTGAACTGGAAAAAGCTGATCAAAGTTTATCAGGCAAAATAAGGAAACACTTGGTCCGAGAATAATTGTGTCGAATAGGCAGCATGAAACGACTTATTTATTTATTTATTTATTTATTTATTTATTTATTTATTTATTTATTTATTTATTTTTATTTGTCTATTTGTTTGTTTGTTAAAACATTACAATCCTAACCCTAACCCTGATCACAATCACCCAAAAAAAAAATCAATAACGTAAAATTAGCACTATTTTACCCTATATAATAAAAATGAGAGTAATCATCTGGTAATAATGTTTCATTTTGTGTCACTATTTTTTTTACACATTGAGATCCGATCGATTCTTGGTTAATGCATCATGGCTCCAGATTGCCACAATGACACAACTTTTTAGTTTTGTTCCCTCCAGTTGAAAAATTGTGTGTATTATGATGCTTTGAATAATGTCAGCATGTAAAAATGTATTGACGATTGAGGTGCACGGCAAGGAATAAGCAGCTTTGCCAACACAGGAATTTAATCTGAGAAATAATGTTTAAATGCAAGAGCAAGCAGAAGATAAAAAGGCATCAAGCTTATCATTTGTTGAATGTGGAAAAAATGTCATCTGCTTGTTTTTTTTCCAGAGTAACAGTGGCTATGTACCTGTCAACAATCGAGGCAGAGTTTCAATCCAAATCCTGCGATCAGACGTGTTAATCAGATATCAACAATGGCAAAGCCTTTTGCGCACCGTGAAATTAGCATCAGCTCAGGTGGCAAGGAGCTAGCGCCCGTGGGAAGGAAAAGGACTTTGTTCACAGCAAAATAACGGCACCAACTCGATTAGCCGCCTTCAAAGACGTTTAATCACTGAGGCTGAAAAGGAAGGAGTAAAAAGAGCAACGTACGTGACACATTAACAAATCAGGGAGATCCGAGATCAGAGACCACTTGCTGCTCACTGACTCCAAACTAATTTGCAGATACAGTCACTTTTAATTGGCCAAAAGAAGAAGGCTAATATAGCATTGTGATGTTGTAATGTATAGTGGTATCTCTACTTAGTAATTTAATTCGTTCCACGTTCGGGTTTGTAAGTAGAAATGTTTTAAGTAGAAGCAACGTTTCACATAGGAATCAATGTAAAAGCAAATGATGCGTTCCGGACTATCCCATAAGTCACACTTTTGCCCTATTACTCTGTATAAAAAACACAGAAAACAAAAACAACTGTTTTATTTTTGTTTTTTCAAACCTTTATGACCAAAACTTCATTGTTGACCTTTGACACGGCCCTCCCCTGTCTGTTGTGGGAGTTTTCCCCTGGCAGGAAGGGGTAGGGCCATCTGAGTGGTGGCACCTGTGCTGTGCTCATTCACTCTCTCTGCAACAACAGGTAACACTTTTGGGTTTGTCTTCAGTTTGTCTTATGTTTCCTTTATATTTGATAACGTCTGGGGCGGCGGTTCAGAAGTCGAAATTTGGTTCGTAAGTGGATATAAAACAATCGCCAGGCTCCAGTTCGTATCTCTAAAAGTTTGTAAGTATCGGCGTTTGTAAGTATAGAACAATCACAACTCAATCTCAAATCATATTTTTCCAATTAAAATGAATAGAAATTATATTAATCTGTTCCAGCACTCCCCAATCAGAACACGACAAAGTTTAATGAAAAATTAGCATTTTATAGTGTTAAAAACCTCATTTGCACAACGGGTCACATATCAAACATGAGCTTGAACCTAATCACCAATAAATGTGTTAGCAATCAAAGTTATGTTTGTGTATTTTACTAAACTTTCTTGTACTTGGGGAAACCAACATGCTGTACCCATTGAAATGGCAATTAAATCTCTCTCTGACCATAACATTTAAAAACATACACACGAGTGAGTCGCTAATATAGGGGTCACCTGACTCAAATGACCAGCTCATCAGAAAATTCTCTGCAAGCATGATAATGATCCTGATCATTTCAATGAGGTGTTGAAGAATGGATACATCTAAAACACTGTGGACTGATATAATGCTACGCCCACAGCTCAGTGTGGTTTTGTAGAAGAAAGCATGCTGGGAAAACAAAACCAATAGCAGAAGTGTCAAGGTCACTATGCAACATCAACTCGGAATGGAGGATGAGGTGGTGGTGGGTGTCGGGGACGACCATTGAATTGTTATTTCTTGGGCTTTTGTGTCAGCTTGTGTCATCGTCCTACTTGTTCTTACAACTAAGTGTAATTTAAAGTGTGACCTAGTTTTCTTCTGACCTTCTTTCAACCAACACTGTATACTGTACAGTGCTTCTTGAGAATTCAATCTATTTCAGAATCAGAATCAGCTTTATTGGCCGAGTTTGTGCATGCCAAACAAGAAAGTTGACTCCGGTTGATCTCAGCCTCTGTACAACATTTAAATGACTGCCAACATTCAGGTGACTAACAACATTTAGATGGCAAGAGCAGGATAATATTGCCCAGTGATGTCTCTGAGACTCTGAGTGGTGTGAGTTCATCAGAACGACTGGGCCTGGGGGAAGAGGCTGTGTCTCTGTCAGCTGGTTTTGGCGTACAGCGCTCCACCTCCTGTCTGTACGTAGTGTCGTCACCGTCCCGGATCGGTCCAATGAGTGGTTTTGTCCGCATACTTAACGAGCTTCACAGAAGGGTCTCCTGAAGAGCAATCGTTGGTGTAGAGAAAGAAGAGCAGTGGGAAGAGTACACACCCCTGGGGGGGCACCAGTGCTGGTGGTCCGGGTGTCGGATGTGATGGTCCCCAGCCTCACCTGCTGTCTCCTATTGGTCAGGAAGCTGGTGATCCACTGACAGGTGGAGGCAAGCAACGCAAGCTGGATGAGCTTCTGGTGGAGGATGTCGGGAGCAATGGTGTTGAACACCGAGCTGAAGTCCACAAACAGGATCCTGGCGTACGTCCCTGGGGTGTCTAGGTGGCGCAGGATGTAGTGCAACCCCATGTTGACCACATTATCCACCGATCTGTTTGCCCGGTAGGCAAATTGCAGTGGGTCGAGCAGGGGGCCCGTGATGTCCTTCAGGTGGCTCAACACTAACCTCTCATAGGATTTCATAACCACATGTCAAGGCGTCATTCAATCCTGTGATGGCGGGCTTCTTGGCCACCGGTATGATGGTGGAGCTTTTGTGGGGGGAGGAGCGGAAGTTGATTGTGATGCAGGAGGTCCTGTTGTGTGGCTGGACCGTTCAAACCTGCAGTAAAACCTGTTTAGCTGGTTTGCAAGCGTTGGGTTCTCCACAGGACAGGGGGTTGGTCTCTTGAAGCCCGTGATGCTCTGCAGGCCTTTCCACACTGATGAGGGCTCAGGATTGGCTGAGAAGTGTCCCTCCAAACTCTGCCCAAAGCTCTTCTTAGCTTTCCTGATCTCTCGGGTCAGTGTGTTCCTGGCCTCCCTGAACAGGTCATGGTACTCACTCCTGTAGGCCTCCTCCTCGGCTTTGCGCAGCATCCTGAGGTTTGATGTAAACCACGGTTTGTTGTTGTACATGCAGAAGGTATTAGTCAGCACTCACAAATCCTCACAAAAGCTGATGTATGATGTCACAGTATCGGTGAGTTCATGCAGGTCTGAAGTTGCAGCTGCTTCAAAAACACCCCAATCGGTGCAGTCAAAGCAGGCTTGGAGGTCATGCTTTGACTCCACTGTCCTCACCACAGGCTTAGAGGTTTTTAATTTCTGCCTGCAGGTTGGGATCAGATGAACTAGACAGTGGTCGGAGAGTCCCAAAGCTGCACGAGGCACAGAGCAGGCACAGAATTTGTTCTTTTACTACTCTTTTCAATGCAAACACTGGTCTCAAATCGTAGTTCCTTATTGAATACAAAACTGTACCTTATTACACTGACAAATGGAATAATAACATGGTTACATAGAATGTAAAGTATTCAGCAGTTTGTGTATCACAATTTAATGGTGATATCCAACTCATTGTGTTGTTCCTTCTGGTGTGTCTCCTATTGGCACCACGAAGTTGCGCAATGTTAGTCTGGCAAGCCAAAGCCACTTACCGTATTGGCCTGAATATAAGACGACCCTGATTATAAGATGACCCCCTCGCAAAAAAGTAACAGGCACTGTGGCTCATAGGCGCATACAGGCAAATTCAAAAATCAATTCTGCACATGCGTTAGTTTCCTGTGACACGCTGTTAGCTCGCGCACACACCCAAACACACATAAAATTGGACTAGCATATCCTACCTCCTGCTTCATGTACCATCTGTCTTTTTATCCCAATGCACACACACACACACCACTGTTTTATAGTTGTCTGTGTAGTTGTTTTTTTCATTTGAGAGTGTGATGCTCTCTCATTCAAAGTATTTTTTCTGGTATACACTAGTATTCAGAGTGTTGTTCCACCAATTAAGCTTTAAATGTGGAGGGGGAGTTTCGGCTCTGTTCTCCCGCAGTTTTTCATTATTTTGTCAACACGGCTTTTGCAGCTTGGCGTGACGCCGACATCGTTCATTCTCTCTTCTGGTTGTCTTCATTCACTTTTTCCTCTTTCCTCTAATCTCTCCACATTGCAGCATTCACTTCACCTCGTTAAAAGTCTCTTTCACTTGAGCACGTCTGTTCACTGTCTGCATAATACTTTTGTTTAAAAGAGTCACTCCAATGAATTGTAATCTTGTTGTTTTCTTTTGTTTCATTAAAGAAGGGCAACTAATTATTCTTACAAATTCAAAACACAAAGCACCATGTTGCGCCCCTAAAGACATTCGAAATTAAGTAGGAAAAACATTTATAATTGACGGACACGGTACTGTATTTGCTATTATGCTCTGTTGTTCATGAATCAAAGCACTCTAATTTTCAGAATGCTTCGGGAAACCATAGTACAAAATTTGAATCTTGATGTGTAATTCCATTTTGAATGCATTTTTATCCCACAATCCTTAATCTTTTGAAAAAGTTATGCTTGTCAGCTCTTGACACTTACGTTGAACTAATAAGGCAGCAGGCCTACTGAGATCACCTCCTAAAATGTGTCGTGATGGAGCAGGAAACCATCCATCCATCCATCCATCCATCCATCCATCCATCCATCCATCCATCCATCCATCCATCCATCCATCCATCCATCCATCCATCCATCCATCCATCCATCCATCCATCCATCCATCCATCCATCCATCCATCCATCCATCCATCCATCCATTTTCTGAACCGCTTAGTCCCCACGGGGGTCGCGGGCGTGCTGGAGCCTATCCCAGCCGTCATCGGGCAGTAGGCGGTGGACACCCTGAACCGGTTACCAGCCAATCGCAGGGCACACAGAGACAGACAACCATTCGCACTCACACTCACACCTAGGGACAATTTGGAGTCTTCAATCGGCCTACCAAGCATGTTTTTGGTTCCTCTGAGTCAAAACTAAAGTCACTATCATTTGAGCAATTATTTGCCTTGACTTGCGATCACAAACTGTGTGGTGGGAGGAAACCCAATCCGGCTCACTTCACAATAAGCAATGATGATTTCATTCAAAGGAGCTGTTCAATTCCTCTCGCCGTGGAAGTTTATCGTCAAACCAAACAAATATAAACATGAAAAAATGAAAATATTTCAAACAAACTCCGGGATAATAGGGTCGAAAATCCCTCAGATTTATTTGCATTATTGTTGTGATCTGATTTATGTCACGAGTCACTGATTTATGATTACACCACACTTGTTTGGTTCGATTTTCTTTTCTTTCTATTGATATTTTAGCAGACACACGCAGTGAGAAATTGGAATTTATGCTGTTGTGGGATTGAACACAGCCGACTTGTTTCCTGAAAAATTTAAGCGGTTCCTTGCGTTCCCTTCAAAATCAGTTCAAGAGAGGCACACAGTCTACATGGCATAACAGGTGACCCCATAATTCCTGTCAGTAATTATTACGCTTATTCCTAGGGTACCGGAACATAACTTGGAAGGTGCGGACGTACCACAACAGTTGCAGTTCAAACAAAAGTATATTTTTGTCGGCAGCAAAATGCGCAGGCTGGACATGGCCAAGAGAGCAAACAAAACTTCCCTTGACCAAAAATAATGAAAATCCAACACTGGTCTCTTACTTGACGTACTACAAACATAAACAAGAGAAAAAATCTATCCATTTGGGGCCCGAAGCTTGTTTCTTAATGGCCCGCTGGTACAGTCTCCAAATACTCAATGCAAACACAATTTTGCACAATCCTCGACAACCAAAAACTAAGCATAACTAAAAGTCTTCTTTCACCAACATCACACTGTATGCGCCATTGTGCTTGTTGACGGATCCGTCGACAGTTTAACGCAACCTGGAGGTCAGTACGACTCCATTCGGGGCCTGCGACCAATTCTGCCGCTTTTCCTTTCATTATCTGTGCATCTTCAGGCAAGCGGCGGGGCGGAACGCCGACGGATCGGGTGACGAGACGCTCGCTGTTCCCTCTCTGCGGGCGCCTGCTTCAGTTTTCTTTTCATCCCGGTGTGGAATGTAATCAATTCCATTCTCAGGTAGAATGGAATTGGTTTGATCCCTTTGGTGGTATGCAAGCAATTTTCTTCCCCCATATGGAATGTAATCAATTGTTGCACAATTAGCCTCAACGTGCGTGCCCTGAAAAAATATGATCTGCTGCTGGCCAGAAAGCAGCGTCGTGTTTGACAACCTTTTATAGAGCTGAGGAACATGTTTTACCTTAGAAAAAAAATGCACGGACACCACCAAACATAATTGTCACAAAAAGTATGTATACTAAAATAATCCTGCACTGGAGCTACTGTACAAGGTGAAGGTAAAGGCAGTGACAGTGCAAAGCAAACAGCTTGGGATCTATCAGGATTTTTACTTCCTGTAGGCTCTTTTCTGCTCAGGTTCACCTACTGCCATGGCTTCCTGCCCACCTTCTGTTGAGATTTATTTCTGGAGCCCACCACCACCATCGTCCCACCTCCTCCTCGCTTATCCCTCCGTCCACCTCGAGCCTTGCAGTATGCGTTCTATCACAGTTCCCTTCCTCTATTCTTGTTTTACTTTCGTGGCGGAATCTTCTCCCGTTCATTTTTGACCATATGTCCGTGTGTCACCATGCGCCGCCTTAGTTTCATTATCCCCTTCTTTGTGTACTTCTGCTAAATGCAAATATTACAGTCTAGTATTGCAAAAAAAACCTCAAATCATCTTAAGAAGATTACAGATGCTCACAGAAAAAAAAAACAGTGACTCCCAAACTTCATCCGAGTAGAATTACTGATACTTTTTCACACGTTATTCAAATGTGAGGGGAAAAAAAAAGGTCAACAGACATCCAGGCCAAGGAAGGAGCACGCTGTGTCTTGCCTTTCCTGCAGTCTTTCTCCACATGTCCATGTGTCATCTTTCGGCAATGGAATGTTGGACACGATAGACCAGGACAGCTTCCCTTTGCCTTCTGTCACAGCTCTAAAGGGCAAGTTACAACATTCTATACATTTTACTCTCAATGTGCTCAATAATAATGCACACATAGGCCTTGTTTTCATGGAGGGTTGTTTTGATTAGTCGCATCTTCTGCCATTTTCTAAACATGGATAAATCAAGATGGGGTTGTAAGGTACATAGGGTTGCTCAATTAATCGAACTTTAATCATGGTCACGTTTGGCTTCCACAATTATACGAACCTTATTTTTTTATTATTTATTTCCACTGAAATGTGAGTTTCTGCATAATCAAGAGCGTTTTCAAGCAGTACTCAGCCAACTGCCACGGGCAAACGCAAGGTTTAGCCTTCCTTCATTAAGATACCAAAATAACAAGTGAGATAACATCAAATTAAATCACCCTTGATAAACTTCAAGTTCTTGAATTTATTATATAAATCATCATTTATTCTAAAATGATATTCCATTCATTTTAAAGTTTGAGTCCTAAGTTCTCATTTTGCACTGAAAACTGTTTAAAAGTAGTTTACCCCCCTTCACATAATGAACAATCGTGATTAATAATAATTATTGATCAATATCCTGATTCTCATTTTCACGATAATTGTGCATCTCAACCAGCAAATCGTTTTATGATATTATAAATCATGTGGTAGGGGTGGGTGGGGGACTAAAAATTGTATTATTCGGGTTTGGTGAACTCAGTATTTTATCCCTGCTTTTTACAGATCATGTTCTTTTGCTTCTTCAAGGCACGATCTTCAATTTTCACCGGTGGAGCAATTCGCACCCGAGTGTGAAGAAATTCGGATGAGAATCAGCTCGTCCAAATCTAAGACGATAGTCCTCATGCCGAAAAGGGTTGAGTGCCCTCTCCAAGTCGACAATGAAATACTGCCTCAATTGGAGGAGTTCAAGTGGAAGGGAAGAATGGAGCAGGAGATGGACAGGTGGATTGGTGTGATGTCTGCAGTGATGCAGACCCTGTATGAATCTGTTGTGATGAAGGAAAAGCTTTTAATGTAGCGGACAATCAACATTCCCACCCGTATCTATATCTAACTATGGATATTCATGCACATTTCAACCACAATGACATATGACTTGGACAGAACAGGATTTGAAGAGTGGACTCTTTGGTTGCAAGAAGACCTGCTCTATCTCCTGAGCCACAGGCGCTCCGTAGTTCGATGTCTCTGGAACTAGTGTGAGTATGTCAGGGTCAGCCCTGATTATCTCCTCTATTTATCATCATGATTTGTCACCCCCACCCACTTGCCTTTAAACCGCTCGCCTTGCTCTTATCTGATGTTGAACACCAAATTCAGACTGTTTGGATTGATGTGGGCCGCAGCTCCCCGAGTACTAGATAAGCAGAGCACAGTCTACATCTTTATTCACATGTATGCATACTTACATCCAGTGGGTTGAAGAGATACCAGCACTGCCCTCATCACTCTGCCTCCAGGCCATGTACTTTGTTTTGCAGGGTTGACACAAGACACCACAAGACACACTACACAACTTCTATAGACCCTGAGATTGATTCCAAATTGACTGAAAGCCACAATAGAGTCACTTTGATGAAGCAATGGTAAACTGAGTTATTATCGGTTTATTGTTTACCTTCCTCATTAATTTGTTTTTTATATTTATTTTCAGAAAATCAAAGACTTAAAAAAGACGTTTCGGGAGACTGGTCCCTCTCTCTGACACATTACGGATAGTGCATAGTCTGAAATATGTTACTCTATTGAGAAATTTTCCCAGAAAAATGATTTGAAAGCCACAGTATTTCTGCACTTGCTGTATTGTGACTGACCGTGCTGGACAACCAAGTGCAACACAATGCATACTTTATTGAAATGGTGGGGAAAGGGAAGCAGGAGGCTGGATTGCTGGTGTCACCGGAGTTGCAGGACAGCAGAACGAAAACTGGCTGGTGACTGAAGCCAGGCAGCAACGAGAAGCTGGCCTTGAACCCTAATAATAATATTAATAATAATAATAATGATAACACTACTTATAATTAATTAACAATTATTGATTAATTATACAGTTCTAGCAATGACTGATCAGTTTTCATTCATTAGCCTTTCCTACATGATTTGTCAATCAAATTTTTACCTCCATTAAGAAACAGTTATGCAGCAATGTAGATCTACTAGTAATAGTAGTTGACAGTTTGCGCAAGGTCAGACCAGGCTGCTCTATTTATGTTCTTACAGGAAATGTTGATAGGGGTCCCGCAATGATGTCCCAAGAATTTTTTTTTTTCTAAAAAGTTCTCCGCCAACATTTATTCAGTTGATAACCTTAAGAGACAGGGCTAATCTTGATTGTCTTCTTCTACCACAGCCAACCCTCCCCTGTTCTCAAATCTTAAGGGCCAAAGATGTCATTTAAGGTAACACACAGGTCAGTTTGTCGTAATACCTCCAGCACCCTCCCACAATGCACACACAACAGGGCCTAGAAAATTTGTAGTTGCCTTTTCGGGATAGCAACAACAAAATAGTTCAGTACAATTCCAAACAACCTGAAGATAGCTTTAAGCATTCCACAGTGGCGGCATAATATTTTTTTATTCCTACTCACATTTTTCAAGATTTTAATATTTAAAAAAAATCAATAAAGATAGAAACTTTTAATATGTACAACAGAATCTGTACAGGCAGTTGGCAAGTCATCTGCTGCAGTTCAAACAAGCCCTTCTTGTAAGGTTTATTTGTAATTTTCTTCAGGAGATGAACGTATTTTGAAACGTTGTTTGGCAGCAAAGTATGTTCTTCACCATAAAGGTCCAGATGTTTTTGTACAAAAGACATTCTGAAATTCTAGGTACTGTAATTGGGGCAAAAAAATGGAGCAAGCTCCTACCTGAATTTGATGAACGGATGTAATTCTAACATCAACAAAAATAACAAATAATGTGCGATAAGCAGCAGTTGAAGCAGTTGAGTCCTTGCCCGGAGGCCTGCAGGCGCAATGGGGGGAAGCATGGTTGACAATCTGGGCAAAAAGTGTGTGTGTGTGTGTGTGTGTGTGTGTGCGCACATGCGTGTTTGCGTGTGTGTGTGTGTGTGTGTGTGTGTGTGTGTGTGTGTGTGTGTGTGTGTGTGTGTGTGTATGCGTGCGTGTGCATGCGTGTGTGTGTGTCGGAGAGGAGGACCCGGGTGAGAAAAGGGTGGAGGAGAGCTCTGTTGAGGGAGTGTCGTCTTGCATTGTATGTGAAGCAAGTCAGAAGTTGTCTCAAGCAGAGACAAGTAGTTCCACATTAATTTTCTAAGCACCTTTTTATCATTATTTATATATATTTTGTTGCAGTGGATTCAACATCAACAAACCAAACATGGGACTAAATCACTTACACTGGATTTTGCAAGTTCCTGAGGTGTGAGGAGGAGGAGGAGGAAGGAAGACGACATTGACATCAGGTAGCATTTATTCACTTCTTGGAGCCCTTAATCTTACCTGGGAAGTTCCTTACTCTGTCATTGTTAGGAGGGGAGGGGTATGGAAGAACACCTCAGTCAATTACTGACACAAACATCTTGTTCAAAAGCCCTCACAAAAGAGGGACAAGGCGTTTGTCACTTCCCGAAAGTGCCCCACTTTAGTGTAGCTCAATTGTCACATGGAATGGATGTTACTGTGCCTTAGAGACCACCCCCCAAAAGTTGACCTTTTGCAGTATTCTTTATATTTATTGTATTACGTAGTTGGAAATTGATCAAGCGTCCACACATTCAATAAATTAACTACAAGCAGGCAATGTAGCTGCATTGTCAGTTTACTCATAGGGTGGACAATGACAGGGTGGACATTTTTGGCATTCTATGGGGACATGGTGGCCCTTCACTCAGGAACATGATTTTAATAGCAAGTTGACTATTGTGATTAACAAATTAATTTGTGAAAACTTTATGAAACCTCATCGTAGGGATCTCTACCACCATGTATTGCAGACATTTATTTTCACCTCATCAAAATCTCTTTGTTTCTTTTCTTTATGTTCAGCCTGGAGCTTGTTGTATCTTGTGTTTCCCAAGAAAATTCTCCTGTTTGATTCTGCCTCATTTCCTTGTTAGCAGTCAGTTCAGCATACTTCTCTTATTGCCTCAGGGTTAAGAGTTTGACTTACCCCATCTCCACTTAGCTGAGAGCTCTTGTCTTTGTTTCCAAACAGGCAACAAAAGCAGATAACACTGTCCTTATTTGTGCTTTACACACGCCAGGGTGTGCTTATCTTTTCTTGTTTTTCTGATTTGCAAAATAATAATTATCCAGTCTGCGGCCCTCTTGAATCCTTGGAAATAGTCTGTCCTTGACCTGAGCATAAGCTTCCTGCAATATTGAGCAGCCTTCATTGGTGATTGCTGTTCTTATCATCTTCAAGAGGGCAACACAGATTAATGTGATGAAAGTGATGAATGAGATGGCATCTCACAATCCAACTCTTCATCATTCTCAGGGCTACACTAGCTTTCTCCTGGATGCATTGCTGTCTCATTCTGAGAAAGAACACATAAAACAGAGTTAATCTTGTACTTTGTGACATGCTGGCTCTTGCTGTTATGCACATTTGGGCTTTTATTTTCATGCCTAGTGTAAATCTGGTGAAAAGTGCTGTCTCTGGCAACATGCAAGTTGCAGCTCAATTTTGACTTTTTTTTTCTTTTGCCCATATGCAACATATCTAATGTATTCATGCACTTTTTTTTTTTCTCAAATTTGACCTGGGCCTCTTTCATGTGTGGATATATATGATGAATCTGTAGTGTGAACGCTCATCTGTACAAATCTCTCCTACACATCATCAACTGTGAGGCAGAAGTGATAACTAGTTTGCCACAGTTCTTGAGTCATCTCACAAATTTTGCCCAACTTAGCATTTGAGGCCTAAGGGGATTTTAATGTATCATTTGGAACTCACTGGCCGTGTTCTTTTATGATAAAATAATTGTCAACAGCTTTTCTTCTACAAACTAACCCAGAAAAATGTGAATCAGAAGATTTTATTTTTAGTCCCAGCCATAATTTTAACATAAATCCTGCTCATATAACCAAAGAGGAATTGTTTTGTTGCATCACCCAGACAGTCATACTGTTCAAATGACTTAATTGGCTACTCTTGTTAAAAGTCGACCTTATTAATTGCATTTGATAACGAGGCTGTCTGGAGACGAGGTGATTGAAAGGAGACGCAGATGCGCTCTTCGTCTTTATTGCCTCAAAATAAGGTGCTTCATTTAGTCATGTTGGATGGATGGATGGATGGATGGATGGATGGATGGATGGATGGATGGATGGATGGATGGATGGATGGATGGATGGATGGATGGATGGAAAGGCCATTCGAGAACACATAAAGTCGATCTTTAACTTTTTAGTGCACATTAATTGATGGCTTACATTTAGTTCTTGCATTAAGATAAACTTGTTTCTGTGCGGCATGTTCTAGATGTCCCCAAAGACAACAAACTACACACCTGCACGCGAGCACACGAACACACACAAAAATTTAGGCAAGCGGGCAGGCACACAAATTCCTCAGCGACATTCCTTATTCGAAAGCTCATCCTGTCAATCACCCAACTCAAGTGAATGACTGATGCTGTTTTGTGTGTGTGTGTGTGTGTGTGTGTGGGTGTGCCTGTGTGTGTGTTCGCACGTAAGTGTGTTTGCAGGGAACCACTTTTTAAAACCCAAACAAGCACCTCACCAAAACTTCTCACCCTTAAAGTGGGGGTTAACCTTTGAAAGATTTATATGCACTTTATAACATTGATTACAAAGCATTTGTGAGATTGTAATTAACCATGTTTAACACTTTCATAAGGAAATATATCAAATGTATTACCTACCTAGTTTGTTCCTGCTTTTTAAAGATATGTGGTAATAAGTGTGACTTAAGAATCTTAAACCAAGTGGGCTGAGGCTAAAATAGATTTTATTAATGATTTTTTGCATCTTTTGTTAACGTGTAAAATATATTGTTTGCTAGGATGGCAGACCCCAAAGTGACCTCATGTTTTATCTTTATAATACAATTTGTTAAGGATTTACAACATACTTATTAAGCACGTATACAGTAAACCCTTTAGAAACCATTTTGGTATCTTGTAACAACATACTCATAAACTCTTTTCAGATCTCCTTTCAGATTATCAGTGCTAACGACACAGCCAAAGGCTAACAAACTGCCTATGGAATGTGAGAAATGTCCAGGAGTCGGGGCTGCGGGGCTGAACGTGTTACATGTTTCCACAATGGATTCTGCTGGGAAGTTGTTGAGGGACAGTTGAAAGGTCAGAGGCATTTGCGCACAGATGGGATGCAGGGAAAGCTCATAAAGCTGTCACACTCTTAATTTATTTTTTTACCTCCACTGGGGAGGACAACTTAGAGCAGGGAGGAGGACATTGAGTAAAAATATAAAAACAGGTGGTCCAATTTGTGACGCGTCCGTTAGCATTCTTGTCATGAATTAGTAGTTTGCTTCTACAGATCAACAAAACAACTGAGCCAGATTTGATTTTAGTATTTTATCGGGATACAGCAAGAACTGTATTGTTTCTGAGTATCATGATTATGAGTATTGTTGTTGTAGCTGCTGGTCAACAGGTGATGTTTGAAGTCTAAATTGTGCAAAGCGTTTGAGCTCATATATTTCATACCAATTCTCAATGCCTCATTATGAAAGAAAAGCTGTTTTTAACTGAAAAATATCACTCGAGCAATGACTCATATCTTGAAAACTCATTATGTCAATGTTAAGTCACTCTTAAGTTTAGGTACCACCGTAGTGTTTTGATAAACAGGACATTTATTTCTGGGAGGAAGCCCTCGTTTTTGTTGTTGGTAAAGAAAAACACACATTGTGGTGATGTGATGCAAATAAGAATTTGACAGAATTAACTAAACAAATTGCATCCGCCACAAATTACATGATGTAAAAGGGCAACAATCTCTATCTCATTCCCTCAACAATTTTGCTGCAAGTTGCTACAAGTGTATAAATGCTTGTGTTTTCCGATGCCTGATAACACAAAACATCTGCAATTGCAACAGTCAATGTCACAGCTGAATTGAAACTATTGTATCCGTTGTAATATAAGTGAAAAGGGGTAACCTTGAAATAGCACAGTGAAACCTGTCTCCCTTTCTATCTCTCTATCTTCTTTTTTAGAGCTCTTTTTTATTATTTATTCCTTTGAAAATAACTCGTTTTCATTTTTTTGAGTTGCTGTTTTATTTTTGTTTCCAGCCTAGGAACTACTGTCCATGAAGCTGGTAAATTTGCATGACCACTAACCTTTCTCACAGCAATTAACATTCTTTGGAAGTTAAGAGTGATTTCTTTCAAAAAACAAAAATCTAAAAAATCTAAAATCTAACTTGTATAAGTTGTAAAATATAGTTATTTTTCAGACCAAGGCTCGTGCCCTTCATGCTTTGTGTACTATATTACCTGCTGGCAGTTTCTTGAGCAATAAAAATAAGCCTTGAACGTTTTGGACAAAGAATTTCCGTATAATTTAGGCAATTTTTTCTTGGTGCATCCTGCTCAGTTTTGCAAATGGTATCTCATTTTTCAAGATTTCCAAAAATTCCTGATACTGTGAATGCAATACTCGCATAGCCTACCCACATTGCTGATGGAGTTGTCTTGAAGCATGCCTCATGGAGTAGTGAAACGATATTGGGGAAAACAAACAACAAAGCATCTCCCATATTAAGAGGCCTTCCAACCGCTAGGGTAGTGGGGAAGCTTACATATATGGACCACCTCCCACACACACAGTTTTGAAACAATGGCAAATGCTCAATAATTACACCAAGCACAGCCTTGACTCGTTGCTGTGGATGGCCTCACGCATTACACAATGCAACACAATCATGCCACACTATGTACTATTTACCACATAACAGCAGTCTGTGATGGTGACCTACGACTTATGTATTGTATTGTGTATCTTAATTTTTCAGCTTTGTCGGGTAGTGCGAAAAGAGCTACAGGCAGACTACTGTCTTCTTCAGCTCTGTTGCAAACTTTTTATGACTTTTTGTCAATGGCTCAGTGAGTGTTTCATACCTTTCACTCACATTGAGCACATCAAGGGTTATTGTGAGCGTTATACAAGAAGCTCCGAAGCTAATCACTTTGTTTTTACTCGGTAAACATTTGCGTGGGTCGTGGTATGCCCCATCCCTCCCTCCTCCAGGCTGTAATGGGGGTTCAAGGTATAGCCATGAGGAGGATGGATTAGGCAACACATTGAAAACACACAAACAATCATGAACTCCATTTGAAGCTAATGAACGCTGTCAGCCACATAATGGATCCCACACATCAGCATCAGCATCCTTCGTACTACCTGTGCATGCACACACACACACACAATCACATGCACACAACCACACACGCACAGTCCTGCACATACGCATACACCCACGCACAGTATATCGGCACTACACATCCTCACCAAGGAGGGCAGTTAATTATTCCTGTTTATTTATTCCACATTGGACTGTTTAGTAAAGTTTAGAGCAAACAAAGGTATATTATCACTGAACGGAACTTCACACCACAGTTTTTGTTTTATGGCGAGCCATCAAACTTTGCAGCCCAACACAATGATGAAAACTCCTTCGCAATTTACTCTCATCTATCTTTCTAGTATACATTACCAAAATGATATTCGTTGTTGCTCAAAATGAAAATGTGAAACTTCTTGATTCCTTTTCTGAGGTTTTTAGTGGGTCTACTCATTATAGTCATGTCGAACATAGTTCAGGTCTCTATGGGAAGCTGGCTTGTTCGATTACCCCATTTCCAGGACCTCTAGAAACGGTGTAAATGGAAGACACCCTGCATGTTTTCCACGTGTGTTCTTGAGACTTTTTTTGTGGGTTTACTCATGGTTGATGCAGCTATTATATTTCATGCTTCCACATAACACGAGTGGACGGGTTTGGTTTTATCAAAGTCTTCAAGAGACCGTAAAATGGCTTCTCCAAACAAAAATAGCCCTTTCCAGGCTAGTTTTAGGTTCTCAGTACATGTGTGGAGAGAGGCGTGATGTCATTCTACACAGGAGCGGGTTAGTTTAAGTTTTGATATTTTTGCAGACCTTTGCAAACGGTCGGTATACTGGCAGGGTGACGAACCAAATTTGCAAACAAGTGCATCGCTTATGTCTGCCAAAAATAAGAATACGTCAGATTTTACACTTGGGTGCAGCTGCGCTGTCAATGAAAATAGAGCCATCTATGTTTCCAGTTATGAACTTCAAGACTTTAAGTGAGTCTACTCATGATATACCTGAACACCAAATTTCATGTCGCTAAGGGAAACTGGCATATATAATTACTACATGGGAGAACACCTAGAAATCAAGGCTGTGTAAAATTCTTCGGAATTGCACACTATTACACCTGGAAAGGGGCCAAAATCCACCCAAAATGAGCACTTGAAACCAAAATGGCGGACTTTGTGTGTTTTACTGTCCTTGGGACTATTTAGTCTGCTTGTGTTGGACATATGTACCTGCCAAATGAAACTGGCTTGAGCAGCAAAATTTAAAACCAAAATATCGAGAGGGCAGTATCAAGCTAAGGTTGGAAGGTTTCACACCCACAATATCTACCAGATATTTCCACTAGCATATGGTGCATGTTTGAGTAAGGGGAATGTCCTCAAAATGTCAATTGATTTGCCCTAAGAACAATAATGAGGAGGAAATGAAGCAATCTCACCTCCGTGCTCGAGCACTAACAATTTATTGTTAGTGTTGTTGTTGTGGTGGTGGGAAAGTGAAGAGTTTTTCAGTTTCCCTGCACACATAAATCCGACTGGAATGATGATTGATCGGGAACATTTGTGTTTTCTGGGCCTGCGGGGGAAGAAACACACGCACACACTTGAGGAGTAACCTGCAGCCACTTGTCGAGCGGGTTTACATTTCTCTGTAGCCCTCATTCTTCCCAGGAGCGTCACAACAGGACCCGCAGCACTTCTGTCAACCACCCCCAATGCCGCCACCACCACCCCTAAAAATGTACAACTAAATCACTTTTTAAAAAAGTTATTATAATTCTGTGCTGCTGCTTCTCCACAGAGAAGCACAAATTAAACTGAATCCATCCCAGTAGGTTCTGGATAATAAAATTTCTCTTGTGTCAGGACTTGTTATGTTCAAATGAATTCTAATCAGAAGTCGGGGACGTAGCGTAGGCTATACACAAGTCTCCAAAACTTCCAACTGTGTTTCGGCACACTATCGAGTGAATGCCAAAGTACATATTTACCACTGCGCTGTAACCGAGAAAATGCAACCTTATTTGTTTTCCCGATTCACTCATTACGTTGATACATACATTGATTTGAAAAGTGTTCCCTTCAGCTTGCTGCATGCTAAGTAACACTGTAATATATCATTGCAAAAATTGACACTTTATTTATTAGATTTTTTTTTTAAATTTATTATTTATTTAATTTTGGTCCTGCAACCTTATGGCTGACCGCTACATTATGTAAGGAAGTATAACACTATCAATTCAAAACAAAATAAAACAAAGTGTTCAAAAGTGCTAACATATTTCTTCTCAATCTATCTTTAACACTTTGAATTGGTTAATAATGAGTTACAATAGCAGAAGACATGAAAAAATATGGAACACTGTTCACCAGCAAATATTAATTCCCTTAGCAATTGCTGTCTTTCCTGTTTTAACCAACAAAGTGCAACCACAATGATGGTGTGGCGCTCCATGTAAACAAGTTTGACACCCGAGGTAAATGATGCGTGCATCAACTGATTGGTGTCTGTGTGTTACCTAAACTAAGTGGGATGCTATGTTGAGATGACAACGATGCCTAAAATCTCACGGCCCTGAAACCCAAACAGTGACCCAGAGTGTACTAATCTGCTTCTGCGTCAGTAGTGTGTCGCCTCTGAGCAGCAGATAAAGCGCCCGCACCATCATCGTCACCGTCATCATCATCGTCACCCACCGCTGGAGCTTCCAACACCAGCAGCCTACCTGCACGGGCAAAGTGCCTGCACCGTAGCCAGGCGAGCCTTTTGCATAATCCTGTCAAGATGCTTAGATAAAACATGATAGCAGTTGGTTATCTCCGCTGTGGCACTCTAATTGTCTTTCGGAAGAGGTGGAAAGACATTATTTTTTCCCCAAATCTAATTGCAGATGATGCTCTGCACACTTTGGTGTAGATTAGCACGGGTAGGTATGTTATTGAGGCAGCCGGCAAATTAAGACAAAAAAAGCTTGAGTGTATCCTTTGCCTAAGGAACTGAAGGATGCTCAGGGAATTGCGAGCAGGCGCCTTGTCATGAAGAAGCATCCGTAAATTGTTCGACCAAAACTCTCACCTCTACTTGCACAATGAATGGAGTAAATGCCACAGGATCTTTTTTGTGGGTGCACGCTGAGGTGACCACAGCAGCCAGTTGCCCTGGAGGAAAACAATTCTTTCTGTTTTTCACTCCCGCAATAGTGACACCGAGCGACCTTGTGACCACCCAGCGAGCACCCTGAGGCAGATTGTTTGGCGCAAAGCTCCCATCTCTGGCGGTGTCTCAGTTGTATTCAGATTTCTTATTTTTCACCACCACCATGACAATGGGAATGATGAACCGCGTTAAAATGGGGAACCGCGTTATAACTGGGAAACACTATAGATAGTGAACCTCTACTATACATGGCGCATAGGGACCCAGCTCTGTGGCAAAAAGCAAAATAATGAAATTAACTGGCACCCTCATTGAGCATGGAAATGTTTTATTGCCAGTAAAATTCTGTTGTAGAATATTAGGAGTTAAATTTTGCCTATGCCCATCTATATCTTGTCAGTTTTTTAATGTACCATTCATTTGAATGTAACATTTTCTTTTAAAAGTACATTCAAGGTAAAACCTATTTGTCAGAAATCACATGCTTTCCATCCATCCGTTCGTCCGTCCGTCCGTCCGTCCGTCCGTCCGTCCATCCATCCATCCATCCATCCATCCATCCATCCATCCATCCATCCATCCATCCATCCATCCATCCATCCATCCATCCATCCATCCATCCATCCATCCATTTTCTGTACCACTTGCCCTCATGAGGGTTGCAGGCGTGCTGGAGCCTATCCCAGCCGTCGGGCAGTAGGCGCAGGACAACCTGAACTGGTTTCTCGTCAATCGCAGGGCACACAGAGATGAACAACCATCCACACTCACACCTAGAAGCAATTTGGAGTGCTCAATAAGTTCAACGTGTATGTTTTAGGGATGTGGGAGGAAACCGGAGTGCCTGGAGAAAATCTACACAGGCATGGGAAGAATATGCAAACTCCACACAGGGAGGGCCGGAGGTGGAATTGAACCCACACCCTCTTAACTGTGAGGCAGATGTGCTAACCAATGTAATACGCTTCTAATAATTATGAAGGATATATTAATATAAACAAATTTACCATTATTTCACATGACATTTGTATGCATAGCTGTCTTGTATTCCTTCACTGCCAAAAAAACATCTGCATCTTTGGGCCCTCTTAGAATCTGTGGTTGTCCGACTGCAACTAATGCACAGCACAGAGCAGCACATTAGATTCCCACTGAAATCACAGCACAAACCTCTGAGCTGACCCATCAAAAGCCATCTCAGTTGCAACTTGTTGCCTGCGACGCACTTGTCAGCGGAATAATTACAGAAGCATTTGTGGGGGCTGCCACCTGCTTCAAAATGCTTCAAGGCAACTTTGGTCTTCTGGAACGCTGTGTTGCGCTTACTCAGAGCATGTCAGAACAAGACATCTGGTATTGTATTTGATTTTGTTGCCAGTGGCAGACTGGATGACACAGAGAGAGCGTGTGTGATTGTTTTTATGCTCAAACATACACAAGTTGATTCAGGATGCAATGATGATTACACGTTTTGGAGGTGCTGTATTGTTTAGCTTCCCCCAAGTTTCAGGGTAGGAAACCCCCCTTGATTTCTTTTTTGTCTATATGAATGCATTCTTTACGTCGTAAAATTCTGCTCGTGTGAGATTGTTGTTTGAACATTTTTAAGTGTCCTTCAAACATTTTCTGATTGCTGTCAAATTTGAATGCCATATACTGTACTTGACAAATTGTGAAAAATAGATATTTTTCGACCATTGCACATGACCAGAGCATGCTGACAAAAAATATCAAATGAGTTTTTCTTTAGCTGAATTGGGCTTTCAAAACCCTATGTTTGATCATAGAAATGCTGTAATGGATCATTAATTTAATTGTAAATTTTCCCATCACCTAAAAATGCTGGATTGGATCGTCTGGATTGGGAAAGTGCAACTTTTCCTAACAATTTAAACAGTCAAACACATTTGAGAATGCAATTCACTGGTGTCCTTTTATCATAAAACATATCCTTCATGCTTATGTTTGTGTTTTTTCCTTTTCAGACTTCAAAAAATGGCTGCATCACTATTTGCTAACTGGCTAATATTAGCCACAATTCTGATAAATTCAGCATCATGTGATGGAACAGTGGCGGAACTCAAAGCTGGATCTCCACTGAGATTCACGCACCATCTCTACAACACCACCATCGACGAGAACTCCGGTGCAGGGTCGTACGTCGAGACTCCAGTGAAGATGGGCTTGGAGATGGCGGATACATTCTGGGAAATCAAATATTCGATCGTTTCCGGAGACGACAGCGGCTATTTCCAAGCAGAGGATGTCAGAGTAGGAGATTTTTGTTTCCTGAGGATCAAAACTCGACATGCAGCACTTTTAAACAGGGAAGTGAGGGATAGTTATACACTGACGGTGAAGGCCACAGAGAGCACTCAAGAACTTCAAGCGAAGACCAAAGTCTTTGTTCAGATCCTGGACACAAACGACCTCAAGCCTCTTTTCGACCCATCCTCATATAGCGTGGCCATCTCAGAAGACACGCCACTCCAGACCATTTTGACCAAGGTTAGCGCGGCGGATGCTGATATGGGCAGCAACGCCGAGTTCTATTACTCATTCACCATCAAATCCCATCCGTTTATTGTGGACCCTTTCAGCGGAACCATCAGTCTGTTGAAGAAACTCAACCACACCCGCAGCGAGCGATACGAGCTCACCGTGTTAGCTGAGGACAGAACCAAGAGGATCTCAGGTGTTCAGAAATTTGGCAACGTCGCCAAGGTGAACGTGAAAGTACAAAAAGCTGCCGCGGCTTCTCCGGTGATCAAACCTCCTGCCGATCCATTGGTCTCTGCAGACGGTATGGTGACGATCAACGTCCACGTCGAGGCAGGCCTGAAGCCCGTCAATTCTCTTCGAATCGTTAGCGGTGATCCTCACAAAAACTTTGAGGTCATCCCTGACGGATTGCAGGGGAATGACTTCCAAATAGTCTCCACCAAGAAGATCCTCTGGTCACAAAGTCCCTTTGGGCATAATCTGTCCTTACAAGCTCAAGACATCAGTTCCCCTGGTTTGATGTCTTCCGTTGCTAAGATCCACATTCCTGCCTTTCATTACCGACCAATGTCATTCTTGGAAGACACCTACGTTGTTGTCCTCAGTGAGTTGTCTCCCCCGAAAACCTTTGTTGCAAAGGTGTCAGTTAGTTTCGGCAATGTGACATACAGTGTTAAGACAAATGCAGACAGCTCTAAATTTAAGATAAATCCCAAAAGCGGGATCATCATCACCAGGGAGATGTTTGACTACGAGGGTCAGAAACACTATGAATTTGACATACTAGCTAATGGAGGCGAGGCTAAGGCTCACGTCGTGGTCAAGATTGCAGACGAGAATGACAATAGTCCAGAGTTCACACAGTCCTCCTATCAGGCCACAGTGGATGAAAATAGCCCCATCGGCAGCAGCCTTTTGAAAATAAAAGCAACAGACAAGGATGAGGGGAAACACAGCTTTGTGACTTACACCATTGCCAATGCAGACCACCTGCCGTTCGCAATAGACCCCTTTACGGGTGTCATCTTCACTACAGGACACATGGACTTTGAGCTCATGAAGCGTTGGTACCACCTTAGGGTTTGGGCCTCAGACAGTGGCGAGCCATTCAGTCGGGTCAGCGAGTGTGCCGTGACAATCACCCTCAACAATGTTAACGACAACGTGCCTCTTTTTGAGACTGTGGGCTGCAACGTCACAGTACCCCCAGATCTTGCCGTTGGCCATGTGGTTGTGGAGCTGTCGGCTATTGACTTGGATGAACTGCAGCAACTGCGCTATTTCATTGAGTCGGGCAATGAACTCCAGATATTTGCCATTGACTCTGTTTCAGGTGAGGTCAACCTGAAGCATACAATCCCACCGGGTGTATATTCATTCGATTTGGGAGTTGTAGCCTTTGACGGGGAGCACCGTTCAGAGCCATCAGTTGTGCGGGTGACAGTCACCAGCTGGGGCGATGAGCCGACAGTTCGCTGTCAGGAAACATTAATTTTCAAACAGCTCACAGACAAACTGATAGAGTCAATCAAACCCATCTGGACTGAAAATGTGGAAGATACATCCTCTGATATCCACATCACTAACAGACACCCTCCAATGTTTGATGCTGGCCTTCCCAGCTCTCTGGATCTCTCTGAGGACTACCCGCTGAACTCTACCGTGGTCCAATTGGATGCATCAGACCACGATTCAGGCTTTAATGGGATGCTTGCATACGCCATCACTGGTGGGAACGAGGATGGCTGCTTTGCTGTAGACACCTTCTCCGGGGATCTTCGTCTAGTTTGTCGGCTCGACCGAGAGAGTAGAGAGTTCTACATTCTGAACATCACTGCCTATGATCTGGGATCCCCGCAAAGGTCAGTGTGGAAGTTTCTTGCAGTGAATGTGTTGGACGTCAACGACAACCCGCCTCTTTTCGATCAGCCTAGACATGTGATTCGAATCCCCGAAAACATCAAAGTAGACTCTGTCATTTTCACAGCCCATGCAACTGATTCTGACAAAGATGCAAGCGGGAAAATCAAGTACAGCCTTCTGACAACTACCGACAGATTTCAGATTGATGATGTCACAGGCGAGGTGGTGGTCACAGCTCCTTTGGATCGAGAAACCTCACCCAGGCATGACCTCTGGATTGAAGCCAGGGATCAGTCCAAATTCTCTCCCCCGTTGTTTGCCACCCTCCACCTTATAGTAGTGCTCCAGGACGTCAACGACAACCCGCCAACCTTTCTAACAAAGATCTACAGAGTCAAAGTTCCTGAGGATTTACCATTGGGAACCTTACTGCTGTGGGTAGAGAGTGTGGACCCTGATCTGGGTGCCGGTGGCCTCATCTCATACAACCTTAAGAACACAGAGGGTGGGATCTTTGGCCTGGACTCCTCCACCGGTGCCTTGACCCTCGAGAGGGAGCTGGACTTTGAGCAAAAGCCATTGTACAACTTTACTGTTCGCGCCGTTGACCACGGCCTCCCGCGATCCCTATCGTCGTCCTGCATCGTGGAGATCCAGGTCTTAGATGTAAATGAGAACCTCCACCGGCCACTTTTCTCTGAGTTTGTGTTTGAGGCCATGGTGATGGAGGACGCAGTGGAGGGTACATCAGTGCTCACAGTGACAGCCACGGACAAGGACGTGGGTGAAGACGGCGTCATCCGATACCACATCCATGACGGTTCTGGTCTCGGAGTGTTCGTCATTGACGAGGAAACAGGTAAGACAGGATAAAAGTAGAGCTGAAATAGTTTACTGACAAACTGATCAAATTTCAGGGGATTGTCATGAACATCATAGTAAAGCAGTGGTGAGACCCTGATTTTGCGTACGCAATTTTGATAAGTGAGGATCTGGCCTTGACCATTTCCAGGAATCCTTCCAAAATAAACAGTTCTGAGCCAATTCCACTTAGCAAAACGAAATGTAGCTCGCATTTCCAACATGAAAAAATCTACAAAATGTTTTCAAGGCCATGCCTGAACAGACGGGAAATACTCATTTCTAATGATGAAAAATAATAGTATATACGTAAATAATAACACTTTTCAAATCTGTGAAATTATTTAGTCTGATGAATAGCAGGCTATTTTTTCATCCTTAAGATACATTGTGCACTTCAGCTGCCGGTAGGGCAGACATGGTATTGCCTCTAGGTCTTTGACGAGGTGTTTTGTGTTTTTTTTTCCCATCAGTGCATAACTTTTTTGCTTGTAGCCCATCTTGCGAACCCTCAACAAATCACTTGATATTCTATTAGCCTGCCACTGCACTTATGGCTCAGATAAAATCAGGGCAAATTGAGTTCTATGTCAAACCGGACGGGGGCGGATAGTTTGGTGATGTCCTCTCCTGGCTTCGGATATTATGATGGCTCAACGAAGTAGAAAATTGATTGATTTGCATGATTTTACAACTCTTAAAGTTTGGATCTAACTTTACGACAAGCCCAAGACAAATATGCAGTACGCCCGAATTGTCCCAATTGACTTTCAATACATCCATGCCCTTCTGCAGCCAATAAGAAACACCACGTGTTTGAAATTTGAATTCAATTATGCTTAAATTTCTAAATAATACATACTATATAGTTTTAGCTTAGCAGATTTTCGATTTTATTTGCAGGTGGTTCTGGAACACATCTCTCGTGAAAATCTTTTAGTACTTATCTATTTAGTACTCAAATGTCACGGTCAACACTGGAGAACTTTTAGTGAAGTCATACTCACCACTCCAATCTAAATATTTTGTTCATAACAATGTATACACAGGGGTGATCCGGACCACTCGGCCGCTGGACCGGGAAAAGGTTTACCACTACTGGCTCTCTGTGATGGCCACTGACCTTGGTACTGAGCCCCTGGCCTCGTGGACGCACATCTATGTGGACGTGCTGGACATCAACGACAACGCTCCGGAGCTTTCCCAGCCTGTCTACTTTGCGACCGTCCCGGAGAATATGGATGCTGTCACGTCTGTCATCCTGGTGGCAGCCTCAGATGCTGACGCATCATCGCAAGGACAGCTTTCATTCCACATGTCAGAGTCTCATCGGACGTACTTTGATGTTGATCGCAAAACAGGTTAGTGACACATTTAACTCATGTTTAACTGTTCTGTTTTTATAGGATACAAATGAGTACGCAGTGGGACATAACCCGCAGCAAACTAGGACAGACTACTGAGATATAAGCCACTGAGAACCGCAGCAGGCCCTAACCTTAATCCCCATCACGCCCTTTATTCCTTTTTAATGACTCCTCAATGAAAGCTATTGTCTGGTTTCCCGTTGACAATTTGATGGCGAAATGAAATCTGTTGACATAAAACAACAGCGCCAGGCTGTGACATGCCGGTGCATCTTTTTAGTGTGCCAGCATGCAGGCAGCATAAAAAGAAACGAGATGCCGCTGTAGAGAGGCTCGCACAGGAATGTTCAGCATTCAAAGAGATTGATTGATTGATTGATTGATTGATTGATTGATTGATTGATTGATTGATTGATTGATTGATTGATTTGGTCTGGATGTCACAAATTTTGGCTTACTGGCCCCCAAAAATAATCACAATGATGAGGATAAAAAAATGGTGTAGTATGCATAACAGATGAGTAACAGTGGAAATATATAAGCTTGTTTTTGATTGTATTCCTCAGGGAGATGTGCAAATACTGCATGCAAGGTCTTATGAATAGATCAACGCCTATTCATACTAATAAACAAATCAGAAACATGCCTTCCACTGTAGACAATTACACCATTGTCCCAAAACATTTTGCAAGTGAAAAAAGGCAGAATTTCTGTGGGATTAAAATGATAGTTTGGTGCCCAGGTTGCAGACTTTAGGCGAGATGTCTTGAACTTTACTGAGCAGCACCTCAAGTAAAGTACAGAAACGAAAACTAAATCTAAAAAAATAATAAAATAATAAATGGCAGAGCAAGATCTCTTGTTTGCTCTCTTGGGAGCATATAGTAGGAGGCTTATTCTCTTTTTTTGCACTTGTGTGAAGTCGACAAAAAAGGAGCAAGACTGGAATCTACAATGACCAGTATGAGGGCGCCAAGATACTCAAATTGTAATCCTGTGATAAAAGCATGCATGACGTCATTCACATTTGCTATAAAGTGGGTTTGAATGTAAACAAACAACTGCAGTTTTCTAACAGCACAACAAACAGTTGGAACAGGCTTCCAACTCGCAGTTTTTTCTTACAGAGCACTCTGATGTAACTCTATCATGTTGACTGGCTTTTACTTGCCCGACACACTAGATTAAAAACTCGAGATGATTCAGAATGAGGCTTGCAGTCAAGTGCTCCCAAATTGCCTCTTCTTCAATACACTATATGCCTTTCAATAAAGATAAATCCAGACTTGACTGTTAAGTGGTGCCTTGAGATTTCAGTCACCAAGCTCGCAACTCAAATCACTCCCATCTCAACTCATCATTTCCCATCGGAGTATATTGAAATGTCATCAATCCGATGCAGCCTCCCACCAAAAAATATTACACATTTTTGGGGATTGCGAGAAAAATCGCGCTGGATAGTACTTTGTCTGAATGACAACTGTAAAAAGTGATTGCAGAAATCCGCAACATGACAGAGGCATGAAAGTTGACACGTGCAACTGTTAATGTTTTGTTTGAACTCTCTCTGAGAAGTACTTTGGAAATAAAATGCTCTTATTGTGACGCTGCATCCAATACAGGCAGTTTGGCTGGGGGAGAGGAAAGTAGGGTTTTCAAATTTGATAGATAGATAGATAGATAGATAGATAGATAGATAGATAGATAGATAGATAGATAGATAGATAGATAGATAGATAGATAGATAGATAGATAGATAGATAGATAGATAGATAGATAGATAGATAGATAGATAGATAGATAGATAGATAGATAGATAGATAGATAGTAAAAAATGAACAATTTCCTGTTTAGTTTGAATTGACCAAATGCCAAATTAATTTCCTGTTTAGTTTGAATTGACCAAATGCCAAATTGTAGCACACACACACACTTTGAGTAATGATAATAAGACGATGAATAATTCTTCCTATGAGTCGACTCACTACAAGTCTGAGCAGAGTGAACAGAGCGAGAGGCCTGCTGGGCGTGTCGCTCAATCAAACTCAATGCATTCTTTCTGAATGTCAGGCTTGAATGGAAGTTGAGAAATGGAGCAAAGTGCAGGCCCTCGTGTCGCTGCATGTTTTCCTTTTAGGATACATGAGGTGAAGGTGAACTTTGATGTGTTTCAGGCCACCCCGCTGGCTGCAAGCTGCTACAAGCTGTAGATGATGCACACATAGCTCTACTGTTTGACATTAAACAGAAGCTTTCCGTACAAGAGGTCAGGGGGTGGTTGTGGGTTTTCTGGGGGTTAAAGTTCAGCAGGTGTCAAAAGAGCGGAGGCACCTTTTGGTAGTAACATTTGGTTCTCTACTTAACTGCAGGCATACAGATTTTTTTACATTACTGGTAAAGGCAGCAATGAACCCGCAACCCTTGTGAGGAAAAGCAGTTCAAACAATGGATGGATGGACGCATTATAAATTAGCATACAGTTAAATTTGGTTTATTTATCCTTTATTGTTCTAATTTTTTAAAATATTACTGTTTATTAATATTTCCATTTAAAACAAAATTCCCTTGCAATTTTTTTGTCTTGAAGCTGACAGATTTTGTTTCTATGAATGTCAGTGTGGTGGCTTATCCCTATCCCTCTGTCTAAAAATAAAAAACATATTGTTTTACTTTACTTTTACTAATTAATTATATATTCTTGTTTATTCTATTCATTGCAAGAATTTAGTTTTTATTTTCTGTTAATAAACATTCTTTTCTTCTTTTATTAGTTCAAAAAAATCTATACATTACAAATAGCAGAACCTCTGATTTCAAACATAATAGCATTTATTCTCATTGTACTGCACATATATTGCATATATTTTACTTCAATTATCAAATGGGAACCTCTATAGTCAGACGGTAAAATGTTGTCTGTAAATATTTTATTGACCTAATTAAAAATACACTTTGATAGCCCATTTATTTTTGTAAAATAACCTTTGAAAACACTGTCACAGCAGGACTGAGATTATGAGTGCATGTAACTAAAGTAAACTTTAAATTATAAAATGACTTTAAATTATGCATTAAAGAAGAATTGGCAGGTAGAAAGAAGCAGATAGCACTGGTTAATTCCTGTTTAGATGCATTTTTATTTTCCACACTTATGGAAATGTCAGTTGCTAGAAAATATAACGTTCTGTGTGAAGTCTCCAAATAAATGACAACAGCACACTGTGATCAATGGGCTGATAGCAAGCTTTTCATCTTACAATTTCAGCTTTCTGGTGCAGATGTGGCACTTGGTGGTTGCTGAAAGAGCTTCAAGAGTTTAGCATGAGAATAACATGAAATTGATCTCTTTGAGTGACTGTTCACACCGCAGTGTCCATTTGCATACGTTTGTAATGAACGTAGAAACTGCACGCCTGGCCAAAAATATTCCATGTATTCAAGACAACACAGATGACTGAATAGTGAGCATCAAGAGATTCTCATCTCTATCCTTGAAGCCGGATTTACATTTGTTTTATTTGGAATGCAATATCCATTTTCTATACCGCTTGTCCCCACAGGGGTCGCGGGCGTGCTGGAGCATATTCCAGCAGTCATCGAGCAGGAAGCAGGGGACACCCTGAACTGGTTGCCAGCCAATTACAGGGTTGGGGAGAACATGCAAACTCCAAACAGGGAGGGCATAAGGTGGAATCGAACCCACACCCTCCTAACTGTGAGGCAAACGTGATAACCAGTGCCCCACCAAGCCGCCTCCCGCACCAATCCAATTCATTTTAATTATTATACAATGAGTCAGTCAAATTAGAATAAGATACTAGGTATTTTATTTATATGACTCCGCTTATAATATTTACTCTGAAGGTGTCTCTGGAGATGACACCCAGCCGTTCACAGACAGTCCTTGTCTTCATGGAGTGTTCACTGACCCAGTGAAAGCTCCTAATGACTAAAACACTCTTGCTTAACATGCCCACCTGTCCTTATGATGGCCTCCTGGGGGTTTAAGATTAGGCCTTGTTTGCTCTGCTGTCAATGTGCCCCATTCCCAACCCCCTGCCGGATTTAGCGGACTCTCGGCTTGCAGTTAAAATAAATAAAATAAAATTAAAAAACATCGCCACGACACCATTAAGGTTTAAGCTTTCAGATTGACTTTCAGAGTGTGCTGTACATAGACCAGGCACTTATGTCGATTCATGATTTTGTGGCCATTTTTATGGTTTGTTCCTGAACAAACTGTAATCACCAAACGAATGTACATTAAGTAGTACTGGGCATTTAAAATAAGCATGAAACTAAAGAAACAGGGGTGGTCTCTTAATTTTTTCCAAGCCTGTTTCTGGGGGCAGGGGTCTCACAATTGCTTAAAACTCACTTAGGGGTGCCCCCGATCAACCAAGAATTGCTTAAAATTGAACAGAACACTGGGGACCAATTAAGTTCGTAAGTAGAGACACAATTGTATTTTGGGGAACTCTTGAACTCGTACTGGTGAAATTCACCCAAATGATCCCCAATCTGAAGCAGGTGTTTGATCTTCATCATTGTTTGACACTACTTTTGACTTCAATTGCGCTGGTAGTTTACAGAAAGGTAACTGCAGCTAATTTCAAACCTAATGTCTCCAATACGTGTTCAGGATCAGGATGAAACATTTTTTATTAGGCCAAAAAAGCAAAATGATGACCTGGCATACTCGCCATCAACATTCATTGGGATTTGAGAAGCCTGAGGCAGACTGCTTTTCAATGAAGCACCTCACCTGAGATGTCAAGTATACCTGAAAGTAAAATGTCTTTTAATGCTCCAGGCATAATAATGTGCCACCACATCAACGCATCTTTTGTTTGAGCTTGTTAATTAAAAAATGTGGCAGCGTTTCAGCAGGGACAGCCGGGTTGTAATTCAGCTGAGGGGGTCGTTATACATTAATGGGTGACGTGCTTTTACTTGTTAAAAGTCAGCATTTATGCTTTGTTGCAGCTTGATTTTCTATGGGAAGGTCCTCACAGTTATCTTCTGCAGCATAAGAACATGCACAAGAACAAGCTTCTGTTGGGGACTTTAGAATTTTCCATTGAGATAAAACTGTAAAGTTTGTGATCTTCCACTGAGCCACTGTCACAAATTGCACTGTTTGGTGATGGTTCAGCAAAGATATCTGAGCCAAAGCAGATGCAGCAAACACGGTCGCTGCCATCCTTACTGTTGATTACAACTCAGACACCCCTTCCGTTACTTTCGGTTTGTATTCGGATAAGCCAGTCAGGTGCTGGGTGCAGAGCACCTGTAAACATATGCTGTCTCAACTAAAGAGATGCCACAGTAGAAAAAAATCATATTCTTCCATGAAATTTCAGATCTTCTAATGCCATGTCGCGGAAAATCACAAATGGGAGGTTTTCCATGAATGACGGAGGATTGGCTCGAAGAAAAACATCAGTAAAATTTGCAAATGCCTAATCATGACTATAGGGGGTGGGACAAGACCTCTGTATTAAAAAATGAATCTTTATTTTTGTATATTAGTGTCTATTACTCACGCTTGGGAAATGGACATTCCAGCACTAATTGTGTGTGTGTGTGTTTGTGTTTGGGTGTTTGTGTGTGTGCGTGCATGCGTGCGTGTGTGTGCATGTGTACATGTGTGTGTTTGTGTGTTTGCACAGGTGTCATCAGCACAGTGGCAGCGTTGGATCGTGAGGATAAAGCAGAGTACAGTATTGAGGTGAGACCTTCGCACTTTTTTCATTTAATTCCTCATCCAGGTTCCTGCTGTTTTCATGTCACTGTCATTAAAAAACCACTTAAATGCATACAAGTACAATGTTATGCAATTCCTTGCAAATACGTATGATACAATGAAGTTCTGATTGGGATACTTTCCACACTATCCACTCCAATTACTGTATAATTAGATACAATTATCGCTAAGTGCAGTAGAGTGATATAAATGATTTATATGTTAGTGGTTCATATGGCAATGAGTACTTCTGATTTCACAGGAAATGTGGTTTTCCTTAGATTCGGGTATTAGGATATTTTCTAAACATAACTTTGTCCGATGTTTTAGCGGGAGGTGAACCCTCGTTTTGGAGACAGCCATCTTGAAAATTAGAGTTGTCCCAGTCTTGTACTGAATAAGGAAGGAGATGCTTAGTCCAATAAGGGGTATCCTCTCCATGTTAAAATTGGAACTAAACCTTAAACCAACTATTCATTGGAAAGCTATGCCTCTAGTTCTCAATGACTCATTTATTTTAAATATTCTGCAATTCACACCAAATACGAAATGGTTGGCTCCAATTACGACGTGATTCCTTGCACCAATGAAATCATTCACTGTATCTACAACACGATACTATCATATCAGCCAACATACTTTACACCAGACATGCTGAAATAGACTCCAGTCCAAATGCAATACAACATGATTTACTCTACTTACCTCCAATTCCATGATTCACTTCAAGCATCATGCAATTTACTCCAGGAACGGTTGAGTTTACTCCAATTCCGATGCCATAGGATCCACTCCAGCCAGTTATGAAACGATTCACTCAAATTCCAATACAATATAATTCAATCCAAAAATAATACTGTTCATACAAGACAAGATATGTTTTATTGCAATTATGATTTACTACAATTATTGTATGACAGGTCATAGTGTCCGACAATGGCTCCCCGTCTCTGCACTCCACCGCAACGGTGGTGGTTCGTGTGCTGGACGACAACGACAACTGGCCCAAGTTTACAGACAAACTTTTCCACGTCAAACTGCCCGCCCAGCTTCAACAAGACGGCCATCTGGAAGTCTGCCGAATGATCGCCCATGACGACGACGAGGGCTCCAACGCCGACGTTACCTACACGCTACAGGACGACCACGATGGCAGTTTCCAAATTGATCCGTTGACGGGTGTGGTGACATCACTTGGAGACTTCTGGCCTGGGAATTACACCATTCTCACGGTAGTAACCCCTTACACTCTCCATCAGCTAACATGATGAAATGAACCAACAGGATAGTTTAAAGACCATGGTGTCAGGGTCCAGATACAAATTAACGGTCCAACGTATGTACATGCTAATAAAAGGAGCATGGGGGAGTTACCACACACCGGGTTTCTAATTATGATTGCATTTCTAATATTACCAATTTTGACACTACATTTTGTAGATTAAAGCCATGGACGCGGGGAGCCCATCACTGTCCTCTGCAGCAAGGCTGGACATCGAGTGGGTTTCGCCCGAGTCCCCTCCCGCCGAGCCAATTGCCTTCGATGAGCCTCACTTTACCTTTGCTGTCATGGAAACGGAACCCGTAACTCACATGGTGGGCATCATCATGACTGAGACATACCGGCTGCGCTGGTTTCACATCGTAGGTAAGATATCTTGTGTTCCGCGTGTGACTCTTGGACCTACTGGATAAATCTTTTCAGTGCACTTGTATTTTTTTAGAGGTTTGTGTTTTAAGATGTTGATTTTTTTTTCTGCCGTTTTGTTGACGAACTCAGATCCATCGATGTAGTACTTGTATACAAAGTTCAAATCTAGTAGCAATTGCCCAAAAATGTGTGAAGGACTTTGGGTAGGACATCTGGAAATGACCAAAATGATCCCAAGAAGGCCATTTCAACATAGACTGCAGAGTTGCTGTGTATTTTCAGACATGGCTTCTGCAAGCTTTTTGTGGGTCTACTCTTGATAGACTTGTCAACCAAATCCCATCTTGCAATGAGAAACTGGCTCAAGGGTGGAATTTTCCTTTTTGAATTACTAGAATATAGCATTTTCTGACAAGTCATCAAACTTTACTGCGATAGCATTTGAACAAGATCTCTATTAATAGACTTAACCAAATTCCATCTTGCAGTGTGAAACTGGCTCAGGGTCTGAATTTTCCTGTCATCAAACTTTACTGCAATAGCATTTGAACAAAATAAAACAAAGTTCCTCTTTGGAAATGGCACAATGAGCTTCAAATGGCTGCGTTCTACTCTAAGGAGGGAAGGCTTGCAACTTTTTTGTGGTTCGTTATGACAGACTTGCTGTCCAAATGTTATATTGATAAATGAAACTGCTTTGGAGCCCTTTAAAATGGCTGCTTCAAAACAAATGTGACAATTTTCTTCTATGTTTCCAAGCATGGCTTCCTGAGATATTTGTGGGTCTATTTATGATCGACAGGCCTACAAGGTAAACTGCCTTTAACAAGTCTGGCTTTGAAGAACCTCTATAAATCGGCCAAAATGAGCCTGAAATGGCCCCTTCAAATCAGTGGCCGACTGTCCATGTCTTATCAGACATAGCTTCTTGAGACATTTTTATGGCTATACTCATGATAGACATGCCTACAAGTGATAGGTCAAATGAGTGTCATGCAACTTCGTGATTTAGTAAATAGTGAGCGTGTCAATGTGATGGATGGTAGGGGTCTAGGTGTCAGCAATTTATTCAGTTTTTCATCAGTGAGGATAAATCAGCAGCATTCCGTCTATCATCAGTTGACAGGTCGCCACAGGCGGGGACGACCAGCCTATCCTTCACTTTACATGTGAAAATCCACACTTTTGGCTTTGTCATTGTGAAAAGCGTTAACGCAAGTATCCACAAATCACAGCAATGGATTTCCATTCGGTTATCAGGTATTAAATTTATATACTGAACTATTTTTCTCATTCCTAAAATTCCCAAATTTCCACAATAAAATTCTCAAATTAACAGTATTTTTTGCAGTGATTTCCTCCTTCCACCTTTCTCCACTGACTCAAATCATTCCGACATCAAAATGTTCAGCTCATTCAGGGAAATAAAGAAGCATCATATTTCCCACATTCCCAAACGAAGAGATGTTTACATATACGATTTATCTCCTCCTTCTCGCCCTCCGTTTGAGCAATCCAATTAATTTCACAGTATTTCAGATCAGCATCAGTATTCATATGCAATTTCTACCGATATTGCATTCTTTAGTTAATTGTACAGTACAGCACGTTATCTGAGGAGCACATCTCTATGCTGTGTCAGCGGAATACTTTCGTTCTCACTCTTCCTCAGATATGATGAAGTATTCCTGATGGGGCACGCTCTCTCTCTCTCACTCTCTCTCATTCTTTTTCATCTCTTATCATTCTTTCAGTCCCACATGATAACTCACAGAGACAACTGGAGACTTCCTGAGATGGCTCCACTTGTTCTGTCTGTAAAAAAAACATCAACACGATGCCTTTTAGATTGCAGCGGAAAAGACGGAAAAGGCCGAGCAGGAAATGGAAGTGTAGGCGAGGTGCAGGTGCAAAGTTGGGGCAGGCAGAGACGTGGAATGGTGGTCATCAATTCCAGAAATCGCGATGTTTCTGGGGAGGGTGTCACTGTGGCTAATGTACCCCAGAGTTGCTTGCCACTCAGTATTTTCACTTGCTACAATTTTGTAATTTAGATAAGTTACGGATTACTGTAATTAATTTTATAAGTGCACTTACAGAATGTAATGTCCACACCTCTATTGTTGCATATTGACATCATATTTAACATATACACCTCAAATGTACCCAATTTGAATTATATTTAGTACCACTAATGTAATGAATTTGTATTATTATATATGAAGTATACATGTAAGTATACGTGACTATTTTTACCATATGAACCCCACATTTGTCAGATTTATGTAAGATTGATGAATCATATGGTGAAGCTGGTTTTCTTCCTTGGGTACTGCATCTCCTCTTTGTGACCTTGACCCATGTAAATATGAAGAAGAATTGTGGGGGGGAAAAAAAGTATGATAAGTGGAATTCTAGCACAAAGCCTCCTTTTGTTGGAACAACATGATGTTGTGTTGGTCTGGGTTTTTTCCTTAGTATTGACCACACAACTACAGCGTGTTCCATTTTAATGCCACCACATAAAGCACTCAAACATTAGTATGTAGCAATAGCATGGCTTCTCAAGGGCAAAAAGCTTCCTGATGCACAGCCAACAGGAAGTCCATGCCGCCAATTAAATTAAATCACTTAAAAAGGCCGCTAGTCACTTCATCCACTTAATTAAATCGAAACGAGTGAAACCAGTGTGTGTGCGTGTGTGTGTGTGTGTGTGTGTGTGTGTGTGTGTGTGCATGCGTGCGTGCGTGTGTGTGCGCGTGTGTGTGTGTGCGTGCGTGTGTGCGTGCGTGTGTGCGTGCGTGTGTGCGTGCGTAAAACAGGACAGAGAAAAGATTATTCAAGATCAACTAATCAAGAGGATGCTAAATATGAATACATGCAAAAATACATTTTCAAAAATTAATTTTCAAACACAAATTGCAAAACAAACTAAAAAGCCCACGGGAGGCTATGTCACACGCACACGTGTGCAGCAGATGATATGATTAATGTGCTAGCTCCAGTGAACAATCATTCATCATAATCACCACTATGCACAACAGAAATTAGATGACACACCAAGAAATAATCCATTTGGTTTAAAAAAAAAAAGTCCTTGGTGTGCTCGGTCATGTATGTGCAGCATAGTGTGATAAAGTTACGGTATAGGTCAGGGGTTCCCAAGTCCAGCCCTCAAGAGCCCCCATCCAGCCTTTTTTAGGTGACCTTCCTCCTACACACATGATTTGAATGATCAGGTCATCAATAAGCTTTGCGAAAGCCTGATATTGAACCTGATGATTCGTATCAGGAGGGTTGTAGTAGGCATGAATCGAAACTAGAGTGGTTAAGGGCTCTCAGGGACCGAACTTGGGCAGCCCTGGTGTATTTCATAACTGCCACTATGCACAATAGAAATAAATAGAATACTTAGAATACCGATAATCCACAAAGTTAAGAAACAGAATTTACGGCAAGCTCAAGTCATGCTAAATCCTATGATTTGGGCACAAGGAGGGGATGTGCACGCCACATGCCAGTCATGTGAGTAACGTTATCACCTTTCTCGCCAGTGAGTCACCATAAAACGATCTACATCAAATCATATTATGAATATGTTGACTAGTTATGCATGATCACCACAGTGCACAAAAGGAATAAAAACAATGTCCAGATATTTTTGCTCACTGCCACTTTGCACAACATAAATAAACAGAATGACTAGACATGAAGAAGAATATAAATGATCTACAGATTGAAGAAAATGTCATAATGTATCACATATGTAATCACAGCTAGTGTTTGTCATCTTCCTGTCTGTAAGGTGGAGATGAGGAAAAGGACTTTGACATCCAGAGGAACTCGGGCACCATCTCTATTGCCCGCCGACTGGACGCCGCCCGTCGCTCAAACTACAACCTGACAGTGCAGGTCACCGACGGCCACCACAGCTCCACTGTGCAGGTTGGAATGTGTAAAAAACACCATTTTCAGCGCCTTTGATATATGTGTCTGTGAAATACGTCAATTTGGTCAGTTCCAGTCAGTTGTGCACACAAAAACGTAAGCTAGTCTATGTTTTAGGAAGTGTCCCCCGACTATCCCCCATTATGACGGTTTGTGTATAAAAACTTTCTTTTAGTAATGTGCGTCTTGATCTCGTTCTGTCTCTTCTTTGTGTGAATTATACGGCACTATTTGGCTGGTGGATGGACATGCGATCAACATATCACTTTTCTCCCCAGTGACCGTGTCGCATTTCCCTCCACCCAGCAAAGCAGTGCCGCACAACAGCGGTCCACAGCCTTTTTACGAGTGTATAACAGTGATCAAGTCATCACAAAAGTCACGGAAAAAAGCCTATATAAGCCGCACTCGACTATAAGCCAAAAAGGTTCCAAATTTGAGAAAAAAGTCGCGGCTTATAGACCGAAAATTACGGTAATTTGTTTGCTAATAACCTTCAAATTGTTACTAGTTGTGAAGTGAAGTGTTGTGAGTTCACATACAGTGGTCCTGTCCCAATTTTTGTCTCACAACTCGAAGCAAAAAGTTTAGGTCATGTCATTCGTATCTCAAGGTCCTACTGAAGCAGTTTCGTCGTTAACCACAGTACTATTTGCGCTGTCGGCCAACACATTCAGGTAGGCTGTTGGCGCAGTTAGTCGGTGTCTGCCAGTTGACTGGAATTTTCTGTCACTATGTATTTTGCTTAGGTCAGAAGTAAACACCATGCCATTGACGCACAGAAGGACTGTTTGTGGGTTAGTGAGTTCACTGCTGCGAGTGCAATTTTCAACTTTCACTGACGCTTTGGCATCTGTGAAAGCCAGTATTATACAAAAATGTTCCACGCTCACTGCTAAGGGAAAAGTGGATGGTGAAAATCAGCAATTCCAACAAGAATGGACTAAAAATGTGCATGTATTGTCCCTCAGACCAGCACCTGACCCATGTCCTCAATATGCCAGTAGACTATGGCTGTGATAAATTTCCAATTTGGAATCACATTTTGAGACAAAGCATTGGAAAAGTTCATTCAAAGGTTTAGGGTCACTTAGAAATGTCCATATTTTTAAAATAAAACAACCAAGCGTTATAGAAAATGGATGGATTTTCCAATGAGGATAACATTAAACTCACCAGGAATACACTCTATACATTGTTAATGTGGTAAAAGACTATTTTAGCTGCAATATCTACATAGGTGTATAAAGGTGCATTTCCAGCAACTATCCCTCCAGTGTTCTAATGGCCCCCTGTGTTTGCTAATTGTGTTAGAAGGCTGATGGATGATTAGAAAACCCTTGAAACCCCTTGTGCAATTATGTTAGTTTTCATGGAAAACACTAAATTGCCTTGGTGACCCCAAACCTTTGAAAGGAAGTGTATCCAAATAAATACAAGAAATTTTAAATTGTCAAGCAAGCTTCTTCTCACATTGATGGCACAACAACAACAAAAAAGCAAAATAATGTCTGGTTATTTAGAGTGGCATAGAAATAAGGTGAGCTCAAGAGCCATTCTTCTGATTCAGAAAAAGCCCTGCATGACTCAAATGATGAACAAGTTTCGAAAGTGAACAAAAAACGGAAATTACACTTTTATATTAAGTAATCCTCAATCTTAGGTTCCTCAGCAAACAGACACAGTGAAGAACTGGCTGTCAATCTATTTAAGCAGCTGTGTGATGGAATACAAATGCAGTCATGACTACATTATATTTATTCATGAATTTCAATAGTTGTGAATGAGTCCATTAACACCAAGTTGGATTTATTCATTGAGCTCCGTGCAGTACATTAAAATATGATAATGCTCACCAGAAATTGTATGTTTGAAAATGTATATGATAAGTCAAAAGGGGACTTTAGTCGACATACCAAAACGGTAATGACTTTTATTTTAGTGGGTGATTTTATTGTTGTTGTGGTACCGTAATATTGTATGTGGCCTGACCAACGTCAAATGGACTTTTCGACTGATACAAAAAAAATTCTGGCTCTTGAAGAGTTATATTTCAGGATGGTAAACATCGGATGGATGGATGGATGGATGGATGGATGGATGGATGGATGGATGGATGGATGGATGGATGGATGGATGGATGGATGGATGGATGGATGGATGGATGGATGGATGGATGGATGGATGGATGGATGGATGGATGGATGGATGGATGGATGGAAGTTTTTCCCACTGCATTATGTGTTCAAAGTTTGAGGCATGAAGAAAAACTTTATAATAGTTTCAAAAAAGGGATTTTTTTCACCTGTTTGTTTTTTTCTTTCACACTTTTATGCCTGAGTGCTCTTTCACGCGAAGAAAGCGAGAGACAAAACAATGACTGATGCAGTGTGTGTTTGATTTGCACCACTGCTGAGTCAGCATGATAACAAACAGCTTTCTCTGTGATTTATTTTTATCTCCTCTATATTGGATGTCATTTCCATAACCTGGCTGGTCTTTGCTTCTTTTTTGTTTTTGCTGACCACAGGCCTACATCCGTGTTCTGGACATGAATGAACATCGGCCCGTCTTCTTCAAGACTCTCTATGAGGTGTGTGCTTGTGTGAATACTGTATGAGTATTGGAATTTTTATGTACATGAAGAGCAAAAGAAGCCTAAACTGACTTTAGTCAACGTTTCTTAGCATAGATGGAAACCTGGATTGAAAAAGGGTTTGCATTTGGAATTTATTGATATTTTATGGTAAAGTGAATGAGTTAGGATTTCAGGTTAGGCTTTGTGTTTTAGAGTTAGGGTTGATCTTTAATCAAGATAGTTTAGGGTTAGAGGTTTTGGGTCAGGCTCAGTTTTAGGGTTAGGTTTTGAGGTTTTATGGAGGATGAATGGGTTGGGAATAGGGATTTGGTTTCAGGTTAGGGTTCCGAAAAAGTCTATGAAAACCGCAAAACTGACAATTACCGGTAATACTTCAATGCTAGGGTTTATTGCGGTAATGATGGTTCCAACTGAAAATGGTTCGCGGTTCAAAGTGTCACTGCATTATTTCTCTCACTTACTGGTCACTGTGTCTGTCAGGTGAGGGTGCCTGAGGACACGGCACCCTGGAAGGACATCCTACACTTAGGGGCACGTGATGATGATGCCAACAGCAAGCTGGTCTTCTCAATTCACAGCAGCGTGCATCCCAACAGCTACAAACTCTTCCACCTGGATCCCAAGAGCGGTGTCCTGGCCACCACAGACAAACTGGACTATGAGACCATCTCGCAGCACACGCTTGTTGTCATGGTAATGGCCTCACTGTTACACCGTGGTGTAAATGAGTGGCTTTTTTTTTTCAAGCCTATGGTTGTGCATTGTCATAGATCTTACAGTTAATCATGCGTCACAGAGTCTCAACAAGGTTGAGATATCGAGATGATGTGTCAAGTCAAGTTTATTTATATAGCCTTTCATCACAAAAGAGTCTGAAAGGCCCACAGAACACAAAAATCAACGATATCCCCTGGTTAATAACCCTTTCCGAGCAAGGAAAAATCATGACTAAACACATTTAGGAGGTAAACAACATTGAGAAGGGTCCACAATTAGAGTGATCCAATTCCAGGATGACCAGGCTGGATGCTGAATGGGCAACATTGATCACTATGATGCTGTACACTGTGTTAATTAAAACAGCCTGAGAGTCCATTTAATAAAATGAAGCGTCGCAGGTACACACCTCCTACGTGTGGTTTAAGTAGATGTGAGAGTATAGAAATACTAAGTCAGATCCAGAAATCAATATTTTCATACAGTGGAGGCTGATTGTTTCAAATCAGTTTCTGTTTGGAAGCACAGTACACTATCGTCCACACGCATACACCTAGTTTTAGGATTCCTAGGTTCTTCATAGAGTTGATATCATGGTATGCTAGTTGTACTAACTTCATCTTGTTTTTCCTTTTTTAATCACTTCGCTGGTTTCTTTTATATCAAACAAATTATTTTAGGTGCATTACCTGACATGTTTCGGCGGTTTCTTCCGCCTTCATCAGAGGACACTCTGATGAAGGCGAAACATGTTAGGTAATGCACCTAAAATAATTTGTTTGATATAAAAGAAACCAGTGAAGTGATCATGGTATGGTGGTGGTGGCCACCAGTAGTGTTGGTACTGGGAGGAGGCAACATCTAGTCAGGCACTCCCCTAGGCCTCTATTCCAAACCAAGATTATACTGCTCTGTAGTTAATAGAATAGAAGATCTTTGCCGCTTGGTGCTTACCAGCCATCTCGAGCTTAATATCTCCTAGACAAAGGAGCTGGTCATAGACTTTTGGAAGTCCTGTTCAAAGCCTAGGCTGGAGGGAGCTGAAGCGCTCAATAGCTTTGAGGTCAGGGGATGGAACACAAAATATTTAAAACAACGGATATTCTTGAACTAGCAACTATTTTAATTCTGTTCGGGCCATTTTGACACCTTCAGGTAGTCTAAAGAGGCCGACCATCTCACCCCCTGGTAGGCCTACCCAAAGCATCACTCCCCCAGCCCCTAGCCAACCACCAACAACCAGTTAGGCCAAACATCTGCATGTTACTTATCAGCATTTTTTTTTTTTTATATATACTGCTCCCTTCATACCAAGCATTTAACTGACAGGAAACTTTCCTGAAAGCACATTTGTCACTATTGCTCTGTATGTCACACTCAAATTATCCTCAGTATGACTACATGAGATGTTCCTTCCTTCCCTCTTAGGTGCGTGACCAGGAGATACCAGTCAAGAGGAATTTTGCCAAGGTGGTGGTGCATGTGGAGGACTGCAATGACCATGCACCTGCCTTCCTGCGCACGCGCTATGAGGCCGCCGTGTCTAATGTGTCACCTGTCGGCTACGAGGTGGTGCGTGTCAAGGCCCTGGACGGTGATGCAGGCAGCAATGCCAACATTGCGTACTCCCTGCATTCCGGTGAGCAGCTTTTTTTTTTTTCTTTCAATTACACTGTTACCTTGACTTAAAAGTGTCCCAGTTTCCCAGTTTTTTTTAGTTATGAGTTATTTGGGAGCCAAAATATGAGTTGTGACCAGACATGATCACTCGAGTGAAGTGGGGAAGAAAATTAAATTAGTGGGAAGTGAGAAAAAAATCAATTAATCAAGGTATTTGTAAGTGGGAGAGCTGTTTATTGAACGGGATAGAATACAGAAGAATACGAAGTGAGAATACTTGCAAGGAGGCCACAACTCATGCCCAGACGCTCACATGCAAACTTGCTGATGTCCTCCTGAAGTCACTCACAAGGCAACACCACTTAAAGCCAGCACTCACATGTTTCAGTGTGAACAAATATTACACAATATGAAACCAGTTTACTGATTTACATTTTCTTCCATTATACATTTTACAATAGACAGCTATTTTTCTTGACTCAAAAACAAGAAGCAAAAAATATGGTGTTTTAGGAATCTGGAACAGATGGCATTTCAGTTGAAATGCAAATTAAATACAGGCAAATAATTTGATAGACAAGTAAATTAAGGGCGGCTCGGTGGTGCATTGGCTGGCTTGTCCGCCTCACAGTTAGGAGGGTGCGGGTTCGATTCCATGTCCCCGTGTCCGTGTGGGTTTTCTCCGGGCACTGCGGTTTCCTTCCACATCCCCAACAACATGCTCGGTAGGCCGATTGAGCACTCCAAATTGCCCCTTGGTGTGAGTGCGAGTGCTGATGGTTGTTCGTCTCTGTGCCCTACGATTGGCTGGCAACCAGTTCAAGGTATCCTCCGCCTATTGCCCGATGACGTTTGGGATCGGCTCCAGCACACCCGCGACCCCCGTGGGGACAAAGCGGTACAGAAAATGGATGGATGGAAGTAAATTGAGTTTGAAGCTTGGTCACAGAACAAATTAAACTCATCGTCAAAGTACCAGGGTATTTTTTTTTCACCTCTATAACATCCCAATGTTTTCCCGCACTTTCTTCCCCCGAACCCCTACCACCCGCCATCGTACATCAGCCAGTTAAGAGCTCCACTAAAGCAGAGTGCTCAAGGACGCCATTATGAGACCTCGGAGTGTCATTGGAGTGGTTCTCGATTTCCTCCCCCAGTGATCATTTTATGTCTGGGATTTCCTGGGCTCAAGTCAGCTCTCCGTAGCTGTTTTATTGTTTCATTTGCGCCATGCACAGAATGTCACGGAACAAATACCGCTCAGCTTTGGCAAGGGATTTGTCTCTGATCCCAGAGCACAATGAAAAAAGAAAAGGGCCTACCTGGATGTGATTTACTGTGTGTTAGTTCCAGGAAAAAAGCTTTGTCTACTGCTAAGGTTATTGTTCACGCAGCATATTTGACTAAATAAAAAATGAAGAAAAGATTCATGCCAAGCAGGGAGCATAAAGAAAGAGTTGCTTTACGATCAAGTGATTTATCATTGTGCATCAATATGGATTGTAAAACTGTTCAATTGTACGCTAACAATACACAATTACTCTCCCTGTCTTGCCAACAAGGTTCCAAATTTACATCGACAAGCTAACAATTGGCTATCATTAAACAATGTTTTTGGAAGTGAAAATGAGGCCGTTGGAAATAAGGTCAACATTTTTTGCAGTGTGCCATTTACAAATTCACCTTTTGGTGCTTTTTCTATTTTCTATCTATTCTATTTCTATTCCTATCTTGGATAGGAATCTATCCTCTGCTCTTCACTGAAAAACAGTACCTGTCTTTGTGTTCTTTCAGTGTTCTTTCATAAGATGCCACAAAAGCCCAGGCGGGTAGAAATCAATAATTGGTGACAAAGTTTTGTTAAAGCGCTCATCTGACTGAGAATATGATATTTGTACATATATACTGGAGAAGCCAATTTTAACCTAGATTGTTAGTGGATGTTACAACAGTCTTCCCGCATGTAGCCTCGGATTTTCTGTCTATTTCATTTCGGAATCAAATCCTCTGTAAGTAGCTAAATGACTTTCTGATCTAACCCTACACTGCTCTTCTAGTGAATAATGTTTCAGTTCTGCCATTTAAGTTGAATGACAGTGACATAATGACATAGTTTGAAACATCGCTAAAATTTTAAAGAGTCCTTTGCGAGGGCACCTCCGATTTTTTGGCTTCTTATGAGATTGTTTGTGGATATTTTTAGCTGAAATGAGTCAGTTTCCTTTACCTTTGATACTACTTTGGACACCGGGGAAATTTGCGGAACGGCTACATAGGAAAAATTCCAACTTTGACACATTCTTTTCTTTCCTCTGACAGGCAACATCAACAACATCTTCTTCATCGATCAAATCCTGGGCTCCATCAGCGTGTCCAAACCTTTGCACCTGCAGCAGCAAGACCCTTTCCACCTCACGGTGAAGGCCACTGATCAGGGCTTTCCTCAACGCAGCGACATCTGCTCTGTCCACGTTCATGTCCGCATCGCTGACAACACCCCACCCGTCTTCCATGATGATGAATATCTTGCGGAAATCAGCGAGCAGAGTGCTTCAGGGACACCGGTGGTCACCATCTCGGCCTCCAGTCCAGCTGCAATAAATTACGGTATCGAAAGTGGCAACCAGAACGGAACATTTCACATCAACCGATACACTGGCATGATCACAATCCAAAATCATCTGGATTTTGAGACGTGTGCCTCCTACACGCTTAACGTTTCGGCATCCACTAGTTCTGGAGCTGTGTCCAGGACAGCAGTTTACATCTATGTCATGGATGAGAACGATAACGCCCCTATTTTTGCACGGCGTGAGTACACTGGACAAATAAGTGAAGCGGAACACATCAATAGCCTGGTGATGTCGGAAGATAACATGCCTTTGGTTGTCCAGGCTTCGGATGAGGACCAAGATGCAAATGCACTAATTGTCTATGAGATCTTGGAAGAGGAGGCCAGAAAAGTGTTCAAGATCGACAGTGGCACAGGTGCAATCTCACTAGCGGCGCTGATAGACTTTGAACGTGAGGCTGAGTATCACTTCAGCGTGCAGGCTAAAGATTCCGGGAAACCATCACTGTACGCTAGCCAACCTGTCAAGGTTACTGTGCGTGTCCTGGATGTGAATGACGTCCCGCCACGGTTCTCTGCCACTGTATATGAGTCGTCCATCATCTTTCCGCCGGTCACGGGCACGGAGGTAACAAGGGTGATGGCTCACGATGCAGATTCTGCAGTCTCATACAGCATTGACAAAGGCCATCTCCAAGATGTCTTTTCTATTCATTCCGACACTGGAGTCATCACGGTGAGCAACGTCTTGAAGTTTAATCCATTTTACCAATTCGTAGTTAGCTCTTCAGATGGGCTTCACAGAGACTCTGCCATTGTGAGGGTGAATGTCACTAATGTCACAGATAGTGGTCTAAGCTTTGAGCAAAAAACCTATTCAGTGAGCGTTTCAGAGAACTTGAACAGTGTGAAAACATTAGCAGCGCTCAAACCAACAGGATGTTACCTAAATGAGCCTCTCTCGTATTCTCTCTTGAACCCCATGGGGAGGTTTGCAATCTCCCGGACATCCGGTGTCATGGAGACCACGGGCGTGCCGTTTGACCGCGAGGACACAGACGTCTACAATGTAGTGGTGATGTTACAAGATACAAGAACTCCACCAAGGACAGCCACCGCTCTGGTGAAAGTCTTTATAGACGACGTCAACGACAACCCACCTCTGTTCCTCAACCTCCCGTTCTCAATGACGATACCTGAAGATGTAGAACCGGGAGATGTTGTGTACCAGGCCATTGCCACTGACAGAGATCTGGGTGAGAACGGATCCATTGTGTACTCTCTGGAGGAGGATTATGAGCTCTTCAGGATAGATCCAGATATGGGAGATGTTTCCCTTCAGAGGCCTCTTGATTTTGACACCCTAAGCAAATATGTCTTGACAATCCAGGCGATGGATGAGGGGGATCCCGGTCACATGATCCAGGCACAGCTCAGTATTCAAGTTAGGAACCGGTCTAACCCAATTTTCCAAACACTTTTATATCCTCTGAAAGTCCCAGAAAGTGTCCCCCCCTTCACTACCATCTTGCACGTGCAGGCCAGGAATCCTGAAGGCTATCGCCTGACTTACAACCTAGTGGAGGAAAATGCTTCCAAGCACTTTCATATTGACTTCAAGACGGGTGTGTTGTCAGTCACTAACCCGTTAGACTATGAGAGCCAGACCCTACATGTGTTTACTGTGCGAGCCACAGATTCTGTGAGTGGAGCATTTTCAGAGGCATCTATTGAGGTGGAGGTTGACGATGTGAATGATAACGCCCCCTTTTTCTCTCAGCAAATATACACTGCCAACATCGCGGAGGGGCTTCCTATTGGCTCCTCAGTACTGCAGCTTTCTGCCTTCGACTTGGACTCTGGCAGGAATAAAGATCTGACATTTCACATGGCGAGAACAGAAGGCAACGAAACCAATTTCTTCGACATAGACCAACAAAGCGGATTGATTTTCTTAAAGCAAGTTCTGGACTATGAAAGCGTGAATCACTTCCAGTTGAGAATTCACGTGGTTGACAATGGAAGCGTCGCCCTTAGTGGTGAGGCTGTCGTCTTGGTTAATGTCACCGATGTCAATGACAATCCCCCAGACTTTGTCAGCTCTCATTTCCAAGCCTCGTTGGACGAATCTGCAAAGTGTGGCCTCATTGTAATCAAGATTCAAGCGTCCGATCCAGATGTCGCAGACACCAACAACCTCAAGTACAAAATCCTTTCAGGCAATGAAAACCACTACTTCAACATCAATGAGACCTCTGGGATCATTTCTTTCGCTAACATCTGCAAGAGGAACCTGGATCCGTACTACAACCTGACAGTGTCGGTGTCAGATGGCGTGTTCCAGAAAAGTGCGCCAGTCAACATTGACATGATCCATAGCAACAGACACAGCCCATACTTTCGACAGAGCACGTATGAGGCGGAACTTACTGAAAATGCAGAGGCAGGAACCCGTGTGATCCGGCTTGCCGCCATTGACCCAGATGATGGGCCTTATGGCAGTGTGGACTACACCATCATAAACAAGTTGGCGGATGAGAAATTCGCCATCAACGCAAACGGTCAGATTGTCACCACACAACCGCTAGATAGAGAAAACCCTGACCAGAGGGTAATCGCCATCAAAGTGATGGCAAAAGATGGTGGCGGTAAAGTGGCCTTTTGCACAGTCAAGATCATACTGGCGGATGACAACGACAACGTTCCACAGTTCAAAGCATCCGAGTACCAGGTTGCTATTCAATCGACCGTCAACAAAGGCTCCCCTGTCGTTCAAATTATGGCGTATGATGCAGACGACGGCAAAAACGCCGACATCACCTACACCGTAGATGAAGGTGAAGGGGCCACAGAGGATGTGATTGAGATCAACCCATTCACTGGTGTGGTGAGCGTCAAAGAGAGCTTGCTCAGCATGGAGAATAGGATCTTCAACTTCAAGGTAAAGGCTCGTGACGGCAGCTTCCCGTTCTACAACTCCACCGTCCCTGTGCGAGTCAAAGTGCTCCCTCCTGAAATTCCTCTGCCAATGTTTGTCGAGCCTCTATACACCTTCTCAGCTACTGAGGACACACCTGTTGGGACAGAGATTGGCTCGGTGAAAGCTGACTCAAACATGCCGCTCATTTACAGCCTGGTTGATGGTAACACAGTGGAGAGCAACCGAGACAAAGTGTTCAGCTTGGACAAAGAAAGTGGAACGTTGCTACTGGAGAAGACCATAGACCACGAGAGGACCAAGTGGTATCAAATTGACGTGTTGGCTCAGGCCAATCACAATGGAACCGACGTGGCCTCAATGGTGTCGGTCAGTATCCAGGTACGGGATGTCAATGACAACCAACCAGTCTTTGACGCCAACCCATACAAAGCCTACCTGGCAGAGAACATGCCGATTGGAACCACCATCATTCAGGTGACTGCCAATGACCCAGACACAGACACCAATGGTCTGGTCACCTACAGCCTGGAGTCACTAGCTGATGATGACGCCAACATCACTGACCTGTTCTCCATCGACGGTGATACTGGCTGGATTGTGACTGTGCGAGAGGCTGACTGCGAGGCATCCAGGCTGCACCGCTTCCATGTGCTGGCCACTGACCATGGTGGCGATGCCAAGCTATCATCCAGTGTCCTGGTGGAAGTAACGGTGGCGGATGAAAATGACAGTCCTCCGGCGTTCACCGAAGATGCTTACCATGGCTCGGTGGCAGAGAACAGTCGCCCTGGCGAAGTTATTGTCTCCATGACGACCACCGACGCAGACGTGTCGCTGGAGAACCGTCTGGTAACGTGCTATATCACAGGTGCTTATTTATTATAAACTTTCACAACTCACCTGAGTTATAATGATTTGTGTATTTTATTAGAGTTATTTTTAATTTCATCTTGACTTAATTTCATATTCTTGTGTGTTTTATTATAGTTAGTTTTAATTTCATCTTGACTGTTGCTGTCTAAATTCAGGCAGTTTGAATTCGTCTTTAAAGCAGAGTTTTTTCGAACGTCTATAAAAACATGCCAGAAATGCAGGAGGTTTAAGACATCTGGTCCAGCTCCGAACTTGTGAAGGTGCCACCATGTTCCGACCACAGAAAACAAAAATGTTTGGTAATTTAGATTCGCCCTTCTGTCCAGTAAACAACTTTAGAACCATTTAGTAGTTTGTCTGTGAGGGGTCCCTGGTAAAACGGCTCTTCAAACAAAATAATGGCAGACATGGCCTCTTGAAACTCTTAGGTATGCTCATAATAAATATGCATACCAAATTACATGTTAAGTTAAATTGGCTTTGAGTCTATAACAAAATAAAAATAAAAAATAGTCCCAGAATGCATTGCTCAAGTTTAACATAACCCTAAAATGACCACATTGTCAGTCTTTCTGTCTTTTTAGGTATGCCTTCTCGAGACTTATCATTTATTTACTATTCTTCAGACAGCCTCGCTCAGAAGTGATTATTTTTACCTTTTGTTAGCATTACATTGTGAAAGAGAACATAATGCAGCGTCTATCAGGTGCTTTCTCTGTGCGTCATCAATCCCACTGACGATTTACTGACTTCTGCTGACGATGAGGCCAGTTGGAAATCCCTATTAATCACCACTTCCCCAAGTGCCGATGTGGTGTTAATTGAGCCTCGATGAATCACAAAAGACGTGCACTGATGTGAATACCAACCACGTCCCCTGCAGCCAACAACAACAATAAAATCTCACATTGATGCAAATCTTTAGTATTTCCCCTTCAATACATGCCCCCAGACAGTCCAGTGTGCTCAAAAGGGAGATTGCTTGCAAAACAGACTTTGAAAATGTGGAACCAGCATAACATTGGTGCAGAAATTATTCATGAATGCAAAGGTGTTCAAAAACACCCGCTGTTAAAGATGAGTGTAGGACTGTTTGGTCATCATGTCACTCATTCGCAAGTTTATTACCAATACAGAGCACTTGGTTTTCACCACACATGTTCTTTGAGGTCAGCTTTTTACACACCAAAGCAGCAAGGTTGAGTTTATATATTAAGGTCACAAAAAGGTGACATGCTTAACCCGTTCCTGTAATTTTTATCCCATAATTTCCCAACTCACTAAACCCATTGCCAGTAGCTAGTCAACCAACAATGCGTTTTATTTTTTGCAGGGTGGTGCCTGTGATTTTAAAGGAGCCACAAGGAGCTTCTATGTCACCTGTTTTGGGGGTTTTAGCCATGTTAAAATGCTAATCCCGCAATTTTACCTCATATGATGGCGCAATGACCTAAAAAGAAAACGCAAGCCCAAAAGCACAAAATAAATGCAGAACCTTCAATGCAAATGTATCAAATACACAACAAGACTAAAGCAAAAAAGGATCCAATAAAGAGAAACTGCTTGACTTAAGACTTTAATGTTCCGAGAAGCAAGACTGTAGCTATTAACCGCAACTAAGGGCAGTTCTCTTTAATTGAGCAGCAATGGGGAACACGTTTACAAAAATAAATAATATCAGCCATCTATTAAAGTCTACAGAGCAGCAAACAGCTTCCAAATTATGAATGCCAAGTACAGTATGTATTTCACACATTAATGCAGTAATCCTACTAAAGGAAAGTGGAATGCGTAAGGTGGAAAATAAACCCTTCCGTAAACCCGAGCCGTGATTGGTTGTGACCTGCTGACTGTGATGTCATTTTCAATTTACTTCACACTGTGTTTTGACTACCGTATTTTCCGGAGTATAAGGCGCACCGGACTATAAGGCGCACCTTCAATGAATGGCCCATTTTAAAACTTTGTCCTTATATAAGGCGCACCGGACTATAAGGGGCACCATTAATGCATCATGTCAGATTTTTAATCCAAATCAAATCCTTCTCCATTTTATCTTTTTTATTTCAATTTCAGACGCTGCAAATTACTTTATAATCACAAAATAATGATCCATTGTCTTTTTGATTCGTGATTCATAGTCTTCAGCGGGCCACTTATGATTGATTTCATGACACAATGCTTCGGGCCAGTTTAGATTTAGGAATTTGGTCCATATATAAGGCGCTTACAAAGAACATTTTGGGGTTGACATTCTGCTTTAATGCTGAATAATTATTGAAATAGAAATGAACAAAATGATTAGAAATATAGTACTTGACAAAGCATGCTGTCACATCATGATGTAACAGGTGTCTTTATTGTTGGCCACAGATGGCGACCCACTGGGCCAATTTGCTGTGATCCATCAGGACGAGGGTGAATGGGGTTTGATCACCAAAGAGTCGCTGGACCGTGAGGCCCACGCCGCCTATGCGCTCACAATCACGGCCACAGACGGAAAGTTCCAGACGCCCATCAGCGTGCATGTGGACGTACTTGACGATAATGACAACACACCGCAATGCCAACAGGTTACAATATACACACATATTGTTAGCATTCATCACTGTCAGGGTTAGAATGTTTTGTGAATTTTCATTATTATTTTTTTATGTGTGCTCTGTGATTGGTTGCAACCCTTGAGAGGATAAAAGTGGTTCAGATGGATACTTGTATCACAATTTGTCTCGTATGTGCTGGATTGTGACAAACTATCAGTATAACAATATACTGTTACATTTTAGGATGCTGCATCACATGTGCTAACCCTTATGTTGTGTGTTTTTAGCTGGTGTATTCAGAGGCTATCATGGAAAATTCTCCATCCAGCATGTTTGTGCTGAAAGTGTTAGCTTTGGATGCAGATGAGGGCCCGAATGCTTTGATCTCCTTTAGCCTGCATGGTCCTGATGCAGACCAGTTTCATCTGGACCACGTCACTGGTATGTACCTACACACACACTAGACAAAGTTATTTAGTAAGTCCAAGGTTAAACGTGTAGTTAGCCTTGTTTTATGTTTAGCCGGTACGTCAAACAAGGCAGTGTATTTTATTACCTACATATTGTACATTATTAGCTAGTCTTAAACTAACATACTATATGTACAGTACTTGGTCGCACTTTTTTTCCGATTTTGCAACTCGGACCTCTCTGTTTGAAGGGGCATAGTGCGCTTTACTTACCTGGATTCAAACGAAACATATAGTATTTAATGTAAAACATCTTTCCTCACTAGGCGAACTGTTCACCTTGGCTGCGCTGGACCGTGAGTTAATGTCAGAGTATAAGATGGTGGTGCGCGCGACTGACGGCGGCGGGCTGTCCTGCCAAGTGGACATTTTGCTAACGGTCCAGGACATGAATGACAACGCTCCACACTTCTCGACCAGCCATTACCATGTTAGTGTGTACGACAACACTACCAGGAGCACACCCGTTGCAGCTGTATACGCTCAGGACAAAGACACAGGTACCACAGGCAAAGATTTCAACAGATGTATCCATTCTGGGATAAACTGAAACTCCAATGCATCATTTTGTTATCTCTCATGGTGTTTTTTGATTTGCAAATTGATAATATATTGATATGATAAAAAAATGCAATATAGAATACACTATTACATCAGGTATCACTTCTTTGGCTGGCCCCGCAAATGATCAGAACCCTGATATGTATCATTTATCTATTATACACTTATCAATAATATATCCATCCATTTTCTATACCGTTTGTCTCCACGGGGGTCGTGGGCGTGCTAGAACCTATCCCAGCAGTCATCGGGCAGTAGGCGGGGGACACCCTGAACCGGTTGCCAGCCAATCACAGGGCACACGGAGACGAACAACCATTCGCACTCACACCTAGGGGCAATTTGCTCATTGATGCACCTTTGCGATTGCCCAAAGCCGCCCTCAAATGTCTGCTTTAAACCAAAATTGCACACTATGTTTGTAAAGTTCTCACTAAACCTGGTACATTTGTTTCCTGTAGGGCTAAACTCAGAGGTACGGTATTCCCTGCTGGCGAACGATGATGGTTACTTCTCTCTGGACGAGTTTTCTGGCGTACTGCGTCTGGAGCGAGTGCTCGGCCCTGACACGCCGGCGCGCTTTCAACTAAAAGTGAAGGCATCAGACAGCGGCCTGCCTCGCCCGCTACACTCCATCGCTGCGCTCACGGTGGATGTCGTGTCTCTGAATGACTACCGGCCCATCTTCTCCAGTGCCGAATACCTGGCCCAGGTCCCCGAGTCACTGTCCGTTGGCTCGCGGGTGATTAGCGTCTCGGCGCTCGATGGGGACACCTCAGTAGTGTACCGCATCGCATCTGGGAACGAGGACGGCCACTTCATGTTGGACCCCAAAACAGGTACTAATTATTTTGAGATATTTTGGGGGCTGATGTAGTGTCTTATGCAGATGCCATTGTAAATATCATGTCTTCAAATTCAATAAGCATCACATTTTACACATAATTGGTAAGGTTGAATTATACTGCCCATTTGAAGTTGTTTGAAAATTCAGGCCATGGAGCCAGTTTCCCTTAGCAACATGAAAGTTGTTAGGCATGTCTTATCATGAGTAGAGTATGCTGAGAAAAAAAGCAAGTTTGCTTCTTTGGTTCAAAGCGGGCATATTTGGTTCAATTGGCACAGTCGAGATGACCATGAACCAAAAAAAAAAAAAGAATTAGATGGGCATGTCTCTCTCCTGAGTATTACCACAAAAAAGTCTCATGAGGCCATGCAGTAAAATGCCTAAAAAACACACAGGTTGGGTTTAATCTTGCAACTGTTCCTTGAGTCCCTGAAGATAGTCTCAGATTGTAGTATGAAAATTAGTCAGCATATCTATTAGAATGAGTAGATTCACCCAAAAAGGTAAAAAATCAATGTTTGCGTCAGTTGCATCCAACCTAATGTTTTTTTGGGGGGCTCCAAAAGCCATTTTTACTTGGTAAATTTGGTTGGCATGTCTATTATACACGCAGAAAAAAAATTCAAGACGCCATGTGCAAAAAGACATACATGAAGACTGTCATTTTGGTTTGACGAGATCATTTGAAAGTCAATTTGGTCATTTCCAGGCATCGTTTCAGTACTAACCTCTCTTAGAAATGTCCGATTGATGCTATCCACCTTATTCCTACGCCCCATGAGCCTTTGTGTGAAACTCAAGCACTTTCCATATCTGAACGATGTTACTTCTTCTGTGATGAATCTGAAAAGCGTATCAATACCTACAAGGTAATAAGGTTGGTCGCATTTTGTTAAAAAATGGCGGAAAGTCTTAATTCGCTCCAAGCAGTCGTATTTGTCTGCAGCCAAGCTTCCCACTGCATGGTACATGACAGGGACAGTTCTTGTAAACAAGCTTCAGGAACAAGGTTTATCATTTTGAACGTAATACTAGAAAGATGGACAGCACAAAAATGTTGTTCTGGGTAAAAGAATCTTTCTGACATGAGTTCTTTGATGTGAAGGGTTGAACAGTAAAGTTGCCTGTTTTTGGAGCCAAGCTGCCGCAAGGCAGAAAAACAAGTAATTCACGCTAGAATCCAATTTATCCCCCAAAGGCAGCCGCGGGCTGCGTCTGCTCATGTTTAGGCTCATTGATTTGTGCTAATAAGTCAGTGTGTAATATTTATTGATATGCTACTGTTAACTTCTAATGTGCAACATAGCCTACAGCAGTGATTACAATCAGGTTTCTTAAACAACCGTTTTATTTTGATTTTCTAACGTTTGTCTTGCTTAACGTTGATAAATGATTGCATAATGTTGCTCTACTTTTGAAGTGTGGCAAAAGAAGACAAAGAAAAAGCAAAACACTAACGTCACATACACACGTGTAGTGCTTTGTTTCTCAGTCTTTGAATTCAGGGTTTGAAGCCAGTTTCTTTTGGGAACATAAATTTGGTAAGCATCGTGCGTATCATGACAAGACCCACAAAAACGTCTCTGGAAACCATGCCCAAGATTATAGAGGAGACGTTTTGGTTTAAAACACAAATGTTACATTCAATTAGCCTTGTTGCGCCCAATCACATTTAAAATAAATAAATCACAATCAATCAAAAAAAAAAGTCACCAGTTTCATTCAGCAACGGGTATTTGATGATTATATCATGATTAGACATACTACTAAATAAAATCTCGAGGAGCTATGCCTGAAAATATACACAATTGTGGCCATTTTAGGCTCAGATGGCTTATTCTATTATGCCCTTGACACACACATACACACACACACACACACACACACACTAAAGCCATTTTCCATTCTCAAGTTTGGTTAGCAAGTCACTAATGAGAAGACCCCAAAAAAATCTCAAAAAGCTCTGGCTAAAAAGACAGGAGGTCTGCCATGTTGTTTTGAAAATCTATTTCATGGGTCATTTTCATTGATTTGTGCCAGTTAGAATTAAAAGAAAATAATAATTCAACCCCCAAACCAGGTTTTGTGTAGCAACAACTTCTTTGACATGTTCATCATGAGTAGACTTGCAAAAAGGAAGCCATGCCTGAAAAGACATTAAGTCTGCCAGTTTGGTTTGAAGCAGCAGTGTCCATTTTGCCAATTTGGCTGTAAATTTAGAAATGCTCTGGAGAGAAAGTAACAGTGATTGGACAGGAGCAAGAACTATGACAACAAAGTCACCGGTGTCCCAATGACTTTTAAAATATTAGTATCAAGAAAGGAATGAAGCGGGATAACTAGACGATGAAATGGGGGGAAAGCAGCTGGAGCTCTCCTGAAATTTTAGGCTCGAAATTGGCAGGGAATGTAATCAATCTTCTTTGGGAAAGGAGAGTTGAAATCCACTACTACTGTGGGTAAAGCACGGTGGTGAAGTTTACTGCACTCCATAAAACAAGAAACACTGCTACGTTGCCTCAACAAAGTAGCAACTTAAAGTAGCATGAATATAATAATAAATAAATATAGATATCTTACATTAAAATCCAACAATGCTTCTCTGACATTATGAAGCATTCATGGTCCAAATGTTGTTTTATTGTTTATGTTGTTGTCTTGCTGCATCTGTGTTCGTGCCTCGAATCAATCAATAGTCCTTCTCTGGTCCTAGAACTAAATATTTTATTGTTTTGAACTTCAACTCATCGTGGACTTTGGAGTCAAGCTTTGAGTTTGGTGTTTGGACCCGATGCCCTTCAGAGGATTTCTTACGTTGGCTCTCGAAAAAATCGTTAAAAGTCAGCCAGCCCTCATTGATCACAACTCTACGCTCTTGCACTCATTATCTGGGGGCAAGCGTCAAGTTTGGACAGTGCAGATGCAGAGATAAGAAGTTTGAGCACCAGGAATAAAGCTAAGCATTGGTGAGAATCTCAATGACTTTTGGCGAGAAAACCATCAGATATTTATTTATGAGGTCATATCCAAGAAGAGCAAGATGTTTATCTGACTGAACTCAACAAAGTTTGACCTCGGACAGGAGGAGGGAGGTTCTTGATTGATTGTCAAATGTCTTGATACAATGTGGCGACATGAATGCAGTGAGCTTGTTCTGAGGCCAAGTTTTTGTTGTCGTAACCACGGCAATCAAGTGGTTACAATCAAAAACACAAACCAGAGTATATCTTATGGATGGTGCCTATTTTTTTTTCAATGACCCCATTGCAAATATAAGATCGATTAAAAACATCTACTTTGTGTGCCCCTAAAATCCGTAACAATTAAAGAGGTGCCTATTTTCGAAAGAAAACATTTGTAATGTAAATTATGACTATAGTGATTCATTTTTAAAAGTTATAATTATATGAGAATACAAATATATTTACTCAAGATTTTATTCATCTTTCCTAAAACAAAGACTGTATTTGTTGAGATAAAAAGGCCCATGAGATATAGGTGTCATATATCAACATGATGGCTACTCTCACGCGTCATTCGTAACTGCCACTTTGCTCAATAGAAATAAATAGGAAAGCGAAAAATGATCCGCAAAGTTAGGAAAATGTCCACAGCATGCATAGCGCAACTCGTGCCTAATGAATTGACCATTGGCACATCACTTCACTGCATTTTTCTCTCATCGACAACTTGCAAATGGAGAGAGCGCGTGTGACACTTCTTGCACAAATTTAATAATTCCGCATTGCAATATGAAAAACAAACCTCTGCGCATCCCGCAGAGACCGGCATGTAAACAATAACAGGCTACAACATTTTACATTCACACACTCACATAAAATAATTGTGTTATGCCCTCAAGGAACAAAAGGGAACAGTGTATAATGTGATTTGCTTCTTTAACTGGCAAGCACTTTTCACACTTCTTCCATTTCAATGCTTGAAGTTGTATAGCAAGTCCTTATTAAAGCTCAGACTTGCTTCTTCCATTAACCAACATTGAGAGGTGTGCCTTTACTGTTATTTACAGGGAACTCATCAATTTTCTATACTGCTTCTCCCCATAAGGAGGTCTTGCCCACACTGCACCACCCCAAACATTGCAGAGCCTTGTGGTTGGCCTCTCCTCAGCATTTATGATCTGAGCAAGAACACTTTTGTATAGTGGTGCTATGATATTTTTCAAAATACAAGCTGGTCTTCACTTCGAAGTTTTGAGATGCAAGTGCTGTATGTTAGCAGTGACGTCAACAAACCTCATTTTACAAAAGGAGCCCCTTGGCAACAAGTGAACAATTCTTTGGAAATAAAAAATTACACATTAGGCCAACAACAATTTTTGTTGTTTGAGGGGAATGGCTGGAATAGGTTAATGGCATGTCCATTTGTTTCACTGTTGTATCACTGGCCCAAAAAGTAACAATTATGTGTGTATTTGGTAGTTTTTTCCATGCAGCACCAATAGGTCAGTCAGTCAGGACATGAACATACACAACTGAGATGAAGATGAATCCCACGAGAGCAATAATAACCATACAAAATGGAGAAAATCATCGATTGATTGTCCCTTAACGGTTCATTCGACGCGATGGCACGACAGCTCGACTTATTGAGGGGGTAAATGAACACGGCAAGTGGCTCAGGCATTCATCCATTCTCAAGTGATGATTGCGTCTGTCACCCCATGTGAAAAATGCTCAGTATGCAGAGGCACCCAAGCACGCCAGCGCTGCCATAGTTTCACACTTGTGCCACGAGTCGCCGGGAAAATGCATGGAATAGCTAATGGTAAAGTCTTTGTTGCATGTTTACAAGAGCACATGACCAACGATGCTGCTTTTGTCAAAGTACTGCATAACCTGTGCAACGCTATTGAAAAAAAAATACTTTATCGAGAAGTTTGATAAAAATACATTCATTTGTTTGTTCCACAAGTGTGCACAGCCTCTCGCAACAGGGATGTGGCTTTTGTATTGACTAACCACATAAATTGACTAATCACATTCATTATTAACCCATAAAACTACGTCAGCAATGGCACACTTAGACCAGATGGTGATGCTGTGTGATGATTGTCAATGGGTGTTTCAGGCATTTCTTCTGTTGACCCAGTCGGGGGTGGTTAATCCCTGGTTTGTGTCATGCCGTGTTGTTCCACAGATCCCACCTATGGATCCACAGCCACATATGTCCTTTTCTGTAGCTCTCAGGTTGTTCTTGGTGGCTTTTGTTCTGCAATCATTTCATGCCAAGGAGCTTTCATGTTCACTATAATGGATGGCCTGCTCAAAGCTAGTGTAGCTATCGTCAAGGAAAATTAGGATGAAATATCTGTCTCAATGGTGTAGGGATGCTCACCCGACCTGTGTGAGGGCAGTGTGGGATTGATTTCAGCTCAATGACGTTGTTCATGAGGGTGTGACTGGTTCTTTGTCTCTATGTGTGCCCTGCGACTGGCTGGGGACCAGTTCAGGGTGTAGTCTGCCTTTCGCCCAATGTCACCTGAGATACGCTCCAGCCATCCCCCCTCCCCCCCGGGCGACCATGAGCAGGATATGCTGTGTTGAAAAAGAATGGAGATCTTTGAGATTTTATCACGTGAGGGAGACCCAGACAAGATGCAAAGACAATGCTGATCACATGACAATATCTGTGATGCTTAATTTTTGATGAATAAATACAAGACTAGATGTGGTTTACAAAATAAAAACTATGCTAAGATGTCTCTTCATTTCCGTTGACCAAAACAAGATGACGAATGTCACAAAATGTCGTGTTAATTCCCAAGCTTTTATGACTTTTCCATAATCCTGGTTGCGGTAGTACTTGTACAAAACAAAATAGAAAGAATGGGCTGGGGGGGAGACGGGGAGGAGTGGAGTGCAGCCGGTGGCCATAAAGCGCCGACACGTAATGATCGGCGGGGCGTGGGGGGTTGTGTTCGAGGGAGTAGCGGTGGCTGACAACTGTTTCACGTTGAAAGATAATAGTCGACTGGGAAGGGAGCTGCAGCCGTCACACACCAAAAACTTTTCGGGGGTATTATGATGCTATTTTGTTTGAATACTTTAGTCAAAAACCTGACTAGACTAAAAAGAGTATGAACCTGACTCAAACTAATAAAAACCAGAATGACATCTTGACACAAAGACTAGACCAAAACTAGAGCGGGCTTCCAATAACAACACTCCTCGCATCGGGCTTTTTAGCCATTCCTGCCGCATTCAGCATTGAGCTCTGATTTTTTTTCTCTCTTGCGCTGGTTCACCTCCTTGATATGGTCATCCCAGGGGACTGTCTGTTCCAACAGCATCACCCCATTGGGTCTGATGTTGACCTTTCCATATAATCTGATGAAATCTTGAGCTTTCTTGGGAGTGACTTGAGACTTTCTGTTCTGGATCGCTGAACGGATGGAATCTGCCAATGACCTAAGGACTTGGTCATGGCGTAACCGATAACAGCGTCCTCAAGAACCTCCCCTGAGGTACTTGTACATCACCACCTCCCTGCCGCGGTTGATTAACTCTGTCAAGCCGCTTAAAGGGGCTCTGTGGTTCGACCATGCTTCTCAAGAACCAGGGAAGCCACAGTCGTCTCATGATGGACTGGCTAATGGTCTACTCTGGTGTCTCTACTGTTGTCACCTGAGCCTCAGAGAGCAGAGTATTCTGGGCATTACACTGTGCCGCCAAATCCATGCTTTGAACTATTCTGAGGGTTAGCATAATATTGATAGATTGACAGATTTGTCAGTCACTGTAAACCAGGCTTTATGGTTGCTCTTCTTTGTATCCCACCCAGGGGCAAGTGAAACTTGTTAGCCATTTAACATTTCTTGAGAACCAAAGACCTGGACTTTAATGAAGGGGTCCCTCAATGTGTGGTCGCCACTTGCCCATCCATGCTGTAGAATGAATTGTGCATGAATTAATTCCTCCATTCTCAATTATGAAGAGGTGTTACCAATTGTATACAAAAATAAAATGAGAGTTATTCAAAAATACTTACTATTCTAAATATGTCTACAGGTGGGCTGACCCTAGCCGCCCCGCTGGACTTCGAGGTGTCTCGGGAGTTTTACCTGTCGGTGGAGGGCAGCCGGGGCAGGTCATCATTGGCCGATGTCACCATTGTGGTGGTCAACGTAAGCGACATCAACGACAATGCTCCCATCTTTTCCCGCGGTGACTACAGTGCTGAGATATCTGAAGAGCGAGCCCCAGGAAGCCTGGTGATCAAGGTACACCTGTAGAACATCAACACACTTGCAGCACGATCATATATTCTAAATTCTAATTCAACGGATGTGCATGTTGCTACAGGGAGCATGTACCTTGTCTTCATTCACTTAGCTTGATAAAAGTTAGTAAGAAACTAGGCCTAGTTATTTTATCGCTTTTTGTGCTAAGAGCAGCAGACTGCTTTTGCAGTAAGATGAGATAAGATAAGATTTTCCTCTATTAAATAAGTAATACATTCTATACATACATACATACATACATACATACGTCTTTCAGGATCTTTAATGTGATGTGCTGACATGTTGTGAACAATATGATGTATTATGTATTGCATTACAGTGAACTCCGAAAGACTCTTTCACCCATTGCTGGATTTTACAAAAGAATATTTTTAGAAGTTACATTGGATTTTTTTTTTCTATTTTTCTTTCTTTCGTAGCCGTTTTTCGTGGAAAACACTTGTTGGTTTTTCAAGAATTTGGGGCGGTAAAGAGTGTCAATTACATGTGGATTTTCACGTTCCATGAGTCATTTCGGTCCCTAACCTTAGTAAATAGCAAGGGTCCACTCTACCGTACATTGTTCAACAACAAAGGCGTGAGTACGATGCACCGACCAACACAAACACGCCAGGCAGCTTGAACTGCAATAGCTGCCTTTTTTTTTTTTTTTTTTACACATAGTCATGATGTGCAGGAGGTGTACTTATCCTGTGTGAGCCATCACGTCAGGTACCGTGAGGGAGATAAGGCGGCAATAACACAGCTCAGTGACTTGCTGATGGCAGTCTAATCACACACTGTCCTATTTGACATTTTTCTGCTGACGATTCTTCGCTGCACACCTTCAGCGCTTTTGCGTGTTTAAAATCGTCCGACATTGTTCTATCCTCATAAAACATAAAAAAAGTATCAATTTCAGGCTGAAATGTATCCATTTTTAGCAGCATTAATATTGGGGATAGGGAAATAGCAAGGGGGGATGGTGACGACATACCAAATGACATTGTGTGCACTGGTCTTAAACATGAGAATAACAGAAATACATCAAAGTTTCTGAAGACATTGAGGGGTTCTGTTTTGGTGACGTCAGTATTGCATCTCAACTTTTTGCAGATTATGTGCTTCTATGGGTTCAAGCCACACTCTTCAACGAACTCTCACTAAAGCGGTTCGCAAATGAAGTGTGAAGTGGTTAGGATGAGAATTAGCGCCTCCAAATATGAGACCTCAGTTGTGTTGTTAACAACACTGCCAAAATCAAGGATTAAAAAGATGCCAGGTATTTAAATTGAGGCGTCAAACACCACTGAACCATGCCCTGCTCTGTCCACTGTCCATGAAATACTTTTACTATCCCCTAGAAAAATTGATGCTACTTGGTCTATTTATGCTCACACATGTTTGAGCCACAAAAGTATGTTCACTTCAATCCTCTGTGTGGCCAAAGTCTTTCCCATCAGGTTGTCACGGGGCTTTCCTACGTTGACAAAATTGAAAATGAAATAATGAAAAATTGTTTCACACCATAGCTCCACAATAATTACTTACTTGTCATTTTTTGTTTAATTTCAGCAATTATCCTCAAACATGTATAATGTACAGTATTTAGAAAAGGTTTCAGAATTCACTTTACACGGTTTTTACGGTGACGTATGTGATGTGTATAGTATGTGTAATATTGATGTATGTTTGTATTCATGTATGAATCAGTCAAAGACTATTTCATCGGGAGACCAAGAGATTCCTTGAATGCTTGACGACCCCTGCTCTAGTCTAATATCCTTCACCCCTCTCCAAAAGGTTACGGCCAGCGATCGTGATGGTCCACCCAGCAACAACCTGCTGCGTTACTCCATCGTGAGCGGCGACCCTCTGCGGCAATTTGCCATTGACCCTCGAAGCGGCGAGATCAGCGTTTGTGCTGGCCTGGACCGGGAGGAGGTCAGTCAAGCATATGATGTGCTGTCATACATCCCAGCATATCATTGCCATTTACCAGACGCAGTGAAAAGTGTCATGCGCCCTTTTATTTGATCTTTCTCAAATTTCATTGTGGGGTTAGTTTGATTTATTTTTATAATCATAATCATTATATTATGCCTTTACTGACGTGATCAATGACTGATCTTTTGGCGATGCCATGCCACAACGTCATAAAATACAGCATTTCTATTGTGTATGGAAAAATGACGGTCAGTAGATTTATATTAATATTTTAGATTGATATTTTTTTGTATCTTTTATATTCTATCCATATCCAAGCGAAAAATTATAATCTTTGTTGCTTAAAAATGTGCTGATTTTTGGTTTTGCGACTTTTCATAACGTTTTAGGATAAAATAGCCCTCCCAAATAATTTTAACAAACGGCGTGAAACTTGTCATGATGAATTCCTTTAATGATCTTACTTCTTGTCTTTGATCTTCTTATGGGAGAGAGTCCAACTTTTGGGATCCAATGAGAAAAACAACTCAGTCTATCTAAAACGTGCAAGTCATGACAATATGAAAGGGACCATTAAAAAAACGATTGCAAATGTGTAGATGATAAAATTGAGCATAAGACCAGTAATTAGGTGCAATAAAATCATTTTATATGTGTCTGTCTGTCTAGCATCCTCATTACTCCCTGACGGTCCAGGCAGCTGACGAAGGCGATCCACCGCTTTTGTCCGCCGTCCTCGTCACTATCACTGTTGCCGACGCCAATGACAACCCACCTCTTTTCTCCCAGGTCCAGCAGAGTCTCCTGTTACAGGTTAGACCACCTTTCAGAAAGCTGAAGAAAGTCAGGAAAAAAAAAAGTCAGGAAAAAAAAACAACAACATACTAAACACCAGACAGTACTCTGCTGATACGGGCAGTTAGTCAGACAAATGTGTAATTCATTCCATGACCATGCTTGTAACTCAAACCACTTGTATTGCAAATCCTTTTTCCCCATTCAAGCGAATGGAAATACCATTCCATGTTTTACCCTGCCTCCTGTTCTTCAATAAGGGGAAATAGCGCTCAATAAAAAAACGTACTTTATAAAATCATAGAAGAACAATTCAGTAGAATTTAAACTTAGATTGTAATTTAATGCTGCAATAATCCAATTCAATGTGTTGCACAGTAAACCAGTACTTCTACTTACTCAGTAAGATGTTGCATAGGAAAAAGAATAAATGCCTGTGAGTATTGTTATCTGTCCATAGTGCTGCGCCACCTTTTATCTAAATATCTATTGGTTTTAAAATCAGGGCTGTCAATACTAACCAGAAGCAAGGCAATGGTATTTCGCATATTGTATCAGCGTTAACAGGGCACCAGATAGCTTTTTGTTTTTACAAGGAGCATAATGGCCCCCTAACCTGAAATTTTAGAGGCACAAGTTAGAAATATAGGGCTGTAGGTTGGCTTGGGAAGCAAATATTCCCTCATTTTTCCTCTATTACTGATAAATGAGATGTGTGAAGCAGAGGTTTGCCAAACAACAAAAACTATATCCAAGAATCGTAATTGAAAAGCACAGAAACAGAAAGGAGGTTACGGTGGTGTCCGTACAATAAGGACCAGAAATGTGAGGTTTAATACCAGATGCTCACTCCTAATGCTGTCACGTTCTGAGCAATTTTTATATGTCATCTAGATGCAGTGGTGCTGTGTGAACAGCAGAAAAAATATATTGCCTTTGCTGGGTAGTTTTTCAGTTGTGGCTCTGCAAGTTTGCAGAATCTTCATTTGAAAGGGGCTTACATTTTACCCAAAACTGTTTCATCAGATGATATTAAAATTCAAGTAGTTTCTTCAAAAAAGACTACATTACATGCCTAGAAACCTCTGATAGGGACAGCAACGCCATTAAAGCTATTAGCTGCCTCGTTCCCTCAAGAAGACAGATAAAGAATTACTTGTCCACCTGCCACTTTTAGCCATGCAAGCTGTCACGTAAGATTTAAGTGTGTCCTGACAGTCAATCCAAGTCTATATCCATCTGCAGCACGCAGTCTTCATCTGAAACATAGAGTGACAGCAATCTCTACATTTGGAATGCTAGTTATCTCTCTGGACTGCCATTTTTTTTTTAAATAGAATTCTCTCTACTTAATGCCTTTTACAAGTGTGCGTTATTTTTTACCAGATTTAAACAGTTTTAGATTATCCCTTCCTCCCCCACAATAAACAAGTGACTGCATATACATGAAAACACATACAGCACGTGTCAAGCACATGCAGGTAACACGGTGCCACCTGAAAATATCCAAATTGACGGTAAAATGGACACCTAAGCAAAAATCAGACTTCCCATGTCTTTTTGTGATATGGGAAATTTGTGAAGGATCCTCAAAAATGCCTAAAATGGTCAGTTAAAACCAAAACGGCCAGCTCCCTATGAATTTTTGAGCATGGTTTCCTGATACTTTGGGGTTTTCTCTGACTTATGAACCGTATCATCATTGAAACACATTCACATTTTGTAAAATGCATTTAGGTGATGCTGTAATCACTAACTGTAGCAGCACTATTTGAGCCAACAAAAATAATAACATAATAATAATATTTATTAATTGTAATAATATAGTATTGGATTTACCGTATTGGCCCAAACTTAAGACGACCCTGATTATAAGACGACCCCCTCTTTTTCAAGACTCAAGTTTGAAAAAATACTTTTTGAACAGCAAATTTAATTTTTATGCAGAAAATAATTACAGTACATCTGAGACAAATGATTATAACAATATATTCGAGTTATTGTTATTTTGCCTCATTCAAAAACACCGTCTTATATTCGGGCCAATACGGTACTTTGCACTTTTCTATAGAAGCCTATACTCAAAACGCCCAAGAAAGGTGACGATGGTTAGTTTTGTAAATATAAAATTTCATTTGGTAGTTTTTGTTTTTTAAAAAGCACCACTATTTCAATGTCATGTTTTTTTTTAGTCTTTAATGATATGCTAACTGTGGTCAGCAATTAATTCCACTGTTTTCTTTTCCACAGGAGAGCGAGGCGGTGGGCAGCGGCATCCTGCAGCTGCTGGTGACCGATAAAGACACACCCCGCAATGGACCACCATTCTCCTTCCACATTGTCAGCGGCAACGAGGACCAGCGCTTTCATGTGGATCAGGGCGGTCTTCTGTCACTGGCGGCACCGCTCAGAAGGACGAGCCGAACACAACACCGCCTCAAGATTCAGGCAAGATTAGAAAAAAGTTGGCCTTGCCATATATTACTTATTTATTGGGAGAAAAAATTCTTTTAATGTCTTCTATGCCACATTTCAGCTGCTTCAGTATTTACTCAGGTCTTACACATATTACATCTGCTATAATAATATGTCACACTATGTCAAGCCCACTCAGTCGGGAGGTTGGTGATGGTGATGATGATAATGATGATGACAAGGGGCCATGAGGGCGTCTGTCTCCACACTACTAATGAGCGTATAGGCATTGTTGGACAGCCGTCAGGCTCCCAAAACACAGCTGACCCAACCAGTTGCGGCATTCATTTAACTCAACAGTGCTCAAAAAGGTGACAAAAAGTTGATTTGGGCAACTTTTGCAACAGTTAAAGCAGCATTAACATTCAGCACAACATACAAGGCATATTCAAGATATTTGAGATGCACGCAAGTGATACAGTGAGGTCACGGGTCAGAATGAAATCATCAGAATCTGCAATCAGGCGGGCGAAACCTCAAAGCATCACCCTACTGGCGAAGCATTGATTTATCGACTCTTTATCACGAGAGTACTTCGGAGCAGATCATTCATTTTCCAAAGGATGGGCCCGACTATCACTTGCTAAATTCTGGCTCGAAAGTCTTCAAAACGAAACCAGCTCATGGTTTCAAAACTGAAAACTTGGTTTAATTAATTTCACATTTCAGTCTTTATGTTAAATCAATGCTCAGACATCACATTTAAATTTAGATACTGTGCATTCCTAAAGTATTCAGTGTTTCACATTTTATATTGCAGCCTTATTGAAACAAATATCTTTCCCGAGCCATAATTTTGCAGAAAATACCCACTAATGACAAATTGTAAAAATAATAATAATAATAATAATAATAAATAAATAAAACCTGGGTGGATTTTTCACCAGTTTAATAAATAGTAAAAAACAAACATGTACATAAGTATTCATAGCGGTTGCCCTGAAGCTTGAAATTGAGCTCAGATAGTGAGCACAGGCTGAGAAAGGGGCTTAAGCTTTGGGGATGGTTGAGAAACCTTGAACCTTCACACATTTTGCTGGCAACTATAACAGTGCTTGATTGACATTTGCTGCCAAATTGCTGCATTTTCAATTTTGATTGTGATCTCCATCCACAACAAAAAGTGCTTTCAAGCAGCAACAATCCGTTGCTCGATAAGACAAATTATAAGAATCGTTATGAAGAAGTCACTGTGTGATGCATCATATACACAACACTCATCACATGACACATGCACCGAGAAAAAGCATGAAAGGTCGAGGGGTATGTGGCTTTAAATAAGAAATGTTATGGAAAAGTGAATGGATTGAAAAAGAATGATGTGACAATTTTGGGGAAAATATTTTGCAAAAATTGTTATGACTGTGTGAATGTACATTGTCTATTTAGGAGAGTTCAGTTCAAAAAGCCTATCCTGGTTGTGCCGTTATGCTTCTGTTGTAATTGAAAGGGTTGGTTGGTTGGTTGGTTGGTTGGTTGGTTGTTGGTTGGTTGGTTGGTTGGTTGGTTGGTTGGTTGGTTGGTTGGTTGGTTGGTTGGTTGGTTGGTTGGTCGGTCGGTCGGTCGGTCGGTCGGTCTGTCTGTCGGTCGGTCGGTCGGTCGGTCGGTCTGGCTGACGGTAGAATTTCCTGATGAATCTTGTTGAATGTGCAGAGGATGATGGTTTTCTGGTTGAGAAGTTGTAACACAAGGCAGGAGAGCAGAGAGGACGGACGGCGTGTGGGCAGGAGGGAGAGCGGGTGGGCTTTTTTTTTTCCTGCCCTTTGATAATCATTCTGTGCAATATTGTGATATTATTTTCTCAAAGGTGACAGACAGCGGCCACCCTCCACTCTCCTCCATCTGTGTGGTCACAATCAACGTCACTGAGCAGAGCAAGTACCCACCCTCCGTGGTACCCCTGGAGGTCTTCATCACCAACGTGGGTGGGTTTTTTGCCAAGCACCTCATCGGCCGGCTCCATGCCTCCGACCAGGACCCGCAAGATGTGCTGGCCTACACGCTGGTCTCCGAGGAGCCCGCCGGGCACCACTTCTCTGTGGACCGGGCCACTGGTAAAATCTGGGTGGACAAAAGCCTGGAGGAGAGTACCTACGTGCTCAACGTCAGCATAACAGATGGCAGATTCAGCATCTGGACATTGGTGAAAGTCCATGTCTGGGTGGCCACACAGAGGGCGCTGGACTCCGGCGTGACCTTGCGACTGCCCATGATTTCTTCTGAGGAGTTTCTGGCAGATCACTGGCGAGGCCTTCAACGCAGCCTGGCTCAAGCGCTGACATTTCCCCGGCAAGAGCTGCACCTTGCCAGTCTCCAGATGCTTCCTGACACCCAGGCTTTGGAGGTTCTGCTGGTCTGGAGGCCTCAGAGTGGACTGGTCCAGTCCCTACCAACCAACAGACTAGCAGGTGATCCTCAGCAACTCCATTTGAATCTCCTATAATTGTGGTTCTCCTGGGGTACTTTAAAAAAAAGTTTATACATCTGACATCCTATCATGAACACAGAATTTTTAGCTTTGTTACACTCTTTTCTCATGTAAACTTGTCCAGGGAAGGCAAGACAACGAGCAAAATGATTCTGCTAATGTCTGTTTCATAGGGTGTATTTACACCTGTGCTGTTTGGTCCACTTTAAATGAATTCTGGTGTGTAACAACTGGACCGAGACCCACTTTATGAGGTGGTCTTGCTCTAATAAAAGCACAAATATGAGCCGGAATCCAAAGTGTAGGATTTCCATGTATTGGTTTGTGCTCTGTATGCTGCCTTGGTCATTTATGTTAAATGGGAACACTAAAAGTTACATGCATGAATTTGTATAGCTCACTTGCAAAAAGTACTGCATGAAGTGCATTTGGTCCAGCTCTAGACCAAACAAGCAAAGCAAAGGCAAAGATGGGAAATCCAGGTCCAAACAGTACAAACCCTGCCAGTTTAGTTTTAGTTACAAATGTTTCTACTAGATCAGCAGGTAAGATGCTCATTTTCGAGCTCGTTTACCTGCCTGAGTAGAAACCGCTATGGCTAAAGCCAAACTATGGCAGGGTTTGCAATTTATGGACCTGAATTCCCCATCGCTGACCAAAGGACCTTTCTGGTGTGAATACATCCTTACCAAAGATTAAACTGTTGAGTGATTATCGGTACTCAGTATTGGGTTTGAAAGGTTGCTAAAAAAGCGAGCAAATCACAGAGACCCACCCTGTTCTATATTATCATTTGGTCCCATGTAGGCATCATGTCAGACATCGAGGACTCTCTTGGCCTGGATGTTGTCCATTTAAGCCACAACGGCTGTCTGGGGACCGGATGTCCGCCACGAGGATGTCGAAACACTATCCACTTACCAGGAGACATCATGAACCACTTCAGCACCGCCAGACTGTCCTACATTACGCCGCAGCACCGCTGGGAAAGCGTCTGTCCCTGTAACGGTATGAGGATTCACAACATTTTCGGGGAGCTAAGGTTTTGGTGGTTTCAAGACAATAAATAACAAAATCTCATCCCAAGTCATCAACATTGCTGTGTGAAAACAGATGACTTTTATTAAGTAACTGAAATCTGTTGTTGTTTTTTTTAACACAAACACTCAAGTGCTGTAGTTCATTAGTTTGATTGTTCAGTTGAGGGTTGTTTGGTCGATTGGTTCATTGGTTTGTCGGCTGATCAGTTAATTGGTCGGTTGGCTGTTTAGATCTGTTAGTTAAAGGAGCATTAGACAACATTTCGACCGTCATAAAATGTTTTCATAACTCTTCTGATGAAACATCAACTCACAACTAGTTGAATGGTACCATTGTGATGGCCTGATAGTGTCTGTGTCGCTTTGACTGGCACAGAAAATAAGTTGGGGAGAGCGGCAGGAAACATGCCACATGAAAAACTACAAGATGTAAACATAGTAAAAATAACATTACTAATAATGTGGGGTGGCAAAGCTTTCTCCTGCCCATTGTTGTATTTTGAGCTTCATAATGCACCACACGTTTTCATTGGAGACAGGTCTGGACTGCAGGCAGGCCAGTCTAATCGTCACACCCTTTAACAACAATAAAGCCATGCTGCTGTGCCACCGTGCAGAATGTGGCTTGGCATTGTCTTGAAGTAGGAATGTGCTGTAAAAAGGGGCTTGCCCACATATGTAATTGAGGTAAAGATACAAGTTTGTGTATGTTGATTTTCTGCTTCCAGTGTTTAGTAGATGTTTTCCATCAAATGCAAAAGTGGAACGTTAGGAACAGATTCATTTGATTGTTTTGTTTCAGAAGCAGTTGGCGGCCCAACTTTTATTCGTGAGATGTCTGCCAACCAGAAAAGCTGTTTCCGCCAACTAAATGTGGCAAATCCAGCGATAGTGCTGCTTATGGGGATGTTGATTTGTGTGGGCATTGCTACAAAGATTAGCAGCGGTGCGGATGGAATAAACGTCAGCCGGAGGCTCCTCGGGATGGAACTTTGTTACCAGTTTGTAGGCGCCACGTCACACCCAGTCTTTTATTCAACAGCAAGGAGAAGTTATCACCTTCTTTTATTACATCCACTGTTTCAAGGGTCTTAAATATTTAATTTGACACTCACAACTAATGTTATAAAATAAGCACTGTTTCCACCTGACAGCTTTTGTTGCTTTTTATGATGCTCCTCAGATAATTCATCAATCACTGTAAACCAAACGCGAATGCACTTACTTTATGATAGTTATCATCCACCTGAATCCATTTACTTTGCGAGTGAGTGAGTGAGTGAGTGAGTGAGTGAGTGAGTGAGTGAGTGAGTGAGTGAGTGAGTGAGTGAGTGAGTGAGTGAGTGAGTGAGTGAGTGAGTGAGTGAGTGAGTGAGTGAGTGAGTGAGTGAGAGTCAGTCAGTGAGTCAGTGAGTCAATCAGTGAGTCAGTGAGTCAATCAGTGAGTCAGTCAGCGAGCGTGTAAGCAAGCGAGCGAGTCAACCAGTGAGTTAGTCAGTCAGCGGGTCAGTCCGTGAGTGAGTCACTCAGCAAGTCTGCCTGCAAGTCAGTCAGCAAGTTAGTCAGTCATGTTTCAAAAATAATATCTGATTACCAAAAGAGACACAGACTCTCCCAATATGGCTGTATCACGGTGTGAATGTTCAATGGATTCCCGTCGTATCCCTCAGTCTGCGGTGGCCCAAACGCAAGAGTTGCTTGGTTGAGCAATTCGTCAATTACTTATATATATAATTCACAAGTTCAAGACATGATGTAGAAGTGTAGTTCACTGGTAGTTGGTTAGTTAGTAAAGCCATACGTGTGCATGTAGTTAAATTGAGGCCCGCATGTAAATAGTTTTGTCGGCAAACTTCAAACATCAATCATTTGAAGTTGCATTCAATGATGACATACATACTAGGTGACCATTTTGTGATTGTCGTACGTCATGTTCCACTTGGACCCACTAGCTTTTGATGCTTTTTTTTCCTGCTCATTAATTGATTAAGAAAACAGACAATCATTATAAACTATCACTCACGCAAATCGATTCGCTTGGAATTAATGCTCATATTCAGGCCAATGTGCGTCAGAGTGACTCATCCGCTTGCTCGCTTTTCGTCAGTGATGTTGACGTTCTGACTTGGAGCCGGCGGCGTTTTTGTCTTTCAGCTTTTAGAGCAATCAAAAACAGATCAAAGGCGCTTTCTGATGGTTTTTGAGCTCCTCCTTTCTTCCGTGGTGTCTGACAGGCAGCAGATCAGAATTGATGCTCACTTTACAGGGCGTTTTATCTGCGCACGACGCTGCCATCTTGAATACCTGCAGGATCCATGGCACGCGCATTCGTTGCAACTAAAAGGGTTCCCACATAAATGATGTTAGCATCTGTTGAAGGTAGACATGTTGGAATGACTTCACGTCAGCCATTCAACAAATGTTCGAAACCCTATCCCTACCTTGAAACTCTAGCCCTGCAATGAAACCTGAATTTAAACTGCTAACTTTGTCTGTTTTGAAACCCTACTCTAATTAATAACACTGGGTACAAAACCTACCTCAAATCCTAACCTAATTTAAAATGCTAACCTTATTTGAAATCATAATTCCAAACCCTAATTTTTGTTTGCAAACCACATTTGAAACTCTAAACCAGGCTTGAAACTTTAAGATTGGTCTGAAAGCTTAGTTTGAAACCCTCGTTTCTTTTTTTCTTCCTTTCAGGCAGATACAAACCAACATGGTCAGTGTCATATAACAGATAACAAATGAGCAAAGTGGGAACAAAAGTCAATACACCTGCAAAAGAGTGGGAAGCAGAAAATTCATTTAATCCCACCCTCATCCATCGTTCAAATTGCAAAAACCCTCATTTATAAAGCAATGTATGGCAAACACCTTGGATGGCCTTGGTCTCAGTGCGTCACTGCATTTGTGTCTCAGAATCGGCGCTGGGGTTCAGAGACGAAGGCTTCCTCAAGTACGTCCACGGCATGGACGAGGACCAGCAGGACTTCACCATCTCCCTGAGTTTTAGAACCTTCCAGCAAGATGGTCTCCTAATGCTGGCCAATGGTACCGACTGGGGAAGCTTGCAGGTAATTCAAGGCTTTCAAACTCCACCAAGCTTAGGTCTGCGATGAACAGACCCGCAAAAAAAAGTCTCAAAAAAGATCTCTGAAAAGATCCCGGGAGATTTTTGCTTCAAGCAGACGTTTTAGCCTCCTCTAGCTCTGTTGCAACTAGATTAAAAACAAACACCAAATTTGGTTGGCATGTCTGTCATAAAGAGACCCACAGAAAGGTGTCACAAAGCCATGCCTGAAAACACACTGAAATTCAGCAAATTCTGTTTGGTTGGGCCATTTTAAAGTCATTTTTGCATTTATTCAGGGGTCCTTCAAAGACAAACATGCCGGTGAAGTTTGATGACGTCATCTTACTTTGAGTGATTATTTTGTTTCATTTGAAGGATTTTAGGACATTATAGGATGTGACTTTACTTTTTGTCAGTTCACTTGAATAAGCCCTGCTTGCCTGCCACATGACGGCATTCCTCATACAAAGCATCTCAAGACTTTTGAAGACCATATAATGGGCAAAAGTAGGAAAAAAATGTATCTCTCACTAGAAGACGCTCCCGAGCTCGCACAACAATGTGTGAGCACGTAACGGTTTGTATTGTACGCAGTGGCCATGAATAATTCTCTGAACAGATGAAGTGCCGCGTGATGCCGCCCCTCGCGGGGGCTCAACGCACCCTGGCAGAATGTTCAATCACCTTGATTCGGGAAAAAAAATCTTTCAAAAGATCACCTGATCCCAGAGCCTGCAGTGCCTCACTGCTGGGTGTTGGAAACACTTAAAGAAGGATTCTTAGGGAGCGCAATGGACTTCAGAGAGAATTTGTTAAGATGGTCATCTGTGGCCTTGCACCTTGGGTTTTGAGGGGAAGGTATTTTGAAAGGTTAAGGCAAAAACAACAGACTCGGGTTCACACCTATTTGTTTGGACATGATGGAAAAAATAAAAAATTAATGTATTTCCAGGAACTTTTACACCAGCTGTTCCAAGTGTCTTTAACTGGATTTACAAAATATGCCCCCTGTCCCTTTTTCACACTGCCTGACAGAACGTGCTTCTTCCCATCACCGGGCAGCATCTTAACACATTTTAGAAAGAGCTACAAAAACTGCCACTAGGTATGATTTTCAGCAAATAGCTCAGGATAGAAAATGATGGATGTTGCACAGAAAAAATAGATGAAATTACTAACAGTGAGCTGAAAACAAGCGGGGGATTGTATTCCTTCTTCCACTTCAAACATTGAATTCACAGGTTGGTTTCCACACACTCCGTTCCATTTTGATGCCTTTTGAACAGAACTGTAACAAAAGGGAACTGAAGGATAGAGTGAAAGGGCTTTGTGTGAAAGGTAACAATGAGAAATGAGGGTATTTAGTGATCCCCTTTAAATCTTATATCCATCTTCCACCGCTTATCCGGAGTCGGGTCGCAGGGGCAGCAGTTTCAACAGGGGTGCCCAGACTTTCCTGTCACCAGCCACTTCGTCCAGCTCATTCCGGGGATCCCAAGGTGTTCTCAGGCCAGTCGAGAGACATTGTCTTTCCAGCACGTCCTGGGTCATCCCCAGAGGCTCCTACCAGTGGGACATACCCAGAACACCTCCTCAGAGAGGCGTCTAGGAGGCATCTTAATGAGATGCCCGAGCATCCTCATCTGGCTCCTCTATATGCGGAGGAGCAGCGTGTCCCTGCCGGATGACCGAGCTTCTCACCCTATCTCTAAGGGAGAGCCAATAACTCTTTTCAGCCACTTGCATCAGAGATCTTGTTCTTTTGATCATGACCCCATAGCTCGTCCCCCTAGGTGACGGTAGGAACGTAGATCGACCGGTAAATTGAGAGCTTCGCCTTTCGGCTCAGCTCTTTCTTCACCACGACAGACCGGTACAGAGTCCTTATAATTTTCAAGTACCTAAATTTTAGTCATAGTTTTAAAGTGTAAATACTGTAAACCACAAACTACGATCCAAACATTTTTGTCTTGTTTCAGCTTACATTTCACATTATGGTTTCATTTTGAAAAATGCAAACGAAGAGCACTTATACACAGCAAAGATTTTCCATTAGAACGGATCTAAACTTAGCTCCTCCCCAATATACAGAGCTGGTCAGATTTGATGTCAGATTTATTATGATGTGCTTTATTATGTTGTTTTCTTCACGTGCTGGGCCCCATAGGTAAGGGTGCACTGTTTAAAATTCACTGCCCACTAATTGCTTACTGCTTTCACGCCCTCAGCGCACATACGGCTCAACAACAAAACCCAAGAAGAATCATACCTGAGCTCTATTGGGATTTTGCATTTCCATACCCGCCTCATACAAAAAAAATGAAACGTTTATTTGTCCCATGTGGATTATAGAGCATGAAGAAAAATGTTTGCAAACATTCCATGGTGATGGTGTGGGAGCATTTTCAGACTGGAATGCGCACCATCCTCCTGGAATCATTGTCACATGGACCACGCGCTCCACCAAAGACGCCCACTGGGTTATTTTACCTAGTCTCGCGTCATATAGGCAGCTTCTTCACAGTAATATATGTAAATGTTCCTTACTAATGTATGATTCCACCTGTGCAGGGTTTGGTCGCTGATAACAAATGCAATATATGTCATTTAAACATATTTGCTCAGGAGATTTTAAAAAAAAAAAAAAAAAATGACGGATAAAGTTCCTCAAATATGATGTTGAATGACAACAAAAATAGTTGAGTTTAACAACACAACTTTGAACTTTTGATAAATGATAAAGGCCACCTTGACCGGCTTTTTTGATTTATTACAATGATCTGACATCTTGAATTAGCTATATAAACCATCAAATCTGAATATTAACGTGAAGTATAATCTAATCTTGAGTGATTTTTTTTTTATATTTACTGGGCAAAGTCCTGAAACTTCTTCATGAGGATTATTATCTAACAAGTGAATTAATATCCAACATTTAGTATAGTTTATAGTTTCAACCATTTTTACGCTCACATTTTGTTGATGAAAAGTGTCACCTCATATTTTCTATTGGAAAACAGAAAACATTGATGCCACAATTTAATTATCATGTTTATTAAAAAATTCTCATTTACTGACATTAATTTCTGGACAATTTAAATCAGTTTATTCCAATTCAAACCACAAAGCCTTTAATCCCCTACCTAGTCCTAACTCATTTGTGGTAGACATCTATCTATCTATATATATATATATATATATATATATATATATACATACATACATACATACATACATACATACATACATACATACATACATACATACATACATACATACATACATACATACACATATATATCCTGTATTTTGTCTTTTGCATATACCTACTATGTACATCGTGTAACTTAGTATTATCTCATATTTTGGACAGATGTGGTGCTGGTTTGGCCAACATGTGCATATTGCTCACTGGGGTCTAAGGGATTTTCAGGGGGTTTGTGTTGAATCTTCAAACACATGGAAAATTAAAAGGAACATTGGATATGAGTGTCTTCGGGTTTTCAAGATATGCACCCTCATTAAGCTGGTTTGCCAGCGACCAATCACCCCCACAGAAGAAAAACAATCTGCTAGGTAGAGCTGTGTATTATCCGTACATTTTCCTGTAGTTGCAAGTTATTCGGCAAGCAAATATGCATATTTGAAATCCATTTCATCTATGTCCACACAGTGAGTGACTGTCATTTTTTTATGTTTTCTGAGCCACATGGGGGCGCCGGTTAGTACAAGCAAAGGTTTCCCAGAAGTGTAGTTGAGAACCTTGCTGTGCCACTTAATAGGCGTTCGCTGTCAAGATGGGGCTATGCATGCCAATGAGCTCCTCCCCCACTGGCCTTTTTTATTACCGATGCATACTAAGCAAATTCGATGAGGCCTTTATTTTTATTTTGTTATATATACATGTTCTTCATTACTGAAGAGCTGTGTGCGTGTTTGTGTATGCACATGTGTATAAATAACACACAAGCGTTGTTCAACACCCACTCCACAAGAAGCTCCCACAGTGCAGTGTTGCTCGGGATCGTTGATTTATGAAGTTGCGAAGCCATGGAACTTTTCCAGTCCCTCCGGAGCTCAGGTTGGCTTGATGCCGCGCTGCGCATCGACTGGTGCTGATGCTGTAAATCCTCCGAGCAAGCCGTCTTGAAATATCTGGCAGCAAAGATGACACCCAGTGATGTAAAATAGATTACAAGGCAAGGCCGCCTCTTGTCCTGCCGTCAGCACTTGTTCAGCACGTTTGCCACGATAAGGATGCCGCCGTACCGGCAGCATCAAGTCCCGTCGTGCCTGCTCTGCCAACTGGCCTCCCACCAACCTCCATGTGTGCTTTTGCATACACATTAAAGGAGTGTTGGTCATTTCTCAGATTCACCATTGCCGCTATGGCAGCTTTTTTTGTGACCACATGACCATATTGTTTGTATACTGGAAGATAGTCGTGGGCTAATACAAAGATGGCTTCCTATGAAGTTTTGATAACTGGCTTATATTTTTAAAACTGAATGGAAGGACCAGTACGTTTCTTTTACCATTTTGTCTATGTGTGGAGCATGCTAACACAAAAACAAGTACAGTTTACTAATCAGTAAATATGAAATGAATTATAAGTGGTTTGTACCACATAACACTCTTTGTGCCACGTAAATGATAAAAACTAACTAAAGTCATTGTCACCACTCATTGGTTAGTATTTTGGGCTATCTGTGGCGTGCATCCTAGGCTTAAATCCTGAGGCTGAATTCGGGGCCCAGTACGCCCCCTGTAAATACAAGCAACGCATAAAAGGCGGGAGAAGATTTGTCTGTGGGAATTACGAGAGCAAACAAGCATCAATAAAACATCACAGGGGCTGCACTTGTCCTCTTTTGTTTTCTCTCTCTCTCACTGCTTCTGCGATAAAAAGCGCTGAGTGAGCATAAATGCTAAGAGGCGCACTGATGTGGAGCCAAAAGCTCATTTTGCATTTACGGGTAACGCAGACTCCTGTCTTGTCAATGTTTGTTTTCCCCCCACGCCGACGCTAACATCCCAAGGTCAACACCATTCCGCTCTAACTTGATGCTGCGTTGGCGTCATTTGAGTTCATAGTGGGAGGAAGGCACTGGATTAGTCAAAATAAGCCAATTATTCATAAACGCATGAACGAGCTTTTCTAAAGAAAAGTGACGCTGTCACCCAAATGACAATAAGACAATAAGAACAAATGAAAGTTCAGAACCACCATTAAGTGTGAAAAATGTACCTTATGGTCATTACGTTTTTCGTTTGCTTATTATTAATATTTAATTATTATTAACATTGAACTAGAGTGCAAAATCATCTTTTATTTCATAAAAATAAAAATGTTTGATGGGTAAAAATGAAGACACTAAAACTGAACTAAATAAAACTAAAAATTTGATGTTTATAGTCAACTTTGAAAATATCCATTAGGTTCTTTAAAAACTATCTCAACTTTCTGAAATATAAAAATGAAGATTATGAATCTTCTTTAATGTTTACACAATATTAGACTATATCGTGTTTATTGTTTCTAAAAATCAAGGTTTATAAATGATCAGCAAGTTTTAAAAACAATCAATAATCCGATCAGAAGATGGACCAATTTATCCAATCAATGTTGAGTCAACCCCCCCTGAATCTTACAGCAAATTGGGAAAAATGTATTTTTTCTAGTGAGCGTGCATTTCTAGAGGGAAGGGACAAAATTGGAATTGTACCTTAGCCAAATTTGCATATGCCATGGTGAGCGATGCGTAGTGTGTCCACCAAATTTAATTTGATGTAATTTGTAAAAATAAATAAATAAATAAATAAAGCAATAATGTTGCTAAGAATGACGTCACTTCAATGATTTGTTATACTGGGATCGAGTCATTTTGGGCAGATAATTGAAGAGAAGATAGATCAAAACTTTGGGAACGAAGAGTTTAAATAAATGACTGGATTGGAAAAAGAAGATAGATCAGTGAAATTGTCTGTGTGAGTGCAGAGAGGCCCAGGGAGTAGCAACGCAAGCCCCAAAATCTTGAAATTGGCTTGAGACAATTCATGTGACTTGACATGTGGTTTTCGACCTAAACCTAAGGTATTTTTTTTTGTAAAGATCTAAGACTCAAAGTTTCCGACTGACTTTAATCTTCCATCCTCAGGTGAATGGCGGTCATCTTCACTTCTCCTTCAGCTGTGGCATCCTGCCTCCCTCCCGCCTGGCCCTGGCCTCCCCTGCAGTGTCCGATGGCCGCTGGCACCAAGTCCTGCTGGAGGTGAGCGCCTCGTCCTTGAGGCTTACTTTGGATCACCGGGCGCATGCCTCAACCAGCCTGGCGTCGCCATGCCGCCTGATGCGCTCTGGCGGAGTCCTGCTCTTTGGGGGTCACCGTTTCCATGGTTGCCTGGAGCACCTGGAGCTTAATGGGGAGCCGATTAGAGCGGGTAATGCGTCGGAATGGAGCGGTCCGGGAAGGAGGCGGGTGTTTGGAGTCTACAAGTGCTGCGCCCCTGCGGGACCCTGCGACCGCAACCCATGCCAGAATGGCGGAGTCTGCCATGAGGACACCAGTGGAGGTGAGTGTGTGCGCATGTACGCGCAGTTTTTTGAGAGGCTGCGACCGATTAATAGCATTTTAGTTCATCTGGGCATTTGGGATGTGGGAGGAAACCAGAGTGCCCGGAGAAAACCCACGCGGGCACAGGGAGAACATGCAAACTCCACACAGGGAGGGCCAGAGGTGAAATCGAACCCACACCCTCCTAACTGGGCGGACGTGCCAACCAGTGCGCCACAGAGCCGCTTACTGTAGTTCCGTTTTTGCATATTATAAGTATGACAAGTTTTGACAAAATTAAGGGTTTGCATGTTTTGCACGCAGCACTTGCATCATCTTTTGATATGAAATATTGCCAAACTTTAGAGTGCTTCTCACTTGATGCCATGTTGGAAAAGTTCAACAACCAAAATATTCTTGTGTGTGATGTCATCACTTATTTGCGACATAAGATTCAATAGGCACTTAGTTTCTTCTCCTCATTTGTGGTATAAAGCTGCGATGAAAGTCACGTGAGTGAATAACAACGACCTGTAATCCATATTCTATTCTGTCCTAACTTTCATGCTGAGTAACTGCCAGCCATTCAGCAACGTGTCCATCTCATTATACAAAAAGAACACACAAAAACTGCACAGAAATAGACTCCAGGCTGGAGTCCTATGCTGACCCTTATTAGCATTTTAGCTTATCACAAATTGGCGAGGACGAGGATTCTTCTTAGTAAAGATAGCAGCTCACCTCACTTTGCAATTCAGAACAGAGCCGATAAAGATCATACCTGAAATGCTTCACTTTGACACTGGGAGGTTTGTGTGTGTGCGTGCGTGCATGCGTGCGTGCGTGTGTACTTGTGTAAATGAAAAAATAACTTAACAAATTTCACTTATTCCAATAATTTGCTGGTATTTTTTTAGAGCATATTTAAGTCCCAATGATCATCACACACACATCTGGGTGTGGTGAAATTTGTCCTCTGCATTTAACCCATCCCCGTGTGATTTTGATCCATCCCCTGGGGGAGAGGGGAGCAGTGAGCAGCAGCAGTGCCGCGCTCGGGAATCATTTGGTGATCTAACCCCCCAATTCCAACCCTTAATGCTGAGTACCAAGCAGGGTGGCAATGGGTCCCATTTTTATAGTCTTTGGCATGACCCGGCCAGGGTTTGAACCCACAACCTTCCAGTCTCAGGACGGACACTCTACCACTAGGCGACTGAGCTGGTCCATATTCCCACAATAAACAAGGGAACACTGTACTGTAAGAAGTAGTACACTAGTACTGTGTACTAATATTACAGTAGTCTTAAGTATCACATTACTTAATGTAGTTTTACATTACTAGATTGACTTTAGTATTACTACATCCTAAAAAAACTGCTGGGTTAACATTTGGACCAACCCAGGAATTCTGCTCAATTTGACTGAACTTTGGGTGGTTTTGCAAAAAAGAAAATGCAGTCAGTTCAAATTTTAACCCAAATTGGGTTGTTTTTAACCCAGCATTTTTAAAGGTGTAATGTCATATTAGCAGTGTTACAAAAGAGGTCATATTGTTGAATTACTAACTTTCCTCGTAAAACTTTACCTATGTGACTTCAAAGTTACTCGACTAGTATTTCTTTAGTATTACATTACAAGTTACTCATGTTTGACCGACATGTGGTTGCTGTGCCATGGTAGAATGTCTAAATATGATGTTTTCAGTTTGTTTTCCATGTTGAGATCCATGCTGGTGAAACTTGGGAGATCGTGATCATCTTCTTATTTTCTGTTTGTGTGCATGTGTTTTCATCATATACAGAGTTGCGCTGCAGGTGTGCAGGCACATTCCATGGCTTGCGCTGCGAGCGAGAACACAACCCATGCACCTCCCAGCCATGCACCCATGGTCGCGTGTGTGTGCCCAAGGAGCAAGGATACATTTGCAACTGCTCAATGGAAAATGCAGACGCACGGTAAGCTTCTTCCCCTTCTTCCGAACCCAAAACCCAGCTAGAATTCTGGGCAGTTTTGTGTCGAATGACTCTGAATGTAAGCAAATATCACCTGTACCAAGGCCAAACAATCCTAAATCTGACACACCAATGTGATTGGGCTCGACTCCATTCCTCCAAGTGGCGGAAATGTAATGTAATAATGATCATTAATCATCAATAAAGTAATTGACCAGATGGGTGCCAACACACACAAGATGTATTCAATAACGGACTAAATTTCCGACTTGCTCAGTAAGTAACAACTAATTATCTGACTCACTAACTGACCAAGTAAATAACTGTCTAATTCACTCAACTGATTAACTCACAAAACAGTTGATTAATTCGCTCATTGACTATTTACCTCACAAACTAAATCACTCAGTCATTAGGTGCCAACTGTCTCACAGCAACTGACTGACTTACAAAAAAGACCCTAACCCAACTCACTGACTGTCTGATTAACCCACTAACTCACTCAATAACCAAATACATCATTCACTGACTAAGCCACCAATTTAGCAACTAACAACTTCATTAACTCACTCACAAAGTTAACTTCACAATTAATTCACCAACATATTCACTGACTCAGTGGCTAAAGAAAAAATTGACTCACTAACCAACTTAAAATAAATGATGCACGTTAAATGGATGCCAACTGTCAAATGCAGAACTATATTGTAGAGTTGACTAACTAACTAACTAACTCACTCACTCACTCACTCACTCACTCACTCACTCACTCACTCACTCACTGAGTGAACGATGGCTGTTGATACCAAGTTTTTTAACTAGCAAACTTACAGACAAATTCACTAACTTACTACAAAGTAATTACCTGACTAAGTCACCAGCTAATGAACATACAAAGTGGGTGCCAACCTTCACCCGTTAAGTTGTTTTTACTAACTCACTCATCAGCTTATCAGCTAATTCACTAGCTCACTCTCTAGCTCGTTAACCAATTCACTAGCAGACTAAGTAACTAACCAACCCAAACTAATGAACTTTCTGACAAAGTGGATGGTAACTGTCAAATAGTAAGCATTTTCAGGAACTGACTAACTAAAATGTGTTCCTCACCGAGGGGAACGTGCGTGCGAAGGTAGCAAATGTTGGATCGGTCAACTTTTTTGATGAATGTGGGCACAAATCAGAGGGTTGTCTCTGTCATTAGCAACATTTAGCGACTTTCACCGTCAAAGATGGTTTTTGATAATAGGGAAATAAAATAATTATGTGTACCTCATAACATTTTGAACAAAATACGATTGCTTACAGGTTGGTGCAGGCTGGCGCTTGTCTCCAAATTTCTCTTTCACAAACTTCTTCACCACTCTCTTTTGCTATATTTGTGTCCTTAAACTCATCCAAACAAAGTGTTTGTCACTCCTGGCATGATGATCACTATGATGAAATGCTGCTGATGTCTCACTGAGCAGCAAATGCTTGTGTATGTTATGCATGAAAGCATTGGAATATACTGAAACCGTGGTCATATGGTTGCAAGCATTGGCAAATAAAAAAGAATAAGCTTATGACTGTTTTGGAAACACTTGCCACTGTTAATGAAACAATTGATTTGCAAGGAAATCCCAATTATGTTCAATGAAACAAGAAATAAGTGTTGGTGAACATCTTTTACAAGCTTTTAAGAGCAGACATACTATCAGTTAGAAGCTGCCTCTCCTTTATTTAGGATCTACGTATACTTATACTTAATAATATGTGCTCGTTATGCCATGTGTGTGTGTGTGTGTGTGTGTGCGTGCATGCGTGCGTGCGTGCGTGCGTGCGTGCGTGCATCCGTGCATGTGTCTTCTACAATGAACTCGGCAACTCCTCTTTAGCGACGTGATCGGAATGGAGGTTGTCGACCTTTCCCCTCGGCAACCTCTCTGAAGGCTTATGTTCTGCTCCTGCCTCATAATGACTTCTCTACGACTCGCTTACTTGTCGCAGAGAGGTTGAAAAGTCGGCAGGTGGCCTGTAGCGGGAAGGACTAATCGACAACCTTGCTGAGCCGCCTCCTCTGGTGCTTTAAGTAAGAGTGGAAAAGGGATGACGTTCAACGCGAACGTTAAATTAGTCCATTAGTTGTAACAATGTGCAACATCATAATGCCTAGTTTTCACTATGGCACATCCACATTGACTGGTCAATCACGTTTTAGATACGTAATTTTATTTTTTTACACCGAAACAGGATTAAAATTTATTACATTTTGTTTTTTTTTAATAAATAAAAAGATTAGAATTATTGATGCAGTTTAATATGATTTGTATTTTTATTTGACTTCTCTTATGCCTCAAACGATTTGAGATTGACTGCATTACATTTCATTTAAATTTATATTTTTGTTATATTTTATTTTATATATATTTATAACCTTCATGTTTGTGTAAGCATTCAAAATCAACTCACATGACCCTGCAAATGGTCAGAATTAACGTGATTAAAAACATTTTTTTAATATCATTCAATATAATTTTATTTTATTTTAGTTTTGTAATCAGTCAGAAGTGATGGGCTGACTCCTAGCTAAATTTTAATCCGTGTCAAGACAAAAAAAAAAACGCCTTTTTCAGGCATTTTTTTCATTTGCGCATATTTGTCTGATCGCGCAACTGCAGAGCACCGCCGAACAGGCAACCGTAGCGCGTCGCCCACCGCGCAACTGCACCGCGCTGGTCGCATTATTGTGACAGAGCCGTTGCTGAAATTTAGAAAATATTTATAAAGTCCTGATGTACGTTCCAAAATTTAAGCGGACCTAAGTGCGCAGGGAGCTTAATTTTGTCCAATCGCGCAACTGCAGCGCACCACCGAACGCGCAACAGTAGCGCGTCGCCGACCGCGCAACTGCACCGCGCTGGTCGCATTATTGTGACAGAGCGGTCGCTAATATTTAGAAAATATTTTTAAAGTCCTCATGTACTTTCCAAAATTTAAGTGGACCTCAATACGCCGGGAGCTTAATTTGGTCCGCGCGCCGGGCGCTCCCTGTCGCAGTGTTTTAAGAGCGTCTTTGTGTTTTAGGATGGCTTTACTGCTCCCACTTGCTTTCTTTGGAGGAATGATTAGGGGTTAATACAATCCTCAAAGTAACAAAAATACAATAACAACGGAGTCAGTCGGCATCCGGGCCACGCGGTCGGGTTTTCTCGGGTCCTCCCGGCTCATCTCGCGAGGTTCGACCTACGAATTTTGTTCGACAACCGAGGCAAAAAAATCTCGAATTTTTGCTCGGATTACGATTTGTTCGAGAACCAGGACGTTCGAAAACCGAGGTTTGTAAAATAAATAAATGCAGCTCACTGACAAGTGCCGCTATTTGAGCTAATTTTCTAACAGTCCTGCGGGCGACTCATGCGGTCCGCACGGGCGACCTGGTGCCCGCGGGCACCGTGTTGGTGACCCCTGATCTACACCATATGGTGGCCGCCAAAGGGCTTTACAAAGCCTCATTTTCACTTAAGTTATCCGTTCCTACTTGCCACCGAGCCCAAGGGGTACTCAAGGGAGACGTTACTCCAAGGAGGGAGTTGCTGATGGGGTCATGGACTCAATATTCTCACGTTTGTTTGTATGCGCTTCTGGCTCACACCGGCACACACTACTACAGTAATCCCTCGCCAATTTGCGCTTCACCTTTTGCGAATGAGCAACTTCGCAGGTTCATAAGTGACAGGAGAGAAGCGTTTAAATACACGCTGATAGCCCGGGGTGTGCCTCTGAGCAATGTGCGTCACTGCGGACGTGACTGAGTTCAAGGCGGCAGCTGGCTATACACACTGATGCCTGAGTCGGGACACTAGGATCAGTCAGTCCGTTACAATATCACGTTTGTTCTTTGATTTACTGTAAAGGTGCAATGCATGCACAGAACAGTGTGGGAATGGTAATTAAGGGAATGGGAAAAGATGGATGGATGGATGGATGGATGGATGGATGGATGGATGGATGGATGGATGGATGGATGGATGGATGGATGGATGGATGGATGGATGGATGGATGGATGGATGGATGGATGGATGGATGGATGGTTAGATGATTTTGTATGATTGTTTATTCATAGATTCAGTCATTGAGTCAGCCATTCATTCATTTATTTATTTGTTTGTTTGTTTGTTTATTGATTTAGTCATTTATTACAAAAAGGTTATTCTCAAGAAATTACAGTAGTCTAATAGTAATTCAGTTGTTTGATTGATTAATTTGTTGAGCCCTTAGTTGAACGGCCTCATCAACATGTGGACAAACATGCAAAATGTTTACAGAGCACACAAACTAACCGTGGTCAATGAACCCCATATTGCTTTACCCTTGCTATTTAACTATGTGATCAGTGAATATTTGATGTTGTCAACATGCAAAGTGTCAGAAGCATTCCTGCAGAATCCTGCCACGACTCATAGCATCAGAGCCTCATTACGATGCGCCGTCACATGCCTGCATACCGGAGCGCGTACCTCGGGTTGGCACATGCACGCGATTGGTAGCTGAAGCGATGCGCACACATGAAGCAAGCGGGAGGGTCATTTACATATCTCTTCTTTTGTTCATTGTAATAACGCAGTGGCAGAGAAGCTGCAGCAGGGAATGGTGTAAATGGAGGGAACACACACACACACACAGGACTCATTAGTATTATAATTATCAGCATCGTTTTTATCATTATCAGTTTTTGCCAGTTTGTTTTCTCGCAATTGTTTCCTGATTTATTATTATTATTTTGTGATGTGGTGACTACAGCAATTCTCCAGTTTGTGTAAGCTGATTTGGGTTTAGCTGGGTAGATTGTTTTTGATGCTTGAAAAAACTGAATGTCCAGATGAACAAACAGCCACCTGTCAAACAAATCCAAGGTTAAACGACTTTCCAGCCGAAAATTCCCGCTGGTAGGGCTGGCGCTTACTTTAAGGGTAAAAGATGGGTAGAGGGATCACACAGAATAACATAATAAGTGTCTCCTTTGATTTGTTCCAACCTTTGTCTGAAACCCTAACCCTAACCCAGACTTGAAACCCTACTTTGAAACCCAAACCACTGCTTGGACCATTAATTGAAAACTCTACCCCGATCTTGAAGCCTTAAATTTGGAGTCAAAGGCCTAATTGAAAGCACAACTATTTGTTTAAATACCTTCACTTACATTTAAACCCGACCTCTGGATAAGTGTTTTTTGTTGGTCACTACATTTTGCACATCCAAAGATGTGCTAGCATCACATTTATAAAGAAACCAAGCTTAAGGTGGACTGAGCCCACATATTTTACGCCCTGTCTTTCCTGTGGCGCAGGTGTCACAACGGCGAGGACGTTTGTTTTCCCAATCCATGTCCCAGCGGTTTCCAATGCCAAGTTTCCTTTGGATCCTTCCACTGCGACCCTCTACCGCAGGTCAGTCCTCAGTCAGGTCATTTTGTAGATGAGCTGGCTTGACCGTGGTGGGTTGTCTGTTCCAGGTGTCTCCGGTGGTGGGCTATGTGGAGATGATCGAGATTGGCGCCAGTGTGCTGGGCCTTCTGCTGCTAGTGGCCATATTTGTTTGCATACGTAAGCGCTACGTCCAACAGAGAAAGGACAAGAAGATGAAGAACGACTCCAACGGGTAATGTCACTCTATTCTTTGTCATTTATGTCCCATTTTTTTGTTGTTTTTATTTGATTTTATGCCAACAGCCATCAATTTAGGAGGGAAAACATGCTGACACACTTATAGCTACTATTACATATATTTGAGAACAGTTTAGTTAGTTAGTTAGTTAGTTAGTTAGTTAGTTAGTTAGTTAGTTAGTTAGTTAGTTAGTTGGTTGGTTGGTTGGTTGGTTGGTTGGTTGGTTGGTTGGTTGGTTGGTTGGTTGGTTGGTTGGTTGGTTGGTTGGTTGGTTGGTTAGTTAGTTAGTTAGTTAGTTAGTTAGTTAGTTAGTTAGTTAGTTAGTTAGTTAGTTAGTTAGTTAGTTAGTTAGTTAGTTAGTTAGTTAGTTAGTTAGTTAGTTAGTTAGTTAGTTAGTTAGTTAGAAATTATACAGGGTGGAAAAATTAAGGTTACACTTTACATTTGTTTTTGTTATGAGGATGTTTACAAGTTAGTCACTCCACTCCGTTACTTTGTTGGTCTGGTAGTAGGTCAGTCAGTAAGTCATTTACTTTGTTGAAGAGGGCAGGCTATTTTCCAGCTAATCATACCTTTTGACCTTTCTTCATGATGTTTCCAAGCTATCCAATTGATGCCAAGTGCAGCTGGTGGTGTTTTACGTGCATTTTTTATGTGTTGCCATAAAAAAGAGAGAGATTCTGACATAAAATGATGTCCTATCAGTTACACGGCATCCACATTGTGCAAGAGCCCGAAAGCTTGTGATCAGGACGGTGGCCATATGGAGCTCAGCTGCATGACGTCGCCTGCCAACGACCTTGACCACTCCCCCTTCCGTTCACTGCGTCCTCGCAGCCAAGCGCCCACCGACAAGTCGCATGGTCCGGTGGTCTGCAGCGTGGCTCCCAACCTGCCCGTCAGACCCCCATCCAGCTCTGACAACGACTCGGTCAAGAAGACTCACTGGGACCTCGACTATGAAGGTGCGTATGCATGCATGTGCGGTGTATGTGTGTACGCCTCTATTTTGGCATGAAAAAACACATACATATATGATTTCATGACAACAAATATTACAGCTACAAACACACTGCCTTTTAAAGAACAAAGACCAAAAACTCAGTTTATAAAAAACAGGGGATTGGGGGTTGAAGTTTGATTCTAGAGGATTGTGCCAAGCACCCATCATCAAACACGAGGTTTGGACACGAATTATGTTCTGCTACTACCACACACAATTCAAAATCTGAATTGCAGGCAAGGTCAGCAGCTGCCGCCGTGCAGGAAATGCAAATGCCAATGCTTTATTTACGTAATGCACTATAGTTTATGCACTATTTATGAGGCCTTCAAATACTTTGGAAGATGCATCTAACATTGGACACTTTCTGCAATAACACACAAACACCAAACAAGCGCTTTTCTGAACAGACTCTGCACAACTACCTGAAACCAAACCAGCACACAATGTCAACCGGATATCGTGGGAATCGGTGAAAATGTCACTTTAATAATAGGAAGTATAACAATCAAAACTGTTTGATACGTATGTGTGCTTTGTCTTCAGTTTATCCGGCTGATCCCGACTATTTTGGACGCCCCATGGCCGCTGCCCAAGAATTCCCTCAATTTGACATTGTGGAAGACGTCTACTCGACGTCAGACTCGCGGCGAAACTCTCGCTTCGGTGGCTTCCCATTCCCGCTTGAGCGCTCGGATCGCCGCGCTCCGCTTCCGCCGTGTTACAGCAACCAGAACCTGGACCACTTTTTGGACGCTGATGGCATCCCCCTTCCGCGATCGCAATGTCCTGACGCGTACACATCCACCAGCTACTATTCGGCGAAGCATGCGAGCAGCCTGGACGGGCACACAGCGGCGGGTTACAAACGGCTCAGCGTGCGGCTCAGCGTGGCCGGTTCGTCCTGCACCGAGCAGGCAGCGGTGCCGCCCAACATCGCCGAACCGCAGACACGCCCCGGCGGGTCCGACCTACGCAGTTGCGACAGCGCCAGCATGCTGGAGAGCGACTTTGGAAGCTGTGAGGAAGTCATGTTTTAAGACGCAGCAAGGCTGACCAACTGTGCGACATCCCGGCAGCTTGCAGAAGAACTCCGATGTTTCATTTTGAGACAACCTTTCCTTTGTTGGCTTTCAAGATACCGAGCTCACCGTTCAATGTCTTGTCAAAACTGACAAGAAGTAGACGCTGCCAAGGAGCGGACACTAAGAAAGTGGAAACTGACAGGAAGTTAAAACTGACAGGAACGCGACACAAACCGCAAACTGATGGGAAATAACAGGAAGTGGACAATGACTGTAAGTGACGGGAAATTGACAAGAAGTGGAAACTGACAGAAAGCTGATACGTACAGGAACTGGAAGTTAAAACTGAATGACATTAGTGTTCTACGATCGTAAGATCATTCTAAATGCCTCGTCCTTCATGTCATCAACAGAGGCCGGATCCTCTGAACAAGGAGCAAAATGAATGCTGAAAAGTTTTTCAAATGAAGTGTTACAGCTGTCAGGCTTATTATTGTGAAAATCCCAGATGCACCTCCTAGTCACATACTAACCCTAACCCTGAACAAAGCGTAATAATGTCAAAATAAGAGCATCCATTTTCTTAGCATGTACTTTTTTAAGGTTTATTTCTGCTCTTATTAGTCAGACTGAAATAGAAGATTGATCTTTTGGTTTCAAATTCTAGATGTACTTCTTGGTCACATGACTATTGAAATATAACTGAATTTCCACAGTGCCAAAAAGTGGGCATCAACTCAGTTTTATTGTTGCAATTTCCCTGCAACTGCTTTTACATTGACAGCCTTAAATCGGCCTTCAAATCTGACAATACTGAAAATGCAGCCACGATTTCTAAATAAGCGCCAACATTTATACACGTTCACTACCTTCTAGTTTTTTACTGTTCATTTCTTCTTCCATTAGTCTGACCGACTCAGTCAAAAAAAAGGCTCATTCTTTTATTTTGAAATATGAGCACCTCCACTGTTTCATAAATTTTCAAAACAAGACTGCCAAATAGTGAGCATGAGCTCACTTTGATTGTTGTCATTTCTCCGCAACTACTGGATGACTTTCCATATTACAAGTATTGAATAAAGCCATACTATGGACTTCAAAATAAAAGGACCTTTTCCCTCCTTACATCAACATTGTTTTAGCACTTCTTTTTGATGGAAACGTGTTTTGCGACAATGTGAAATGTTTTGTGTATAAATGTGTATTGTTCATATTGTGTTGAAGTGTGATGTGCAGTTGTGTTGAATGTTCATTTTGTTCCAATCAAATGTCACATAGTTTATTTTTTTAATGTTTGTTCGCTGTGAGATTGTATTGTGATGCCAGCTTTAATGTATACACCAAATCTGAATATCACAATAAAGACATTACATCAGACAAAGTAGACTCAGTCGTGGTTGTGCTTGATCATCAAAGCTCAAAACTTCAAGTTTTTTTCCATTGAATAAATCAAATTCTTTTAAGAAAACCAGTGATAGCGTTTTTTATGATTACGTTCTTGAGAATTTGTTAAACGCAAAAAACAACTTAATTTGGCTCTGAGAGAACTTTCACTAGGGCGCTTTTATCATTGATGCTCGTAACAGCATCTAACAAAAAATGGCATGTTTACAGTCTAACTATTTAATAAATGCCAGAAAAACCAAGACCTTCTCTGCCTCTGCTGCGCTAGCATTTGAGAAGTGGTAATGAGCCAAACTGCCAGCAGAAGGTAGTAACGCACCATTTTAGATTGTAATGAGGGGGACATTCCTAATCAGAAATGGGAAATCCAGGTGGGATATGGGAAATCAAGGTCCTGAAAATAAAAACTCTGCAACAGTTTGCATTTAGTCACAGGTAAATGAACTTGTTTTAGCTGTCCTGACAAACTTTTATTTTATAGGTCCCACGAGAAGTGTCTCTTGATTCGCTATGCGTGTGTGGGGAGGGGGGGCAGGAGTTGCAAATTGCAGGTTTAATTTTTTAGCAAACCTCATCTGGAACTCGAGACAGAAACCTTGTCGTCTACTACAGACTCCACACACACGCAGCCAATTAGAAAGGGGAAAGCGGGATATGGCAACTTTTCACTGATTGGAATGTATTCACTGACTGAAGGACTGACTGATTTATCTTAAAAGAGCTTTCCACAGCAAATTATTGGCAAATACTATATATATATTATATGTTACCCTTTTGCACAATGGTGGTATCATTTATTTATTTATTTTTAAATATTAATTATATGGGGAAAACTCACAATCTTACAAGAGAACCAAAGATAATCCAATTATATGCGTAAAATATATTTTATCATATTCAAGATGAATAGTATTTTATAATAAGTTTTAAAATAAACGTTTTCTAAAAAATAGTAACAAAATAGTAAAAAAAAACTATTATAAAAAAATTTTTTTTTTTTCAAGAAAAAAATGTGCACAGACACACTCACCTTGCTGGCGTTCCTGTAAATAACATTAGAAATGAGTGTGTTGCTCCACTGCGTTGCAGTTTCACATTGATGAAGCGTGTGTGTGTGTGTGTGTGCGTGTGTGCGTGTGTGCGTGTGTGTGTGTGTGTGTGTGTGTGTGTGTGTGTGTGTGTGTGTGTGTGTGTGTGGGTGGGTGTGTGTGTGCATGTGCGTGTGTGTGCATATGCGTGTGCGTCAAGGGAAGGTGAGCACGTTTGTATGGTGTTTGTGTGAGTATTTGATGAGACATCAAACAGCGTCCATTATTTCAGCACCTCAGGTGTCATCATTATCCATTAAGAGAGGATGGTAAGTGCGTGCGTGTGCGCGTGCGTGTGTGTTAACGATGTACACGCTGGAGGCATTTGGTACAATTCATCATGAATTGAATTCATGAATGGAAACAGTAAAAAGTGAAGCTTTTCCGTTTCTGTATTTGGGCTTTTGCATTCACATATAAAAACAATGATTGTTTTATAGGTGTCATATTTGAGTAAACTCCTTGATATTTTATTCGTTCGTTTTCAAAATTACAGTCTTTCATTTAAACATGTTTAAGAAGAAAAATTATTGAAAGTTCTTGAATTCATTGCACAATGTTGTCGTGGTGATGCACAGTTTACAAAAAAAATCTCTGAACCTGGTGCATCATTGCATACACGTGAAACACATGAAACGCACATCAGACCTGGCAAAACCTTTTCTGTTTTATATGTCTATGTACCAGTACCCCAATACGCAAGTACCCAAATGTGGCCAGAATTATGTGGGCCCTTTATCGCTGTTCGCAGCTTTAGTTAAAATTAGGATTCTTCTGATTCATTCATTCATTCGTTCATTCATTCATTCATTCATTCATTCATTCATTCATTCATTCATTCATTCATTTTATAATGAATTGATTGGATTTGTGCTGGCTTTGCTTGTATTACGTGTGTGTGTGTGTGTGTGTGTGTGTGTGTGTGTTAGCGTACTTGAACACTTCTTCAGCGTGCTCTGCTTTAATATGCCTCATGAATATGCAAATATCGACACGCTATCTGTTTTACTGTATCAGCATGAGTACATACACACACACACACACAGACACGCACACACTAAAATTCTGCAGGAGCGGTCCAATTGCGTTGGTCTTTATGTGGGTGTGTCTGTTTTTTTTATTTTTAGAAATTGGCTCGCAAAATGCTACATGCTACGTTTGGCCATTTTCTCGGGCACTTGGACTGTTCTAGGTTGAGTCAGAACTGGTGAATTACATGTCTCACAGGCTTACATGTTATGAAAAACATTTTTTTACAAATTTGTTGAACGCTTGCATTTGGGAAACATCAGTATGGCGCTATCCATGGGTTACACACTGAACTGCATTTGACTTTTGCTTTCCGCCCACAGGGAGTTACGGTCCCCAGTGGCCTGTAGCCTGAAAATCACAACTCGTTGCTCTATCAGCCATTCAGTCAGATGGGTAATCTCATCAAGCGCATTTTCAAGGTAAGGTGGGGCTAACCTGAGCAAATAATCAGCAAAAGGAACCCATCATCGAAGAGCGGCCTTGACGTCGAAAAAAATAACCCAAACGCTTCCAACGCAGTCGGCTTATAGGGTTTCAATGAGTCAGTGTTTCTGGTTATTTATTAAAAACCGATTTAATGCTGAATGATGTTACCGAACTATCGTCTTTTGGTTCGTTTCAAACCAAGGCTCAGTTTGCCAGGCTAATGATTCAAATGATCTGAATTGTTATCAGGCTCCTGCAGAGCTTACTGATGTGCTGAAGATAACGGACTCAAGATATAAGCAAAAAGTATGACGAAATTAAAGGCCTGTATCATCCTTAACATCTTGGTTGACATCTTGGTAGCAGTAGTTGCAATATCAACAGACTTATTTTACACACTTTGCACATGCTCAATTATCTGAAAACTAAAAATGGGGGGGAAATTATGGAACTGAATGTCAGAATGAAATATTAATAACAAAAAGCTCCTACTTTCAGTAAAATTGTTAAAATCTTCATGAAATTTCTTCATTTTACTACTATAGGTTTTAATAGTTACCGGAATTCATTTAAAATTGAGGAGTATTTGGTCACCGTTATTGGTGTGTCTGACCTGATTTTATTATTGGCATGATGGGAAGCTTTTACGAAAATAATGAAAAAAAAAACATACAACATGACCTACTGATGTCTTATATGAGCTGTCTGAAATGGATTTAATGAAAGGAAAGTGTTTTAGCCTAGAAATTGTGTAATGTGTTGTATTTAAAGTAGTACAGTCTTGGCATGAACAATCATAGTTATTAATCTAAACACTCATGATGTCATTATGACTGCACTCTCAACACTACATTTAGTTTCTTTAACAGACTCTTGGCTTGAATGCTGACAGGGACGGCGCTACACCGCGGCTAAGGGGAGCAACAGCCCTATCAAAAATCCGTGTAAGCCCCAGTTAAGCCCATCCAACATTCTATTTGATGTTGTAAAATAATATAAAATCCAGACGTACAATGCAGACCCGTGTATAATAGCGCCTCTACTCCAAATCAACCTTAAAGACTTTTTTTTGGTCTCTGTATAATAAATACACTAGCCTCTTTTTGTTACTGTTTTAGCCAATCTGGCTTTTGAAGTTGCCCGCTGTTTCAATGTTTTACAGCACGAAGAATCAAAAACTGTTAACAAATGAACTTTGGTGACCTTCAACGAACCTTGCCTTACAGGTGTTGCAATGCGTATGCCAATCAACTACTGTAATATGCTTTTTAAAAAATCTGAAACTGACGGCATTTATGCGATACAACAAATATTTTTAATCAACTTTCACTCCCCTCACTGACTTTTGTTTATTTCTAACCACTGGTTGAATATATGAAGAACCAATTCAGAGCTCTGAAAAAATAACCCGAAAATTGTTCTTCTCCTCGTGAAGTGTGTTTTTCTGGAATGTGTGACATTTCAACTTATCTGTTTGATGAGGTTTGAACAACCGATGTCATCAAGGGGAGATGTTTCACTATTTCTCCAGCGTCGGTCCACTGTTCTAGTCACACATTCAACGATGAATGATAGTCCATCAAATGACTTCAGCCGCCTTCATAAATCCTCAACTAAAAAAAACAGGAAAAAAAGTTGAATTAGCAGAGTAAATTACTACTCTATCAAATGAATTTGCATTTCACATTCACTGTTTTAATGTTAACGATTATGAATTTTCACTTATGTGCAATACGATCAGATAAAACCACAAAGCAGTCTGACAAGCAATTTTCTGTAAGACATTCAATATACACTTGGTCAGTGAAAATATTCATTGATCCTTTGATTGCTTTTTTTTTTTTTATGAATGCCGCATAATAAATTCAGCATATGCGTACATCGAATGACAGTTCAAGGTCAGTTCCCATGATGGTGACAAAATCGCGTCTTACAAATCTTTGCTTTAATGCGTCATTAGCACTGCACAATTGACATATTTTTGCGTAGGGCCCCCTAGAGGTCTGAACCGGCTCTGCGTGTCCTTTAAAACTTGCTGGAAAGTTTTTCAACTGCTTACTGTTTTACTATTCTTGCTGCAGTGCCAAAGTATGATACGTCTAGGCACTGGTAAACATCTCAAAATTTATTTGGTCATAAACACGTGTATATTACTCCCTCTGGCTTGGGATAAAAATAAAATGGGGGGGGGGGCGGTATTTTGCACAGGTTGTTACGGTATATTAATAATATTTCTTTTAGCCCCGGGAGGAACAAAACTCCTGAAGCCGTGCCTGAGAGTTGAACATTTGACACCTTCTCGAATGTTACTTAAACACTAGGAAATGCATGCAACGATGCTGTCCATGTTAGTGTTGGCTCGTGAGTGAACGATTCATTCAATGAACGAATTTCTTTTCAGTGAACGAGTGAACTTTAGGAAGTGATTCGTTCTTTATCAAACTCATATGACTTCAACCAGTAGGTGTCGGTAATGCACATTGAAGCTTCTTCGTTTTGTTTTACGGAGAGGTGTAAAGCAAAACGAAGAAGAAGAAAATGACGTACGAACGAGTCGTGAATTGCATTTCCTGTTCACCAACTGAACGGATCTGTGCGTGAACGAGTCAGTAAGTGAGTGATTTGCATTTCCAGTTCATCTCGAGAACGGATCAGTGAGGGAACGAATCCTGACTTTCCCGTTTGCGAACGAGTTAATGGGTGAACTCCCTTCCCGTGCATCAACGGATCAGTCAGTGAACGTGTTGCGTCTCCTGGCGTGAACTATGTAAGCCAGAATGTAAAGAAAGAACCACTCACTGAAACACCATTTCTTTTATGCATGTTTTCTCCAAGCTAACGGCTAACTTTAGTGCATGAAGGGATGCGCCGTTATGCAACAACGGGGAGATTATGCTTCTCTTTGGCTAATCTTGATTTGATAACACTTATAGTAGTTTTTAAATAACGTGTATGCATATATACACTTAAATATTGTTATCCAATATATCTACTGCAATTTCACTTTAGATTGCTGGTTTGAAATGTACTTTTAATATTATTATTTTTTTTTTTAAATAAACATTTATGTTAAAACTTGTCTGGTGTTTTATTCCTTGTTTTTATATTCGCCAATTTCATTTGGTTAACTGCTTTATATGACATATGCTTTATTGGTGTCCCCCAAAATAACAAATGTCGGCATAACAGATTTTTTTTTCAACCTTTTATTCAAACACACACACATTCGGTATAATAACACCATCGACTACAATCCAACAAATACAAAATTAAAACATCAATGTCGGCATAACGTATGTCGGCTGGTATAGCAGCAACGCTGTCTGTCACTCACTCGTGAATCTTCGCGAACAAACGTGAAAATGGTGGTGTACCTAATAGAGCGTCCGAATGACGTCACGGATCAAACAGCCAATCAGAAAGTGGGGGTGAGGGCGGGTGTGGCACTTTTCACTTTCACTTAAGCTTTGATCATGAAAGAATATAGTGAAGAAGTGAACTGTAAACGCATCCAAAATGAAAAACCATGTCACGAGTGTAGCAGAGTTAATGCTAATGACTTTGAATTCAACAAGTCTCTGGTCTACTCACTTGAGCTGCTCCATTTACCCATATAGGGTACATACCTTACACTCAATACAAGCCGGGCCACAATAGTATAGTGGTTAGAACTCTAGACTCTACCCCCAGCGATCTGAGTTCAAATCCCGGTGGGACCAATAAAAACTTTTATCATGGAAAAATTTGCAACACAGGGTTAGGGGTTAGGGTTAAAGTGAAAAGTGCCACACCCGTGGAGGCGTATATATGCATACATGTTAGTGTACCTAATAACAGGCCACATTATTAGGGAAATATCATGGTCAAAGGTCACAGGTGTCAAGCTCTAGTCCTCGGGGCCGCGTTCCAATATGTTTTCCAAGTTACCCTCGTTAAACACACCTGCGTGAAAAGATTTTGGTCATTTTCACGTTCTGTAGGAGCTAAAACTTTTCACGCAGGTGCACTTAACGAGGGAATCACACGGACACTCCATTAGGTACACCGCCATTTTCAAGTGTACCTAATAACAGGCCACTTTATTAGGGAAATATCATGGTCAAAGGTCACAGGTGTCAAGCTCTAGTCCTCGGAGCCGTGTTCCAATATATTTTCCAAGTTACCCTCGTTAAATACACCTGCGTGAAAAGATTTTGGTCATTTTCACGTTCTGCAGGAGCTAAAACTTTTCACGCAGGTGCACTTAACGAGGGAATCACACGGACACTCCATTAGGTACACCACCATTTTCAAGTCTACCTAATAACAGGCCACTTCATTAGGAAAATAATCATGGTCAAAGGTTACAGGTGTCAAGCTCTAGTCCTCAGGGCCGCGTTCCAATATGTTTTCCATGTTACCCTCGTTAAACACACCTGCGTGAAAAGATTTTGGTCATTTTCACATTTGCAGGAGCGAAAACTTTTCACGCAGGTGCACTTAATGAGGGAACCTTGGAAAACATGTTGGAATGCGGCCCCGAGGACAAGAGCTTGACACCTGTAACCTTTGACCATGATATTTCCCTAATAAAGTGGCCTGTTATTACGTACTTGAAAATGGCAGTGTACCTAATGGAGTGTCCAAGTGACGCCACAGATCAAACAGCCAATCAGAAAGTTGGGGTGAGGGCGGGTGTGGCACTTTTCACTTTAACCCTAACCCTTAACCCTGTGTTAACCAAAAGACTTTTTGTCCCTGCCGGGACTTGAACTCATGTCACAAGTTGGAGAATCCAGAGCTCTAACCACTACACTATGGAAGCCAGGCTTGCAACCAGTGTTAGGTACGTACCCCATATGGTTTAATGGGGCAGGTCTGAATAGAGCAGAGACTTGAACTCAAAGTCATTAGCATTAACTCTGCTACACTCGTGACATGGTTTTTCATTTTGGATGCGTTTACAGTTCACTTCTTCACCATATTCTTTCATGGTCAAAGCTTAAGTGAAAGTGAAAAGTGCCACACCGGCCCTCACCCCGACTTTCTGATTGGCTGTTTGATCTGTGACGTCATTCGGTCTGGTGTATTGCTTAGTTCTGTGTGTTATTGAAGTAAAAAAAAAAAAAAAAACGGATCAGTGGTTGGGGGGGGGACGATTTGTTGAACGATTCGTTTGAATGAATCTTTTGAGTTAACTGATTCTAAAGATTCAGTTCACTTAAAAGAACTGAGAAAGGAATGCACGTCACTCGTCTGTGTTACAATGAACACCATGATTGTTGAAATAATGAATGTGAAGAAATGTCTGATTTTTCAACACCATCTAGTGGTATACTAACACTAATGCAACGACCTAACTTTGAAGCGTGTGCATTCTGAAGCACGCACACTACACGTTGCCTCACGTAGACCACACATTACAAGCTTAACAGCAATTTCTTCAGAGGTGTAACCAAAATGTTATGTTTTTTAGAAAATGTACGTTGATGTCATACATAGAATTTTTTTTCATATTGTTGAAGTTTCATATTTCAAATGAATGAAAAATCGACAAATAAAAAAATTCTACATTATCATTGTCGTGCAAAAAATTAAGTGGTGACGTTGTTATAGTGCAGTGGTTCTTAACCTGGGTTTGATCGAACATTAGGGGGATTCGGCCGAACATTGGGGGGGTTTGGTGAGTCGGTCTCAGGGGTTCGGCAGAGCCTCCACTGCGGAGGTCCGAACACACCTGATTTATCATGGAAATTCGTGATGCCGCATATCTGAACTCGTCTCGCAAAGGCACCCTGATTTGCACGTATGTAATTAGTTGTGAGTTCATGCATTGTGTTGGTTTTGTTCTTTAAACAAGGTGATGATCATGCACGGCTCATTTTGTGCACTAGTAACAAACATTGATGTCTTGGAAAATGATGAATTTGGAAAAAATATTTTTTTCAGAAATGAGGGGTTCGGTGAATGCGCATATGAAACTGGTCGGGTTCGGTACCTCCAACACAGTTAAGAACCTCTGTTATAGGAGAGAGAGAGAGAGAGAGAGAGAGAGAGAGAGAGAGAGAGAGAGAGAGAGAGAGAGAGAGAGAGAGAGAGAGAGAGAGAGAGAGAGAGAGAGAGAGAGAGAGAGAGAGAGGAGCGAGAAAGAGAGAGAGAGAGAGAGAGATGGGGGGGGGCTAAAAGCCACGCGCAAGACTCACCCAAATCCATACATCAGCGGGAGCCACTTGGCGGGAAACACCTGTGCGTGGGAAAGGAAAGCGCGCCAACATGGCACGAGTGGACTTGAGCGAGAGCGCCGAGCACATGTACCACCGCCGCCGCGCACAAAGGGACTCGAACGTGTGACTCCTCCAGGGCGAACCGCTTCTGCCGCCGCTTCTACTCTCATGCCTCAAAACGCCGCGTAAAAGGGGTTTTCCTACGCCATGTCGCGCCTGCAACTAGACCCGGCGGCGAGATTGGTTGATGCTTTGCAGCTCCCGCAGCTGATGGCCGCCCAGCAGCAGCAGCGGCAACAGCAGCCGGCCCCGGCGTGGCCCCCCGATCCATTGGGGGCCACGCCGGGGCCGCGCAACTCCACGCCGGCCGGGGCCCCGCAGCAGCAACACGCCTTCCCCTGGACGATGACTGTCCTCGCCGTCGTGCTCATCACCACCATCGTGGTGGACGTTATTGGCAACCTGCTTGTCATCCTGTCCGTTTTCAGAAACAGGAAACTCAGGAAAACTGGTACACTACTTTCAGCACTTTCTCGACACTTGTGCGATAACTTTTACTAGTGGTTTTCATGTTCCATTTTACTAATTAGGCTACTTTTTAAACTACTTTTACTACTCTTACACCCTTAAAATGGCTTGTTTTTTTCAACACATCTTTTATAAGGGTGCATGCAGGGCTCCAAAATGCCTCTAAAGTAGCATTTTGCCCATAAACATTTGAGCCTGTGCAACTACTTTCCATTCACTCACACCAGTAAAGGTTCAAGATTTTTTGTTTATTTACTGATTTTTGTAATCACCTCTTCCCATTTAGCAACAATTCAATGGAACTGAGGGATAATGAATATTTAATTTATAATTGAGTCTGTAAGTGAAAAGTGTGGCTTCTCCTTAAATTTTCAGGTTAGGGTGCACTATGCTCTTTGTAAAAAAAAAAAAGAATCTTATTTCTACCAATGTAAGAGGATGGATGGATGGATGGATGGATGGATGGATGGATGGATGGATGGATGGATGGATGGATGGATGGATGGATGGATGGATGGATGGATGGATGGATGGATGGATGGATGGATATACGATTCATTCTTTTTTCTTGACCATTTTTGCTCGTGTTTTTAATTGAGTATCATTTTTCTAGTGTTGTTTGTAAATGTTCGTAATTTGTTAGTTTTTACCATTATTCTTTTGGTTTTCACTATTTTTCACCATTATTTTTTTCCATCCATCATTGATCTCTTTTACTAGTACTTTTTACATTTACTTTTATTATTTTATTTACGTACTATATTCACATGCATTTTACCACTTTCGTACTATATTCACATGCATTTTACCACTTTTAGTAATATTATTATTCTTTACTAGTATTCTTTTTATTTTGCCATTTTTACTAGTATTACTGCATTTTACAATATAATAGTATTACTGTGTTTTATCTTATTTTTCTAAAAACTATTTTTACATGTAATTTGTCCTACTTTTAGTCGTATTGTCTTTATTTTTACCATTTACCATTATGTCGGTACAATGTGTGCGTGGTGTTTTTGTCAGGATGTGTCCGTCCTGTGATTGACCGATGTAGCGTGTCATATAATCATGATATGAGGCTTGTATGCTGGGGCTCATTATGATCCATCTTCCCTTTGACACCAAACAAAATGAATGAGATGTTATCGAGTAGAAATGCATGACTCATTGATTGATTGACGTGTCACAGAGGAAGAGTGAAGATTACATTGCCACTTCACAAGTGATATCCGTGCCCAGCCGACATCTATCATAGGCGGGCTACGCAAAGTTGAGGTATTTCCGCAGTTGCACGTAGCTTGGTGCAGGTAGAATCAGGCGGTTTGCGCCATTGTGGGCGTGAACACAGATGACTTGCAGAAACTGACCATGCGGAAAGTCCAAGTGCGCAGTTTACATGTATAAAACACTGAAAGCAGACATCTACTTGATAATAAGTTGGCCAAGGCGATCACAGATCACGACTGAGAACTGGGCACTTGAAGACTCAATCGTACATACCTACTCCTTTACGGCACTTCTGACTTTTTGCACTGCTCATACTGCCCTCCCCTCTGTCTTAGTCAAACTGAACGAGTTCTAAATCTCAATCATTTTGGGGCTATCGTAACATTTTATTACAACAGATGGGGAGTTTCAACCAAAGCCGCAACCACTGCACATCCTATTACCCACCTTCGCATTGCCATCTCTACATTCATCCTGTTCAAGGTTTTGGGGGTTGGGGGGGTGCGCTGGAGCATATCCCTATTGAAGTTTGCATTCATGCTATACGTACCTTCCCACCAACCCTACTCACGGACACATAATTCTTTTCTTTTGTCTTCTTCAGTCATCTCAATTTATTTCCTGACATTCCAATTTTTCCCTGTACTATTCCCATGATTCATCACCCCCTCTCACAGCCCCTTCCTCCACGCTCCTCTTGTCACCCATGGCAGCGCTCTACTTTTTCCAATTTTCCATCCCGACTAATCTCTTCCCGTCTCCATTTTCCGTATCCCGCCTCCTAGATCTGTCCGCCAGACCTCCTGCGGGGCTATTGTATGCAAATAACTGGCTGCCATTGTTCAGAACTGAAAGTTTTCTCCTGGTCACGGTGCAGGGATTCTCACCCTTCCGACTCTGGGAAAGAGAAAAGAGAAACGCGTGACGGTGCATGAGCTGTGTGTGTGTGTGTGTGTGTGTGTGTGTGTGTGTGTGTGTGTGTGTGTGTTTGAGGGTGGTGGGGGGGTTTAATCTTTTACTACTTTTACTTAGCCCCAGTTTGAAACGATTTGAAACCTTTACAGTAATGAAACCCTAATTTGAAAACATCATTTTGAAACCTAACCCTAACCCTTCCTTGAAATCCTAACTCATTAACATTAATCTTGATTGAAATTTCCAGTTTCTAGCCTTGCTGTCTAATTTGAAACCCTAATCCTCGTGCGGAATCTTAATTCTGGCTTCAACCCATAATTGGAAATTTTAACCATTACTAAACACTAAATGTGCTATGAACCTCTAATTATGAACTTTAACCATAGTTTGAAACCCTAATCAGACTTCCAACCCAAATTTGAAAGCTTGTTTGAAACACCAACCATGGCTTGAGACCCCAATTTGAAACACTCAAACTTTGTATGAACCTGAAACAGTGACTTTAACCCTAACTTGCTTAAGGTGTCATTCACAAGCCAAACTACCACAGGCCATGTCTTTCTTTCAGGAAACGCGTTCGTAGTGAGCCTGGCGCTGGCTGACCTTTTGGTGGCCGTGTACCCGTATCCGCTGGTGCTGACGGCAATCTTCCACGACGGCTGGATCGCAGGATACCTGCACTGCCAGGTGAGAGGAAAAAAATGAGGAGGACTGTTGAGAATCTCTAAAAACCTAAACAATGCTTGAAACAACAACCCTTAAGACCCTCATTTGAAACCCTAACACTTGCTTCAAGCTTTAACTGAACATGCAAAACCCTAATCTTTACTTGAAGCCCTAAGCCTGCATATAAACACTACCTAGTAATCTTAACTGTGGCTTGAAACCTTAACCCTTGCTTGAAACTTACATTTGAAATCCCAACCCTGGTTTTATATTGTAATTGGAAACCGAAGTACTAGCTTGAAAACCTAAACCTTGTTTGTAACCCTTAGTAACACTTGTTGAAAGCCTTAAAACTAACCTATTTGGAAAGTCTGATAATTCTGCCTTCAAACCATAATTTGAAACTCCAATCTTTGTTTGAAATCTTAGCGCAACCAAGCAAACCTTAGGACCTTAACTCCTTCGTTTGAAAGCCTAACTTGTTTGAAGTCATAACCTTCTAGCCCTAATTAGCAAGCCTAACCTGAACCCCAAATCCTTGCTTGAAACTTTAATCCTTTTTTAAAATCCTACTTTGATCCCCTACTTTGAATCCCGAGCCCTGGAATCCAACCCCAATCCTTGCTTCATTATTTCAAGCCCAAACGCTGGTTTTGAAAGGCTAATCTGAAGGCCTACCTATCCTCGGCAGGTGAGCGGCTTCCTGATGGGCCTGAGCGTGATCGGCTCCATCTTCAACATCACGGGCATCGCCATCAACCGCTACTGCTACATCTGCCACAGCCTGCGCTACGACCGGCTGTTCTCAGGTGCCAACACCATGTGCTACGTGGCGTTGGTGTGGGCGCTGACCGTACTGGCCATCGTGCCCAACTGGTTCGTGGAGTCACTGCAGTACGACCCACGCGTCTATTCATGCACCTTTGCCCAGTCGGTGAGCTCGGCATACACCATCGCCGTGGTGGTGGTCCACTTTGTGCTCCCCATCGCCATTGTCAGCTACTGCTACCTGCGCATCTGGATGCTGGTCATCCGCGTGAGGCGCCGCGTCAAACCTGATTCGCGGCCCAAGCTCAAGCCGCATGACCTGCGCAACTTCCTCACCATGTTTGTGGTGTTTGTGCTGTTCGCCGTGTGCTGGGCTCCACTCAACCTCATCGGCCTGGCGGTGGCGTTGGACTCACGGCTGGGCCTCGCCATCCCCGAATGGCTCTTTACTGCCAGCTACTTTATGGCCTACTTCAACAGTTGCCTCAACGCCGTCATCTACGGCGTACTCAACCACAACTTCAGGAAGGAGTACAAGCGCATCGTGCTCGTCATCTTCAAGTTCAACTGTTGAGCGCGGGTGGGGGGCCGCCGTTTGAGTCGAACGTTTCAGGTGGACAACACTACGGGGAAGATGGAGTCACTCTCATTCTTAGAAATACCATCAAGCCATGAGGATTTTTGAATGAGCCTTCCTGGCAAACCGAAAAAAAGAGATGTTTAAAAATGGCGCCAAAGTGTTGGCGCTTTTTAGGAAATCATCAAGGTTCATTTTGAAACTGTCCGACCTTGCGAGTAATGCTATATTCGAAGACACCGGGGAACCCGAACAAATGGGCTCATTGATTGATCAAAAGATTTACATTTAACAAAACATCAGTTTATCACTACATTTTCCTCAAGCCTCACGTTCTGCATATCTGAATTAAAAGTCCCTTTCTAGAGTCTAACGCTACATTCAGGGGCACTGGGAAACCAAAATGTACATACTATAGCAATGGGAAAACCACATAATGGCATTTCCCACAAGCATCAGTCGTCACATTCTGCATACTGAATGATTGATGAAAAAATTTCCAACAACTTTACTTACATCTCACTTTGCTCATTTAAGGAAACTGGGGAGGGCATTTCAAACATCTTGGTTTAAAAAAAAAATCTAGTATTATAATAAAAAAAAATATGATCACTTTGTTCCAGGTTATGTCAACATAGACTTCACGTTCGCTTTCTGTTATTAGATGCTGGTTTGAAAGACACCGGGGAAACAGAAACTAAACTACTAGTGGTACTACAAGTAACACGTTATTTGTATCTTCACTACATTCCTCACAAGCTTCACTCGATGCATCCTACTAAGAAACCTGGGAAAGCAGAAAATTCTGCTTGAGGTAATCAGATTTATATGAATGGACTATCAATAGGCCCGTTGCTGATCCCTGCTTAAATAATTCACGACAAGCATTTGCAAAGTTGCTTTCTGATTTTGTCATTTTTTTTAAGATTACAGTACAATTTTTGATTGTTTGATCGCATCAACTTCTTCATGGGATTTCACATTTTTCCTTTGGCATCTCTGTTATAAAAGATATAATAGTGTATTTGTTATTGCTTAGTTTGCCTATGAACATTATCTCCGCACTGACCCTGAAGATGCACAGGACCCAGGTTGCACCACATCCTCCTCCCCCTCCTTCTTGTTTGTTAATTGGTTCTGACTCGCTATATTGTCAGTGTAATAAAAAGAGGGCAGAAATTACTGTGACTCATCAGACACACACACCCACACTTTACATGGTGACCACATCACTGTGTTACATAAAATGTGGAGGAGGCTTATGTATTTATCATATGCTTTTATTGTGTGTGAGTAAAAAGTGTGTTTTCAAAAACAATTGTAAACTGTCAAGATGAGACAGATGCTCACAGAGCATCACCGCCGCGTGGAACTCTACCCAGGTACTAGGACCTCTTTCTAAATGTAGTTTTGAAACCCTTCCGAGCAGGGTAGACGAGAATCGATATTTTTGGCACGGTCTGATCAAAGCTTGAAGATGGAAGGCACTACAAGTAGCAAGAATGTAAGGTTCCAAAATTTTTAGGTGTACCTATAACCAAATGATGTGGTTCATGGGCCAAAATGATGTACATTTGAAAGGTCCAAAAACCTAACTAACAAGAACCTAGTTCTCAAAACTAAATCTGACTGGTACCTTTTAGTTTCAGAAACTTCAGTAACTGAGAACTCAAAGATTTAGAAAAAAAAAAAAAAAAGGTGGAAATGCAGACTGTGAGCAGTCGCCATGGAAACAAGTGTCTGTGTGTTTACATGATTTTAATCAAAAGATTTTTCAGGAAAAAAAAGCCTCAACTTTGGTCCAAAAAATGAATATGGGATGTTCAAATAAATATAAAAGGTTTGTAAATAGGATTGTCGTAGGGACATTTTCAAATGTGAAGATTTTTTAAATGCTACTCGGTGATTATCCTCCCTCTGCCATGCACACTGTGAAAAAGATTAACTTTTTTGTTGACAGCTGACGCATGTTTTGTTAGCATGCTTAAATATGTTTTGTTGACTTTTATTTGCCATGTTTTCTTGCAATGCTGAAATGCTGTCTTTGTTGGCATGTTTTTTCAACATGCTTAAGTAGGCAATTTTTTGGACATGCTAAAACATGCGTGAGGACATGCAAAAATGTTGAGCTGATATGAACATTTTGTTGGCATGCTTTGTTGACATGCTGAAACATGCTATTTTTGATGTGATGTTTAGTTGACGTTTTTTTTTTTTTACATTTTGGTTGATTACATTTTAATTGATATAAACAGGAGATTTTGGTTGATATAATTGAGTTGACATGCTAAAGTTTTTGTTGGCATGTTTCGTAGACATGTTTTTGTTGACATCCTGAAGTGTGTTTTTCATGACACGTTTCATTGGCATACTTTGGTTTACAAAGTTTTGTTGGTGCGCTGAAACATTCTTAGTTGACATGTTTTTGTTGACATGCTCAAACCTATTTTGTTGATTTCTTTGACATGCTGGAACATATTTTTTTGGCAAGCTGAAACGAGTTATTGATTTGTTTTTGGTTTCAGGCCAAATGTGCACAAAAATATTTATGATACAACTTCCATACAATACCTCACTTCTATCTTATAATTTTTACACTGCTTTACTTTTGCACTTTTCAGCTAGTAGCTGGCTGATGCTAACTGGCTTCGCATTGTTCCTGCAGCCCAACAAGCGCACACTACCTATCACATGGTTAAATAACATACGACATACACACAATGCAGTACACGCACACAATACAACATACAACACACAATGACAATGGAGGACAAATAGGTGTAAAATGAGTCGTAAGCCATTGTGTTTTGTCTTCTTGTCACCTTGAAATGACCTCGCAACAGCAGTGTTGTCAAAAAGCCTCAAAAGATGGAAAATGTGAATTGCAATCAATGGTGCATTGAAGGGAGTGTGAGCATGAGCAAGCTGACAGTGGGAAGCGTCACATGACCTTTTTGCACATCGCCATGTGCTACCCTTAAAACGTATGCAAGCAACCAAAGTTTGGGTCAATTTGACCCAATCTTTGGTTGTTTGCATAAATCAACCCAATTTTAGGGTGGGAGACAGGAAGTTAGGTCAAACTGACCCAAGTTCATGGCTCGTCCTAAATTTGGTTGTTTTTGACCCAGCTGTTTTAAGTTCCCACTGAATGTTTTTGCCACACTGGTATGAAGATGCTAACGGAGCTGAGCTAATAAAACATTCACTGTGACAACAGGCCTGTGTGTACTGTGTGTTGTTCATTTACTACATATAGATACGCAGCATGTACAACTTGATTTGGTCCTGATAAGATTAAATAAATACATTCTCACAATGTAGTTAGTGTACAGCTTGTATAACTACATTTTCTGTTCCTTCAAAACTACACCACCAACGTAAAGCAGTTCGGACAATGAATGAACTCTTAATGTATAAATTCCCAGCAACAAAAGGGAATAAACACCTTAAGTTTGTTTGTTTGGTTTTCAAGGTAAGTTCCCTTTAAAAAGAAAAAAAGATTAACCAAGGAGCTAGGTGTGCACGCTCTAAAACTTTAGTACAGTGCACCATTAACGACACATCCGTGTCCACAGAATTATCCCACGACCGTGCAAATGTGACTTTTACAGCTTAGGAAGGTGAACATGCTTTACTTCAATGCATTTCATTTGTGTGTGTGTGTGTGTGATTTCTATATGTGCATTGTTAATGTGCCGTTAATGCCGCGGTTGCTTTATATTCAACATACATCTCTTCTTTGATGTCCAACACAAAGTTAGCATACAAATCTAATTGCACGTGAACTACTTTCATGCATGCATTATATTGACATCAAAGCCATAACAGATGATTTGGCATTTATCAGCCTGTGCGTTACACACATAACCAAGCGAGGCGAGATATGACGTCAACCGTGTGCGTTCATTCAGGAAGTCAGCATCCCGCATTTTCTATATTTCAATGACATGAAAACAGAAATTGCTTTCAGTGGCCTGTCTACATCCCACCCTTGGGTCTTCTTAAGCCAACAGCCTCAAACTCGGGTTTTAAATTGGACAGTGATTTTAAGTTCGACTGGCAAATCAGTGCTATTGTTAAATCCATTTTAGGCAGCTGGCTAAAGTACTGTAATGCACTTTACTTCGGAATCAGCCAGTCCTCCCTCAAGCATGTCCAGTTGGTCCAAAATGCTGCCACTCACCTCCTAACTGGAGCTTGTGAGAGGGAGCACATATGCTCAATACTAGCATCTCACCACTGGTTCTCAAGCCCTTTTTTTGTAGAAAGAATAGGTTGCTGGCTTTAGGCTAAAAGGTCCTTGATCAAATTTATATTGTTATATAAAATACAAAATCATCCAGCGTTTTGCCACAAGGACTATCACTATTTTGCAAAACCCATCACAGATTCTACATTTGGCCACAATGCTGAGATTCTACTTCAGGTAAAATGTTTGGAACAGAAAAATATAAACAAAAACAACACAATAATGCCATAGTTAGAAAAAAGGCAGCAATGTGTCTGCTTAATATGTCTTCAAATAAACTTTTTAAAAGGTTTGAGCAATGTATGATGCCGATAAAATCTGCAATTGTTTCCCATTTCCCTCGCCGCCCCTCTGGAAATAATTAATCCACTCGGAAGCCACGAGTGACGTATGGGGATTACAGTATAGGAGCGATCCATTGTTTGTGCATGTGTGCATGCATTAAATACCAATTATGGCAAAGCACAACACTCATGCATTGTAAATGAGAAACTGTTGCCTTGATTGGTTAAACAAAGAATAAAACATTCTCGAGTTGCTCAATGAGTTAAAATCTTGCTGACGTCAGACATGATAGAACAGGGGTGCTCAATAGATCGATCGCAATCTACTGGTCGATCGCGAAGGAAGTGTGGGTTGATCGCATGACATTAAAAAGTAGGGGATCCATCGCCACTATGACCTTTGTCTTTTGATTGACATCCACTGTAACCAATCTGACGTCTGAACTTTTGACACCTTATGCATGCGTGTTAATCCACGTTACCTTGTTCGTTTACCTTGCTGCGTATTTAGCCTCCAATTTATTTAAACTAAATACAACAAAGGTTCAACGCTCATGCCCAATGTGAATTGTATTGTGCAAAGTGGGTTTATGTAATTATGCAAAACACGACAATATGTATTGTTGATGAATTTCAAATTAAATTTAAAAAACAACTTGTCTTAAAAGGGGAAAAAGGACAAGGAAAAAATACACAATATTAAATAGTAATAATAATAACGTAAATAGTGATAATATAGAATAAATAAATTTATATTTTCCATTTTTATCATAGGTAGATCATTTTGACTTGGTCATCTTGTGAGTAGCTTTCAAGCTGAAAAAGTGTGGGCAACCCTGTGATAGAAGATAACAAAAAAGAACACAACAAAGAATTAATGATCACATCATTGAACTTCTTTCATTTGGTTTTGAGGCCTTTTCCCACGGTACCGTGTGTGTGAACCCCAAACGTTTTCTAAATTCTAAAAAAAATACAGTTTTGTCTTCAATATCCTTTATTTGTTGGCAGGGAAGTAGTAGTATAAATGGAAATGCAAATGCACAAACACTGCATTTGTCAACCAAAACAAATGACGTGCACTTCAACAGTTAAGAGTTATTACACTTTTACATGATTTGAAATGTTTCCCTCTGTCACAGTGTACACACAAAGACAATCAGGCTGTTTTTGTCCCGATTTTTCCCTTTCCCGAGCAGAGACGTCAAAAGCCTGCTAATTTTATGTCTTGTAAGATTAGCTTTTAGTTGGAGATGTGTCGAGAGTAGATCTGTCTCAAAAATAGGGTCTTGTCTCAATTATTTAGGTCCAATGGGGTAGCAGAATCCTGTTGCCAATCCTACAGGAGTATGAAATTAATTATTGAATGATTAATTTCATTATGTATAATAAAACAGCTGCACACAGGGGGAAAAGAAGAGTGCTTCAAGTAACATTTAGGAATAGTTACAATTTAAGCAGTTTCTCTTTCTGAACACTGTGTAGCACCCACTTAAAGATGTACATGACAAGACAAAGAACTCTGACGTGACATCAAGTCATATTGAGTAAACATGGGAGTAAATAAAGAAATTGAAGACTGATTGTTGAGAATACTAAAGAAATCAAACTTGAATGTCTGGTACAAGTCCTGACAGCCATGCCATCTTAATGTGAAACTCTTTGTGGCCAATTGAACGTAGGTTTCCAACTTCGAAGTAGAGTGCAACATAACTCGATGCTAATGCTAGTTTGTGACGAAGAAAATCCATGTGCATTTAAAGTAAACCATACCTTAATCAATTCTCTAATGACTTTCATGAGTCTGAGTTTTTTGTTAATGTCTGTTCAACAAATAGAGAACATAAACATTTGGGTTTTTTTTTGGAGGGGTTGACACCAATAACAATAAAAATCGGCAACACTTTGCCAGTACATTGCTGTTAGCACATGGCATACATATGTCATATCTAGCCACTCGGTTCCCAAAGCGCATTGCGTAGCGCAATGCACTTATTTAACAAAATGATAAGGATGTTAATTATTGTCACGGAAGCGTGATTGTGTTTTATGTTACCAGTTGTTGAATGTGCATCATTTAACGCTCACATTTGTCATTGGGAACAAACTGTTGATGCAACAAGCTGTTGTTGTCTCTGTAATACAAAGTGACATTTGTTAATTGTTTGCATTTGTTGCAAATGGCTAGGCGACATAATCATTAAAAGAAATTGGCCACTTAGGGTGATTGATCAACCATTAAAGGATGGGTTATTGCACGAAAATGGAAAAATCGAGATAGGTGGCTGATCGACTGGAGTTAGTACCACCTCATTTTGTTTGGAGGGGTAGTAGAAAAGTAGGTGCTCCAGACGACAGAAACACTTGGGAAACATCGGCGCATACACAGAAATGTGTTCTCAGCTAACCTTTCGGAGAACTAGATTCTAGACAGGAATCTTTATGTGTGGTGTTATGTAGGGGACACCGCACAAATACCAAAACTGTTAAATGCCTCATTCTATCTTTGTGTGGGATCGATCATAGATAAATCATCTTTTAAGATTTGGGCGTGTACCAGGCCTAAGATGCATGTATGAATCTCATAACAACTTACGGTTCTCACTTTATATATGTTACACAAACATAATGACATGTAAAATGACAGTGCCTTGTAATGAATTACACTTTCAACAAACCATCTACAATGTGCTGCTATGCTTAAAAGTAAAATCTATATTCCCTACACTTTCATTAGTTAAAAGATAAAAATGCAAAATCGGACAGTCAAAAAATAAAAATGTAATAACAAAAAGAACTGATAGAATTTGGTCATTGAAGGGGTTGGCTTTGCATGAACTTTCATTGGGTTTCTTAATCCAGTAATTCCTCATTGGTACTACAATCCTAACACCAAACCCTACCTAACCTTAAAGCAGTGGTTCTTAACCTTGTTGGAGGTACCGAACCCCACTAGTTTCATATGCGCCTTCACCGCAACCCTCGTTAGTGAAAAATTATTTTTTTTAAATTCAAGACATAGATGTTTTTACTAATGCACACAATGAGCTGTGCATGAACATCACCTTGTTCAAAGAACAAAACCAACACAATGCATGAACTCGCAACAAATTACATACTGGCAAATCAGAAGCTACACGATAAAACAGGTTTGTTCCGACCTCCTCAGTGGGGGCTCTGTCGAACCCCTGAGACCGACTCACCGAACCCCTAGGGTTCGATCGAGTCCAGGTTAAGAACCACTGCCTTAAAGGGACAGTAAAGCGAGGCCAACATTGGCACTTATCAGTAGGACTGTTAAAAAAAAGATGTCAGTGCTCAATTCCCCCCTGAAAACAAAGTGATTTAACAGTTGTTTGGAACAGAATGGCGGTGGACTTTCTGATGGCCACTTTTTGGGCGGGGTCTGCTTGATTTGACACATCAGCCAGACCACGTTACAAAAGGAAACAATCTCAATTTCTCTATTGGAAACTCATCACGTCATCAACCAAGACATGGAGGGAAGGGGTGTGTGGCCCTAATCCGCATTAAAAGTGGGTGTTTTTAAAGGCATTCGTTATTTCATTATTTCTCCAAAATGAATAGATAAAATATAAAATACTAACTTTTTTTTCCATTTTCCTGATAAAAATAAATACTTTAACTGGGCTAGTTAGTGAAAAATGAACAATCTTCACTTTACTGTCCCTTTAAAACCTATCTCCGCACCTGCCCTCAACGTTTGCTAAACGCCCTATAGTCCTAAAACTTCTGAACCCAATTTCAACTATGAACCTCACCACTGATGAATTCCCCAAATCTTAACGCAACATTCAACCGCTCATCTTAACCCAAACCTCTCAACATCTCAAGTTTAACTCGTAACCTAAACCTCCAGATCCCAATGCTAAATTTTAACCTCAATGCGGACTGCTAAATTTAACCCTAATCCCTCAATCCACCTCAATCACTTAACCTAACCTCAACCCAAACCTTCACCCAACAGTGTAGTTCAGTGTGGGGAAGCTAGAGAGAAACATTACAGGTGTATTGGCAGAAAGCGTTACATTTGGTTGAACGGCGATGAGATCAACATTCTTTTTGAATTTCCAATATGTGGAAGTTGCAAAGGTTTTCTAAAGTGCATTTTTGGACATCGTGGAAATTAAATTTCTGGAGATGCTCGCTTCATATGTGTACAATTAAGGGAAAAAAAACTTTGGTGTTAACAAAATGGCCATTGGTTGAAACTACAGTACTTCAAACTCGCCCATGTTAATGAATTCAAAGCACAACATGTTTAATGTTAAAATACACACTAAAATGACGGCCTCTGCGTTCTTTATGTCCATTGTTCCATTGTTTGTATTATTGCCAATGTTTTTCGTGACAGGTTCGGGTGAATTGTTATTTTATGTTCTATACAGCACTATGTTAGGGTAACACATTTTGTGAAAGCCCTAAATAAACAAAGATGTATTGTAATGTATAGTATTGTTTCCATGCTTTTTTACTGCATAAGGCAAAAAAAATCAAAGTTCAACTTCAATTTTGTTGATTGGGTCTTGGTAAAAACTGTAAATAAAAATGAAATGTATTAACAATCATGTCAGTAGATTTTAAAATAAAACATGCTTGAGGTAGCTTGACCAAATGTCAACAAACTCAAAATGTAAAAAAAAAACTAGCGAGCACCTACCTGACGGACACCATGGTGGACACACGCACGACACAGCGATGATAAATAAAAACACCTCGTCCGAAATAAAAAGTCTCAACGCCGTGGCTACTGGAGCTCATGTTTGAGCGCATTGCGGGCAACGATCTGCTCGATGGCCACGTACGTGCCCGCCAGGAAGCCCACCAAGCCAACGAGGCTGATGACCAGGTTTTTGGCGACTGATGCTGGCGCCAAACCCTCGCTGTGGAAGGTGAGCATTTGCAGGATGGGTGGGAAGATAAGCGCCAGAAAGCTGCTGCTGACTGAGCCCACGAGCGAGATGACCAGGTCCAACTCCGGGATCAAGATGGCGAGGGCGCCTGGTGATGACAAAAACATAAGGATAATGTTCAAATGTTCATTTTGTTGAAAAAAAAAAATGCTCTGACCTAGTCACAACACATTATTAAGCGTGTGCAAAGCAAAAAGTAATTTGCCCTTTACGACACTTGCTCCTGCACACACGCGGCCATTTCGTGGGCCTGGTCTGACAAAGGTGCTTTTGAATGCAATCAATAGCAGTCTGCTGCCAAATTAACCCAAGGGCCAATGCCAAGGTCGACTTTCATGTGACAGTAAGCAAAGGCGTCACTCAGCTATGAAAAGACGCTCTTCAAAAAACATTTAAGACTTTCTCGCCCATCAATGCAGGCGAGAGAGGAGGAGGCTGGGGAATTGGGCGACGGGCCTACCTCTGGAGACGAATCCCGACTTTCAAGTCAAAGCGCTAAGGTGCATGACTGCGGCTAAAAGACACAATTCAGCCATACAAATGGCTTTCATGTTACAGAGACAAAAGAAGAAAGATCAATGTCCTTTCCCCCTGTCCTCCAGCTAGCACCTCATGGAAGAAGACCACTTAATGCTAATGGATAATGATGCAGTACTAATGGATGAATGACGTTATGAAAAGTCATTTAACCTTGTCTACGGCGCAGGCCCTTCCTGATTGTAATAGCTGGCTAAAGCAGATGCTAAAGAAAATTGAAAAAAATAAAAAAGTGTATGTACAATGGAGGCACGCTGTGGTTAAAGCTTACAGTTTATGTAAAAAACTGTCTCTCATAGGTACTGTGTAGTTCTGCTAGCTGGCTAAAGCTAACTTTGTATGTAAAATAACGGTGTTTGTGGTCATGTCAGTTGAAGCTAATACTCACGGTGTAGGTAAAACAGTGTGAACATAAGACATGGCTGCGTGTTGATAGTGCTTCTTGCACTCTAGGAGCATCATGCTCATGCCGCATGTTTAAAAACCCTCTACACAAGTGTTGACCAGTCAGACCTCTCAAGAAAAATGATGATAAATGAGAAGCACAACACAGAACTACAGGTAGCAAAGTTCATATAAGGCTTGTTCGTAACTCAAGATTCCAGTTCCAACGAATCTTATTTGCCACCTAGGAGGTGAGGATTAGCTTCTTAGGGGGGAAGTTATCTGCACCACAGAGGATAATGGTTTGCCAGATAATGTTCAGCTAGTGCACAGGTGTCAGACTCAAGGCCCGAGGGCCAGATACGGCCCGCCACATCATTTTATGTGGCACACGAAGACAAACTGTGCATCAAATTCGTGTGTCATTACTAGAATTGCAAATTGTCTTCACTTTTAATATCTTTTTTTTTAATATTTGACCAGTTTTTACTGGAATGATTTGAAAACGAGTTATTTGTCAGTTTGTTTTGTAGCTTTTACTGTATCGTAATTTTCGGACTATAAGTCGCGTATTTTTTTCCATAGTTTGGGTGGGGGGGCGACTTATAATAAGGAGCGACTTATGTGGGGGTTTTTTTCAAAAAATTAAAAAAAAAAAAAGTCAAACCGCGATAAACAAACCGCGATGTAGCAAGGGATTACTGTAATTTGAATTTCAAGTGACGTCAGCAGCGCTACGTAGCGCGACGTAGCACGACGTATCGCGACGTAGCGGTTGTTTACAAAAAGGACAAAGATTGATCACGGGATGACGAGGATGACGAAGGGCCACACGTACTACCGGCATCATTAGCGGCTTTGTTTGTAAGTGACACGGAGGACGAAGAGTTTGAAGGATTTAAGGATTTGGAGTGACACAGAAGGTTTGAAAAACTATTATGGCTTTTACGCATGCCCGGTCCTACTCTACGGAGCTTTCTTTCAATAATTCATAGATTGGTTTCATTCTAAAATAGGGATTGAGCTTGGATTTTGAACCTGAGCTTTCAATGGCAAGCACAACTAAAGAAAAAAAGTTGATAAGACGGGAACATGGTGTTTCCAGACATGACATCTTCAGATTCAGATAACAACACAAAATAACCCAATTAGTCCCAGGATGAAAGTGTATACAAGTCAGAAAAGACTCTGACACTATTTCAATTCAAAGACGTCTGTTGGAGTTTTATTTTCATACATTGCATTCTTATCCAAGTTGTGTTGTCAGGCAATGAGGATCTTCTTTTCAACTTGCCACAACTCATCTTGTGAGTCATTCTGACAAATAAGGGTTATAAACTTGAGTTAACAAATAAGCTCGCCAAACCTAACATGAATGCAAGTGCCATCAGCTTTGTGGTTATTGAGTAACACAAAGGGCACTACATTTATTTTTATGCGTTTGAGAACACATTTCTTCTTGAAAAAAGCAAGAAAAATCCTGTCCAAACATTAAGGTTTGATTGCTCTGGACCACTGAAACAGATGACACTGCGTCCAGCATATTCAAACCAATGAGTTGGCGTCCTTGCTAAGTACTAACAAATGTTACCACCATCAGCATAAATAAGGCCAATTGGATCGTGCAAGTGTCGGTCCCAGAGGGCGATAAAACAACGTGTAAAAGAACAGCAAGCCCACATGGTGCATTTAGGAAGAAAATACAATACAGCTCTTACCGCAGATTGTAAATAACAGACATTGTCAGACATTTTTGCCAGTGTTTTATGGTATAATGCCCGAGAAAAAGAAAAAGCAGTGGAATGGAGGTTTGCGCTGGACGATTTACTTTGCAAACAGCTCACTCGTATGCCATGATTGCGATAAATTGTAGGGCTGTGAGTGTGAAGTATGACAAATAAATATGTTTTGCTGCTTGTTTAGCCCGCGTTTCATGAATAAATCCATATAAATATGTCCTGAAATGCCGATTTTTGTGTGCAGCTGCCCTGGATAGGAAAATAGATACGCTGAAAGACGGGACACACGCTCAACCACCCAAATGTACCACATTCACTAAGGTGGATTTGGCAAAGTGCACTTTGCTTGCAAAGGTTTTTACTACGAGCTTTAAGTATTTTTTCCACACGTGGATATGAAATTGTAAATTCATAGCATTGTTGTCAAACAAAATGCATTGTGTATACTGTAGTATTTGTTCAGTATACTGTATTTTATGGCTGCAACAATGAATCGATTTAGACAAAAATCAATTTTTATAAGTGTTGTGGCTCACGATTATTACATCAGTTATCTACTGTGTCCCCCGATTATGACCCTAGTCATCCGCTCTGCAAATGTGTATTTCAGCGTGCAGCGCTATGGGAGCCAGAGCTCGCTTTCAAGCTACATCGCTAAATAGCTAAATATGTTAAATTGGAATAAAGCACTGCTGGTCAATGATTGGATTATGATCAACCCAATCACAATCAAATCCTAAATCTTCAAAGCGCAGAGGTGAGTACAGCGATTTCCTACCTTTGATTTTGATTGATTTGAGAAGGAATAATGCGAACGTCCAACGGTCGCTGTTGAAGCCCATTTAGTAACAGAAAACCATATGTACCAAAATGAAAACTCATCCTACACACTCGTATCGTTAACGACTCAGGAGAAGCGATAGAACTTAAAAAGCTAACCGGCAGCGGGAGGTGGAGAAGCTGGTTGTAACGTTAAAGGTGAACAAAGGTCTGCAGAGCAAAAGGCTAGGAACATGACAGCCCCATTGAGCGTCGGCACAGGGATCCCCCGCGGCACGCCACCTTTGCACTGGAAGCTCGCAAAGCAGTCTCCCGTCCTTTCTGGTTGCCGTCAACAACTCAACAGTGCATGCGAGCCGCCCTGGACAGGAAAACACCACTTAAACGAACTGAAATCAGAGCGCACTCACGTCAAAACTGCGACAATCACGAAGTCACCTTATAATTCAACTTCCACTCTCATCACTCAAGACACAGTCAACAATCATTTCCCATTTATGTACACAACCTTTTTCACTCAAATTACATCAGCATATAGATATACGCTTTTTCCCATCAGGAACAGCACAGACACTATTGTTTACATTCAGATTAAGTTAACTACACCGTTACTGGCCAAGAAAGACCCCAAGTACACTTTAGGTCATGTGAGTTTTCTGAATGCCCAGTGGCAACGTACTGCCTGACACAGGTCAGTCTTGGTAATAAGGCAGACGCTGATGTGCGTGCACTGTCGGTCATTTCAAGTATACAGTACACTACATTCTATAAGCAAAGTACGTAATCTGGCCCAGTCTCAGTCTTTGACCAGCCCAAAGTATAAGTAAAGTGAAACTAAAAGCTAAAAATGCTTTCATGTGCATGCGTGAGGGCCATACAAGCAAGCAAGAGCTAAGAGCTTATGTTACCAGCCAAGGAACTTTGTTGCTGTGGAGCATTAAACGACACCTGCAACTATTTTTTTTTTAAATGGCAAATCACGACAATGCAAAAAGAGTTCATCATGAGTCACCATGTTAACAACATTTCCTGCATGTTCAAGGGAAGAGAGGAATAGAAAAAAAATCATCAATTGATTGATCGTCATTAATTTTATAACCCCTAAATCATTGATGATCAATGACTAAAGGCTGGAGACATGGAAAGGCCGAATGTGGACTACTTTCCCCAGGTATGCTGTAATAAGGTTAGTGTCTCTCGAGGGAAAAAAAAAAAAAAAAGAAAAGTTTAAAATTAAAAAAATTAAAAAAAAGCATGACACACCGTCGGGTGCTCATCTGAAGACCAAACTGTTAATGTATACTCCTTGGTTCCAGTGTATTCTTTCAATATTGCTGGAGACTTACCTACCATAAAATCTCTTATGTAATAAGCCCCCCAAAATCAACCTTAAAAAGTGGTTCTTTTTTCCCCGTGCATAACACGGAACCCTGATTTGCTGGTATCCATGATTATCATCTTGTTGCATTTAGGCAAGTGCACAAACAGTCACACTATGTACACCATTAAACATGATGGTTGAAATTTGCCCTGTTTTTCACTGTTTTGGTCAAGCACTTGCACCTTTTCCGTTTTGAAAAGTAGCGTGTACGGGGAAAAATGGATTTACTTACGTCAGCCTGGTTTGTTAAAATGTGATCATAAATGGCAACTATCAGGCTGTCACGATCAAAGCATGGAGAGTCATTTATATCTAATAAACTGCCTTTACAAAGTAAGCCAATATTGGAATATTAGTTTTGGATGGCGTTCTGTGTGTGATATGTTTTCATTCCAAATTAGAAAGGCAGGCAAGTAGTGCTCCAGTCTGACAACAGCTGCAGCAAAAAAGACCAAAGCGTCTCCCTGGAGAATATCAGGGAACTAGCAAGCGCTTCTTCATCCCCTCAAAGAACAAAGTCCTCTGAGGCATTTGCTAAGCCTGCGTTCAGAAAACGCCTCTCCGCTTCAGTCTTTCGATGTACTCTTGCAAAAGCATCTCGATATATCCTTCCGTTCTCGTTCCCCAGTTGCCTTCATCCCAACCCGAAGCCTGTCTTCTGAATTCCGCATTCAACACACGGCAGTGCTAATTAAATTATGGGATGCCTGCGGAATGACCTGCGGACGTGAAGTGGTGCATGTATGCATTTATTCCCTCTTATTGGCTTATCAACATGCAAGTGCGTAACGCTGTCCGCGTGAGTCGCTATAGGGTAGACTCACGGGCTTAATGAAAAAAAGTCCTAAGGCGAACGCAACCAGCACGGGGGCACGAGGATTCTGCTGGGATCTTCATTCAAGCTACAGGTTTTCCCTTGAATGGCTTGCAATGAATCCCATAATGCAGTGGTTTACAAACGGGGAGCACGCCCCCATAGTGGGGGGGTCTTTATGACTTGCACAGGGCTACCATGAACACTTTTCATTATTAAGTTATGCAACGTGCAGATCGAAGTCCTGTTCGCTGTTCCCGGCAGCACGTTTCCATATATAGTCAATTCAGTTCGCAACCCCGCCTGACCACCGACATGTTTGACCAGCGGCGTGTTTGAAGTATTCGAAGCGGAAATTTTGCTCCTTCACCCATTCCGCCCACATCGAATGAAGTGAACTTTTGGCCGCGTCGTATCGGCAACAGACGATTGGGGTTGACAATGTAGTTACTACATCACATGCATTCTCATGAAGGAGCAGACGCACAGCCAAATAAAGTTTTCAATTTGTTTGTTGTTTTTTTTTAACACAATGAAATTAAAACAGTTTGTTGTTTTTTTTTTAACACAATGAAATTAAAACAATGTGCGACAACAATTTCACTGCGGCATTTGGGACCGAGGGGCATACAACAATGCCAGCTTCTTTTAACAGCCGAGACCGAGACAAAAAAGGAGCAGCAGTCTTGGACAGCTGGGAGAAAAGAAGTTGGCAAATTCTATGAGGCAGCTGAATTTTTTACAACCGTTTCGCCGTCAACCAAGACAGCATTGTCTGGCTGTAGGTGTCTGGGGCAAGGGAGTTGGCAGTCTCTTCTGATCAGATGTAGAATCTATTAGGGCAAACAACAACCTAACACGAGAACGCGTATGATGTCGTATCCGCAAAAAATGCGCTGCAAATTCCAATATGATTTCAGTCTGAAAATTATTTTCCAGAGCCTTGCAAGAATACCAGTTGTGAACAGCTAAAGTATTAATCTGCTATTTAGAACACGTGTGAGTCATAAAAGGTGAAATGAAAAGGCTATTGTTAACATATTTTAGGGCAAAATGTTGCAGAGTGCAGCTTTAACTATACAAAAGTTATCTGGATGCTGTCACCCCCTCTTTTTGTTTTACATGTTTACATTTATTTTAAATATTCATAGTTGTGATTTGTTGTTGATTCAGTGTTGATTCACATTCAATTTGTTTTGCCGGAAAAAGTTACAACCTGACACTATTATTAATAAAATAGTTATTGACATTTAGCTTTGTTTCTAAACAAGCAAACTTTGTTACTGAATTTAAGAAACCTGTTGATTCTATACGAATAAAACCAATTGGTCATTGGTTGTACTGCATTAATCAGAAAAAAAAAGTGGCACAGCGTAGAGAACTGCTCCTCAAATGAAGTCACTGATTCGTACTTTGCAAAAAAAAAAGACCTTGAGCTTTGAACAGTCAGAATTAATGGTTCATTTTCTTTTTCCCTCTGTCTTGTATAGTTACAGTGAAGAAAACCAAGAACCAAACAGACACAGGCACTCTGGCGTTTTGGTTTGAAGCAAGCTTCAAAGACACGATTTTGGTAAATTTGTCTGAGTACAACTGAATTTTAAAACCATATTCTGGACAGGATGGTGACGCTAAATTGTGAAAATGCTTCACTTTTCCTCATTGTGTGTATGGAGCATGGCAGCAAAGTTTGGTGAGTCGCTATTAAATATGAAACTAATAATGCAGAGCTCAGAGTTTGACCAAAATATCTCACGTTTGATTCATAGCCACCCCCGTATTATCACAAGTGGGTAAATGCAATAATGCCACTCAAAACACTCCGATTTTATCTGCCCACATAAGGGGGTGCGAATTCCTATTCAACGCTCGTAGCTTTAATTAGGTTTCTACTCTGAGTCATACTGCACTGAAAGGAGAGAATTTTCTTTGAACTCCGATCAGACGCACAAATTAGCACAGGCGCAAAAACCAGACACCCCTTTTAAAGAGGATCGACACGACGATTGTATAAAAAAGAATAATGTGAGCTTTTGACAGCCATCTGGAGTGCATACGTGTCAACTCAACCAGAGGGAATGCAGATGTAAGAGTTATTGACTCATGATAAATGTAGGCGCAATAACATGTAATCTTAAAAGTGGGGGGAAAGGTGCTGCAGTACTGATGCGCTCACTGAATTAGGTAATGTTACTACCTGAGCGGTCTGAATGGTGGGTGTTTACAGGCAAAACAACCAAGTCCCTGGAATAACGATCAATCAACAAGAGGACTATACAGTCTGTTTAAAGGTAATGTCAGTTGGAGGGAACGAAGCAGGACAATATTACTTCCTATGCCGTACACACACACCTAACTGAAACTGCACACTAGTCCCACTCAAGCACCCATAGCCCTCTCTCTCTCTCTCGCAACTATCTATGTCCACTGTACAGTTTTAGCTGCTTAATAATTGTCATCCAAGGTACTTTTAGCGAGTAGGCAAGCTGTACTTTTAGCGAGTAGGCTAGCTGCTAAGGCTCATACTCGCGTTACATAAATTTGCCGAAATAAGACAAATGACACGTGTGTATGTGTGGACATGTATTTGTTTTGTCGTAGTTAGTTTGATATGAGGAGATCCCGAAGTATTTGCGAGGGCACAGCGGCCAGTTAAACTGACTTACATCTGAAACGCCAGTTTGTGTGACGCTGCGCAGGTCTTTTCTATTCTAAGTATGGGGGAATGCTGACGTACCCTGAATTTTGAGGTGCAGTGGAAATGCAAACCACGATTCACAGGGCCCTTTTACCAGGAGCTTCTACTATTAGGAATACAAAGTTGCGGGGCTTATTGGCAGAAAAGGGTTAGAAACTGTGTGTTTTGCTGTTTCTTTGGCTTTTGTGTGTGCCACTTGGGGGATGACCATAGAAAGGGAACTTATGGCATGTGACACGTTGACAGCATGTTGTAAAAGTGATTAACAGTGACATAATTTAACTCACATGTGAAGACGACAAGGATGGCGCGGAGCAGGAGGTCGACGGCCATCTCCCATTGCTCTGACACGCGGGCTACGGCCGATGGGATAAGAATCTCGGCAGGGACGTAAAACTGCAGAGCGAAGGTGATAAAGATGCCGAAGCAGTAGAGCAGCTTGACAGCCTGGTAGGTCCTGGATGAAAATGAGAGAAGAAAGAAAGCCAGAGCATGTATTGTGTTGTATAACAAGCATCAGTGCCTTCTATTTTTTTCCTTCTTGTGTGATGCCAACACAAAAGGGAGAAAAGAAAAACACTGCGTCCAGCCATGCAGAAGAAAATATATGGATGGATTATTATTATTATATTATTAGGAATGAGATAGAGGAAGATAGCTCTACTATTTTAAAAAATGCCAGAGGAAACAAGCATTCAGTCTTTTCCAAAGTCAATCACTTAACCCTTTAACGTTTGAGCGTACGACATGTTGGAGAGTTGCTATGTAGAGAACAGACTGGATGATTTGCATCACCAACTTGCACTTATGTTAAACGCACAAAAAATAATGCTATAGGGTTTTAAAAGCAGGATGATTTTGAGGTGCTGGCTGCACACACCGGAGAACGCCATTTTTTTAAACAAATGTTTCTGCTGGTAATATATCCACATTTCTTTATACAGTTGCTTCTTAAATCAAGAGCCTTTTTCTGAATAGTGGATGCATAGCGCTGCTCACAAAATGTGGCAAGACCTCAAAAATACCATCAAGGTCTTCTACAGGGGCTTCTTCTTACCAGCAGTTAGGCAGGTTGAGGGTGATGCTGCCGCCGATGTCAGCGCCAAAGCACATATACCCGATGGTGCCCAGGCTGATATAGAGGAAGGTGACGATGCCCATTCCCAGGTAGAGGACTAGGGGGAAACTCTGTGGCCTGTGCATCTTGTTCTCAAGTGGGAGGACCTAGAGACAAAAGCAACAAGTGCGCATCTAAGTATTTGCTGTGTGTGCGTGCAAGGGCCTTCTTTGTTGTTCCGACACGTACCACTCCGATCCCTTCAAAGGCGAAGATGGCCGTACCGAAGAAGAGTGGATAGTTTTTGGCTCGGCCCACCATCGGAAGGTCGATGGGGAATTTTATGTGCTGGAAGGGGAAGAAAATGCAAGAGAAAACTATTTATTTGTACTCTTTTTTTTTTTTTTTTTTTAATTATCTAACTAGCCTCATCGAGATTAAAAGGTCCTTTACAATAGAATAACCACACTCAGGACTTGCATACCTAACCAGGGCTTGGAACCCAGTCAAAAAGTGCATCACAAAGAAGACAAAAACATTTGTCACTCTGAAGTACAAGTCGCATTTGGGGGGGGCATTTATTTTACCAAAATAACAGAGAGACAAAGAATAGTACAGCTTGGAATCGCTTCCCAAAATTCCTCTTCCCTAATCGTTTCAACCCCACAAGTTTTGCTTTTTGCGGAGTGCCATTGAACTTCCCTGCCATGCTCTGCATACACGCAATAATGATGATTAATGCATCAGCCATCTGTCTAGTAAACAAGGTTCAAATATGGTGGCAAGCAAATAAAATCTCAAAGACGATGCCATCTTTGTGAAACCCCTGGAAATTGCCACTACACTCCACAGCAAAATGGCAGCTCTGCTGTGTCTTTTCAAACATAGCTCCAACAAATAGCATCCGTAATATGATTATAACAGGCCATTTTTAAACTGAGGAGCTGCCTGATGCATTTACGGCACAGCAATCCCTTCAGACCCAGACTTCCAGATACTTGATCCAGAGCAGGATCACAGACCTGGTGTGCATGTGGATATACCGTATTTTCCGGACTATAAGCTGATACTTTTTGCTCAAGTTTTGAACGCTGCAGCTTGTCGTTCGGTGCGGCCTATTTATGGCTTTTTCGTGATTTTTGTGATGATTAATACACTTCAACACTCGTAAAAAGGCTGCGGACCGCTGTTGTGCGGCACCGCTTTGCTGGGCGGAGGGATACGTGACACGGTCACTGGGGAGAAGCGTGGTGTGTTGCTCGCACGTCCATCCACCAGGCGAATAGTGCCGTACAATTGACACGAAGAAGAGACAGAACGAGATCATTACTGGAGAAAGGAAGCTTTTATACACAAACCCTCATTATGCGGGACAAAAGAGAAATGCATGATGCCGCTTTTACGTTAAAAGCAGTGAATTTGGCTCTTAACGAAGGAAATATAGAGCTCCTTGTACTGTAGAGGCCGACCATTAGAGGGTACTGGGCTACTGTTGATGACATCTTGTTGCGTCACCCTTTTTCTTTATTTTCCGGTCACGTCTACTCTGGAGCTATACACGTAGCTCGTATTGCATTGCCAACTTTGCCCCTGTAAGTGGTCCCATTTTATTTATTATCAGCTGTGTGTTGCTCGTGTTCCCCTGCACATTCAGTTTATTATTGTCGTCGCTGAGATTTATACATGTTTGTATGTTTGCAGAGCTCCTTCATATCTGTCAATGAAGGTATTGTTAATAAAAAGGTATGCGTCCCCCAAAAAAACATCTCTTTCCTAACAATATTCTTTGTGTATATTCTCTTACAAATGGTCATGAAACATTAGAAAAAAAACAGCATTTTATATCCAGTGCGGCTTACATATGAACAAAACAAGATTTTTCCCTAAATTTAGCTGGTGCGGTTTATAATCAGGTGCTGCTTATAGTCCAGAAAATACACATAACTCACAATTGAAAACCTTAACACTAGATTGAAACCATAGCCCAAGTTTTTCTGTTATACTTACTATTAAATTATTCTTTAGATTTGGTCTTAAAACTCACGTCCAAGACCAATAGTCCACAGATAAGACAGTTCTTTTTTTAAATAATTCAAATAGATTTGACAAGCAAGGGGGGAAAATAAATCAATCTAAAGTTTTTGTTGGACTTAAATGTCATCAGTTTGAAAAGGAAAAATTCCCTTCACCATTCAAATGTTCAATCAAAGTTGTGATTCGCTGTCTGTGCCCAACCACTTTACTTTAAGTGTCAAAGTGGACAAATAGCTTTTTATGCAAATTTACAGCAGGCATATCTCACAGGCATTCATAAAATTTAGACTCATCTGACCAACTCACACGTAGTGAGTGAGCATTGAACCCTCGCCACCCCAAAAAACTATATTATACTGTGTGTGTGTGTGTGTATATACATGTAAATATCCACACACACCATATATATATTAAATTTTGTGTGTATACATGCGTGCATATGTACGTAAGTATGTTTGTATGCATGCATGCATGCATGTATGTCTGTATGTACCCCTAAACACTCGGTGCGCTTTACCGTGATGGAGTAAAAGTAGATGAGGACCAGGCTGGCGGCCATGACCAAGTTGGCGATGAGCGAGAGCGGCGCCAGGTACTTAAGGTTGGGCGTAAAGACCAGCAGGATGAAGGCAGGCAGGAAGCAAAGCATGTAGAGGCGCGAGTCAAAGCTGGGCACCAGCACCTGCGTCTGGTTGCCGCCGTCCACCTGGCAGTTGAAGGTTGTGGCGTTGGCGGCTTCCACCACCTGCCAGAAAGGAAAAACAAGGCAAATGCACTTACTACTTTTCTAACGATACAATACACCTAAATCTCGATTTTACACAGACTTTGGGGTTCAGAATTTGGGAATTGTGTCTTTTTTTAGAAAGGTATGTTTTTAGGCAGCCGAAGGGGTCCTTTGTTACGTTAATTTTGGTCAGTCATGTTGTTGGGCAGCCAAAGGGGTCCGTTTGCTCGACACACATTGAAGTCTGTTGACATTTATTTAAAAGAGAAGCAATACGTAGATGACAGTATCAGACGGATTGAATAAGTCATTTTGATGCTATGTGAATTGGATGAGATTAAAGCAGCCACGTATTCCACTATATTGTGTCCGGCCACGCTCTACGACTTGAGTGAGTGTGTGGATGAGGTGCTTCGTACGGTCATATCATCCATTCAAAATTGAAAATGTATTTGACAAAAAAAAATTGAGGTCCATGACCAAGCCGCGTTGGAAAGTCGCGTAGGATCGAAGCAAGTAAAATCGAGATTTAGATGTATAAACAATGTACGGTTATGAAGTCAAAAACCATGTCCAAAAAAAGTTTTAAAAAGGCTTTATTGAGATTGAGTTGCGATGATGAATCGACATTTTACCCACAGTGCAGATGATGGATGGATGGATGGATGGATGGATGGATGGATGGATGGATGGATGGATGGATGGATGGATGGATGGATGGATGGATGGATGGATGGATGGATGGATGGATGGATGGATGGATGGATGGATGGATGGATGGATGGATGGATGGATGGATGGATGGATGGATGGATGGATGGATGGATGGATGGCATTTTAACCGCAATTGTAACCAAAATGTGTTTTATTTTAATGAATATGCTTCATAAAACAAATATTTCTTGAACATGCCATAAGGTCAATGTAAAACATTTTAGATTAACAACTAGTCAAACGGCATGTTTTTCCTAAGAGTCTTTACACAATCAGAATTTGTGGGGCAGATAACTGCTCAATGATCCCATCAGAAGATGAAACAACAAGTATTAAATAAGTTATTTTATTCATTCATTCATTCATTCATGAATTCATTTTCAAAATGGACAGTGTAAATTAATAAATATTTCCATGCAAATATGACAGATTATACCCGCTGGCTGTAGTCCCTTGTCATGTTGATATAAAATTTTAAGTCGGGCTGTGAAATGATTTTTAGAACTGATTTTCTAACAACCCCCTCCCCTGAGCCATCACCTTATCATGGTGGACAGGTTTGGGTGACCAACGATCGTAGGAACTAATTTGCCTGGGGCAGTCGAAAGCACAACTCCAAAGACCCCTATGGTGAATAGGATATATGTGTTTTGTGGACTTGGAGAACGCCTCGGTGGGGGGTGGTTCAGGAGTACGTGGTACTGCAATCCCCCGATACAAGCGGTTGGATCCAATGTATGAACCAATGTATCATTGAGTGCAGATAGTCTGACTGACTGAGGGGGGGTGACGACTTACGGCGTATATACGTTTATATATAGATATATATATATATATATGAATTTAGATGCGTATAGCGGTCAACAAGTGGTTAATGCATCCGCCTCACAGTTCAGCGGTCTTGGGTTCAAATAGAGGCTCAGACCTTCCTGTGAGGAGTTGACAAGTTCTCCCCGTGTATACTATATATGTGTCCCCGTGTTTTCGCAGGGTTCTTAGGGTGCACATTCCAAAAACATGCATGGTGGGTTAATTGTCTGTAGGTGTTTGTTTACATGTGCACTGCAATTGTCTTGTGATTGGTTCAGGGTCTAACCCGCCTCCTCTTCAAAGACTGCTGGGATACCCTCCAGCACACCTGCGACCCTTGTGAGGATAAGTATGGATGAATGAATGAACAAATTAATAATTTATTAATTATTACATCGACAATTCTAATCTTATACTGAAAAAAAATTTTTTGTTCCATTGAAATCTTAACCCTGGTTTGAAACCTCAACAGGCTTTTAATCTTTATTTGAGAGTGTAAATTAAGACTTTTGTAAATTGTCGGTCAGACTTTTGGTTCCACTTCACATTTGAAAGCTTTTGGCAACGTCTGAACCACCAACAACAGAGAGGCACTGCCACCTAGTGGCCTTCCAAGACACTTACATAAATCCTGTTTTGTTTGAGGTTCAAGCGTAACAATAAGCGTGGGTGTCAAAAAGGTTTTTCTTTTGCAGCATGAGTTTGAAAGACCATAGCATTCATTTGAGGCCAATGGTTAAAAGACACAGTGATCACAAATAAAATGGAGGTAGCTGAAGTGAGTACAAATGTTGTGTGTTTGTTACCTGCTTGACATTGTCACTTAGGAAAACAAAGTAAACGCAGCAGAAGCCAAGCTGGGTTATGATAAGAAACAAGTTGACTATCCGTCTGAAAAAAAAAAAGGCACACGGATTGATCATGACAAGCTTACACAAGTGTAGAATTGACTGCAATACAACAACAGTATACAATACAACACAACTTACTACCGTATTTTCCACACCATAAGGTGCACTTAAAAGCCTTTAATTTTCTCAAAAAACAAAGGTGCACCTTTTGTGTGGACCGAATTCCAAAATTTATAAATGATGTTGTGTGGCTGCCGCCACATGCAGGGCCGTAATATGTACCGTAATTTACGGACTATAAACCGCACCGGACTATAAATCGCACCAGCTAAAATTAGGGGAAATTAAACCAATCTGTTTGTGCAACCCAAACAGCATCAGGACCCTCTAAAATGGCAACGACAAAGAGACATATGCTTACAAGGAACAATTCAGGCTTTCTGGAAAGCCAGGATCATTGCCAAAGCGCAACCTGACAACCACAAGACAATGACGAGATGGAATTTGGCATGTTTAATGGCGAACTTGCCCAACTGTTTAATTTGGATACAGAAGATGAGGGCTTGGATGGATTTGCGTATGAATATTGATCAGCAATAATGTGAGTACAGTACAGTACATGGTTAAATAGTAGAATAAAGTACAACCAAACTCACTGGCTTGCTCCTGTGACATTTTTCGTTTACTGTATGTCATGCCATGCATGCGCCCTATAATGCGGTGCACCCTATGTGAGAATTAAGTGCAGAACAGCCACCGCAATTGAGTCTGCGCCTTTTAACCAGAAGCGTCGTATGGTGTGGAAAATACGGTACTCATACTGTAGAGACATTTTTAACTTACTTTCCCCAGTGCGAGTGTCTCCTGAGCCACGACACATTCTCCATGCCATACTGGACCGCCTCGCCATAGGTCAGAGACTGCCTGTTCATCCTGAAAAGGCAAAACAATTTTTACAAGGACATTTATAAAAGTCTAGACCAAGATTATTATAGCTATTGAAAAATAACTACAACTACAATTGGGGGGAAGAAACATTTTGTTAACAAAACAAAATAAAAACACTTTTTGAACAGGAAAGGGAAAGCTCCTTTCATGCTGAATTGGTTCAGAGGGTAAATTATCTTAGCTTTGTTGTTTTTTTTATCTACAAAAGAAGCCACTTGGCAAAATTGGTGCGAGCACAGTTAAAGGTTATAACAGTTTTTGATTTTTTTATTAGATCTCGCTTGATTTTTTAAGTTTGACTTTTGGTTTTAAAATACAAATAATTTTAATTGAGTTTGTACATTTTTTATTAGTTTCTCAAATATGGTTTTATTAATTATTTTATGCTTGGTTTTTGTTTTCTTGTTTTTAATATTAGTATTAATTTTATCCTTTGTTTTTCAAGGTATTTGTTGGGTATGAGAATAAAAAAAAACAGTCCTAAAAGTTTTTTAAAAAATTATTAACTTAGAATTCCATTGACCGTGAATACTTGGTTAATAAATAGAAAAAAAAGAAAAAACTGAATTCTCATTTTTCGCACGAAGTAGTAACGGTATATGCATTATTTAGAAATTTAAATACCAATGTTCGTATTGAAATATCCAACACAGTACTTCTTGTTGGACGCTAGAGGGCACAGGTGTATTGAAAAACAATTAGAAGAGAGGTTTACCTTGCCAAGCAATGCAGTCAGTGTCCAACCTCAGAATTACCACACTACAACACCCCCCCCACACACACACCCCCACACACAAAAATAATAATAACATGCCACTTACTTGGCACTGAGGTGGTGGGAACAGTCGACCAGCACCCTCATGCAGTGCACCGCAATGAGGCCCATGCACAGCAGGCTGAGAGGACCCAACTGGACATACACACCACAAGAAAAAACACACGCACAAACACACACAAAGACATTTAAAATGATGAATTTCAATACCAAAGACAACATTTGCTGGTGTCAGGTCGAAACATCTTAAATCACAATCTGGTAAAATGTGTATTTAAAAAAAAAAAATCTATATCATTGGTCAGTCCACACGTGAAGGTGTTGTTTTTAATAAGTATTCATCAATCTCATGGTTTAAAAATGGCTTGCTCTTTGATGATACAATTATGCCATTTTTGGGGTTTCCTGAAAAGTGACTATCTTGGAGTTATAAAGCTTTCACCAGCAACTAACCAAAGGCATTAGTTTACCAAGAGAGGCCCAGCCCGTGAATAGTGAAATTCAGTATACAACAGACGCCTATTCATATAAAGGGGGTGCTTCCAACCTCAATGGGAGACCGACTTCTTGTAAATTTTAGAGAATAGTTTCTTGATACTTTAGTGCAGGGGTCACCAACTATACAAGTCAGAGGGGCAGAATTTTACCAGACAGTCCTCTTGGGGGCCAGACCCACAAATAAAAATTAAATAAAATTAAGTTTTGGCATTATAAATATTTGATGTTTATTGTCTATATATTCTTTTCCATTTAATTACAAAACTGAAGGCATTTTCAGCCTTTATAATCTCAGTTGCTGTTTTGAGTTGCTTTTGTGTTAAGACAAATTTGTCTTTAAAGTAGAACAGGAAATGGCCATTATAACTCTGACCCTAAAATGGACATTTCTAACCAAAACGTTTGACTGCAATAGAGCCCAAATTGGGCACGGTTTTGTCTACTCATGATAGACATGCCAACTAAATTTCATGTAAAAAGCTTTGCGGGTTAATTTAAAGGGTGCTCACCACCAGGCCTGCATTCTTGACTGCCAAGGGCAGACCCAACAGCCCGGTGCCAATGTTGCCCTTCAACAGGTGGATCAGAGTCTGACAGAAACTGCACAAAAAAAAAAAAAAAGGGGGGGGGGGTCATTTGCCCATCACACAACGAGGCTATATGCGGCCGCATTTCTATTGGGCTACGTACGAGGTTCCCGTTTGCGTGCCGATCCTCTCGTAGTGACGCTGTGTTCGTGAGGGTCCTGGAGGGGAAGGACACAGAGCATCCAATTCGGATGGGTTTTGATCAGAGAACAAAGACCCTGTAAAAGGGTGAGAAGACAGACCTCAGCAACACATCCTGCCGCAACTCATTATCTTGTAGACAAGAAATACAAATGCTTAAGAGTTACAAATTCTAGAAACTAAACATCATCTGACTGCTAGCAACACTGACTGCGCTTTTGTAAACTAGCTTCAGACTCTGTTTGCAACTACTATATGTTCTTAGAAGTGCTAGTGTACATCAATGGGAAAAACTTCAAACTACAGAAACTGCTTAATATGTATTACTGTATAATTAAATATGCATGTACATACTGATTGAAAAATATCTTCCAAATAAACACAATTAATCACCAGCCCTAACCTACAGACCATTCCTTCTGTCAATTTCCTTGAGTTGATTTTTTTGGCTTGAAATTGTGGCATATACATAGACATGTGCTGATCAACGCATTTACCACATAGAAATGTGCTGGTCAACACATCTGCCAAAATGCCGCCGTCTGATGCTCAAGGGGAAGTGAGCATTGACTGGTGTGAATGTGATAAGAGATGACTACATATTTTCGCAACGGCAGGAGGAATATGCGCTCGTGATGTTAGACTTCAACGAGTCAAGTGAACACGAGGCCAAGAACATGTATGGTCACATGACATGGTGGTCACATGTGGTCTCACTTAAAAGTGCTTCAGTGAAAAACATATAACGATAATAAATGCACTATGAAACTCCATACATGACAAGTAGTAAAGTTATAGCGCCAGTACCTAAAGAAAAACATGTAACTTATCAAACTCAGATAATTATAGGTCAATTACTTGAGCAAGTATATTATCAAAACCTTTAGAGCATTTTTTTTTTCCTCAAGATTCTGTCCTTGCTGTTATGTTTCTCTGTTTTGACACGACAAAATTAATTCTGAGAACAAAAGAAGTCGTGTTTGGCCTCAAACTAAAGACGGCACTCAGCAAATGTCACACTTGGTAGGAGAGTGTTGAATGTAGCATGCCGCCGTGGTATTATGATGCATATGTCGAGCTTTAACATCCTCATTTTAACAGTGCAGTGTCAGGCTTTTAGCAACACCAAAAAAATATCTCATTGGACTGTATGCACGCATCTATTCCACATTTGGGGAACTGAACACATGCTAATGTCGTGGCTATAGCGATAGCCTCAAACTCTGTGAAACACACTCCCAATTTGCAGAAATTACATCAAGTTACCATAAATTACGTTTTACTTCATTATTTGCTCGAGTTATCCAAGTGTCGACGATGTGATCACTTTTCTGTTTGATGGTGCATGCAGGCTTATTTTGACATGCTCAACCCAGCTTTGTTTAGAGGGCACAAAAACAACAACAAAATAGAATAGAAAGCTTTTAATGTCACATTCGATGGTGCACTGCAGGTGCAAATTAATTGTGCTTATGCAATCATAAGCGACCATCAATAATAACATAATAATGACAAGAATATACTCCTAACCGCAGGATGAAGATACCTGTTTCCAGAGAGGGTGAGAAAGAGAAAGAGGGTGAGAAAGAGTGCAGCTTCGTGACAGACAGACTGCCTTTGTCTAGTTAATTACTAAATAGTTTGTTAAATAGTTTATTCAGAGTGTATAAACGTTATATTTATTCTATCTAGTTGTTATGATTGTAGTATAACTCAACGTCCAAAATACGCAGTTCAATATTATCGTCCATTCCTGGAATCATGTTATCTCAAGATGTCAAAGCTTAGGGCATCTATCTACAACGATTATATAATGTCGGCATCCAACGTGTCCCATGGACCTGGTCCACATTACATAGATAGGCGGCTTGCTCACTGGTAGCACCCTTCAGTCTTTTTGAAAATAAAAAAACACTCATGAGCTCAAGCGTCTTAAGTGTACTATTGTAAATCATACAATATTGTAAGTCAAGTGTTAGCAATATGGCAGTGGAGTTGAAGTGAATACAAGTTCACTGTACCTGCATCCGGCATGTACACAGAAAAGTCTATTTACTAATGGAGGTGCGATTAGCATGCTTGCAGTCCCCATATGGCCAGGCTTATCTGTTCAGCATTTGGCACCTATGACTAGGGATGTCGCAATAATCTAGAAAACAATGAATTACACGATAATTAAACATGAGCTCGATAAGTTTGTCGGGCTGGATAAATCTTTACCAAAGACAATTGGTGATGAGTTAACTTGTATGTGTCACAAGTTGCTACTGACCCCCTAGGCGCCTGTTTAGCGTAATGAGTAAACCTTCCTTGACAGTCACTTTGAGAGGCGGGGCACATGGCGCATGAGAGTTCAGCGTGAAAACCCGAGAGTAATGGAGACAGCAATTTGAAAAAAATAAAAATAGTGTTGGTGTCTGCAGCGTGGTTTCATGCGGCAGGATATCTCGGCACAAATTTAGCCTCGGATCTCCCTCCCTACATTCGTAGTTCCGCCCCGATTCTCGTAACGGCTCCAAAGATAAACTTAACAGATAATATCAAGTAAACAACAAATAAAATTTCCTCTTCAATGAAATAATCTTATATTGTTTGTAAACATCCAAGACACTCCATACCTTCCCCTCGAACGTCATCGCTGGAGGACATCATGTTGGCAGTGTGTCTCCCAACCTCTCGGGTCCTAAAAACTTTCCGTCAGCGAGTTCAGCATGGATGTCGCTTATCTGTGGGGAAGAATTCAAATGTATTTAACGTCAACAAACAAAGCTTGTCAATGACCACCTTTGCAATAACAAAAGGCACAATTACATTCAAAGACTTGGAGCCGAACAGTGACAGCTTCAAAAGAACCTGCTTCATAGCCAACCAAATAAAATGAAAGCAGAATTCAGGTATATGACGAGAGGAAATCAATATTTTGCTGGTGTTTTCCGTAAAGCCTGGTGGTGACGTGTTGGCTGGGGTGTAGCGGTTGCGCGTGCACGTCTCAGAACGGAAACACCAAATAAACATTTTGCCCCATTTTATATGAATTTTGAGATCGACTGGAGCCAAAATCGTAATCATGATTACAATTCCCAATGGAAAAATACATTTTCCCTGCCAGTAGGACTTTAGTCACAGTGTACCATCAGAGGGCAAAGTGTCTTTATGATGAGCAAATCAGCTCTTTGGTTTTACCACACAATGAAACTCCGTGACGCGACTCTCAGCTTGTATCAAATCAATGGCAGTGTACTCAGTGAGATATATTAAAAGCAGTCCAGCAGTAAACGGGAGCAAATATAACTTTTAATAGGCTATATGAGCAAATACACTGAACGTTTCCTATTATGATCACAGACACAAAAATAAAGACAGTATCAGTATTAGCACAATTTGGGACGAAAGGAAAAACACTAAACATCAAATATTTAACCCAGGTCTAAAGTCTAACCCAAAATTATATCTTAAAAGCTCTTGAATTATTTTAAAATCAAGTACTCTACCGAGTCTCTCATTTCAGTTTTCATACTTTTTTAAACGATTTCTGTCTGTCCATTAATCATCAACTTGGTAACATTCGTGGTAACATCTGTTTTGTTTTTTTTTTTACCCTTTCTCCGTGACATGTCACGTAGAAGTTCTTGTAAACAAGTGAAGCTTAGCCTGGCAGGGGTGCAAGGAAACCCGAGTGGCCCACCAGGATTGTAAAGCACTGGAGGAAACCCTTGTATAAAAAATAATAATAATAATAAAAAAACAACGAAAGGGTTGTGTGTTTAGCTTTATGTTAAATGTTTTATGTCAACTGGGCTGTCACGAAACAGTCTTAAAGCATTGCGCAGGAAGAGTAGAATTAGTCACGTGCTTGCAGCAAGCAACACTGCATGCAAGGTGGTGTTCACACACTGCATTGCATGGCCTACTGCAATGCCTTTGCATGCAGGCAAATATAATCACATTCACAGTTATGATAGTGCTTTATAAAATTAATTTCATTGTTTACATTATACTTTATTATGTTATATAATACAGTGGGGATTACTAAAAACAAATAGTTGTGTTCTTGGGGGACTGGAAGAAACTAACGGCATTTCATTTCATTTCAGTGCAATGTAGCTTGAAGATTAAGGCCCAACTTTAATGAAAATGTCTAACAATAATGTACATTTCTTTCTTCTATTCATTTTTTAAAATCACACGTTTATGGATACACCTTCTCATCCCGAACAGTAGCTGTAATGCTACTTGCAAAGAGGAGTGTGTTTGCAGCCCAGGGTCATGTACTTATGACAAACAACTCACTTGTCATATTTTATTCCAACACTGTTTGTTTTAAGTGAATATAAAAAAACTAGTCCAACCCAACTCAAAATCACAAAACAGACATGGTAAGAACTGAGATTATAGCGTTATTTATACTAGAGCTGAACGATTAAGTTTAATTGCCTCCCGCCGTCAATATAGTGTTTGCAATTTAATATGCGATTTTTTTTTATTCAAAGTCACCTTCTCGCATATTACACTAACAATACACTAACAATAAACGAATCTGTATGACTATAAATAACAGATTGATTAGACAGAACTGTTTTGATGATCTTCTAAATTTGGTTGACGCCGAAATAAAGGCAAATGAACCACGAATTCATATGAGATATTAAATAATAATGGTAATATTTATTTATCTACTTGAATTACAGTTTGAGTCAGACTTTTAACGCACCTCACGAAATTCTACACAAAAGTGTGGCAGCTACAATAATGCAACCAAATGTCTGGCATTATTAATGTTTCATGAAACTGCGTGAACAAGACTTGTTCAACATAAGAAAACCCAATCCGGGAAAAATCTTCTCCCATTGACAAATCACCGGATGGGCACAGGCCAGGAATATTCCACCGACGAGAAGGCTTCACCTTGGAGGTGGCTACGCGGACCATAAACATTGAAACCGCACCAGGGCTACTACTAGCCAGTATCACGCAAAGATAACACGACTCGGGTGATCTAAAAATAGGATTCGTGACGACAGGTTACATGAAAACGACAAGTTAATCGCGCCAATTTAAACCTGTTACGACCGCGCAAGCCATGAAATAGTAAAACAACACAAATCAACGAAGCTAGTCGACGTTAGCCATCCTTGAGACAGTTAACGCGGATTTCCAGTGCGCCATACACAATATATTTTTGTTCTATTACCTCAGTAAAAGGAGTCGTCCACTCTGTCGACCGTCGACGCGGTGCTTAAGGGTCCCCGCTAATTTCTCCAAAAAGCTTTTGTGCTCATCTTGCCATTGTAGATTTGACAAATTGCAGTGAGCGTCTGCGCTCGCTCGGATGCCACGAAAAGTCGGCCAGAAGCCAGCCGCGAAGTCACGTGACACGAACCCGGAAGTAGCCTCCCGTGCGCGAAATCGTACTGTTGCTATGGAAACAACACTTGTTGTTTTTTTGCGGCCACACGGCCGCAGGACCATGTAACAAATACAAACACACTTTTTTAATTCGCCAAAACTTTTTTTTTATGTGGAGTTTGTTGTTTTTTGTTTTTTTCTTTTCCTTCATGAGCAATATGTTGGACTTCAGTTGCAGTTGCAACTGCGGAAGGCAGCAAAGCTCCATCAAACACCATAATGGACGCAACCCATAGAATAGCGTGAAGCTGTTAAGAAATGAATGAATAACAAAAATAATAGTCCTACAAACAAATGTATTACCATGAATTTCATTATTTTATTTGGACCACTTTGCAGTTACACAGTGGAATTGTGTTTCCTATGTTATGAAAGCAAATTGTTGCAATTTTAGAGTTGGATAACCCTCCAAATGTCAGCTTCAAACAAAAGGCAATGACGTTTTGGTCGAAAAAGCTGTTTTTCTTATTTGAGTTGTTTTCTCCTTCCTGAAATGGACATGCAGCTTTTGTATTTAGATCTACATTGTTTTTAGGCAACTGTTCACCTTTCAGCAAGTGCACTACAAAATCACTGCATTCTTGTGGCGAATGAAGAAAAAAATTGAATCAGGGTTTTTATTTTAACATTTTAGATACATTTCAAAAACAAAAAATCCCGATGCAATACTCCTATTATAAAGAACAAGTTCACACATTTCCATTTGCAACCTATAATAAATAAAAGATAGAGTTGTAACAGGATGAATGGGTTATTCTGGGGCATTTACATTTAGTAACATGCACAGGTCTGTGAATACTAAAAAGGTGGGGGGATGGGAGAATAATAAGCCTAAGGTTTATGTTTAATGCTGAAGATATTTCTTAGATATTGCATTGGTGGTTGTGGATGTGTCATGAATGATTTGATGTTCATTTAGGAAAATCCTTTCATGATCTGAAAAGCACATAGAGAGAAACATGCTTATTCAGTGACTCCCAACCACTGTTGCCAAACATACAACGGAATAGTACCTTTGAGTTCAACTAAAGAGGCCCACATTTCACTCCGAAAAAGTACAATTGTAAGTAAATCAAAGTTTCCAGCTACATCCCGTTGTTGTTGTTTTTTTGCAAGGGAAGGGTGACATCAGGAGTTGAGGTCCCTCCTTGCGAGTGTTCTCATTATGGATTCATGTGTTTGACTGTTATGTCCCATTCAATAAATGGATGAAAGTGCGCCAGCAACTACATATGTCTCTCCTTGCCCACATACCACGTGCTTAACGCCTTCACAGCTGTGGATGTTTATATTACTATACTACAGTTGTACTTGTATTAGAATGTTTTTTCAACTTGAAGATTTGTTAGTAAGTCCAACGCAGCTTGTCTGTTAAATTCAAATTTGAAATCACTGTAATGACAAACAGTAGATCTGTGTAGACAGCAGTGTAGCATCACTTTGGATTTTAGGTGGGCACAGCTTTTGAGTGAAGAATAAAGATTAGATTGTGAATCTCTTCTTGTCACATCGATTATGGGGAAAGAAATGGCAACGTTTTGGAAAATCAAAAAAGATGATGCAGTTCATGAAGTAAATTGCAAATGGCATTTAAAACGCCACTGATGTTTGACCCGAGCCATGCAGTAAGTCAGCGTCTCTCACAGCATATTTCATAGTTGTATGATTATTTTTTTTAAAGCAAAATGTTTCAAAAACAAATTATGACATTAATTAAATAATTAATTACACGCAGGAAGCAATAAAGCAATGTCAGTCAGATGTTGGGTCAAAAGCCAAAGAATAAAAAAAAAAAAAAATTAAGTTGTATTGTATTGTATTGTATTGTATTGTATTGTATTAGCAATGTGACGGACAAGTCAACATGGAATGAGCACTTCAAATGCCTCTACAATACTTTAAATCAATACACCCCTGCCCCCCCTCCACCCACACACAATATGGATTACTTAAAGGAGTTTGCAGTTAAAAAAAAATGTCACATAGAATGTTAAAACTGTACACATGACTGGAGAAATCATCCCTCTCTGACCCCATCTAATGCCTCTACCTACATTTTATATTGTTATTATTTTACTGCACCTGGAGAGACTGAAGGAGTGACCAAAGGGTGCTGTCAATCATTTGCTAAGCATGTACCCCCCCAGCAACACGCTAAACACATCTCTTTTGGATTTTTAATTAACTATTAACAAATAAATAAATGAAAACAAAAATAAAATCACAGTGCATTAAAACAGAATCATTTGGATTTACTTAATTCAGAAATGTTCATCGGTTGCGCATGATTTAAAATGAGATGAACAGATGTAATTTTCCCGCGTTTTTGTCAAAAATGAACAAATGTCAGTTTAACACATTTTAATCTTGTGCAACCAAAAATCAAGTACTTTATTTCAAATGTGTTTTAACACACTCCATTATGAATAAGTGGGAATGAGACCTCTTCTAGTGATCACACTGCTCTTCTCAAAAAGATGGCTTCATTTGCTCCTTACAGTCTGAGTTTTTAAATGACATCATTTAAAATGTCACCGTTACTTTGAATCATCAACTTTGAGAACCCCTCAAAATTTCAGCCTATTTGCACTTATTGGATATTTTACCAGCGAATCAGAAAAGAAGTTCTCCAAGGAACTGACAAAACAAAATGGTCCAGGTGATATGTTGATAAATTGTCAAGGTATACAGTTTTACTTGAATTTGAAGGCCTTTTTTGATTTTGCAAAGATGACTTCATAAATGTTCCAAAAAAAGCCTATTTTGCTCAACAACAGAAAAACTACATTTTCAACAGCCGATTTTGGTGTGTTGTTCCCAGGTGTAAGTAGCCAGGCCTATTAGTCTCAGCATTTTTGTCAAATATTGCCACAATGATGGCTTTTTTTTTTTTTAGATTTTTTAGAAGCTTTTTATGGCTGTAAAAAAAATATTTTGCCATGATTTTGATTTTCCTACTTCAGGTTTTAAGTTGTCACAAAAGCAAAAAATGTTAGCATCAAAGTCACTACTTGTTTGACAAGATTAGTTTTACAAAATCAAATTTTCTCCAGTTTTTAGTCGGAAATCAGTGCTTTTGGTGAAACTGGCCCGTTTTATTGCTGATTTCTAAAGCCTCTACTGTAAAAAGATAGAAACTAACCGTGGTCTTTAGGTAGGTTGGTCACTTGTATTGTCACAGAAAACAGTTTTGTGGTCATGAAAGATCAGTCAAAATGCTCTAAAATTCTGTAAATAGCCTCAAGAAGTCTAAATTAAAAATGGCTGCCATTGAACCAGTTGATTTTTTGTGTCACAACCAAACAAAGCCTTGAAAAACCTGCAAGTTGGGGTGCTCTCAAGTCCAGGTACCACTGTAAAAACTTGATCCCTTAAAAAAGCTACAATGTAACGGGGGAGCACTGAAACTGAATGTTAAGTTTGGAATGGGACAAAACAAAAGTTGCACACTGATGACTGTCCACAGTCAAGTCAAGGAGATGAGTAACCACCAGTTCCAAGTATGTGTGTAAGATATCAAGGACTCGCTTCACTGTAACTGGGAGGGGCATTAAAAAAATGCTTTTAAGACTGCTTGACCTTGTTCTTTTCCTGGTCATTGACATGCTGCTGATGTTGCGGCTGCTGCTCCTCCCTGCTCTCCTCCCTCTCCGGTCGCTCATCGCTCTGCCGGGCTATGAGCAGCCGGCAGGTGAGCAGGATGCCGAAGACCAGCGCGTGGGCGTAGCGCTTGAGGGGGTCGCCGACCAGCTGATGGAAGAACAGCACGGCCAGCATGACCAGAAGCAAAATAAAGTTGGCTACATCCTTGGGCCTGCCCGGTACCAGGGTCAGGACCACGCCACAGGCCACCTCCAGGGAGCCGATGATCTTGCGGAGCAACACGGAGGTCACGCCGATCTTTTTCAGGCCAGGCAGAGCTTTGGCATAGCTCTTGTACGCCCGTTTCTACAGGAAAGTACACGGAACAAATTAAAGTATGTGGAATTTTTTATTCAAACACTACTTCAACATGACTATTGCTAAAAATATCCACCAATAAGCTCATATAGGCCAACATTCCCAAGTGTTCACTCCAAGTTTACACGTCCAAGTTACCGTCACCGTCGGAAGTGCTTATGTTATGTTTTTCAGATGGAGCAGCACACTGTGCATTTAATTAACGTAATGTGCAAACTGATTGGCATTTTACATTCTATTTCAGTATGTGGTTACTCATCGCGTTTATAAAGTTGTAAACACGTTTGTAACACAATTTACTTGTACAGTGAACTCCTGCACATTTGTGGTTTAGCACTGGCACATTTGGGTGTCGACCTATCTTCAAGATTTCACCGACTTGCTCTTTTTGTGCGCAGGCCACAAATATAAGTATGCTCTAGCGCCCTCTTGTGGTATCTTGATGCCAAATTACCATGTTAAAATAGGTTGAAGTGCTTATATACGACAAAATATGTGGTTGTCTGCCATATTGTGGCATCCTGAAGTTAAAGAACTAGGTTGAAGTGAGTTTAGGAGCATTATTTAAACAAAAGGGGTGCTTTGCCATCGTCTTGTGGCTTCCTGGTGTCATAGAACTATATTGAAGTGAGTTGATGAGCTTCATTATGACAAGTAGTTCATTACCACAGTCCTGTGGGCTCTAAATAGGATTGGAAACCTCTCTCTCATTCACGTGAGGACTCCTCTGGCAGGGCTCAGTCCCTATACCCTGCGAATGTGGGGTTTTCCTTATTCTGCTACACCCCCCAAAACGAAATTTTTGCACTGTACACTTAATATGACAACATATAAAGAAAATGGTTTGTGTTTTCAACTTGCAACACAACACAATTAAACCTAAATCAGAAACCGTTCGGGCACTCTTAAGTCAATGTACCACCACTGTACTTGTATTATGGTAACACATTTTTGAGGTAACAATATAATTTTGTTGTCACGTTTAATATACACAGCGGCACGGTGACGCACTGGTTAGCACGTCCGCCTCACAGTTCAGAGGGTGCGAATTTGACTCCACCTCCGGCCCTCCCTGTGCGGAGTTTGCATGTTCTCCCCGTTCCTGCGTGGGTTTTCTCCGGGCAATCCAGGTTCCTCCCACATCCCCAAAACATGCACTCCAAATTGCCAGTGGGTGTGAGTGCGAGTGCTAATGACTGTTCGTCTCTGTGTGCCCCGGTTCAGGGTGTTCCCAGCCTACTGCCCGATGACTGCTGGGATAGGCTCCAGCACGCCCGCGATCCCCGTGGGGACAAAGGGTAAAGAAAATGGATGGATGGACATGATGAATGGAAATATATATATATATATATATATATATATATATATATATATATATATATATATATATATATATATATATATATATATATATATATATATATATATATATAAATCATGTATGCTGCAGTTATTTGGTGAATTGATTAATATTTTTAATCTCTCTTCGGCCTACTTTGTGCGCTGATGTGTTGGCATCAGCCATACAACACGTTTATGCCATTTTACAGCGAGGATGTTTCAGAGAGGATCTAAGCGGAGGATATTACGAGATAATGGTGAAATAAAAGAGAACGGAGAGCGCTTATTTTGCGGTTAGTTTAATATTTGGGTCAGCATCCACAGAACAATGGCCTCCCCCCCACCTCTCATTCACTCACCATCTCGCTGTACGCGTCTTTGCTGAGCCTCGGCGTCAGCTTAATGGTCCCCATGAAGACGAAGAACAAGCCGAGGGCGAAGGAGAGGGCCACGATGGTGATAGTCCTCGGTGAGGGCATTTTGGATCCCGCTGGAGTTTGCGACGAATGGGAATCGGTTAACCGGATGCTGCTGCCCGGATGCCTTGCCAAATAGTGATCCCGCACCAGCAACCTGCTCGTCTTCCGCGAGAGGGCGCGCAGCCTCTTAAAGTGACAGTTGCCGATTTACGATATAACCCGCGAGTGTCCTCGTTTTACGACGCGGTTGCAAATATTAGTAATACAAAAAAAAGTCTTTATTACAGTAGTAATTGCGTAAATACACTTGGAAAACCATTAAAGAACGGTAATTGAGCGTGCCTTCCTGTGCTACTCGATGACGTAGTATGTAGCTACACTTTTCAACCTTGCGTCTTTCTAAGCCTTGGGATGTCGAGACCTTCACATTGTGTCTCTGATGACCTACTGTACCAACAGACCTACCAATTTTTCACTCATCCATCCATCCATCCATTCATCCACCCTAAACAGCCACACATCCTTCCATTCATACAGCCATCCACTCTTCCATCATCCTTCTGTCCATGAAAACCAAACAAGCCACCAACCATCTATCCACTCACTACTCAAGACATTCATACCAGTAGCTATTTCTTCTTGTCTGTGCCTTCGAAAAACAAAACTATACTGTTACTGTACGTATGTATTCACTTTACTTGATGCATTACAGGGAAATGATTTTATTAGAAATGGAACAATAAAAAAAATTACACATTTAGCCATACATACATTTGGATCATTATTATTGTTATTAAATAAACAATGTGTCTCCACTACATGATGGAATGTCAAGAAAAACCCATGAAAGACTCGTGCATCCGATGGGAAATCGTTATTTGTGCATTGATATACATATATTCTGTCCATTTTTTGTGAGGGGAGGGATGACGTGATGGCAAGCAGGGCCTTTTTTTCTCTCTCATTGTCCCTGATCTTGACGCTCCTTAAGAGCCAGTATGGCTTTTCGGTAAAGATCTACATAGGAGTAGACAAGGCCTTTATTATGAGATCCAACATGTTTAATCTGCGTATGGTGAGGGAGTGGTAAATTCTCACCAAATGTAGTAGAGAGGTCAACAGATTGAGCGAATGCTCCAGACGTTCCTTCAGTGTTGATTTTGTTCCTCCTTTTAACTTTCACACCCTTCTTCCTTTTCCTCTTTTTTCCCATGGCTTCACAGACAAATTATTACATGGAAAACAGAGTTATAAATGCTAAAATCAATATGCTGCAGGGTGACATTGTATGGTAAGCACTAATCAATTAAAATAGCCTACTGACAAAACTGAAAATAAGAAACATATGAATATAAAATATATCAAAAGTTTTCGAGGCATAATGCCTGGTTTCTTGTCATATTCAACTCGTTTTTGTCAATTTAATTTAGAAAACATTTAATTAAAAAAACATTCAAAAATATATAGAAATAATGAACAACATTTTGTAAAATTTAACTGGATGTTAATTCAATAAAATGTTTGATTGATTGAACATTTATTTATTTTATTTATTTATTATTTCATATGAATTAAATAAAAACTATACTGGCCATACCTCTGAGGGGCTTCTCGTCCTCGTGTGGTGATTCAGGCACATCCCATGTCTTCTCTTTCACCTTGCCCTTTTTTGTGTGTTTTCCTTTATTGGGGGGGATGAGCGGACTGCTAGTTCGCCCTTGGTGGCCAGTGTTTTCTGTCTCATCTTTATTGGCCTCCTCTTCTTCCTTCTCACTCGCCGCTTGTTCATCTTGTTTGTCTTTGCTGGCTTTGGCTGGCTTTTTCTTCCTCCTGGTGGTTTTCTTCAGCTTCTTTTTTAGAGTGTTCTCCTGCCAATTACAGTTCATCTTGTCTATAATTCATGTATACGACCTAGCGACAATAAAGCGGAATTGAAGTGGCCTAGTCCAAAATCTATTCACCTTCTGCATTATGTTCTGAATGGGCTGCAACTTTCTTTCCCCATTGCTTATGTTTTCCATGTCCTTTGGCCTGTGAACCTGGCGGAGGCCTGACTTGCTGGTTCTCATGCTAGGGTTACATGGAAGGATGGATAACATCAGGTCACATTAAGGTTTCAGTTCATTCAAGCATTATCATTACAAGTGGATGTTTACTGACAAAATCAACATAAAACAGAAAATTACATCTTGAGTATTTAAAACAACCGTGTCTTTGGAAAGCCAGTGTCATGCTAGGCTTTTTTGAGCTTTACTTCTTAAAGTGTGCACTTCCACAACCGCGGTAATACATTTACTGTTACAACAATATCTTGCCTTCAGCCGTCAATAAAAACTTCATCAGAATGAGGAGGTATTCATAATGTAGCAGCACAAAATGTGACTTACCGTTCACTCTTATTTCTTCCTCTTGTCTTCTCTGCTTTACTGTTCCTCTCTCTGGGCTCCAGAGGCCTCTTGCTGTCCTGGGCCACGCGGATGCACAGCCCCGGGTAATCCAGACAGATGGCTCGCAGCAGCCAGCGAAGGCCTCGTAACACTTTCCTATCTGACCAGCGCCGCAGGTCCATTAAGGCTGAACAAGGCTCCTTGTGAGGAGAGGGGATCATGTAATGGTAGTTTAATGTGAAAATGTAGGAGTCAGAAATCATGTTATGTTTGCACTCACTATATGGCACACAGAGCGGCTCTGGTTGACTAGCTTCTCTAAGGAGAGCATCTCGATTAGTTCGCTTCCCAGCAGGGCATTCATTTTGTCTTGTTTGTTTGCCAAGCTGTAAAGACAAACATCGATGCATGCTTTGAGTCTCAGAAGTTAGTTGTTTTCAAGTCACACGTGGCTTCCTGGTGTCATTGAACAGGAGTCGGGGACTTTTTACATCAGAACAATGGAATCACACGGTTCGGCTGGCAAGGAAATACATCGGCCGTTGGGGAAAATCCAAACATTATATAGAAATTCCCCGTGGCAACCACGCCTTTGGTTATTGTAAAAGTGCGATATAAATAAAGTTATATAAATTAAACAAAGTTGAGTTAACTGTGGGTCTGAAACAGGGGTCCGCGAGCTGTAGCTTGGAGAACCACAAACTAATTTGCAATGCAGTACTGCTGCATTATTATGTCAAATGTTTGCATCTTTTGAAAAAGCGCATGTCAACATTGCATACCAAATCTGCAAAGGTTGAATGAGGGCAACTGGAACCTTCTTGTATGTTGAATTTGTTGTTTTTGCTATTGATAAAGCATAATAAACTACTTTAAACGAATAAACTCCTTTACTCAGCTTTGGGCCGACTAAAAGCTTGGATATGATTCTGAATTTGTGACACATCACAAACATATGCCAAGCCTGACATCCCTGTTTTTTTGCAGGGTACTTTTGTAAGAACAAAAGACTTTTAAAATTCATTCATTCATTCATTGTACAAGTACGAGTACTAGTACATTCATTGTACTAGTCAGCCAGCCAGCCAGCCAGTCAGTCAGTCAGTCAGTCAGTCAGTCAGTCAGTCAGTCAGTCAGTCAGTCAGTCAGTCAGTCGTTAGTTAGTTAGATACTTTCTGAAATATAAGAATTAAGATAATTAAGTTATATTTTTTGTATTCATTTGTTAAAATGACTTTCTTCCTTTGTGAGACTTTAAATTTGATGTTATAATCCAAATTTACAAAAATAAACCCTCATAAGATAACTTTTTCGCCTGACAAAATGTATTGTTCCTGTAAATCCACTTTTTGGGTTGTATACGACAAGTTTATTCTCATAAGGTTACAAATATGTTTTATCTGTAAAAATATGTTGTTAAAATATCATGACCTTTTTTTTCCTCAAAATGTGGGCTACCTTTTAATTCAGGTACACATGCTAGTCATGTTTAATTGTCAGTTACTATGGGGGATTACTTTGGGAAATAAAACGTTGAAAGAAGTGATAGGCTGATAAAATGGACTCTGAATAGCCATGTAGGTATAGTGGTGTCCCTCTAGAGGGCAGTGTTTGTAAAGTTGTGCTCTACTAATGAATATACTTACACTAGGATGGGTTTTCCTGCCACTCTGGGCTGCTTGAGTAGGTCAGCCAGGACCTCCTTGACGTCCTTGATCCTTGGCCGGTCGCTGGAGTCCACCACGAAGATGACACCGTGTGCTTCCCCATAATACTCCCTCCAGGCCCCTTGTGACTCCACTGAGCCACCCACATCCAGCAGGGTGACCAAGTAGTTCTCCACCCGCAGCTCACTCCTCATGCACCCTTGGGTGGAGCCTCCTTCCACGGAGTGAGGCACTGGAGGACATAGAAGAACCACACATTAATTCGGCAGCTCTAAAACAAGACAATAGAAACTGAAACTTTTTCGATGAGGTTAAATAAAAATTGTGGTTTCCAGTTCAAATCTGTTCGGTTCACTTAGAAAATAGCACTTAAAAGCAATAAAACAATAAATAAATAATTAAAAACGGAAGCATGGGAATCACTGAGGGAAAGCAAGAAATAGAGACAGCAGGATGGACAAGTTCTCGGTACAAATCCTAGCTGGGGAAGAAAGAAATAAAATGATTACAAAAAATGGTAGGGACAAGTAGATACAGTAGACGTAAAACCTGGGTCTACACACACCCTTGTACAAATGCTCCTTGTTCAAGAAAAAGAAAACATTCTGTAAGTCACTCACACATTCATGGGAGATTTTGTTAACCGACATTTGTCCATAAATCATTAAGATATGTTTTGCATCAAAATTGGATACCTCTTGACATGCTGCGGATGGAGGATGTCTTTCCTGCTTTGTCAAGACCCACTACAAGAACAGTCACTCGCCTGTGAGATAAATATATTTTTTAATACATATATTTTTTAATATATATATATATATATATATATATATATATATATATATATATATATATATATATATATATATATATATATATATATATATATATATATATATATATTTAAGAGTTGTTCACTATTTGCCACAATTTTGAAGTACCGTATTGGCCTGAATATAAGACGGTGTTCTTTGCATTAAAAATAAGACTGCATCGTCTTACATTCGGGGTCTAGACATTATATCCATCCACAACGCTCGATGGCGCCAGATATCTTTAAAGCGAATGCTGAACTCAACTCCCCAGGCCAAAGCGAACCCCTGTCACGAAGAATAAAAATAAAAATAGCAGTAGCACGGAGAAGAAAATTAAAAAATAACGGTAAGAAAGAAAAGAGAAGAAAATAAGAGAAGAGATAACAGAAAATGGAGAAACGTAGCGACAATCTGGAGAAAAGTGGGTTGAAGCTCGAAAGTCTTTTTTCAAACTTGAGTCTTGAAAAACAGGGGGTTGTCTTATAATCAGGGTCGTCTTATATTCGGGCCAATACGGTTAGTTACATTCAATGCCAGCATTCAGCACCAGCAAATCGAAGCAAAAAATAAAATAAAGGCTTGGTTCTCATTTCAAAGAACTTGCAACTTGACTCACTTGTATTTTAAGGCACCACTGTATTACAAACACTGCTCAGTATCATGCAGTTTACGTCAAAAACAAGCAAATTTAGACATGCTTGACAATTAAGATGACCTGATTGGCTCCTGGATTTTGGAGAACCAAGTGCAGAAGTTGCTCATCAGGTTGAACATGTTGTCTTGTGGTGAGCAAGGTGTGCACAGCGGCCACCATTTTCTCTGCACGTGGTGTCTGGCAACACAAGGGGACATAATTACTACTACTACTACATAACAACTCATTAAATGGTCTCATACTGTATGATCAGATGAAAATGTGTTTTATCACCCAAAATGAATGACTTCCTGTTCAATTTGGGTCGTGTGTGTTTTTGAGGGTCTTTCATGTCGCCTGTTAGCATTCACATGTTCATACAAGTTGGTGTCGATTGGTCAAACTGATGTTGGGGTTTAATTTTGTCTCACTTTCCAGGGGGTTTTGGCGGAAAGAGGTACCGCTGTAAAAGCCATAAATTTTCACCAGGATAGACATGCCTAGCAAAAGAGCTCCTAATGAATATGTATATTTCCTGAAATTACTCCCAATGTGACTTCCTCCAAGTGCTGCATATACTTGAGCTTTATTTTGCCATGTGGTTATGTCTGACACAGCAGGTGTCAGAGGTCAGCAGACAACAACAAGAACAAAAAACACACACACACAATCTGGCTGGTCTTTCACTCCAGTGCATCTGTTCTGTCTTTTTATAATCTGCTAAAGCCAGTTCAGTGTGGCCTGCTTTTCCCGTGTTAACAAGTCGACCCATATTTCTTAGATGCTAGGTCACCGTACAAGTGACAATGAACAGGTTCTGTGCCGCAGCAATAGAAATATTTGCAAACTTAGAGCTATCCTGTGAGTAATACTGCTCAAATTTGCATCTTTCACTCATTTAGAGAGGTGCGATATTTACATCAGGTTTGACATTTCTTGGTTTTACTACATAGCAACATTTACATTTAGCTACTTTTGATACTCCTGTCATAGATGCACTCACCAGACACAATATTAGGTACAATTGCATAATAATAAATACAGGTTTTTGTGTCACCTGGATAAAAAAAAAGTTTCTTATTTATTTTAACAAGATGTAAATACTTAAGCACATACATACAAATGATTGTGTAGAAATCTCTGTTGTTTCCAACATCAATTGGTTATGTCATGTTGATCAAAATGTATGACAATGGGTCTCTGGTGAATTTCTCTCAGCCCACAAAATGACAGCGTAAAATAATTACATCCCAAATGATTGTCATAATATGTCAGGCAAATATTTTTTACATTTCCATAAGACTTTTTCCCCAAATGAAGCTTGACTTTTTCAATTGAAGGGAAATGGGTGAAGCATTAGCTTGAACAATGATCATTCACTTTTCTGAAATAGCTCATAGCAATTGAAGATAATTGTGCTGTGGATGAGCCTAACCTATCTACTTAATTTAATCAGAGCTATTCTCTTCCACTCTTTTGTTATCGTTTTTGTGTCCGTCCATCCATCCTCCTATCTATCTATCTATCTATCTATCTATCTATCTATCTATCTATCTATCTATCTATCTATCTATCTATCTATCTATCTATCTATCTATCTATCTATCTATCTATCTATCTATCTATCTATCTATCTATCTATCTATCTATCTATCTATCATTGTGGACCCCAACGTAACATCAGCAGATGATTGTCACATATACGATAATAATATTAATACTTACAGAAGTAGGTCTATATCCATGCAATTGTTTGCTTACAACTGTACACTAACATCTTGCACCTACCTGCAAAGATACTTAATCAGGCTCACCCTAAGCCTCTGCTCACCCCATGTGGGAGGTGCGACCTTTGTTTTGGTCTTGCAGCCAATCACAGGGACATCGCATGAGCCATTAGATCCGCCTATTGGATTAAATGGTTTCTCTGCTTAACCGGACTAAATTGGGGATCCTCATTAGTTTAGTTATGTACACAGTAGGCTAAATGGGTCCCATGGTGTGATGTCTGAAAGTGGCACCATGTTGGGTTTGGGCACATCCCGGCAGGAAGGACGACGAAAATGTCTGTGTGGCACCTACAGTGCATGTGAGGCTCTCTAAATATATGGAAAAGTAAGAAATACTGTTTGAACTTATTATGCATATTCATCCTAAATAGAATTGGGAAAATAGTCAGACCCAATACAAAACTGCTACTTTAAAGTCTCTCAGTGATTCAATTAAAAGCTTCAATAATATGGGTTGCAGTGTTGGCAAAGTTCATTTTCTACATGAAGTCATTCAAAGTTCAGTTCACAACTATTAAAATGAACTCGTTCGTTTCATAGTTCATAATTGAAAATGTATTAACTAAATTTGAAAAAAAAGTTAATCTTTCCCCAATCAAAAAAAAAGGTTGCTGTGAGCTGTTACCCTCTGGCAGATTGGCATTTTTCACCCATTCTATCCAGATATCACCTGCCTTACAAGAGAAAATTGCATAAAATTGTTTTTTTTTCTTTAACGAATTGAAACAAAACCATAACTGTGGTCCAAAGTGTGCAAACACAAACAATCTGCTGTAGGTGCCATGCTGAGATAGGACACAAAGAATGTACCAATGAAGTGCAAATATTTAAAACAACATTATATTGCTTTAACTTTTAGTCCACAGTCAATGTATTATTACTTAACTTGTTTGTCAAAGAACCAGAAAACGTTTATAATTTGGGACATAAAAGTGCAAAGGGTGCAAAGTCCGAATAAATTAGTAAAACAGAAAACAATCTCATCAAGAGAAATTTATGGTTCAACGCCATTGAGAGCGCGCACAACTTCTAAAATTCCTGAACGCTCGCACAGGATAATACCTCATTGTTGCCATTTGACAAGAATGGGCGGGTGAGGATGCTCGCCGCGCGACACTTGTTTACATCGACTGGACGAGCTTTCGTCGCATTTTGATGACCCATGCGTCGTGCAACTTTGTTTGTTGCCAAGGTTACCAAATCCCCCGTCTATTTTAGCCTCGTTTGCAGTGTGTTTAGCAGGGGGTTATTTCGAAGTCTAAGAAGAGAAAACCTGGCAACTTGAACGCGTTTTTTTTAGGCCATTAAAATACACATGCAATTATATTAGTTTTATGTTTGCTTTGACAGTAAGCAGTAAACAGCTTGTTCACTTATTGTTGAACTGCTGCTTGTGAAGTGAGTTGTGCTGAGTTTGTAACAACAAATGAAACCTAAGATGAGCCCACAAGTGAATGAGATCTAATAAAAAAAACATTTGTTCAATTTTTGCGACACAAAATTATATTTAGACTTTATTAGGTTGTATATAAAGATAGCATACCCCTTGCTGACCCTTTGCTGAAAACGATTAAAAAAGCAAATTAATCATCTACGTCATGATTTTATTAAAATAGTTTAACAATATTCTCCTTTGAAACACTGCAATATGTTTATGGAAAGCAGCATAACACATCCCAGAGGATCAACTGGTTTCCTAATTCCTTTAGCATACTGGAATGCAGAAGACTACCGCTAGATGGTGTCACAATCACAATGTTTTTTTTTTTCTGTCTTCAATGGACAAAGCAAGGCACTAAACCTACATTTTCCACCAACTTTTTTCCACACATGTAGAGCAAGTCGCTGATGGTGTAGAGGTATGTACACTCGTCTGACTTGTGTGCAGGTAGCGTGGGATCGATTCCTGCTCAGTGACAGTGTGCATGTGGGTGTGATTGGTTGTTTCTCTATGTTTGCCCGGGCCATGACTGGCTGGCGACCAGTTCAGGGTGTAGCCTGCCTTTTGCCTGATGTCATTAACACTAATGTCCAGTCAGCTCCCACCCTTCTCTTCTGCAAAGCACTCACGGCAAAAAGAGCTGAGGTCAAGCAGAGTCGCCCTCCCCTCCTTCGATTGCTACACATAACAAACATGCCTCAAAGACCCCTGACAGTTGATTTTGCACTCTAAGCGCACTCGAAGCTTACCGTCTGATTCAGAGGCGGATCTGAAACTAAAGTTGCATCCTGCAAGCCTCATGTCTGCTACTCCGTAATGATATTTCCATCTTCTGCTTTCTCCCAGGCCCCACAGGCGCATACCACCTCTGCAGTCTGGAGTCAGTGACCCACAGCAAAGCATCCATTAGTAATGATGAGCCTAGATTTGTGCTGTCTGCCGCTTCCACCTCCCCCTCTTCAGTAGGTACCAGTCGCAACTCATTTACTGAGATTAAATCTGACAGGAAGTAGATAGCGTGTTCGGAGTGAGCTCTGAGCTTCCAGAGAAAACAATAGAAAATTGAATAATATGTTGGATATGTTGAATAATGTGTATGGATCAACACGTCACAACCAGCATTTCTTACTGTACAGGTAACCTGTTAATATAACTGTAAAATGAAAATAAATAAATTTGACACCCAACATTGAGTGTTGTGAACAACCCTGCAAAATTTGATTTTAAAACAATGCTATAATCCCCTAATTGCGTTCTACCGTAGCCTCAGTCTTTGCACACGTTTTCAACAATTATCTTCAAACATGCATAAAGACAAAGACAAATCTATGAAGTCACTTTCAGGATCTTTAACTGCCATACAAGTGTGAGAAGTTTAGTATCACAAAAAAAAAAAAGAAACCAAAAAATTTGTGTGTAAACATCTTCGAAATTCCAAATGTGAGACTTGGAAAATATAAAATGATGCCATATTGAGAATAATTTAAATGGGTTGAGGAATGTTGAAGGGGTAAAAATGTAAAAAATCTGCATTGATTTGGTAATCTTGTTATGGAAAATATAGAACAAGGGTTGGAATCATTTGAGAAATATGTAGTGATATGAAAATGAAGCTTCACATTCTCTTTATGAAGCAGTTGTTGGCTCCTCAAGATGGCACTGGTTTGAATAAAATGGGCTTAAGAAATGGAAAGTTAGTGTACTTTCAGCCTAATATTGCACAGAGAATTCCCATGACTAGAAATATGTCAGGATGTGTTAACTTTGGAAAATATCTTCATTCATTTCAATGGGATTCTATTTTTAAATTGGCCACAATATGCTGTCACCGCTACAAGACCATTTTCTTAGTTTTGAAAATGTCTGGCCTTTACAATATTTGACAATGTGCATTTGACTACAGAACAATAGAATTATCTCAGCAAACAGCAGCTCATTTGCTTTCCATGCTAAATAAAACCAAACTGTCAGACTGATTCTCTTAACAGCAATTTTAACATGTGTTCCATAAAGCCAGTGTGACCCGAACAAGCAACGTGACAAATGAGGACACGTCCGTGTAAAAAGTCAATGAGTTACAGAATGAGTCACTCTTTTTGTTTCTCTCTCTACTGTACAGTTCCCAGCGCAACAAGTCCTGGGACAACCAGTGGGTGAACTCTAAAAATGGAAGTGATAAGCAACTGAACTCTCAGTGCTAAATGTGTCCCACTGCTAAGCGGCAGTGTGTTCCTGTCTCAGCTTGTGGTTAAAAAAAAAAAAAAAAAAAAGAAAAAAAAAGAAAAACATCATTAAGGAGACAAGGATTGAAATGAAAACATCATGATAACATTTGAAGGAGTCATCGGTATGGAACTGACAGAATGCAGCTGCTCGTTCTTCTCTGGAGAGCCTGCTGCCAAAAAGCACATTTTTCTGTTAAAGGGAAAGTCAACCCCCAAATTTTCAATTAGTCAGTTTTCTAATTAATGTTTCGTTTGTGGAATATGAATTAAACAGGCAAAATCCACATCTCGGGGGTACCCATTTTGTCAACTGGAAATGATAACGCGTTTGCCAGGTCTCAGGTCACAACCAATCACAGCTCACCAATTTTCTGAAACTGAACAACCATATAATTTTCTTTGAGTGAACATATTTATAAATTTACCAGAGGAAAATATAATATGTTTGCTCTCTTTATACACTTCACACCAATGCTGAAAACCCCAATAGACACGAAATTACCAAACAAACCTGGACTCGTTTCCCAAGAAAATGTGTTCCTGTCTGATTGAAACAATTCAACAATAAGCATGTCACAAAAAAATTTGCAATAAATTATTATGTCATATATTTTTTGAAGTGCATACCTAAGGGGACCAAGACCCTTGTGTCTCATCATCATATAAATACGACATCCCTGCATGAATAAATTTGTTTTTTCGTTACTTTTTTTGAATAATAGGTTCAAGGTACCAGTAAAAACACAATGCACAGATGTGAATTGAAAGACATTCAGGTCATAAAGAATCAGCCACATCATAAAGCTGACTGACAAAATACTAAGATGTGCAAAGCTGTTATCTGGATAAATGGTGCCCACGATAAAGACTAAATTAAAAAACGTATTCTGTTTTGATTCAGTAAAAAAAAAAAAACAAATAAATAGGTAAATAAAAAAATAAGAAAAAATATATGTATATATATAAATGGGAAAAACACTTAATTGGGAAGTGTTTCCGAACTTTTTAGTGGTACTGATGTATATTATTATAGGAAATCAAAATGTGATGACAAGATTCCCTATCCCCGAAAATATACGCTTTTTTCTTTTGTCTTTTTGTTTCATTTTCTTTTTCTTTTTTTAAGAATAAATGGGATAGGCTCCAGCACCCCGCAACTCTGACCAGGATAAGTGGTGTTGAGAATGGATGTTGGTTCATGAAAAAATAAAAATAAAAAAAACTCAAAGGTGATAAAGACGAATACAAATATGCAATTAGTACGGAAGGACCTAAACCGGATATCCATGATTGATTTAATGCTCTTATTTTAAATGTCACGCATTTCACTTCCGGTGTAGTGTTTATTTTGTACGCCAGCTTGCGTGTTCTTTTTTGCACAGCCACTGAGGAGGGTGCATGCCATGAAACAGCTGAAAACACATGCAGCCGCCACAATCACGCGAACCGCCGCCGCCGCCACTAAGTTAGTGTCATGAGTCCCAAATTTCAGACGAGGCAGGAAAGAAGACATTTAGAGCTTTTAACGATGATTGAGCTGACGACGTGACGAGGCGGAACTTCCACGCCGACAGTCGGACCAAGCGAGCGCACCCACAACACCGGCTCAGGAACGAAGACACAGCTGCTTTCCAGGCGTTTCCTCTGGTTATCAGTGTTTCAAAACTGGACATTTTAACTATTTTGATCGCTGGAAGGAGCAATGGTGGCAGGTTGGAGAGATGGAGCCGAATTAAGCATTGAACTAATGGACGCTAAGATTTTTCCATTTAAATACGCGCGTTCCCTCGGTGGTTAAAGCGTGACTATAAAAAGTTGGATTTTTACTGTTGTCGCCATGGAGGAGCAGGAGAGGGAGATTTCCTACGCGGATCCCCCGTCGTCGGACAGCGAAGTTGTGGTCGTAGTGAATCCGAGTCGAGTGCGCCCTCCGCTGGGCGTGGTGCTCGCCACGGTGCTGTACTGCGCGGAGCTGCTCAACGCCGCCGTGCTGTGCGGCAGCTACCACCGCACGGACGACGACCACTGGCTGGGCTTCACCATCGCCTTCATTCTCTTGCCGGCGGTGCTCATCCAGATGACCCTCATCTTCATCCACCGGGACGTAGGCCGAGACCGGCCGCTGGTCCTTTTGCTGCACCTGCTACTCTTGGGGCCCATCATCAGGTAGGTTTCCAATACTTGGAAACAAAACAAAAACAAAATATACTGTGATCAAAGAATTTACAGGTTGCAACTTAACCGCTTGCGTACATCATGTGGAGCAATTCAAATGATCAATAATCTCATTTAAAAAAAAAAAATCAAATATAACATTTACTCACCAAAGATGCTGATTAGAAAATGTATTAATGTGTGCAGATAGGCACAGTTATGTTTGTAACAAGTTTTGCTCCGACCAACCAATCACAGATGGGAAATATCTTGCCTCTCTGAATTTGTTGCATCATTGTCATCATTGCTCCCTGGTTCATGGAGAGCTGTCCCTGGTTTTTTCCTCTCCCCAAGATCTTGGTCAATAGATCAACCAAGATCATTGCATCATCATCCATAGAGGTTGAAAAGAGTAATAAGCCTATTTGGCAAATTATGGAGTAGAATACAGATACAAGTGACCCAACCTACGAGTTTCCAAGATACGAGTCGTCATTTTGCCAATTGTTACCCCCCCCCCCCCTGCCCACCCCCACCCCCACCCACACACATACATTTTTGCAAACTTGATATACAAGCACTTCTCACAAATTTGACTCTTAAGTGTTGTGCATGGCTTAAATGCACACTCACATTTATGCAGTTAACACAAGATAAATTACCAAATCAAATCAAGTCTCCTTTGTCTCCCATTTCCACACTTTTTGACAATCCACTTCTCCCGTCTCCCTCGCACCATGTTTTCACGGTTCAATAAAACACTAAATTGTACATGATACTTCATGTGCAGCCTTACAACAGAACAATGCATCTTTGTTTATATAGCGCTTTCACAATGGCTTTTGCAATTATAATGTGCTCTAAGTCAAGTCCAGTTCATTTATATAGCTCTTTTAATGTGTTCAAAATTGACGTTTTTAATCGCGAAAAACTGTTTTGGAGATACAGTGGTACGATCAAATGATTACTGCACAACAAGAGTTGTATCTAAAAGTCTGCACTCACAAAGATAATAATCCCAATATAATGTAAGTATGTGTTTGGACTCTTCCATATTCTCCCATTGCAAACAGACTCACAGTCCAGATGGAATTAACAGAAGGCCTCACACTGAATAAAAAGTTCTCCCACACAATGATAAATTGGAACCATCGAAGCTGAACCCAATCTGTTGCATTATACGTACTGTTCAACCACCAACCAACGAAACATTGACAAATAAGTGAAATTGAATTAATCAAACTGTCCCCATCACAATGGGAAACATTTGGATAACCTTAACAAACGTAAAGCTAATGTAACCATTGCAATATTATTACCTCATTCACTGCCATGGACGTTGAAAATCATCAATCCAAACGTTGACTGCCCCAATTGAATTGACTTTTTACAGTGAGTAATCGATATTTTTAATGATCATATCCGGGCTCCGTCAAGTGAATATGAGACCGGCTGCCAATATACATCACTACTTTTATACAATACAACACAATACAATACATTTTTATTGATCTTTCAGCTTCAGTGTGTTGTCCACTTATTCGCTTCCAGAGTTGGTAGTGCTGGCAGATACTGTATAACTTAAACTATACTAAACAATAGGACTGTTGATTTTACTAATCAACTTTCAGAGCAAATCAACTAGCAAAACCTATCTATAGTAATCTGCACACAGTACTACTTTTAATAATCAACTCTGCTGACTGTGATGTATTTAACTGAGAGGTTTTCTATTTATTTCATTTTTGTTGTTGGATAAATATTGCTTCTGAATTGTGAAATTACATTTTCTATAGTATTGATGTTTCTATCACCATATGTGATAGGGATGAATGCACAGCCCACCACTGGGTTCAGTGCAATTGATTTTCTTTCTTTTTTTTTTTATATCCCCTCTCCTTGCAGTAGCTTTTAATGCCTTGCAAGCACACCGTTCTTCAAATTTATTACAGCTTGATTTTGGCCAATCCTTTCGCAGTGTCCTGTTCATGCAGTTGATCTTAAAGTTAAAAGGAGCGATCAGAGAAGTGTCTAGAAATAGCCCTGTGCACTTTTATTCTAGAGGTAATCGGGAAGATAACCTGTTTAGCAGCCATGGAGCGTGGGAGAGACTGTGGCACTCTCAAATTCACACCCCCTGCAAGAAACCCGTTCGACATTGGGAGCTTTGATTCACCAACCTCGACATTTACATGTGTGGAAGCAGTTGGGTTCATTAATCCGTTCTGATCTCATAAAACCACCACCCCGATTTTTTTCTATTGCATTCTACAGTATTGTATTGCTAGTACAGTATTACTTTATAAAAACATTCAACAATAACATGAAGAAGTGGAATGTAAAGCGTTAAAGAAGGTGGCAACGGTAGATGACCATTTAGCCCAACAGGCTCACAGTGTAGAGGTAATGAGTGCAAATCAGGGCTTTGGCCTTTCTGTGTAGAGATATTTTTTCTTCTCCCCTTGCTTACGTGTGGCTTCTCTGGCTGCTCCGAGTAACTCCCACGTTCCAAAAACACACATGGTAGGTTACTTGAAGACTCTAAAATTTAGAGTCTAAATTACCTAACCCTAACCCTTACCGACCTGTTTGGGGCCACCACCACCAAAGTATGCTTGTATCTCAAGTTTGAGCTCCCACGTTAAAGCCAGAAAAAAATGGTTTGTCAGAAAACTCATATTTCAAGGAACCATTGTATCCATCTTAGTAAGACGTTTTGGAAATGTACTGTGTATGCTTCCAATGCTTCCATTGTAACTTCTTGTAGGTATAAATGTCATCTGTCCCAAACCTTTTGGAATTTGCACCAAAGGGTGGGGATCGGTTTTTGAGTGCGTTAAAACTGAGCGCAAGAGAAACAGAGAAAACTCAAGGGATGGTATTTGTCAAGACATTAAGCAAACATACTCCAAGCCATTTTTCGGAACACCCATCAATTTCAGTTCCAAAGCACATAACCAGAAGCAGCTGTTATCTCTTATCTGCTCTATGCTCCCACTGCTCACACCAAGTAGTGCGCTCCCCACGTCAATGACTTAAATAGACAATGAGCATGTGACCACCTTTGAATATCACACTGAGCAGAATGAAAATGAAACAAAGGCCAGAAAGAGCACACACACACACTGGAGCACAGTAGCATTAGTCCTGCGTTGCACTTCCTCTGGGTTATCTCAACTCGATGTAAACACATTGCCTCTGCTGCCTGTTGGCTTCCTGTGCAACACTCAGGGAGGCTTTAATGGCTGAGCTCATGACCACGTAGTAAAACATCTTCTTTCTCAAACAACTGGAACGTTATGCCAGAAAAAAATAAAACCAACCTCACAACCTACGACATACTGATATGTCGATTTGTCCACTGGTTTGGGCTAAGTCTTGGTTCTTTCCTGAGTTCAATAGCATCAAGCAGCATATCATGCACTGTCTGCATGGTCACTCAAAGCCAATATAGTGCGTGGTCACTTGCAGCCAACATACCGGCACCTATGTGTGAATTCCATGGACAACGTCTCGTTTCTGTGGTTCAGTGAGGAGCACGGCGTCATCGTATCAATTTTGAATGTTTTTTTTTTTTTCCCCAACAGTCAGTAAAGTTGCCGATCTTGTCTCAACTTGTCTCTTCAAGTACATACTCAGCAAGACAAACAACATAATTACTCTGTCACTCGTCCCAACATGCGCGGCTTCTTGTGGTTGCCACACACCTGAATGTATACATGGTCTTGCCAGAGGCATGGCCGCTTGATTGTAGGCAGTCCCAAACAGGATGATCTCGCCGTCGAAAGAATTTCCTGAGCGAGATCGGTGTCACAGTTGCTCTGTGTTCCCGGCTTGAACCCCAGCAGACACGGCCGTAAAAGCAAGTCACCATATTGATTCCCTTGCCTAATTTATTCATCAATATTGCCCAGCTGGCTCCCAAGAGCTTTGGCCGGAGCACACAAATGCTCATATCAGTATGTGAGGGGGGATGGTGGTGATAAGAGTTTGCTGCCAGCTGACAACATTTGGGTCAAGGACCAGCGTGTCACGTTTACGCGGTGAAATTAGCAGCCGGTCAGCACCCTTGCGAAACATTCCAGCACAGTGACATGAAACGCCATGATTCACTGATTCATCTCTTTTTAGAATTGTGTGCACTCCTCCTACCCAGGAGCCTCGTGGAGGCTGCAAAACGAACAGTGTGCTGTTTGTCCTGCAACTTAACACAGAGAGCATTCACCTTGAAAAAGTTTACAGGACCACACCCTTGAAAGGTTCTGTTAAGCCTTTCAGCCCTCAGGGAAGGAAGCGTGTTTTCTTTCCTCAGGCTGCCCTCTGGTGGGGCCTCAGCTTTCCTTTTTGTATTTGTTCAATATTTATGAACTTAACCGTGTTTAGTTACGATAGAGTAAACACTCTTAGGATCTTTTAACCCTCAAGTCCATTTAATTAATAAGGAAATTTTTTAAATACATGTAGGGATTATCATCCATCAAGGGGAAATCCTCATTACACTGCAGCGTAGAATTTATGGACAAGATTAGGAATAGGGGAGCATATTACGTCCTCTTTTATTTTATTTTTTATTTTATTTTTTACAAATGACTTGCCATTAGTATTGAGTAAATCAAGTCTAGGTGTTTATACTGATGGTTGTAAGAATTTCTAAGCCAAATACACATGCAGTGATGTGGTTAACCTGAAGATGGCGCCAGTGTCTTGTTTTCCCAACTTCAAGAAACCAACATGCACTACAATTTCATTTATACAGTTTATCAGCAAATAAAAAGATTATTTGTGGGTAAGAACTCCTTTAAGTTGGAGTTTATGTCAGAACGTCAGTCCAGACTATGCTGTTATATTGCCAACATGACGAAGCAATTTTATTCATACACAATGTCGGGGTTGCTGGGGAAACGTGATGTTTTGCATTTTTACAAAATGGTTTTGAGAAATGCATGTTTGAAAAGTTAAGTTCTTATCCGTGAGATGTACCAAAGCGACTGAAAAAAATGTATATAATTAAAAAATATTTTCTCAATCTTTTCAAATCTTTTCATTGACTTCTAAATGAGGTGTGTCCAAACCCTCTGTAGCGTTATCAGGTTTCTTCTTGAAAGTAAGCTTTGTGCAGTTGTAAAGGAGTACTCCATGTTTGTCTTGCAGGTGTTTTGATGCCCTGATGGTGTACTTCAAAGCCGGCAGGAAGGAGGAGCCTTACGTGACCATCACCAGGAAGATTTACTTGAAGAGGGGCGAGGGCACGCGCACAGAGTGCGAAGTCAGCCGCTCCGAGCGCATGCTGGCCACGCACAGAAACGCCTTCAAGCGCACCACCGTCATCCAGGCCTTCCTGGGCTCCACTCCGCAGCTCACACTTCAGTTGTATGCCACTATCCAGGAGAAATACATCCTCCCCATCCGATGTAAGATCATTAAGGTTATTAAAGTTGGAACTCAAGTCATTAACTAACATGTTGGAATTTGGGTAGGCTTTCTCGTCACCTGTCCCTCCAGCTACAGGTAAACGTCTATACAGAACATTGTGACAAATGACCACTTTTTTCTGAGAACATCGTATTTGAAATCTTGCAATACTGTTTTAATGCATTTTAGGTTCCCCTGATATTTCATCCCAAAATTCAATATTAGGCCTGTCTTGATAATTACTACCATAAATGGATTTATGATACAAAATGGACACCATAGTTTTAGCTGACTCTCTCAGTGGTCATTTACACGTGTGTTGTTAATGTTATTGTCATCAACATTCAGTCAGCTAACAGCTATTGTCAAACTACGGCAATCTTTCATTGCTTTTTTATGCATTTGTGTCTGAGTTTTTGCGTGAATGTTGGCAGAAGCCACATTCCGCTTAGCCAGCTCTTACCCATCAGCTGCTCCCAGAGTCCCGCAGGCCAAAAAGGTCCTGGACTCAGCTTGACGGCACCCCTTTACTGCCCGTGTCCACCAGCGGGTTTGGGGATTGCCGCTGCGACAGACACCGACCACCTTAGGGCCACCGCTCCGCCTCATCAGTGGCGCAGAACACGGTCCACTCAATTTTAATGTCCCCCGAGATGTGGGCAAAATCTGCCATAATTGAGAGTAGAAAGATTCTGCCAGGCGTTGCCAGCAAACCCTCACACCTTTGGGTCTGCTAGCTCAGACCGGCATCTTGCCCCATCATTGAAGTCAACGCACTAGGTGATGATCAATTGACCTGCTCTGTCCTTCCCAGACTGTCCAAAATATGGAGAAGCAAATCCAATGACACAACCACAAAGTCGATCAGAGAACTGAGGATTAGTGTCCTGGTGCACATATGGACACCCTTATGCTTGAACATTGTGTTGGTTATTGACCATCTGTGATGAGCAAACATGTCCAATATCAGAACACTACTTGGGAGTCCCCTCAATCACAGAAATAAGAGGACGAATAGTCCAGTTTGTGCAGAAGACCGTGTTTACCCACATGCATGAAAGAGGAAGTGTGTGCCAATTAAATGATGTCATGACTCGGGCAAGAGTTCACCAAGTTGTTGTGAAAGCTTAGTATTTTCTTGTTGAGTCTTTTTTAGTTGTTGTGAATTCTCGGTTAGACGTGACGCACTGTAACTTGTAAGACTTTGTCAGCATATTTTGTTGTGAAAGCCTGACTTGTCAAGTGACTTGTTACTCGTTCAACTTGAAGGTTGAGAGATGTTGTTTACATACGACAACTCCCCCGCCACAGAGACGGCGCTAATTGACGGCCAGCTTAGCGTGCTGGAGTTTTTCGTCCCACCGTGGCTCGAGATATGAGGAGCTGCTGAGTATGTCAAACTTTTAAGCAGCACAACAATGTCAATTTGAGCTGCTAAATTATCTTCTTGGCATGTCGTATTTTTAAATCAGGCTCAGAGTGATTACAAGGAATGATTCCAAAATGCCACATCCTTACTTATTTTAGCCTCTTTTCGCTAAAATTGGCGAAAAAAATATATCCAATCCTATTTTTGTTAATTCGTCAAATAAAATTGTTTAGTTGGCTAAATAATGATAAAATGGAAAGAGGTTAGTAAAATAAAAAAATGCACATGGTTTGGGTTAATAGGGCTTGATAAGGCTTTTGACCGAGACATACTTTATGAGGAAGATGTGCTCTGCGATTAACACAATCTTTTCTTTTTGCAGTGACTTTGATGATCATTACCAAGATCTCCATCATATACGGGGCCCTGGTGTGCAGCGTCCTGGCCATCCAGATCCGTTATGACGACTACAAGGTGCGCTTCCGCCCATCCGCCTACCTGTGCATGATCCTGTGGCGGGGCCTGGAGATCACCACACGCATCACCGCCCTGGTTCTCATGAGCACGGCACTCACCCACTGGGTGATCCTAGTGGGCATGGCCAACCTGCTCTTCTTCTTCTTCCTGCCCTGGGCCGAGTTCTGGGCCAAGAAGGGCTCACTGGCCAAGGATGTGGAGAAGAACTTCTCCAAGCTGGGCACAGTGATAGTGCTGTGCTTGTTCACGCTCCTCTACGCATGCATCAACGTCTTCTGCTGGTCGGCTGTGCAGCTGGACCTCAGCCATGGAGAGCTCATTGACCGCAGGCAGCGCTGGGGCCGGCTAGCCATTTATTACAGTGCCCGCTTTGTTGAGAACCTGCTCCTCATCACACTGTGGTACTTCTTCAAGTCAGACTTCTACGAATATGTGTGTGCGCCGCTGCTCGCCGTCCAGCTGCTCATCTGCTACAGCCTGGCTGTGCTCTTCATGCTGCTCTTCTATCAGTTCTTCCACCCGTGCCGCAGCCTCTTCCGGCACAACATCCACGACTGCCTGCGTTGCATCTTTTGCCGTCGAGGAGCAGGCCAGGGTGCAAGCCAGGCGAGGAAGATGGCCCCGTCCTACTCCACGGCCGCCACCATGGTGCTGATGCCCGACGAGCCCCGTGAGCTGCTGGACCCGCGAAACCTCAACAGCGACACGGAGCAGCAGGAGACGGCCATCCTGGATGACATCACGGAATATGCCTGAGATCACAATCGTAGGAGCACCCGCTCCGCTAGTGGCAATGATTTCCAACCCGCTTCATTGGAGAGCCGTGATAGCTCATTAGGCGCGCTGCAACAATTGATTCCATTTCACTCAAATGCTCTGGAAATGACCACAAATCATGTCTTTGTTCATCTATGACAGTGACATAAAGTGAGTGAGGGTGGTGCAACAAACAATACAGTGATCGTTCATACAGTGGTGCCTTGAGGTACGCATGTAATTTATTATGACCAGGCTCATAACTCAACTGTAACATAAATATTTTTTCCCCCATTGAAAGGAAAGAAATTCCCATTAATTTGTTCCATCTTCCCCAAAATAAACCCAGATTTTGTAATCTAACTTTTAAGGAGAAAAATGCTATTACAATACTTTATATATATATTAATTAGATACAATGAAACCAGCAGACAGACAGACAGATCCCGTACATGGACGACTGGGTTGTGTGAATGTCTACATGTGTTGCTGTACTGTTTGTGTTCAAATATCAGTTTCTTGCTTATATTTCCCATTGAGATTAGCCTAATCTGAGAGTGGCATTAGTTTGAAACCTTTTTTTTTTTGAAAATTGTGGACCATTAGCCAAAGTGCTACTAATTGTGCAGTGAGCTACGACACATGCTATGTATCAAGTTGCTGCTCACAAGTCAGTCAAAAATTCGATTAAGTCCCTTGTAAATCAAGGCAACACGGTACTGTTGTTTTAGTCACGATTAGACTAACATTTAAGCAATATTAAGAGCCAACGTTCAATTACTGTACTGGTTTATTCCAATAAATTCCCAGTAAGGCCCGTGAAAGGTACATGCAGCGGAAACGCTTAACATCTTCCGCTAACGACCCATGTTTAGCGCCTCCCCATCATATAAAGCTTGTTCTCTGTTAGTATCTATCACTTAAAATTATGTCCTAAAGGTAATTTGGCTGGATTGGATTTGATCATTTAACATTGCTTTGGCGCCATCTTGTGGCACCTCTTGTCATACATGCAAATGTTAAACTCATGATCTCAATCTGTATTGGATTGGTAAAACCAGTCCGCTTAGTTCAACACCAGCTATTTTTGAATGGCAACCGGTGGATATAAAGGTTTGTTGGACTTTTGACCAACTCGCAGAAAAGTATTTGATTCTTTGGTCACTTAACGTTGCTGGCATAGATAGATGGTGATGCTATATTAATGCGAATAATGGAAAATATATTTGTAGTAAATTAATGATATGAATTAAAATGTTCGGACCATTTGAGTGAAACTTCTCCCAACACACTTGTGTGCCTTGGCACAGTAGTTGGGAATCACTGAATCAAACCTAGGGAAAAATGCTCAGTGGCAAGTATGTAGTACAAATGTAATAATGTGGTCATTACTGTCGTAGCATACTGAGAGCTGTTTCTAATATTTTGAACCAAAATGACATCATTCATTAACTCCCATTTTGTTCAAGTCATATTTAGATGTATATATTTTTAAAGGACTCATTATACACTACTGCACTCGGGCCAATTTGTTTACCTTAAATGTTGTGTTATAGTCACAAATGAAATGTTTAATAGACTGATACCACTGTGTTGCACTGGATAGGTGTTTCTCGTACATCACTAAATTAGCATATTGTAGAAAGGTATCATAGTAGATTAAATAAAACAGTGAAGGTTTTTTGTATGGAGTCATAAAATGTATAAAAAAAATACAATTATGAAGGCAAATTTCTACCTAATTTGTACATTAGTGATAATGCTAATGGTTACTTATTTCATATTTGGGGGTTTGATGAGCTCTCATCTGTAATCCAAATTCTAAATGATAAAAAGATGGTGTAATGTGGGTGGGAATTGTACTATTTTGACCCTCTTTGTGTAGCTGCCAAAATACTCGGAACAGCTCTGTGTGATGCAGCGCAAGATACCACAACCACAATATTGTTACTTTACATCTTGTTACTTGACGTCAAAAGTGAGCATTTTTATCTGTGTAACTTTTTTTATTATACAGATGTACCTATCCAAAATCACAAATCAGTGAACTATTTGTGTTGCCTTTCCCACTGAAGTAGATTTTGCAAGAATGTACACTACACGGGACAAAGAATGCTTTCAGAGTGGACCGCGACCAAAGCAGGTGTGCGGGGGATTGTGCGCCAAAAAGTGCAGCTCAGTTGCATTGCACAAACTCTGTAAGAAGTCAGATTCTAAGGAATTAACCTTTCTTGCCTGCTTGTCAAACTGCTTGGACCGGCTGCGACGCATGCCTCGCTTTGTTAAAAACTGGTTTATTGTTCGGGCAAAAGTGACAGCAAGATCTGTGGGAAACAAAAGTTGAGTTAAAGAAGCAAACACTCTGAAAACAATCATGATTGATGAGCAGAATAGCAAGAAAATACACTACTTGCAAAAGGTTTGGGATGTTTGGATTCAAGGTGAACATTTCAGAGGCACAACAACAATTGATGGGAGACCCGCAAAGGTTCCCTCAGAAAGTTACAAAAGAGAGATCGGAAGACAAGATGAAAATTCTCATCAATTAAACACCATTTGAGAAAATTTGACCTTTAGCTGCTTGTTTAAAAAAAAAAAAAAAAAAACAGCAAAGTCTGAAAAAAGACCTGAAGCATAAAATTGTTAGACTTCCAAAGACTTAGAAAAGGTCAACTTTAGTTGACCTCTTAAAGGTTAGATTGAGTTTTAGGTCCATTGTAAATCTTCACTCCAGAAAGTCAAGTATCATTAACATTTTGTGAGTAGTGTAGACTGAATGTCAATCAGGTCGAAAAAGATAATCATCTTAAAAGGTAATTATCATGGTTTTGTAATGACATGTCCACTTGTCACAATGTAGAACAATGTTAATGTGACCTTTCTGCCACTGAATGAGCTTCTATTTTAATTTCTCACCATTTTACCGATAAATGTTTATGGAATTTTTTTGCATCCAGTGCCTTGACTACTATTGTTGACTTGAAACCTTAATAAAATAAACCGTCTATATTTAAAACAAGTTGCTTCGAGTATAAAATCCTGTTGACGTGACTTTTCAGCAGCTATTTTTAAACATCTTCATTAAGGTTTCTTACACGTCCTCATTTTTCCGCTGTCAGACTTCCTGTCTTATCGGAATGCAGTCCTTCAGCTCCTGAAGGAAATACTGCACCTTTTAAGTTTCCTCAATTCCACTCTGCCTTTTCTGTGTGAGTGTTTTACTTCCTTGTATTTCGGATCACTGGCACTTGGGGGAGGAGCCTGCAGCCTTTAAAAGTCGAGCGGTGTCACGTCTGATGTGATCCCACTGCAGGTGTTCAACATGGCCAACTGGATTATTAACAATGGCGTTACTTGTGTCACACTGGTGAGCTCCTTCATATTTGCACTACAAATGACATAAATGAGCATGTTTGACCAGTTTGGGTTTTTTTTTGTTGCAGGTGGTGTGGATGGGCATCAACTTATTCCTCTTTGTCTGGTTTTATCTTTTCTATGACTTGGGAGATCAGTTCTTTTACACGCGCCATCTCTTAGGGGTGAGAACTTCCCAAAGAAATTGTAATTCCTCATATTCTCCCAAGTCCCTGAGAGTTTGTCTCATGACGTTTTATTTTTTGTGGGTCACCGCAGTCGGCTTTGGCCTGGGCCAGGGCCCCCGCTGCCGTGCTCAACTTCAACTGTCTGCTGATCCTCCTTCCTGTGTGTCGTAACCTGCTGTCCCTCATACGTGGCTCCCTCGTGGTAAGATGCACATCTTATATACCAGTTGTTTTGTTTGTTGAGCCCTATAGATGCCACTCTCTGTTCGTCATAGGGCTAGCAAAAGTGCCACCTAGAGGAATAAAAAAAAAAATACAACTGGTTCATGAAGCAAATTTGAAGCTTCATTTTCTAGTCACAAATTTTTAATGTGTGTCATCCATCACTCATGCTTGCCCTAAAATTAGGGTTGGACATTCAATTTTATGATTGAAGTTTTGTGATTATTTCATTGCTGTACATTATTCATTTTAAAGCTAAAATGAAATATTTGGTTTCTTTTTTCTCATTCAGTGTTGCAGTCGTAGCTTGAGGAAGCAGCTGGACAAAAATCTTGACTTCCACAAGTTGGTGGCTTACACAATTGCTCTGATGACAGGTGAGCTTGTCGGGCAGGTAAAAACCCAAGATGTATTGATAACAGATGATTAGGTTATGGGAAACGGGACTTAGTGTGTCATCGGGTCATCAGGCGTGTCCATTATCTCTTTTGCTTTATCAAGGAAGTGCACAACTGATGAAGGACTGATATTTTAGGAAGTATAAATCGTAAAAAGCTGTATGCAAATGAGTTTATAACTGATTCATTTTTTTTAGCTCTAAAAATGATGAAATCTGATAATATGAGTCCTATTACACAGTGATGGTCGGACAGGACAGAGGTGAATGACCATTTAAAATATTGACCCAAGGTGATTCTACTCATCAAGCGTGACTGCTCAAATGCTTTTAACCTGATGATGTACGTATTACATAATCAAACTTGTGGTCATACACTGCAAAAAACTGGGCTTAATACTTGGTACCTCAAAACAAGTGTGTGCTGTTGTTTGTCATAATCGAACCATCTGGCTTCTCTGTGTGGTGCCCCGACAGCCGTTCACATCATCGCTCATCTTCTGAACGTAGAGTGGTACAACAACAGTAGACAAGGCGTTTACGACGAGCTCAGCACGGCGCTGTCCAATCTGGAAGACTCCAGAAACACCACCTACCTCAACCCCATTCGCATAAGAAGCCTCGTGAGTCACACTCTACATTGCTTTTTGCATTAGTTTTTTTTAATAATGATTAGATTCTTTTCTTGCTGAGTGGTTTAAGGGTCTAAATATGTTTTCGTGGCCGGTACAGCAAATTAACGAAAACGAGATTCAGAAAAGTGTGAAATTAAAATTAGGTGTGTTCATGCGTAAAATCGAATTTAAAATAATGACATGTAAAATATTTTTAAATTCAATGTTTTTAAATAAAGAAATAAAATAAAATAAATACTATTTGGTATTTTCTTGAATTTGTACTAAATATTATTTAAACTAAACAATAAAAATCCAGATAAATAGTCGATTATATATTGGTGATTTTTTTTATTGTTTATGTATTAAGTTTAAATCTTCAAAATAAAAACGTCATATTTTAAATATAAACACCCATGCTTAAAATAAATAAATACTGACATAAAATGCATTTTTAATTATCTTGTACTGTGTGTAATTGTATGATTATTTATTTGTATTTATTTATACATTATACATTTATATATTTTTTCAAAATATGTTGTGAACAATTTATTTGTTTGGGAGCCAAATAAGAAACATATATATATATATATATATTGCTGTTGGCTCGTTTACGGGCGTTCCTAATGAAGTTGTGTTTGTGTGTCAGGATCTACAGCAAATTCCCACTTATTTTGTGTTCACCACCATTGCCGGCATCACGGGGGTCATCATCACCCTGGCCCTCATCCTCATCATCACCTCTTCCATGGAGGTCATCCGCCGCAGCTACTTTGAGGTCTTCTGGTACACGCACCACCTCTTCATCATCTTCTTCGCCGGCCTTGTCATTCATGGTGCCGGGTAGGTGAACACCCGCTGTGCCCTCCCTTCTTCTCTATCTTCTGTCTCGTTTGCCAATAACTCTTTGTGTGTCCTCTTCAGGCGCATTGTCAGGAGTCAGCAAGACAGCCCACCGCACAACTTTACCATTTGCAAAGACCGCAGCGCCGATTGGGGGCGAATTCCCGAGTGCCCAGTACCACAGTTTGCAGGGGGCTTTCCGCAGGTTGGTCTCTTGATTTGGAGAACTTTGTGAGAACAGTGTGAGGGGTGACTGTCTAATGAACTACACTCACAACATGTTAGGGATGAAGCAGCTGAACTTTATAGGGTCAGTCAGAGACACTTTAAATTTTGCTCAGCAGACTCCCATTTGTCAAGATGTTGAATGGCTTCACTTATTTGTAGCCACTGCTAAGGTGACGCGTCGATGATTAATCACTACATTGGTGGTATGTTTTCCAGTTGTCAAATTGCTCCAAATACAAACTTGTTCACTGACTGTATTTTTTTCCTTTGACTTACAAGTGTAAACTTGAGACGTGATGTGGCAGTGACAATAAGCAGCAATTAGGCAAATTGTGTACAATCTATCAAAAAAGACGTTTCAAGCTGTAATGCTACTCCCGGTTTGTTCAAACTCAATCTAAAAATAGGATTGCACGTTGTGTATAAAACCACCAGTGGTTGTTTGCCTTAAGAAAGGCCGCTTAGCTTACTGCTAACTAAAATGCAAAACACCATTGGCATGCTAATAGTTAGCATCGATAGTAGAAGCAACATATCGTTGAACACGAACGGTGGTGCGACTCCGATTGACAGAAAATATAAGGAGGGGTGCACAGCAACAACATTTTGCGGAGGTGTTTGTGAAGTGCTATTTTTTTTCCCCAAGCCACCAACCTCATGGATGAACTTAGACTAGCTGCACATCTGGACAAGATTCATCATTAATAAAAGTAGAAAAGACATTTTCATATAACTGAATAACGTTTTGATTTTCTTACCCAATTATTTTTTATTTCCTAATTACATTGGCATAGCAGGGATATACAATGGCAGCTTATTAAAGCAATTTAAAACAATATAATAACAATGCTCCTCTTATTTCCCCCAGACATGGATGTGGGTGATCGGGCCAATGATCCTGTACCTGTGTGAGAGGCTGTTGCGTTTAGTCCGATACTTGCAGACAGTCCGATACCGAAAGGTAATGCTTGAAGTTTCCACCGAGCAATTTTGGTCCAGCTCACCTTTTATTGTTCTTTTTTTTTTTTTTTTTTACCTAGATCGTAATGCATCCGTCGAAGGTGCTGGAGTTGCAGCTAGTCAAGAGCGGCTTCAAAATGGACGTGGGCCAGTACGTGTTCCTCAACTGCCCGGCCATCTCTCAGCTGGAGTGGCATCCGTTCACCATGACCTCGGCCCCCGAGGAGGACTTCTTCAGCGTGCATATCCGTTCGGCCGGAGACTGGACCGAAAAACTCATCAGCATCATGCAGCAGCTGCCCGAGGGCGGGCAAGGGCCCAAGTCAGTTCATTTCAAATGTTTTGTGCCAGTGCTAACTGAGCCTCCAACTAGTTACTAATGTGGAGAAATGCAATTTGTGCTAATGCTGCATTGCATCAGCCGTATTTATCTTACTACCGAGAGAAAGAGTTGTTCACGTTAATTGATATTTTGTCCAAGCCAATTTTATTTGAACAGTAGTCTCAAATATTGTGTCTGATTGCTGAAATGAGCAAATTCCGGCTCAAAATATTTACCCATACCGAGACAATTAATTGTGTTAGTGCTGAGAGACAAGCGTTATTGCAAATCAAAAATGATTGTGATTATGTGAATGCGAGGCAAGAATTTAGCATTCGACTGTATTACTATTTTGTGTCTAAAATCTTTAGTTTGTAAATACTGAAATATAAGCATTCACAAGATGAGATAATACTGACAAATGAGATTGCTATTGTGTTTACTTTGCAGTGGTGTGGAACCTTCACTGCATCCTACAAGGAACTGTCTAAAATGTAGCATAATTAGAGGGTCAAAATTCAGTGCTCCCGAGATACGAGTTGAATATATTCTGTGACCGTGCTTGTAAATCAAAACGTGTCACAAATAATTTTTCCTTCTTGAAATAAATGTGACTACAAATTATTTGTGCCGCCCTGCTACCAAAAACAATTTACTTTTTAACAAAGAGAATAGCACTTGATTGTATTGTACTTTAGAATTAGAATGTGTGGGCAGAGTAATTCACAGTGTTGTACGATAAATTGAATTGCAGCGTTAAATCATGATGCACAAACTGTTTAATTCTTCACATTTTAGTGTTATCACAACTTGAAAAGTGTGGTCACGAGTATCTCAAGGCACCATTTAGTAGTAGCGGCATTTATTGGCTTTGTAGGGCGAAATTGGATCTTGACATTGGCGCGTTTTTTTTTTTTTTGTTGCCCCTATCAGAATGGGTGTGGACGGGCCCTTCGGTACGGCCAGTGAGGACGTGTTCGACTACGAGGTGGCCATGCTGGTGGGCGCGGGAATCGGCGTCACCCCCTTCGCTTCCATCCTCAAGTCCATCTGGTACAAATTCAAGGAGTCCAACCCAGTTCTGCGCACGCGAAAGGTAACTCACAACCACAACACAATGTTGCTCGTTTTTGCTTTTTTGTCGTTATGCAGAATGACATCTTTTGTCTGCGCTTTGATTTTGAAACGGAATGTTTTGACACGTCTGAATCGTGGCTGCTTTCAACAGAGGTAAAAAAGAAAGAAAACATTCTGTCAAATGTCAAACTCCATTTAAATTATTTGCCCACAACCCTGCTACATGAGGCATTGAGATATCAGATTAATGGCATTTCCATTCTTCTCAAGATGATTTGCAATATGACTGTTTTGACTTACGAGCGTGGTCACAGAACAAATTAAGGTGTATCTCAAGGCACATACATTGTCCATGTTTAGATTTAGTTCTCCATGTTTTGAATGCTGACAATACATATCACACAAATCTATCATTGCCTGTTGATCCTTTTTTGTTCAGGCTGAGTTGCTTAGTCCCATGCTGACATTTTCATTTGTCTAAATGAAGCAAAGTGCCCACATGAGCACACCTTGGTCCTCATTAAGTCATTACAACAAGCGCCTCATTGTTGTTTATTCCTCCCTTACTTCCTGGTTACAGATCTACTTTTATTGGCTGTGCCGAGAGACAAATGCCTTCGAGTGGTTTGCTGACCTGCTACAGCACCAAGAGACGGAGATGGAGGAGAGGGGCATTGGAGATTTTCTCACCTACAAGCTCTTTCTGACCGGATGGGATCAGAGTCATGTATGTGCTTGTCAAAGTGAAAACTGTTTGTGCCTGTGGATGATTTTTATTTGCACTTTGAAGCCATCAATTGAACTAAAGTCAGCCCACTCTAGTGGAATATTATCTTGCGTGCTCATGTAATCTCTTTCTGTTTCCACAAGGCCAATCACGCCATGGTGCACTTTGACGAGGAGACCGACGTGGTCACTGGACTCCGACAGAAAACTCACTATGGAAGACCCAACTGGGATAAGGAGTTTGAACAAGTCCGCAAAGAGAACCCCTCGTAAGACATTCATTTATCTTGGCCCTCTGAATCACCAAACAAAATCATGCATTGCCTACAATGTTCCGTCTTTTGCGTTTCATCTTCAGGGCCGTGGTGGGAACATTTTTGTGTGGCCCGTTGGCTTTGGCCAAGGTCTTGGCAAAGAAATGCGCCAAATACTCAGACGTGGACCCGCGCAAGACAAAGTTCTATTTCAACAAGGAGAACTTTTAAGATGGAGAAAAACAGAAGCAGCGATTTCCTTGAAGCAAGACCTGTTGGGGAATGTTGCTCATTGCTAATTAAGGCAGACTCACCCACGTGTCGAAAGCACACACGCAAAAAAAACCCAACAACCTTTCATGACAATGCTGGGCATGTTGCTCCACTGGTCTATTCTCTCTTTACCACTTGGTTTTGATTGTTTATGTAAATATACTTAAAGAACAGGGTTTTCTTTATCAAATGAGCGCGCGTTTCTTACAAAAGTCAGAAAATTGTGTGTGAAGTCAAAGCCAGAAGTTGCAGTTTTAGTTGTAATAGTAACAGGATAAAGTCACCCTGTTGCAAGCAATAAAAATAGTCAACATTTTAAAACAACATAACCATGTCATCAGGGAAAGGTCTTCATTTTTAATGTAATACAATTGTACTTGAGAAAAACAATCAGAATTTTAAGACGAGAATGTTTTAAATGATAAATTCTTTACTATTACGAAAAAAGTAGTATTTCTAAAATATAATGAGGCAGGTGTCAAATTATTGGGAAAATCTAAATTTAAAAGATAGGAGGGAAAAAAAGTTGGATATTTAAAACAATAGTCACAATATTCCGTAAAAGATGATTAGTATAGTCCCAATTTTACAAGAAAGGTCCATTTAAAAAGTATAACAACTTAAGAAGATACACTGAGAAAGTTGTCATTTAAAGAGGAGTCAGAATATTACATATCAGTGGCAATTTAAAAAATAGTGCTATTTAAAATAAAAAAGTATTGAAAATGATATACAATCAGAAAAAAGTCAAATAAAACAGTCGCAATATTACTAGGGGGAAAAAAGCAATTTTATAGAGTAGTTCCCAAAAAAACAAACGTAACGCTAACACAAAAAATATATTTTGGCTGTGCCGCTTCATTGAACAGTAAAATAACAACCTCTAATGAATTGCCCCAAAAGCCGTTTGGGGGCCTGAGCTTTGTGCGCTTTCACACCAGAATTTGAAGTAGTTACTTTTTGATTGTGTCATGGATGTTGCATCAAAGTACAATACCTCTGTATCTTTTGCCAAATTTTCTACTTTAGCATTTTGTCATATGTTCAATGTCATGTAAAGGTAAACTTAGGCACTTTGTTTTTGTAAATATGAAGAGCACTGATTTCTAATAAGTTTTTAATTCATGATTGGACACTGGTGGTTCCTGCCAGATAAAACCAATGATTCACTGTTGCGTGCTGTCAAATGAGTTTTGTACAGTTCTGAGACGGAAGTAGTGCACCGGGAAAAAGAAGGCATCATATGGCATGCGGTTAATGATCTACTGAAGTCAAGAACTCAAGTTCTATTATTGTGTCTTTATGCTTCTGTTAAATAAAGAAGTGCTCATGTTTTAAGTAGCTTTGTTTTATTGATGAAAAGTTGGGGGGAAAACAAAGGATGATGTGCTAATATTTGTGGTCACACATTTTGGGCTGGACGTCATCAAAAAAACAAAAGACATGAGAAAAACTTTAACTATACAACCATCTAAACTAATGAGACAGGTGGAGGTCAGACTCCAAGTTCTAAAAGAAGAAGAAAGTCAAAACATTATAATAGATCATTAAACACAGAAAAATACAGAAGTGTGAAGACGCCAATGTGGAGTAAACATTTTTCTGAGACTGGCAAATTTGTACTTTGTACAATCCTTGTACATGCAAGAGCTTTTGCTTTAAGCACTTGGCCTACATGAAACCAATATGTTCAAAAATAAAGTAAAATTATTTATTCGTATGGATTTATTATGGCTGCAACACATGATACTTGTTCGGCATTTCCCCCCATAACGCATTAGGAAAAAAACATGCTGAACGAAAATTATGCAATGCGGTCACAAAAAAACATCAAATTATGAATAAACAATTTTAAGTTATTTTTTGAACATATTGGTATATTGTGGGCAAAATACTGATAACACAATAAAATGTTGTCAGTGAATATAGCACGCATATCAAGGTGCCAGGTGCAGCGCTTACCTGCCCCCTTACGCACCGCAGATGGCAATCAAGGGGCGCCGGTGGTTTTCTGGATCTGTTCTTTGAGGATGAGGATGCTCTGCCTCTGTTCGGGGGGGAGCATGGCGATCTGTTCCGGCGTCAGCTGGAGAACTTGCATGATCAAGGCAGCCTGAAAATGGGGGCGCAAAGCAGATCTATAACAATATGGCAGCACAATGCGCTCGATAGGCAAGTGCTTTTAAAACTTGGAAAAGCTCCACGCCAGCTTTCCAGTTTCTATATTAGTATGACCTAAGAAAAAGAAGATGGAAGAATAACACACGAGTGTAAATTACAGGGAACAACTGTTTCTTTGAGCCAGTGGCGGACTAGCAACACTACCACCTGGGACTCATTTTGCGCCCGCAAGATCACCCCAATGTAACGCCCACCTTCTCCTGGTCTTGTGTGGAAACTTGGTTTTGAGCCGGACTGAAGCCGCCACCTCCTGCTCCCGAAGGAGGAACTCCCGAAATTACGGGACCCTGTGGAGACAACCAAGGTAGACATTTGCAGTGTTGATCAGCCGTGTAATGATTAGCCAGGCTGGACAGACGGCTCATTGGGGAGGTCAACTAACCACATGAAACACGAATTACCTTGTTCGTGGCACTATCAACCACAGTACAATCCAAGCATGCAACAACCCGCATACATATACTGCGTACGATTTAGATAACGTTCGTGCTATTTGACTGTTGACGCTTGACCGCCAAGGAGCATTGATGATTTCTTGCGCCTGTGATAAGCAACATTTTTCACAGCCCTGTTGGTTCAGCGATGTTGAACAGTCGGCTTTGGTACGGACGGACGGATGGATGGATGGAGGAGCTGAAGATGAGGAGAGAGGAGCATCGTGTACCTACAACTGTAGTTGGTGTTTGAAACTGAAGCGGCTATAAATGTGGCCTTAGTCTCTGTATTCGTCAATGAACGCTACAGACGATTATTTACTTTTCAACTCTTGCTTGCAATCCTCACAATGGTTTTGGGATGTGCTGGAGCCTATCCCAGCTGTCTAATGGCCGTGGGTGGTACAATTGATGAATAACTATTTTTCTAATATTATAAAACAAAATAGGACAGTGTCATTATAATTGTTGGCTGGCTGGACATGTTCAGTGTTCATGTCATGTTATCTCAATGAGCTAACAATTTAGACTGAGCCTTAAAGCTGATCACAATACAAGATGACTTTAGTAGGGAACCACACAAAAAAGAAGCAAAAGGACAGAAAGGAACAGACGCTTACCGGCCGTGCCGGCAGGGGTGCGTTGGGGCCCATGTTGTGGGGGATGGGGCCTTGCATTGCTCCCGCCATGGGAACTCTCTGGCCTGCCACGGGGCCGCGGGCGTCCATCGCTCTGGGATCGCGGCCTATCCGAATTTGCCGAAACACAAAAACACATAATGAATGCAAATAATGCTGTGCGACCAAACAAGCCATTATTGGCAGGCTTTTGTAACAGACTTTGAATGCTACTACTTAGGTGTGAACACAAGATACGAGCAATAAATGGGTTTCCTTATGTGTAGTGTGAAAAGTTTTATTTAGCCAAAAGCAATGCCATCCTCATGCAGCATTTAGATGTCATCTATGTTGAAGTAAGTTGAGAAGTTTTATTAAAAGGTAGGACAATCTATGCCAAGTATTGTGCAAAACTTGAGATTCCTTTCTTCTTATTAATTTTCAATATACTATGTGTGGGGGAGGAAAAGGTATTTGTCCTAAAGGATTGTTATGAGCGGACTTTTGAGGGAATAAATCCCTTCAATCCATTTAGCAGTAAGGCTTTTGCAAGTAATGAGCTGTGAATACTCTCAAATGCAACACAGACACTTCGGCTGACCTCTGGCTTCCATCGGCAGTCCTCGCTGCTCCATCATCGGAGGCCCTCTAGGGTCACCCATCATATTGCGTGGTTCGCCCATTGGCGGCCCTCTCATGTCTATCGGTGGCCCTCGCATATCCGGCGGTGGTCCGCCTCCCATTGGGCCCATGTGCACCGGAGGTGGGGCATGGGGCGGAGGCGCTCCCATGTAGCCTCGGCTAAATGTGTGATAAGTGTTGATACTGATGAAAAAAAACTGCGAAAAAAAACTGGAAGTCTGATCAGTGAAAGACTCAGGGTGAGCAACTCATACAAACTACAGTAGAACCTCAGATCTCAACGCAAATTCGTTCCAGAAGGATTGTTGAGGAGCTCACTGTACTGCTTGCCTATCGCGCCTGCATACTCACTTGGGGTCAATGGTGTCGCCTGTGACCGACAGCAGGCTGCCTCCTCGCGGATCATTGGGTCCGTCACCCAGAAGGCCTCTGGGGGGGATGCCGCCTCCTCCTTGGGAAGAAAACAACCACATGAAAAATAAGCATAAAAAACATGACGACACTGGCTGGACAACAGGAGTCACCACCACGTAAAAAAAAAAAAAACTGCGTGGATAAGCAATGTTATATTGAGTTCATACAGCACTCGTAAGACAAGCTGGTGCTGGCAAGCCTAAATGAATATAGAATTAGATAAATAAAATAAATACATTTTGAAAGGCTCAGTTCTTGAAAAAACCCTAAGACTTGTCATTTGTTTTTAAAAGGACCATTTACTTGATGTGGAAAAGCAGACTTTCCAGACTTGCATACACAAAAATGTTTATTTCTTCAACTTTAATTTGCTCCGTAGTTGAAACGAGAACTAAAGATCCAGGTAAATCACATGTAACAATGTAGGGCTGTTTGATTCGTCGTTTTGATTGATCAATTCATGCTTGTTGAGTTTTGAAAAAATGGTTTATTTTATAGCTAGTTTTTGGTGACTTTTGCAATTTATAGCATACGTCGGCTGACGTGTGCTGCTTGCACTAACAAACAGATGTGAACAGAGTGGAGAGAATTGACCAAAAGCAGTCAGCCTTGCCAAATTAGCGACTTTTGCGTTTGTTTTATTTACCAACTTATAGGAACATTTTTTAAGTGACTAACGACCGGTTCTTACTAAGAAAGACAAAATGAACTGAATCATTTTTTAATTGTTTTCTGTATAACAAGAGAGGACCCTGGTGGAAGGCAATCATTGAGTCAAGCGCGTCGAAGACGCCCAAAAACAAAGCAAAGGCAGTCATGTTGCAAAGATTGGACTTGAGGTGTGTTTCCAAGCCGCAAATATTTTGTCTAGGTCGTCTTGCCTCACCTGTTTGACTCCAGATGAGAAAAGAGCTCGCGAGACTAGTTATGGGTGCAAAAATATGAACCAGCAGAAGAGCCATTCAGTTTGAGTGTTCATTTCATAGGTAAATTGTTCACTTTTTTAAAAATGTTATTTTATTTAGACAAGGATATTATGTTACAGCGTGCAAGCTCTGCATTGCCATTTCCTTTTAGCAAGATGGCCGGTCATATCTTGTGTAGCATGGCGTAAAGGTTCAGATATGGAAATTATGTTCTCATTACCGTAAATTATGGACTATAAACCGCACCCGAATATAAGCCGCACCAGCTAAAATTAGGAGAAAATCCTCTTTTGGTCATACATAAGCCGCACTAGTCTATAACCCGCAGGTATTTTAATGTTTAATTGCCATATAAAAGAGAATAGGCACAAAATCATGAAAAATGCATAAATAAGCCGCACTGGACTATAAACCAAAGGTTTCAAACCTTGTGCAAAAAGTAGCGGCTTATAGTCCAGAGAATCCGGTAATAATATGTTTGTTGTGTTGATGTGGCCTCGACAAACTGTAGGAACAAGCCGGAGCACTGTCTGCTATGAGCTGAAACGACTTTCGCGTCGCTTAAGGTCCAAAAACTACAACCAATCTCCACCAGAATTCATATGCACATTCCACTTAAACCTATAAATATAATTTTAAAAGTTATTAGCACAATAGTTATGATTTTCCGAGGTGTTTTATACCTCGTTGTCGTTAACTTGGCAGCACTTGTGACCGCACGACACAAAAGTCATTTACTTCCATATTTACTCAAATGACCTATATTCTTATGCGTTGAAATATGCTAACCTGTGTTTTCAAGCAAGGCCGTCATATTGTTTAAAAACTCTAAAGGGCTCGATTGCACAAAAACAGTGCGTGCATTCATCAATTGTGACAAACTGATATGTCAATAGAGACTTTAGTGGTCATTCCAAATCACTGGAAGTCAAAGCGAAATAGAGCGTAACAAAACAAGTTTGGCTTTTTTGTTTTCAGCAGAGCAGTGCATTTTCCAACTTATCCAGAAACCAGGCATCAGTCACCATGACGGATAGGTTAAAACCAAAGAGAGGGGAGGAACAATTGGGCTTGGAAAAAGCACAGCAAGCAACCTGATGTCACAACACACACAAATGAAGAAAGAGCTCAATTATGGTTGAAACACATTATTGGGTGATGGAACATTGCTGCTAGAGGTATGCACGCAAATGTGAAACGATGGGTGTGTCGGTGCTTATTTGTTTTGTAAGATTAATTACATCTTTACTGGCATGAATGCAATAACCAGAAGCAAGCTGTCAAGAATGTGGTCGCACATTGAGATGGCTTTCAACAATAAAAGCTCACCTGTTTGTAACAAGTTTAAGGGGTACGTTTGCAACCTTGATAAACCCCAAAAATACTTCCAAATTCAAAAACGCACTCCTGGATTTGATGAATCCAGCAATGGAAGGAAGTCATTGTATTTTGGCACAAAAATTTGAGGAAAAGTGCAGATTTGGAAATTATGTTAATTTCTCAAAACAATAATGTCAGACCGAGGTTGATTCCTAGCCGAGTGTTTCACGTAATATGTGTAGGTGAAATGGAGCTGGGTCTGTAAATTTATTCTACTGTTGATACAAGTTTGGAGAAGAGCTGAAGGTTGTTGCCATGAGCAATTTTGCACTCTGATCCTGTATGTGCTGCCAACAAGTAATACTAAGTACAATACTTGAGGGATATTCACATAAAAACAAAAATCTTTTCATTGATCTATATGAAACCAATTAACACAGTAATCAGATTAATGTTATGTGTACGGAATATAAATTAAGCAGCAAAATCCACCCATTTTTATCCATCCACCCGTTTTTAATCCATCACAGGGGGCCATTTTGCCACTAGATGTCAACTGAAAATGGCATCACAGTAACTCTGGGATTATCTTACATTCATCACACAACCAAACCTAGAAAATAGGTGAACCATGACCATCGCAACCTACCAAATTAATGTAACAATTTCACACATACAGTATATTTAACTTGTTTAAGTCAATAATTAATGTCATATTGGTGAATAATTGGTAATAATTTGCTTTCAGAGTACTACGGAAATTTGATAATATTTACTGTTGAGGCTGAAATTCTTTTCATTTGTAAAATCTCTCTGGTTCAACTCTCAGAAATAATTACTGTTGAATTTGATAATTAGTTCATTGTCAATTAATCAATTAATTGTTACACCTCAAAATAAATACACAAAAAAAGTTTTGTGCACTGTTGAGCAATTTCCACTCCAAACCTGACTGCTGTACTGACTGAGGGAAGGGGTGGTGATACCTTGAGGCCGCTCGATAGCAGCTTGTGCAGATGATCCTGTGGGGGAATGCTGGAGGTTTCCTGAGCCAGCGTTAAAGATGGAAAAGAACAGGAGACAAGACTCAAGAGAGCAAAGCGGCACTTTAAAAGCAGTGAGGAAGCGTGCAAAGGATGTGATGAATTCCATGTGATGAAAGAGGGTAGGTTACGTGACAAGATGTGGCGTTATTATTAAAGGCTGTGGCACCCCCTGGGGATCTCAGTGAAGAATGACATGTGCAAAGCATGGACAAGATGGGTAACGGTAGAGCGCCATACTTTCCCAAAACAGTTTTAAAATGACAAAATAAACAAACAAATAGATAAATACTGGACCCCAAATTCCCCCAATGTATATTAATATTGGACATGATGGTGAGACTTAGAGAGCTGAATAATTTTTTAGGCGGTATTTTGTTTAAAAAAGAGGGAGAACCACTGATATATGGAATATTCTACGGAATAGTCATTCCATGTTTTTCCTAAATAACAAGGGCTGGGTAAGCACCGAATGACAATTATCCGTCCGATATTAGCCTTATATCAAGATAAGCGGGAGGACTGAACGATTATAGAAGAAAAATATCACAAAAATTATGATCATGATTTAGACCATGATTATTTAAACCAAGGGTGTCAAACTCATTTGTGTTGCGGGGCGCATCATAGTCATAGTTTCCTTCAGAGGGCCATTACGACTGTCAACACCTTATAATATATACAGTATAGGCCTCAGACCAAAATGATGAATAACAAATTTTGAAATCATAGTTTCAATTTCAATTGTTTTACTAGTATAAACAAGTAAAACAATGAAAAGGATGAATAGTAATACAAATAGCTAGCAATTGAATGTCTTTTTTTTCTCAAAGTGAATACAATTTGTAATTTTAGTATTGACACGTAGTCCATTCCCAATTTGTCGTTGCGGGCCACATAAAAAGATGTGGCGGGCCATAACTGGCCCCCGGGCCTTGAGTTTGACACGTGTGATTTAAACGATCATTCATTGATTTAAAAAAAAAAAAAAAAAAAAAAAAAAAAAAAAAAAAAGCTTAACATTTTTTTTCTTTTGGTCAGGTACAAAATGACATGATGTGAAATTCAAAGACTCTTTCCATTCCGCTACATTAATACCCTTGATGCCTTGCATCTTAGCACACATTCAAACGGTGATTTAACATCTCCCTCACTTCTTTATCTAATTTATATTGTTTTTTCACAAGTCTTAGGACTTACTGGTCTAAAGTGGGATCTCAGTATTTACTTGTATTTCATGGTATGTCATGTGGGAATGTGTGTTGGTATGAGAAAAAAAAAATAATCTGTGCATTCTTGAATTTGAAAATATGGAAAATTCCTTGAATCTTGTAAAACTCAATTTTATGACAATAAATACAACTATAATACATACATCTATTTTCGATACCGCTCGATACGGGGGTCGCGGACGTGCTGGAGCTTATTTCAGTGGTCATCAGGCAGTAGGCAGGGGACACCCTGAACAGGTTGCCAGCCAATCGCAGGGGACACAGAGACAACCATCCGCACACACACCTACGGGGAATTTAGAGTGCTCAATCGTCCTACGAAAGCATGTTTTGGGGATGTGGGAGGAAACTGGAGTGCCCAGAGAAAAGCCACACGGGTACGGGAAGAACATGCAAACTCCACACAAGGAGGGCCGGAGGTGGAATCAAACCTTCACCCTTCTAACAGTGAGGCAGACGTGCTAACCAGTGCCCACCCTGCCGCTCTATAATATAATAACTATAAATAAAATAAATTTGAGCAAACATTAAAACTCAAGGAGTTGTAAATTTAATTTGGCACTTTTGTTAATTTATTAAAAATTAATCCTAAAATAGAGTAAGCTGTTTAAATTATCTATTGCAAAACGATTATTCTGCCTTTTGTCAGAAATAAACAAATTGGCATTTTTTCATAATGATCTATTATTGGTTTAACAGAAAGTTTATGTATCAAAGTCACTAGTAATATCTCAAGAGTTAGTACTCATATGGTGATTGGTGTAAAGAAAAAAAAAGTGGCAGCAAACATCCCTTATAAATAACCATAGTGACACTAAAGTCTTTTTTTTTTTTTTTTTTAAATCTGATTTTTGGTTGATTTTAAAATGATCTCAATCACAGTTAAATGGACATTTTCTCTGTATGCAATGGAGGTGTCACGTCACTTAAGATGATATGACATTAAGTGAGCGACGGCTGGAAAGCATGTGGCCCAAATTAAGGGAACAAGCTCAGTGTGAAATACACGATTCTTCGGCTCAGTACCTGGAGGGGCACTGGGACCCGGGGCTGGCACTGGTCCAGGTCCAGGCACAACACCCATGTTGGGAGGCTGCATCATGGGAGGTGCTCCATTGACATGCATCCCTGCCTGATCATGTGATAAGGAGAAATGTAAAATAAAATGAATTGCCAAATAGAGGTGGTAAGTGGCCAAATAACTTGCATTATAAAAAAACATTTCTAGCCCTAAGATCGGACATATTGATAATAAGCACCCCTCATTTCGCCTAGAAATCTAGTTAGTTATTCCTACTCTTTACCTGTGCAGTGATGTATTGATGATTAATCTAGTCTTTAGCATATGGGTAGTACTGGAATTTACAAACTCACTTAACATTCGATTGAACGATTTAGAATTCATTTAACTCCGTTGTAACCATTTCAAGTTTTCAAGACTAAGTGTAAATGAAGACAAAATGAGCATTGGGGGACACAGATGTGGAACATTTCAATAGAATAGAGTGCAGGTGTTCACGTTGGCTTCGCTTACCACAGGCTGCTGCTGCTGTGGGGCTGCCATGTTGGGCAGGGCAGGTGGATTGACCGGAGCGGCTCCTCCCCCTTGTGCACTTGAGATGAGCGGCTGGGGTGTGCTTTGGCGGTGAAGCATTTTCTGTCAAAGTGGCACATTTATTAATACTTCCACAGACAAGTAACTTGGGAAGACTTGTGGATGGTTGGACAATCACCAAGGCAATCTCCGGATCCACAATGCGCATGACCACTTGTGCCTGTAACAGGGCATAGGCCAGCTGAGGGTTCTGCAGCAGCATGTTCCTCGCCTCCTGAGGACTGTTTTGGACACATAGCTACACAGAGAGAAAACACATTTTTATGACACCATATGGACTACAGGTTATAAAGCTGCAATTCCCAACCTTCATTGAGCTTCAAAACGTTTTCAAACGGATTTCGGTGACTAGTGAAAACGGCCTCAATGACTATTTTTTCCAAACTCTTTAGAAGGTACCGCTGAGTGCCTTTTTCAGGGGGTTGTGTTCAGGACCAATAAAATACAAATCTTGCTTGCAAAACTGTTATGTTTTTACATATTGAGGTTCCCAAAAAAGGCAAATTGGAGAGCAGAGGTTATGAATTTTCATTCAAGCTTAATAATAGCAAAGCAGACAAAAAGAAACCCACCTTCATCTGTTTCATAAGTTCAAACATCTGTTCTGGTGGCAGACTGGCCACAGCTCGGCTAATGGACTCAGGAGCCTCCTCTGGTGCCACGCTGTCCCCAAATGGTGATTCAATGACAGGAGCTCCCGTTCCCAAACCTGCACCCATACATATTGACACTATTACCTCACAGCATAACGTTATAGAACTACCTAACGTGGGTGGGAATTTTAACAGAGGTGGGCGTTCCGTCAGAGTCAAAGTGACGAAAGGTCCATCAATTGGTCACTGACAAATGCATATTTTGCAGACGAAAATGGGCAAAATGACAATTGTTAGCAAAGTTTAAAAAAAGAAAAGAAAAAAGACGGACAACGTATTGACAGAAATAGATTTTTGTTTGTTAGCGTAATCATCACTAGACGAGTCAAGGAGTCTCAGGCACTCACTATTGGGAAAGTTGACGATTGATGAACCAAATAGTAATGGTGGACTGATGATTATCATTTGGCTTGGAATAAATGACAAACTGACAACAATGGACGGGTGCCCAGGCAGTTGTTGAATGTTACTGACGGACGGGCAAACGTAAGTAAAATGCCTCCTCAGAATTTTTAAATACATACTTTTAAGCTCTTCCTTGTTTTTCTCACTGGCTGCGTTGTCAACACGTAAGGCGCGTCCGTTGAACTCTCTGCCATTGAGGTTGCGCATGGCACTGAGCGCAGTCTCCTGGTCCTGGTACTCACAAAAGCCATAACCCTTTGGTTTTCCCGTCTCCCTGTCATACACTAACCTGAAAGCAAAAGCAGTGATGACAATCAGCACTAACATGCTCATATTAAAGCAGATATATTTTGGAATATTATCCTTTTTAAGTTTTTATACAAATGCACTGGTATGTTCCCATTTGGGTTTAATTCACACTGAACACATTCATAACTCAAAATACTCCTATCATTTCACAGGGAAACTTTTGTTCTAAAAGAAACTGATGGAATTTTTATGTTAACGAGGAAAAATAGCATTCTATTATACTGCACATCAGTGCAATAATTAATTGGAATTAATGTAGTCGTGTTTGTTTTGAACTTGACTTTTGGCTTACACCTGTAAAGCAGCAACTTAAAAAACTGTTAAAAGTTCTATGAATGGGGAGAAAACTAAATAAAACCAGAATAAATATTGGGTTCTGATGGTGTTAGGTATAAACATGGGAGCTGTTATTAATATTGGAGGGAAAGCATATAACATCTCCTTTATTCACTGTTGTGCTTTATTTATGAAAAGGCTATATAAACAGTGTATATACTAAAAAAAAAGATTAGATAAACAAAGCCTAAAAGAAACGAATGAATGAACGATACTCACCTGAAGCTAACAACAAGTCCGACTTCAGAGAAGATGTCTTTTAACTGTTCTTCGGTTGCTTCATAAGGAATGTTTCCCACTAAAACACACATATATACATGTTATTACTTTGACAACGTAAGCGACTCTTTTTTTCAGCGTAAAAAAGGACACGAGCTTGTGTTAGCTAGCTAGCTAAGACAGACCTTCACGAACGTAAAAATATGTAGGTTTTTTGTTTTATTTTTTTCAAAAGAGCAAAATTCAGGAGAGGAAAAAAGACTTACCAAACACCGAGCGTAATGAACGGTCGACGGCTGGGTCTCTGTTTGCAGCCGCGGCAGCAGCGGCGGCTGCAGCGGCGGCAAGATTTGCCATTTTGGAAGGGGACGAAGATCAATGCAACACCCGGAAGTTTCAACGGATTGTTTCCGGTTTCTGGTCCGTCGAAATTTGGCAATACAGTAATCCCTCGTTTTTCGCTGGGGTTACGTTCCCGAAAATAACCCGTGATAGGCCAGGCCCCAGGTTCAGGTTAGTGATTTATTTGGTTAGTTTATTTATCATAGTTTGTCGTACTATTGCAATGATTTAGATCGTAGTTTAGCGAGACTATGCCTAAACCTTTCCCCTCTTAAAAGCAAGTCAATGCCGTTTTCAAATATTAGTGAGAGGAGGAGCAAAAGTCTGGTAAAAGAGGTGGAGTACCCGTTTAACGCTGCACTCATTCAAAGTCACATTTACTACAGTGTAGAATAAGAAGAATGGGCACTAAGTGGACAAAAATAATAATTGCACCTCACGTGTACATTTTAGATTAGTGGAGTATGTGCCCTGTGATTGGCTGGCGACCAGATCAGGCTGTACACCGCCTACTGCCCTGATACTGGGATAGGCTCCAGCATGCCGGCGTCACTCATGAAGATAAGCGGCTCGGAAGACGAATGAATGAATGAATGACACAAAAGTTTTTTTTTTTTCAAGAGGTAAATTACCCTTCAGTGTGATCAAGGGCTTCCTGTGATGGAAGCTGCATTGGGGGGGGAACTGCCACTGTTTTATCTTGTGGAATGCAATAACACACCACCTGACCTTGTACATTAATGCAGGCTCCAACACAGCAGACTGGCGTTATTAAACAAGACAGATTCATATATGAGCTGAATCAAAATTCAAGGCAAGCTAAAGCTTTTCCTTGGGCATGCAATTTGGTTGGCAGTATGTGTCACGGATCGGATGGAGCAGGGCAGCCATATGCAGCTTGGACCAGGGTTTACTCAGCAAAAGAAACTAATAGACTCGGCAAACTGACATGACTTAATGAAATAACAAAAGGACTAACCGACAGGGACGCGAAACAAAGGACGTGAAGACATTAAGACAACAGGAACCAAAAGACATCAAGACGACAACACACACAATGCTCCGACAGGGCGTGAGGGGCAGACAGGACTTATATACACGACAGGTAACAAGAGGCAGGTAAGAAAAATCAAACCAATCGTGGGCACACAGGAGGGGAGGGGCGAGTACACAGACAGGAACCATGACAACAGACACGTAGCGGAACAGCTGGGGACGAGACGTGACAGTATGAGCAAGTAATGCTCTAAACATCTGTTTTGGCTCTCTCAAACGCAGTGCGACTCCTGGAAAGGTGGAAATGTCCAATTAGCATAGGGAAAATAAAAAAATCATATTAAAATCCACCACCACAAGAGCAACATACCTTTTCTCTGTGCTGTTGGGGTAAAATAAAGGACACATGAGTCGTATTCAAAATATATAGTGCAACACCTGGTGACGGGCAAAAAAAAAAATTCAAAATCCCCCTTTGTGGGAGGAACTCACTTGCTAGCCAGATGGACTTTGGGAGTAATACCGAATTCGCCAAAGAGAGTGACAAAGACATTTGCATCTGTGCCTGCTCCTCTCTCATCGCCCGTGACGGTCACCACTTCATATACTGAGAAAGTGAACAGACAATAAATGTGTGCCTTTTACAATGTGTGATTCAAAAACTGGATGTCGAGAACATACCTTTCTTTTTGTGGTACTCATCTTCATAGTTCTCCACCATTTCTGCCTGGTAATTCCGAAGCTCACACTCATAGATTTCCACGTAATTTTCCACCTTCTTCTTTTTGCCTTTTGTCTTCTTGTTGTCCTCATCGCTGTTCATGGATCCTTTCTTCTTCTTGTCCTTTTTCTTCTTCTTCCCATCCTCCTCATCATGTTCTTCCTCTTTCTCAGAGTCCTTTTTGGATTTTTTATCCTTGGAGCCCATCTTGTCTTTGGAAGGCCGACTTGATGCTTTCTTAGTGGTCGCGATCACATCTGGAAGATTGCCCGCTCTCTTGTTGTCTTCATCATCTGTGCTCTGCGACTGATCACTGAGATCATCCTTTCTCGCTGCTTTACTTTTCTTTTTCTTAGCTTTGTCTTCAACTTGTTCTTTTGCCATGTTGCATGTTACATCAGTTGATGTGTCAGAGCGAAAGCCTTCCTCACTGTCCTTCTGCTGCTTTTTCTTCTTCCTCCGATCTCCAGACTTCCCTTCTGACTTTTCCTCTTGGTCTTCAGAAGCAGATCCTCAGTGTCTTCGTCATCCACATCTTTGGTTTCCTCCCCCACTCTCTGCTTTGTTTTTTTCTTCTTTGTGGGCATCTTTAATTTATGTACTACCCTGAAACCGATTCCTGTGTCTTGCGGTGAAACTTGATGAAACTGACCTGTGAATGCACATGAGTGACCCAAATGTCTGCAAGTCTGACTGGAGGTTCCTGGCCTTCGCTGTGCTGGCGGAAACTGGGGAAGACCAGTCACCGTAAAAAACATGGTGTTACCTCATTAAAAATGATCATCTTTAATGAAATGACATGACTGAGGTGGGAGCAGCCAACACCTTAAGTGTCAAGAGAAAATATCCACAATTAGATCTGGGGTAATTCATCCAAAAAAATAATAATGTGTACTGATTGAAAGGTGAAAATTACGATTATAGTAGTGTTGGCTCGTGAGTGAACGATTCGTTCAAAAGACCGAATATTTTCAGTGAACTTTTTTCAGTTCATATGACTTCAACCAGTAGGTGTCAGTAATTCCCATTAAAGCTGGTGCCACCTCGCCGTAAAACAAAACGAAGAAGAAAATGACGTACCTTCCTGTTCACGAACGAGTCGTGAATAGCATTTCCCCTTCACCGACGAACGAATCTGCTTTGCATTTCCAGTTCATCGCGAGAACGGATCAACTGCCTTCCCGTGCATCAACGGATCAGTCAGTGAACGTGTTGCGTCTCCTGGCGTGAACTATGTAAGCCAAAATGTAGATTTACGATTTGCGAAGGAAAGAAAGAACCACTCACTGAAACACCACTTCTTTTATGCGCGTTTTCTCCAAGCTAACGGCTAACTTTATTGCATGAAGGGATGCGCCGTTATGCAACAACGGGGAGATGATGCTTCTATTTAGGTAATCTTGATTTTATAACACTTATAGTAGTTTTTAAATAACGTGTATGCATATATACGCCTAAATATTGTTATCCAATATATCTACTGCAATCCAATATATCTACTGCAATTTTACATTGGATTGCTGGTTTGAAATTTACTTTTAATATTATTATTTTTTGTTTTAAATAAACATTTATGTTAAAACTTGTCTGGTGTTTTATTCCTTGTTTTTATGTTCGCCAATTAAAACATACATATCAAACATTTGGTTAAGTGCTTCATACGCCAAAAGTCCCAATGATCGTGAGCAGCAGGGGGGTGGGCCCCATTTCAACCCCTTACACTGAGTGCCAAGCAGGGAAGAAATGGGTATCATTGTTATAGTCACTGGTATGACTCGGTGGGGGTTTGAACCCACCACCTCCCAATCTCAGGGCGGACACTCTCCTCTCCGGCCACTGAGCTGGTGAACATTTGTGTCGTAGTATAACACTTATAGTCGTTTTTAAATAACGTGTATACCTTTATACGCCTACATATTGTTATCCAATATATCTACTGCAATTTCACATTAGATTGCTGGTTTAAAATTTGCTTTTAATTAAAATTTAATTAAAACTTGTCTGGTGTTTTATTCCTTGTTTCTTTATTCGCCAATTAAAACACAAAAATCAGCTTAATCATGCTTTATATGACAATATGTGTAGGTACACCTTCAATAGGTACACTACACAAGGTTTAAAAAAAAGAATAAATGAATAAAGCACATTAAGATAATTTCCCATACCTGGGATCAAACCAAATTCTTACCGAGCGAGAGCTCGAGTCACTAACCAGTCGGCTAAACCGGCGGTCTAAAATTGCTTGCACTGTTTTGTACTAGTGCCGTGCATTCCAGTTCTCAAGTGAGCTGAATCTTTAGAATCGGTTCACTGAAAATATTTTTTCAAAAGAATCGTTCACCAAATCGTTCGCTCCACTTTCTTATTTATTTAATTATTTTTTTATAGTAGTTTTTAAATAACGTGTATACCTATGTACGCCTAAATATTGTTATCCAATATATCTACTGCAATTTCACATTAGATTGCTGGTTTAAAATTTGGGTTAGGGTTAGGGCTAGGGTTAGAGCTAGGGTTAGAGCTAGGGTTAGGGTTAGAGCTAGGGTTAGAGCTAGGGTTAGGGTTAGAGTTAGTGCGAGGGTCAGGGTTAGAGCTAGGGTTAGAGCTAGGCTTAGGGTTAGAGCTAGGGTTAGGGTTTGAGCTAGGGCTAGGGTTAGAGCTAGGGTTAGAGCAAGGGTTAGGGTTAGAGCTAGGGTTAGGGTTAGAGCTAGGGTTAGAGCAAGGGTTAGGGTTAGTTCGAGGGTTAGGGTTAGAGCTAGGGTTAGAGCTAGGCTTAGGGTTAGAGTTAGTGCGAGGGTTAGGGTTAGAGCTAGGGTTAGGGTTAGAATTAGAGTGAGGGTTAGAGCTAGGGTTAGGGTTAGATTTAGTGCGAGGGTTAGGGCTAGGGTTAGAGGTAGGATTAAGGTTAGGGTTAGAGCTAGGGTTAGGGTTTGAGCTAGGGTTAGGGCTAGGGTTAGAGCTAGGGTTAGGGTTAGAGCTAGAGCTAGGGTTAGGGTTAGAGCTAGGGTTAGCGTTAGAGCTAGGGTTAGGGTTAGAGTTAGTGCGAGGGTTAGGGTTAGAGCTAGGGTTAGAGCTAGGCTTAGGGTTAGAGCTAGGGTTAGGGTTAGAGTTAGTGCGAGGGTTAGGGTTAGAGCTAGGGTTAGAATTAGAGTGAGGGTTAGGGTTAGAGCTAGCGTTAGAGCTAGGCTTAGGGTTAGAGTTAGAGCTAGGGTTAGGGTTAGAGCTAGGGTTAGGGTTAGAGCTAGAGCTAGGGTTAGTGTTAGAGCTAGGGTTAGAGTTAGTGCGAGGGTTAGGGTTAGAGCTAGGGTTAGAGCTAGGCTTAGGGTAAGAGCTAGGGTTAGGGTTAGAGTTAGTGCGAAGGTTAGGGTTAGAGCTAGGGTTAGGGTTAGAATTAGAGTGAGGGTTAGGGTTAGAGCTAGGGTTAGGGTTAGAGCTAGCGTTAGAGCTAGGCTTAGGGTTAGAGTTAGAGCTAGGGTTAGGGTTAGACCTAGAGCTAGGGTTAGAGCTAGAGCTAGGGTTAGAGTTAGTGCGAGGGTTAGGGTTAGAGCTAGGGTTAGAGTTAGAGCTAGGGTTTGGGTTAGAGCTAGGGTTAGGGCTAGGCTTAGGGTTAGAGTTAGTGCGAGGGTTAGGGTTAAAGCTAGGGTTAGGGTTAGAATCAGAGTGAGGGTTAGGGTTAGAGCTAGGGTTAGGGGTTAGAGCTAGCGTTAGAGCTAGGCTTAGGGTTAGAGTTAGAGCTAGGGTTAGAGTTAGAGCTAGGGTTAGGGTTAGAGCTAGAGCTAGGGTTAGGGTTAGAGCTAGGGTTAGAGTTAGAGCTAGGGTTAGAGTTAGAGCTAGGGTTAGGGTTAGAGGTAGGGTTAGGGTTAGAGCTAGGCTTAGGGTTAGAGCTAGGGTTAGGGTTAGAATTAGAGTGAGGGTTAGATCTAGGGTTAGGGTTAGAGCTAGGGTTAGAGTTAGAGCTAGGGTTAGAGTTAGTGCGAGGGTTAGGGTTAGAGCTAGGGTTAGAGTTAGAGCTAGGGTTAGGGTTAGAGCTAGGGTTAGGGTTAGAGCTAGGCTTAGGGTTAGAGCTAGGGTTAGGGTTAGAGTTAGTGCGAGGGTTAGAGCTAGGGTTAGGGTAAGAATTAGAGTGAGGGTTAGGGTTAGAGCTAGGGTTAGGGGTTAGAGCTAGCTTTAGAGCTAGGCTTAGGGTTAGAGCTAGGGTTAGAGTTAGAGCTAGGGTTAGAGTTAGTGCGAGAGTTAGGGCTAGGGTTAGAGCTAGGCTTAGGGTTAGAGTTAGAGCTAGGGTTAGGGTTAGCGTTAGGGTTAGGGTTAGAATTAGAGTGAGGGTTAGAGCTAGGCTTAGGGTTAGGGTTAGTGTGAGGGTTAGGGTTAGAGCTAGGGTTAGAGCTAGGCTTAGAGCTAAGGTTAGAGTTAGAGCTAGGGTTAGGGTTAGAGTTAGTGCGAGGGTTAGGGCTAGGGTTAGAGCTAAGGCTAGGGTTAGAGCTAGGCTTAGGGTTAGAGTTAGAGCTAGGGTTAGGGTTAGGGTTTGTGTTGGGCTTAGGCTTGCTTTTGCTGTGCTGAGGTTTAGGGTTAGGCTTGCTCTTGCTGGGGTTAGGGTTAGGGTTTGTGTTAGGGTTAGGCTTGCTTTTGCTGTGCTGAGGCTTAGGGTTAGGCTTGCTCTTGCTGGGGTTAGGGTTAGGGTTTGTGTTGGGTTTAGGCTTACTTTTGCTGTGCTGAGGTTTAGGGTTAGGCTTGCTCTTGCTGGGGTTAGGGTTAGGGTTTGTGGTAGGCTTAGGCTTGCTTTTGCTGTGCTGAGGTTTAGGGTTAGGCTTGCTCTTGCTGGGGTTAGGGTTTGTGTTGGGCTTAGGCTTGCTTTTGCTGTGCTGAGGCTTAGGGTTAGGCTTGCTCTTGCTGTGGTTAGGGTTAGGGTTAGGGTTTGTGTTAGGCTCAGGCTGGCTTTTGCTGTGCTGAGGCTTAGGGTTAGGCTTGCTCTTGCTGTGGTTAGGGTTAGGGTTAGGGTTAGGGTTTGTGTTAGGCTCAGGCTGGCTTTTGCTGTGCTGAGGCTTAGGGTTAGGCTTGCTCTTGCTGTGGTTAGGGTTAGGGTTAGGGTTTGTGTTAGGCTCAGGCTGGCTTTTGCTGTGCTGAGGCTTAGGGTTAGGCTTGCTCTTGCTGTGGTTAGGGTTAGGGTTAGGGTTTGTGTTAGGCTCAGGCTGGCTTTTGCTGTGCTGAGGCTTAGGGTTAGGCTTGCTCTTGCTGTGGTTAGGGTTAGGGTTAGGGTTAGGGTTTGTGTTAGGCTCAGGCTGGCTTTTGCTGTGCTGAGGCTTAGGGTTAGGCTTGCTCTTGCTGTGGTTAGGGTTAGGGTTAGGGTTTGTGTTAGGCTCAGGCTGGCTTTTGCTGTGCTGAGGCTTAGGGTTAGGCTTGCTCTTGCTGTGGTTAGGGTTAGGGTTAGGGTTAGGGTTTGTGTTAGGCTCAGGCTGGCTTTTGCTGTGCTGAGGCTTAGGGTTAGGCTTGCTCTTGCTGTGGTTAGGGTTAGGGTTAGGGTTTGTGTTAGGCTCAGGCTGGCTTTTGCTGTGCTGAGGCTTAGGGTTAGGCTTGCTCTTGCTGTGGTTAGGGTTAGGGTTAGGGTTTGTGTTAGGCTCAGGCTGGCTTTTGCTGTGCTGAGGCTTAGGGTTAGGCTTGCTCTTGCTGTGGTTAGGGTTAGGGTTAGGGTTAGGGTTTGTGTTAGGCTCAGGCTGGCTTTTGCTGTGCTGAGGCTTAGGGTTAGGCTTGCTCTTGCTGTGGTTAGGGTTAGGGTTAGGGTTTGTGTTAGGCTCAGGCTGGCTTTTGCTGTGCTGAGGCTTAGGGTTAGGCTTGCTCTTGCTGTGGTTAGGGTTAGGGTTAGGGTTAGGGTTTGTGTTAGGCTCAGGCTGGCTTTTGCTGTGCTGAGGCTTAGGGTTAGGCTTGCTCTTGCTGTGGTTAGGGTTAGGGTTAGGGTTTGTGTTAGGCTCAGGCTGGCTTTTGCTGTGCTGAGGCTTAGGGTTAGGCTTGCTCTTGCTGTGGTTAGGGTTAGGGTTAGGGTTTGTGTTAGGCTCAGGCTGGCTTTTGCTGTGCTGAGGCTTAGGGTTAGGCTTGCTCTTGCTGTGGTTAGGGTTAGGGTTAGGGTTTGTGTTAGGCTCAGGCTGGCTTTTGCTGTGCTGAGGCTTAGGGTTAGGCTTGCTCTTGCTGTGGTTAGGGTTAGGGTTAGGGTTAGGGTTTGTGTTAGGCTCAGGCTGGCTTTTGCTGTGCTGAGGCTTAGGGTTAGGCTTGCTCATGCTGTGGTTAGGGTTAGGGTTAGGGTTAGGGTTTGTGTTAGGCTCAGGCTGGCTTTTGCTGTGCTGAGGCTTAGGGTTAGGCTTGCTCTTGCTGTGGTTAGGGTTAGGGTTAGGGTTTGTGTTAGGCTCAGGCTGGCTTTTGCTGTGCTGAGGCTTAGGGTTAGGCTTGCTCTTGCTGTGGTTAGGGTTAGGGTTAGGGTTAGGGTTTGTGTTAGGCTCAGGCTGGCTTTTGCTGTGCTGAGGCTTAGGGTTAGGCGTGCTCTTGCTGTGGTTAGGGTTAGGGTTAGGGTTAGGGTTTGTGTTAGGCTCAGGCTGGCTTTTGCTGTGCTGAGGCTTAGGGTTAGGCTTGCTCTTGCTGTGGTTAGGGTTAGGGTTAGGGTTTGTGTTAGGCTCAGGCTGGCTTTTGCTGTGCTGAGGCTTAGGGTTAGGCTTGCTCTTGCTGTGGTTAGGGTTAGGGTTAGGGTTAGGGTTTGTGTTAGGCTCAGGCTGGCTTTTGCTGTGCTGAGGCTTAGGGTTAGGCTTGCTCTTGCTGTGGTTAGGGTTAGGGTTAGGGTTAGGGTTTGTGTTAGGCTCAGGCTGGCTTTTGCTGTGCTGAGGCTTAGGGTTAGGCTTGCTCTTGCTGGGGTTAGGGTTAGGGTTTGTGTTAGGCTCAGGCTGGCTTTTGCTGTGCTGAGGCTTAGGGTTAGGCTTGCTCTTGCTGTGGTTAGGGTTAGGGTTAGGGTTAGGGTTTGTGTTAGGCTCAGGCTGGCTTTTGCTGTGCTGAGGCTTAGGGTTAGGCTTGCTCTTGCTGTGGTTAGGGTTAGGGTTAGGGTTTGTGTTAGGCTCAGGCTGGCTTTTGCTGTGCTGAGGCTTAGGGTTAGGCTTGCTCTTGCTGTGGTTAGGGTTAGGGTTAGGGTTTGTGTTGGGCTTGGGCTTGCTTTTGCTGTGCTGAGGCTTAGGGTTAGGCTTGCTCTTGCTGGGGTTAGGGTTAGGGTTTGTGTTGGGCTGAGGCTTGCTTTTGCTGTGGTGAGGCTTAGGGTTAGGCTTGCCCTTGCTGGGGTTAGGGTTTGTGTTGGGCTTAGGCTTGCTTTTGCTGTGCTTAGGTTTAGGGTTAGGCTTGCCCTTGCTGGGGTTAGGGTTAGGGTTTGTGTTGGGCTTAGGCTTGCTTTTGCTGTGCTGAGGCTTAGGGTTAGGCTTGCCCTTGCTGGGGTTAGGGTTAGGGTTAGGGTTTGTGTTGGGCTTAGGCTTGCTTTTGCTGTGCTGAGGCTTAGGGTTATGCTTGCTCTTGCTGGGGTTAGGGTTAGGGTTTGTGTTGGGCTTAGGCTTGCTTTTGCTGTGGTGAGGCTTAGGGTTAGGCTTGCCCTTGCTGGGGTTAGGGTTAGGGTTTGTGTTGGGCTTAGGCTTGCTTTTGCTGTGCTGAGGCTTAGGGTTAGGCTTGCTCTTGCTGGGGTTAGGGTTAGGGTTTGTGTTGGGCTTAGGCTTGCTTTTGCTGTGCTGAGGCTTAGGGTTAGGCTTGCCCTTGCTGGGGTTAGGGTTAGGGTTAGGGTTTGTGTTGGTCTTGGGCTTGCTTTTGCTGTGCTGAGGCTTAGGGTTAGGCTTGCTCTTGCTGGGGTTAGGGTTTGTGTTGGGCTTAGGCTTGCTTTTGCTGTGGTGAGGCTTAGGGTTAGGCTTGCCCTTGCTGGGGTTAGGGTTAGGGTTTGTGTTTGTGTTGGGCTTAGGCTTGCTTTTGCTGTGCTGAGGCTTAGGTTTAGGCTTGCTCTTGCTGGGGTTAGGGTTAGGGTTTGTGTTGGTCTTAGGCTTGCTTTTGCTGTGCTGAGGCTTAGGGTTAGGCTTGCTCTTGCTGGGGTTAGGGTTAGGGTTTGTGTTAGGGTTAGGCTTGCTTTTGCTGTGCTTAGGGTTCGGCTTGCTCTTGCTGGGGTTAGGGTTAGGGTTTGTGTTGGGCTTACGCTCCCTTTTGCTGTGCTGAGGCTTAGGGTTAGGCTTGCTCTTGCTGGGGTTAGGGTTAGGGTTAGGGTTTGTGGTAGGCTTAGGCTTGCTTTTGCTGTGCTGAGGCTTAGGGTTAGGCTTGCTCTTGCTGGGGTTAGGGTTAGGGTTTGTGTTGGGTTTAGGCTTGCTTTTGCTGTGGTGAGGCTTAGGGTTAGGCTTGCCCTTGCTGGGGTTAGGGTTAGGGTTAGGGTTTGTGTTGGGCTTAGGCTTGCTTTTGCTGTGCTGAGGCTTAGGGTTAGGCTTGCTCTTGCTGGGGTTAGGGTTAGGGTTTGTGTTAGGGTTAGGCTTGCTTTTGCTGTGCTGAGGCTTAGGGTTCGGCTTGCTCTTGCTGGGGTTAGGGTTAGGATTAGGGTTAGGGTTTGTGTTGGGCTTAACCCTAACCTTAACCCCAGCAAGAGCAAGCCTAACCCTAAGCCTCAGCACAGCAAAAGCCAGCCTGAGCCTAACACAAACCCTAACCCTAACCCTAACCCTAACCACAGCAAGAGGAAGCCTAACCCTAAGCCTCAGCACAGCAAAAGCCCAAGCCCAACACAAACCCTAACCCTAACCCTAACCACAGCAAGAGCAAGCCTAACCCTAAGCCTCAGCACAGCAAAAGCCAGCCTGAGCCTAACACAAACCCTAACCCTAACCCTAACCCTAACCACAGCAAGAGGAAGCCTAACCCTAAGCCTCAGCACAGCAAAAGCCCAAGCCCAACACAAACCCTAACCCTAACCCTAACCACAGCAAGAGCAAGCCGAACCCTAAGCACAGCAAAAGCAAGCCTAACCCTAACACAAACCCTAACCCCAGCAAGAGCAAGCCTAACCCTAAGCCTCAGCACAGCAAAAGCAAGCCTAAGCCCAACACAAACCCAAACCCTAACCCTAACCCCAGCAAGAGCAAGCCTAACCCTAAGCCTCAGCACAGCAAAAGCAATCCTAAGCCCAACACAAACCCTAACCCTAACCCCAGCAAGGGCAAGCCTAACCCTAAGCCTCACCACAGCAAAAGCAAGCCTAAGCCCAACACAAACCCTAACCCTAACCCCAGCAAGAGCAAGCCTAACCCTAAGCCTCAGCACAGCAAAAGCAAGCCCAAGCCCAACACAAACCCTAACCCTAACCCCAGCAAGTGCAAGCCTAACCCTAAGCACAGCAAAAGCAAGCCTAACCCTAACACAAACCCTAACCCTAACCCCAGCAAGAGCAAGCCTAACCCTAAGCCTCAGCACAGCAAAAGCAAGCCTAAGCCCAACACAAACCCTAACCCTAACCCCAGCAAGAGCAAGCCTAACCCTAAGCCTCAGCACAGCAAAAGCAAGCCTAAGCCTACCACAAACCCTAACCCTAACCCCAGCAAGAGCAAGCCTAACCCTAAGCCTCAGCACAGCAAAAGCAATCCTAAACCCAACACAAACCCTAACCCTAACCCCAGCAAGAGCAAGCCTAACCCTAAGCCTCAGCACAGTAAAACCAAGCCTAAGCCTACCACAAACCCTAACCCTAACCCCAGCAAGAGCAAGCCTAACCCTAAGCCTCAGCACAGCAAAAGCAAGCCTAAGCCAAACACAAACCCTAACCCTAACCCTAACCACAGAAAGAGCAAGCCTAACCCTAAGCCTCAGCACAGCAAAAGGGAGCGTAAGCCTACCACAAAGCCTAACCCTAACCCCAGCAAGAGCAACCCTAAGCCTCAGCACAGCAAAAGCAAGCCTAAGCCCAACACAAACCCTAACCCTAACCCCAGCAAGAGCAAGCCGAACCCTAAGCACAGCAAAAGCAAGCCTAAGCCCAACTTAAACCCTAACCCTAACCCTAACCCCAGCAAGAGCAAGCCTAACCCTAAGCCTCAGCACAGCTAAAGCAAGCCTAAGCCTACCACAAACCCTAACCCTAACCCCAGCAAGAGCAAGCCTAACCCTAAGCCTCAGCACAGCAAAAGCAAGCCTAAGCCCAACACAAACCCTAACCCTAACCCCAGCAAGGGCAAGCCTAACCCTAAGCCTAACCCTAAGCCTCAGCACAGCAAAAGCAAGCCCAAGCCCAACACAAACCCTAACCCTAACCCCAGCAAGAGCAAGATGAACCCTAAGCACAGCAAGAGCAAGCCTAACCCTAAGCCTCAGCACAGCAAAAGCAAGCCTAAGCCCAACACAAACCCTAACCCCAGCAAGAGTAAGCCTAACCCTAAGCCTCAGCACAGCAAAAGCAAGCCTAAGCCCAACACAAACCCTAACCCTAACCCCAGCAAGGGCAAGCCTAACCCTAAGCCTCAGCACAGCAAAAGCAAGCCTAAGCCTAACACAAACCCTAACCGCTTGCTCTTGGGTCCCACTGAGATTCAAACCGAGGTCGCTGGGGTGACAGCCCAGAGCACTAACCACTACCCTATGGCAGCCTTGCTCTCGTTGCATGGAACATGGCTGGTTTTATGGAGCAGCTCACAAGCGACTAGCTGAAGACTCCACAGCAGATGTAATCACAACACGTTGTGTACACGAACACCTAGCAAAGTACAATTTAAATTGACACTTTCGAAGTACCCAAAGTTAAACTTACAAAAGAAAACCCATAACAAATAAAACTTACACAAGAAGAGCCCTAACGTGGCACTTGACAGCTGTCAGTGTCAAATGCAAAATGTAAACAAGGACCATGTGAAAATTAGGTCAATGCAATCTCCGGTTAGAATATGTTATTTTGTAGGTATTAACAAGTAGAATAGTTTTAAATTAGTCACAATTATTTAGGCAGATAATTATGGGATATTTTGTTGCACTACACGAGGTAAAAAAAATAATAAAATAAATAAGAAAGTGTAGCGAACGATTTGGTGAACGATTCTTTTGAACAAATATTTTGAGTGAACCGACTCTAAAGATTCAGTTCACTCGAGAACTGGAATGCACAGCAGTAGTACAAAACAGTGCAAGTAATTTTAGACCACCGGTCGAAATAGCCGACAGGTTAGTGACTCGAGCTCTCGCTCGGTAAGAGTTTGGTTTGATCCCAGGTACGGGAAATTATCTTAATGTGCTTTATTCATTTATTCTTTTTTTTAAACCTTGTGTTGTGTACCTATTGAAGGTGTACCTACACATATTGTCATATAAAGCATGATTAAGCTGATTTTTGTGTTTTAATTGGCGAATAAAGAAACAAGGAATAAAACACCAGACAAGTTTTAACATAAATGTTTATTAAAAATAATAATATTAAAAGCAAATTTCAAACCAGCAATCTAATGTGAAATTGCAGTAGATATATTGGATAACAATATTCAGGCGTATATAGGTATACACGTTATTTAAAAACGACTATAAGTGTTATACTACGACACAAGTGTTTACCAGCTCAGTGGCCGGAGAGGAGAGTGTCCGCCCTAAGATTGGGAGGTTGTGGGTTCAAACCCCTACCGAGTCATACCAGCGACTATAACAATGATACCCATTTCTTCCCTGCTTGGCACTCAGTGTAAGGGGTTGAAATGGGCCCCCCCCCCCCCCCTGCTGCTCACGATCATTGGGACTTTTGGCGTATGAAGCACTTAACCCAATGTCTGATATGTATGTTTTAATTGGCGAATGGTGCCATATATAATAGTGTTTTCCATGAACATTTGGCCACTTATTTATATGGTATGTTTTACAGAGTTGACGGTAATTGATAAGAATGAGGTAGAGTGAGAGAGATGTAATGTAATAAAGACAAACCTCAAGGTTACCTGGATTTTGGGGGATTAAAACACCACTTTTAAATATACAAGGAAAAGAACACAATCCTCAATACTTTCTTAATAAACTATATTACTCTCTTGTGTCATCATGCTAGTTTTGTTCTGAGCCATGAATTGTACATTATAAACCCGAACCTGTAGAGTTGAGTCCCCCTTGAATTTTCAACAGAAAAAAACCCCACCTCAGAAGTCTCTCAAAACAGATGGACTTGGATATCAGTGTATCTCACGGGACCTCACTCCGACAAGCATCAAAGGTTTTACTGTGCACGTGTGTTTTGCTTTTTCTTTGGCTTTATTGCAACAAAAGTTGCAGCCTCCATAAAGGTTTACAAGAAAAACACAAAAATAAAAGAAAATGTGCCAAACGCCGACCGATGTCTAAAGTGAGCTCTCGTTGAGCTCTGCATTTCTCTGTGCACCTGATGCACATGTGTCAAACTCAAGGCCCAGGGGGCAGATGTGGCCCGCCACATCATTTTATGTGGCCTGCGAAGACAAATTGTGCATCAAATTCGTGTGTCATTACTAGAATTGCAAATTGTCTTCACTTTTAATAATATCTTTTTCTTGTATGTTTAACCAGTTTTTACTCGTTTGATTTGAAAACGAGTCATTTGTCAGTTTGTTTTGTAGCTTTTATTGTATATAATATGAGGTGCTCATACATTTATTTGGGTTGACAGTCATAATGGCACTCCGAAAGAAGCTATGACTACAATGCGGCCTGCGAAGAAAACGAGTTTGACACCCCTGACCTAATGGGTTGGACCTTTTCACCTTATTCGGACGAATAACAACGTTTCCCATCATTCCTAAAGTATGACCAACATACATACACCCGCCATCTCTTCTATTCTACTTATGGAAGACAACGCCACAAGAGGGCACAAATTCCCCATACAAATGCCAACGTTTGCCCGTCACAATGCCACAAGTAACCCGTTTCACACTTTCATGAAAATGCTGAACTGTGCAGCAACTCATATTGCACCCACTAAAAACACCCACTGCTCCATAGTATCAGCCAGGTTGTTACTTTTTTGACAGTTGACTTGAGGTTCAGTTGTTTTTACACTACTGTGAAAATGAAGTATGTTTAAAAAACAAAAAAACTAGAGCCACCTGAAGCAAACCTCAAAATTGATGTACTTTTGTGTACTTTAAGGTCTCGAGAGCATGCCTTTGGTGTCCTCATCAGTATCACTCGAGAAAATATAGCATCATCATGACTCTGAGGATTATGTTGTCAAACATTTACAGTCTAAATTGCCCATAGGACCGACTGAATGTGAGTGTGTATACTTGTTTGTCTGTTTGTGTCCTATGATTGACTGGAAACCACTTCAGGGTGCACTGAGATCGGGTCCAGCTCATCCATGGCCCGACTGATGACGAGAACGATTGTAAATGGAAGTAGTTCATTTCTTATATCCACACCAAACTCCAGCTCCCAAACCTAATTGAAGTCTCAAATGTGAAGGCTGTGTAGAACAGTGAATAATATAAAAATTATAATAAAATATAAAAAAATTGAAGAAATTCAAGTTTGCATGCATTCTTCATAGAAAGAAATATTTTTTATTAATAAAACCTATGATATTGCCAATTATATTAAGTGTTTCTTTACAAAAAAAAGGTTGATATCTTTAGTCAGGTTTATAGTTAATACTGCGTCTAATAATATTGTCCAGTTTTTTAGTCATCTGCCATAAAAACATAGTACAAGAATTGGAAAATGTTTAAAATAAGGCCCCAAGATCGGCTCCAACTGAAAATAAAAATCTAACTTTAACAATCATAACATTATTATTAGTTATTATATTTAGACATTTTTTGCATTTAATTACAAAACTGAAGGCATTTTTAGCTATTATGAGTCAGGCTTTTCTTTAAACTGATACTTTCTCTTTGCTCGTCATGATTAAGGAATCCAGTCACAGACCAGATTGAACGGTTCAGCGGGCCGGTCTCATGGGCCGCCAGTTGAAACTGTACTGACTGCTGTACAGTGTGTAGGACGAAAGGATTGGACGCTAAATATGTAACATTTACTGTATGGGGGTTTTCTTTGTTTGTTTGTTAGTTAGTTAGTTAGTTTTGTTTTTGTTTGTTTGTTTGTTTGTACGTTTGGTTGGTTGGTTGTTTTTTTTACTGCATGTATTGTCTGGTTTCTTTTTATTAGTATTTATTAGTATTATTTTTTTATTGTCTTATTCTTTATATATTTTCTAATCTTTTACTTTTCACTTTCATGGACCTCGCAGGAAGTTTAGCTTTTTTATAATGCAAGCAAACAAACAATAAGGAATGAACAACTAAAACTAGTTTGAAATGGATGTCAGAAATGGATTTCATTTGAGGCAAAAACTGCTGCCTTCATGAAACATTCAAACATACACAACCAAATCAAAATCTAGTGGAAAGAATCAGTAGTAGCCTACCAGCCAACGAACCAACAAATGCTATTTGTCTTCCCTGCCTAAGAACTTGGTCTTTGCTGAGGTTTGTGTTTTATTGAGAGACATCTTTAGTCCTTGAGCCGATACCACATTCTGGCTCCAAAGCAACACGCTTTGTGTTACCATTCTCTGCCATGTGTGTGTGTGAAACAGTGAGTAGCATTCTGTTTACCTGCACCACATTGTGCAGCCATGTTTGTGTCACACATACGTACTGCTAATTACTACAGAGGAAATTGATCTGTACACTGTATTAGAACATACTGTAGACTACGTTCAGTGTGCACTCTCACTCGCCACTATAGATAAGTCTCCAATCCATGTGATGTAAATCTGAGCCTGCGCTGAACACCAGCCCTGATTTGCTCAGTCGGGTTAAGCCACTTTAACAGATTGCCAAGATGTCCTGACCTTCTGTGCCATGTGCTGGCATCTAAGAAACGCGGCTGGGAACAATAAAGACATCTGTAAAATCATTTGTAAATATTGAGTCTTGGTAAATGCATAAATGCATAGCTTCCCCAGTGTGCACACGCACGCACACACACACATACACACACATTTGAGGGCAAAATCTACAAATCACAAGGCAGATGTCACTAAATCACATGACCTTATTCAAATTAATGGGATCGTCATCAGGCATTTGCAAAGCTTGCTAATGAGCTGATCATTTGAATTGGGTTAGTTGGGTTACACCCGGGTGATGTCTCATGAGGACCGGAATTGTGGACACATGACACAAAAGTCGTCACTTAACTTGTTATTAACATTTCCGGTAGTGGAGCGTGAGTTTACTCGCATATTCACTCAAATGACCGTCCAGTCCTACGTAAACCCTCTTAAAAAATGCTAACCTGCTTATACAGCGAGCGTGTTGGTTCTTTTTGCCTCCAGCTAAGCCCTGCCTACAAAATAACACCATATTGTTTACAAACTCTAAAGAGGTCTCGAAAAGGACCTTCCCTGAATTGCTTAGTCATCCACGAGCAAAGATGGGAAAGAAAGACGCTGCGAACAAGTGCATGAGAAGATAGTCGAACAGTTTAAGGACCTCAACGTATGCACGTACAACGGCAAGGAATTTAGGATTCATCTACGGTCCATAAGACCATCAAAAGGTTCAGAGAATTTGTAGAAATCATTGCACATAAGCGGAAAGGCCGAAAACTGAAAACTACCCGAGCATGGCGGCATTTCATCAAAAAACGATCAGTGTGTGTATAGCATACCATCACATGGGATCAAGAGCACTTCAGAGAACCAAATAAATACAGTTTGGCGCTACAAGTGCAACTTAAAACTCTACTATGCAAAGCAAAAGCTGTTTATTGACAAGACCCACAAACGCCGCCGGCTTCTCTGGGCTTGAGCTCATCTATAATGGACTGATGCAAAGTGGAAAAGTGTTCTCAAGTTTTACGAGTCAACGCAATGCCTAGATAGATAGATAGATAGATAGATAGATAGATAGATAGATAGATAGATAGATAGATAGATAGATAGATAGATAGATAGATAGATAGATAGATAGATAGATAGATAGATAGATAGATGTGTGACTCTGTGCTTGAAGGTGCCATAGCCAAAATTCTCCCTTCCACACTTAAGACATTTTGTTACACGCATGGCTTGCACACTTCCAAGGTGAACTGATTCTTCAAGCCAGACTTCTGACACAGCCACTGTGCATAACCTGGAAATTTGTGCACAACCACTGAAGAAACGTGACTCGTTGAATTCTGAGGGTGGCCGTCCCTAATTCCCAGAGTGCGCAGTTTTCATGAGATGTGAATTTCATGGAGATCCATTTGGAAAATATATCACACTTTAATCATGAAATTAAGTTGCATAGTGGATCCGAAGGTTATGCTAATCATCACCAACAATATGTGCACCGCTCATCTAATTCTACTTTGAAGGAGCTTGTTTTAATTTTGCCCTCTGTTTTCAAATAATCCAATAAAAGTAATGTAATCAGAATACCGTGCTTAAGTCTGAACGTATGTTTAGAGCTTGTGTATCAAAAGAAAAGCAAATGCGTGTTGACGAGCGTTCCCCAGATGAGAATATTTGGATATTTTAAGAGGCCATGACCTCTGAACTGTAACATGGACTTGCTAACCAGTTGACTAATGCCATGCCTTTTGCGATTTAAAGGGGAAGTCATGTCAAAAAATTTACTGTACAGGAATATTTTCCATGTGCCACCACAATCAGGGCTCACACGTTTTCTGGGTTCATGTGACGTTCGCAAGCTGAGCCCTTCGGCACTGTTATATCATTTGCAGTCGACTGGAAGTGGCAAAATGCTTAATCCATCATGATTGTTTTGAGTGTCCCCCTCCCTACTCGTGCAATGGACTATTCCATCGTTTTACCGCACAATTGCAGACTTGAATCAGAAAGAGGTAAGAAAAAAATATTTTAACCTTTTTTACAGTGATGCTGAATATGCATAACAGACTACAAATAAAGGCCAGACGTTCTTGCCAATTGCAGAAGCATTGCTGTCAGTGTCAGCTGAGGATGATGCAGTAGGGATAAAGAGGAGCATTAGATGAGTGACAGTTTTTATCAAGAAGATTTGAGTATTAAAGTGGCCGAAATACTCAAAATCACCCCTGTTGAAAAATGCATGTAACGTTCTTACACCATCACATTCCTTCATGTTTGAGCCATCAAAAAAAAAAAAAACATAAACGTATGTGTGTGTATATATGTTTATATGTATTTTGAGCACATACATGTGCTTAAAGCTTGAGCTTTACTGGAATATATCACACTGGGTCATCCCGGGACTTTCCATGCCACGACAACAGGCACCAGCCTCCACCTAGCTCTCAAGTCAACAGGCTTCCGGGGTATTTCTTGGCCTAGCGGACGGGCTCATGTGCAGCGTCACCTTCTCTTACTTGGGATTTTAAATAACGTCACCCAGCTGTTGTGTAAAATTTTGCATCCTGTGAAAATGCATTGTTGAAGTGTGAGCATAGCTTGCTAGCTAACTGCATGCCGTGGTTGCAGGAATGGGCCTAGTAAATAATTATAAAGTAACTCGCAGTTGCACCACTAAAGCGGACAAAGCCGCTCAAGTGAGTCACTTGGATTGGCACCCCCTGAAAAATAAGGGAGACTGAAATGGTGAAAAACAGTTTCATGTTATATCTTCGCAATTTGTAACCTCATATTTCTCAGTCTGCACAATAATTACCTTTACATGTGTAATGTAACCTAAAACAAATCTCTGAATTCACAATATTGTACTTATAAATGACAGTGAAAGTGTTGAGAGGATTCACATTAGCCAGATAACAATCAGCAATCCTTGCTGTTGATGAGAAATATTCCAAATCTTTGCAATGCCTACATTTGCGCTTCCAAACGACTAGATAATGAACTTCTCATCAGGTGAGCACTGCATGCAAGTCTGTGCGGTCCACTGTGACGGGATTCCCCCTCCCACGAACATAAGCACAGAAACCCACTGAGCTTCAGTCTGTTCAATTCACCTGTAGGGCTCATGTCCGGCGCTAGGACCCAGGGTGCGCGATTCTCATCTCCAGCTGCTGCAGACCCAAAGCTCGGGCAAAGCGAAGATCGCGAGGACAAGCAACAACAATAACAACAAAAACATTTTCGGAGGAAATACCACCTCTTTTTATCCTTAGCAGAGAAGCAACCTCGGCGGGACCCCCGCTTGGAACCCCCACCCTCCCCTCGCTCTACACGGACGAAGGCTCGCTTGTTGCGCTGTGCACACGCAGGCTTTGCGGCTGCACACAGCTCGGAGCGCCAAGGTAAGAAGACGGCGCAATAGCGTGCGATTACTAATAACAAAGGCGTTACGGGTAGGGGAGGTGGGCGCACGCTGCACAAGGAGTACGAGGACGAGCCCAAACTCTGCCAAACTTTGACCTGGATGTGTTTTTATTGTCGTCGTCACCCCGGTTTTTATCTTCTCCCTGGCGACGTCTCGCTGCTATCCCGCGGCATTGTGTGGAGGTCTCTCACACACGAGCAAGTTGGGATGACACGGCGTGTGTCTGCAAAAGCAAATGCATTTGGAGGTACGCGGTTAGGTTAGGGGGCGGGGAAGGGGTACCCAAACTAAACGAGAAGTGATGCATTCAGGTGCCGAATGCATGTCGACGAGCAATGCATTATTAACCCCGGCAAACATCAACATCAAGATCCCTTTATGATGTATTTAATGACTTGAGCCAAAATGGATACCCGCATGCCCCGCTCCAGGTGAACTTAGACGGGACATCCTCGTTTGGTGAAGCCATGGCGGCCTAAAATAGTCTCCCAAGAGGGGGGGGGGGGGGGGGGGGGGGCTACTTTGAAGGCGAGTGTCTTGTCATTTAAACACAAACAGGCCTTAGCAATAAACACAATTAACGCTGAATGCGTTATTTTTATTTTTTTTATTCATTTTCGCACTTCCGACGTCGTTATCCGATGCCAAGTCACAGGTTCGCCTAAGCCCCGGAGTGGGTGCGCACTACCGGGAAGAGTGCTGCCGCTTGCCCCGGTCCGTGGCAGCGGAGCTCTCGATCCGTAGTGTGTGTGCGCGCGCGCGTGTTTGCGTGAGTGCGTGTATGCGCTTGTGTTTGCATGAGCGTGTGTTTGCGCGTGTGTGTGTGTCACTCCCGAGGCTTCCACCGTGCTCCGTTTTTCTGTCCCCGTCGCCCTCTCCCAATTCTTTCGTTTCCAAATGCCCCTTCTTGTTTAGTTTTATCATCAAAGCGATGGTTGCCATGTTCACATTGTGCAATCTGTTAGCGATGTGGCCGCCTGTGCGCAGCCATTACTAGGCGAAGGGCATGTCGGAAAGGCTCCCACATGCCGATGATCCACGCAGCCAAATAGTTTCAGGCCGGACCGCTGGCTTGAGCATTGCCTCCCTCCCGCCACCAACTGCACCGCCTGACACCAGGCTGGATGGGAAAAGGAAGCAAGCACCCGAACATTTACACCGTCTGTATATTTTTCTAGTTCCTCACTAGCACAAGTGTTGAGAAAAGTAGCAAATGCCTTGAAGAAACCGATCCAGCCAGGCCTTTGGTATAATAAGACAAGTGGCCTAATTACAGCGAGGGCTGCTTAACTACCGAGACAAAATGTGATTATGGAGAAAGATGAATGCATGGTCATACATAGTGCTAATGCTTGTGTTCATTATGATTACAGTATTATTATTATTATTATTATTATTATTATTATTATTATTATTATTATTATTATTATTGGTGGGTGTGCAGGGGGAAGGGACACAACCTGCTAGTGCAACTTTTCTCTCCAGGTGTGTGTTGAAGACTTGCTGTCACAAGCAATCGAAAGTTATGCCTTTTCAAAGATGATACTTCCCACTTTACACTTTTTATATAAGAGTAGCACATCTGACACACCGTTTTAAGGTTTGAGGTTTGAATCACTCATTTGGTTTTAAGATCTGGTGTGAATCTGAATTTCAGAGAGAAATCAATTGAAATGATGTTAACAGACGCAGATCGAGCAACCCCATTTTGCAATCCCCCACCTTTTAGTGATTCGTAAAACAAAGCATGAGTAATTGATGAAATTTTTATTGTCAGCTGTCAAACTATAGGCTACTACGAGCGATTACCCCAAATTATTTTGATGTAATTTGAAACTCATCTTACAACACAAACGGATTAAAGGTGGGTTGCTTTTGAAAAAATAAAAATGCACTTCATGTGGTGAAGACTCTCCAAAAATTCCAGGAACAACCCAGACTAAACTTAATTGCTCTCTCATGTGCAAAGCTCATTTTTAAGTTGAAAATGGGTGCGTAAATGAAATATCTTATAATAAATCATATGTCATACTTTGCCCAAGCGTTATAACATTGCCACATTTTACCCAACAAGTGTCGATCCAAAAAAAAGGCCTTATTTTGGGAGCTGACTAAATTTGGGATAGGCTGATTAAAATAGAGCTTTTTCAATCACAGTCAAATCACTTCTGAGATACGCAACATTTCCATAGTTCCTTTTCAGATGTTTCAATGTGGCATTTTCCCTACATTAGCCCAAAAACATGACATGCGATGCACAACATAAGGTAAAATTGTAATGTCCATGCATATTCATAATATTAACACTTTCAATGATTATTTCATATTTAGTGTCTTTACACTGCAAAAAACATTTCTTATGTCATTCATTGATCTATTTAACTGGTTAAACAGAAAATCTTTTTGGTAAGACGCAACAATGTGTTGATTGTATTGTATTTATTCGTGACAGTTGGCAGTCTGGTAGAATTGGGCTGCATCATACTGAAGAGATGCTTCTAATGCACAGCTACTCACTCAAATAGGGCCACAAATGATTTTTTGCATGAGTCCATATATTGAAGTCGATCAGGCCATACAAAGTCGCATTTTTAATATCCTTTTTATGTCAAACAGCAAAAATACAAACTAAATTAACAGCCCATCACTTATTTTGCTGTGCCAAACTCATCATAATACCTCACAAATACAATTAGCTGTGTCAGTGGACTCATTTGCAGCAAATCCAAAGCTTTTACCCAGCGAACCACCGAAATATCACTCATGCATATCGTGCATTCATTTTTAGTCATCACCCCTTGTTAGTAGCCCAAATGCGTGACGCTAATTGTTACCGTTGTTTTGAGGCTTGTGTTCCAACATCTTCTTTGCGCAAAAGGGTGTAAATTAATGATAAACTGAATTTGTGACTTTGTTTCCAAAAGCCCTTTGACAAGCAAGACATTATAAATAATATATGTTGAAATTTGGGGTCGGCTCTGGCCTTCCTATGTGGAGTTTGCATGTTCTCCCCGTGCCTGCATGGGTTTACCCCGGGTACTCCAGTTTCTTCCCACATTCCAAAAACATGCATGGTAGGCGGATTTAGCACTCCAAATTGCCCCTAGGTGTGAGTGGGAGTGCAAATGGTTGTTTGTCTATAGGTGCCCTGCGATTGTCTGGCAACCAGTGCAGGGTGTCCCTCTCCTGAAAGTCAGCTGGGATAGGCTCCAGGGCGCCCGTGACCCTCGTGAGGAGAAGTGATTTAGACAATGGATGGATAGATGGAATTTGGGGTCTGTGGTGTTCCACAGCTGAGTTTGATGAACAAACACATCTGAAACACTCGTGGGATTTTTACCCAAACAAACATTTGGAGTAAACTGCTTGAGGTTTGGCAGTGGTGTGTAAAAAGTGGATAGATAGATAGATGCTTGTTTTCAAAGTGTCTTCTTTAAATCTGTGTTTCTTGGACCTTGGGATCCACAACCAAAGCAGGTCCCAGTTGACATGTTTTAGTGATAATTGTCAAGTTGGGACATGCGTTCCTAATCATGTTATTTCTGTTATTTATTGTAAGATTATGTGTTAATACATAAAATAACTCAACCTGCTTGTTATGGGATGTGGGATGAAATATGGATGGTGAAAACCCAACACAAGGACAGGGAATGATGCAAACTCCATACAGGGAGATTCAAACCCAGAACCTCAGAGCTGTGAGGCAGATGTACAAAACAAATCACCATGCTGCTGCATGTAACCAAATTCGTGATTTGAGTCCAGAGCTGGAAAAGTATGACAAAAGTACACAACGCAGGTGAATCTGGATGGATTTCAGTGAATTTAAAGCTGGTGACATCAAGTTACAATTTACGTTTGGAAAGCCTTCATAAAACGCGCATGTGCTCTTCTCCTTCCCCCCCAAACACACTTGCTTCCTTATCTTCACCAACGAACCTGTCCCACACTTTATTTCCTCGTTTTACTACATTTCCCTTTGGCTTCCTGTCAAAACTCTTAGCTTTTAAATGACAGTTTATGCCTTGGTGACCTGCTCACATAAAGACTTTTCCCCCTTCAGTTATTGACTCGCACCACCAACATCGCCGCCGTTACGCTGTGGTCGCGATCCCCCCTCGTGCCTCCTGAAGCGGCTGTGACGCCGCGGTGCATGCCGGTACCCGTAGTCCTCATCCCTCCCTGCTCCCCCAGCGTCTAATCCTGGGCGTGGATCGCCGAGCACTACATTTCCCATAGGCTTCCCCCCCACCTCACTCGCTTTCTCGCTCCCACCAGACTGGAGATACGGAACGGACAGTCTTGACGACCCCCCCTCCCCTTCTCCCTCCCTAAGCACCCCCCCTCCCCGGACTTTGAGAACCGAAAACCGTCGAGGTTAGTGAAGAGACGCGGACCGCCGGAGGCCCGGGAGGCAGCCGCGGAACGGAGCCGTCCTCCGTGCAACGTTCACGCACCATCCGGGTGAGCGGGGCTGCTCGTGTCATTGGACATCTTTTATGTGGCGACTCAGAAGGGGAGAGAGGAAAAATAAGGTGGAGGGAGGGGGTGGTGCGTGTTGGGAGGGGGGGCAGTGGTGCTGGTAGCTGGCGGTTTCGTGGGGTCGGGGTCCACGTACGGAAGCCTCGCAAGTGGGGAGAGAGGACGGGACACCCGCCGCTGCTCCCGTCGGTCCGTGCTAGGTCGGCTGAGGATAAATAACAGCAGCCCGGCTCTGCGTGCAAGCCGGCGGGGGAGCCTCGGTCGCAATCGCCACTGCCCGGCCGCGGAGTTGTCGGGCTCGGTCTTCTCCTCCTTCCTCCGTGACAGCGGTGACCGCTCCGGAACACAAGCTTGCGCATTAACTTGTGTCGCCCACCCCCCGTGTCTGACTTTATCCCCCTTGGATTTAATATTGATTCTGTGCAGACAGGCGTTTGGGGTATTGAATAGTTTTTTGTTGTTGCTTTCCTTCATGTGGCATCTAAATGAGCCGTTTTGGAGGAAGTGGATGGGGGGGGGGGGGGGGGGGGGGCACGGAACCCCCTTTGCTTCCACCACCCCCGTGTCGTTGCGGTGCTTCTCATCAGACTTGTGACTGACTGATGGTCGCAGCATTAAGACGTTCCGATTGCACTTGCCCGCGCTCACTCGTCCTTCGTGCTGGACAGTGAAAGCCGAAAGTAGGCTGCGAAGCTGCGCGCTGCATTCACAATAAACTGCACCGCTCAGTGTGTGCATCTGTTGGCCCACATAGAGCGAGGAGAACGAATGCACCGTCCAGTGGAGATGGTCTTTTGTGATTTTCTTACTTTACTGGCTCACTCCAATGTGTTGTATTTATCCCTCTCACCCCGAAAAAGATTTCCTGCCTCGTTCTGGAACTGCTCCCTGAACTCACCCCTACTTGCTGTTTGCTTACTTGTGCTGCTGTTTTCCAAAGTGTCTTCTTATGAATGTTTTCCGATCTTTATTGAAACAAGGCACACATTTTACGTCAGTCCAAATCTTCCAACACACCACCCAAGAAAAATGCCACAAAAAGTGAATACTGGGGATAATGCATTTTGTGCCATCTAGTGTAAGAACATTCAGGGGGTTTCCTGGCTCAAATCGAGGCAGAGGTTGCACCAGTTGTGGTCATTAGTATGGCTCCAACAAACATTCACACTGAAGTGTTGTTTGCACGTGTACTTCATTGTTCATCGATATTTTGTTTTAATGAAAGAGCTTGTCGCTACCTCGTCTTGAAAAATATTTGGCAATTTTATGATACTTCCTTGTTCAGCCAAAAACATAAGGCATTTAATCCCCCGAGGAATCAGGTGGGCTTAGTTATACAAGCAACAAGATGTATGTCTGTTTGAAAATGAACGGAACTTTTCACAGTTTTAGCAGTGACTTCCATGTGTTTTCGGTACATACGGATGTACCGATACTATACTGCAACTGCAAGTTAAAAATAACACCAAACTAGCACAACTCTGATCGAATGACGTCAGCCGTCATGTCAGACCTTCAAGAGCCAGGGATAGCCCAAAATTATTCGGAGGTGACAACCTCCAAACTATGCAGAAAACATAATAATATTTGATTGTTCTGTCGCTATATGTTGCTAATGTAGACACATTATTTGTTGTAAATAATTAAAACTCCTGCACACTCTCCCAAGGCATACATTGTTTGCAGGACACCGGTTAGAAATCGTATTCAAATGTGCTTGTTTGCAATTCTGCTTAACATTCTGACAATCTGCACAAATCTGTTCACTTTCCATGCAAGGCTTCATTCATGCAGAGAGCCTCGAGGCTATCTGTTTGTCAAAATTTAATAGGGGACAGAAACATACCCAAAAAAAGAGGCTAGTTTTTAAAGCAATTTTCTCCAGCCCTGCCCGGATTCTGAATAATGGTGTATGGCGATATCTCTGTTAGTATGTGGACAAAAAATACGTTCCATTCTCCTTCACAAGTCTAGATGGCTTCAGTACAACATATGTAATGTAAACGAGGAGCGGCACTTTGAAACTGGACTTTTAAACATTCTATTTTGTTTTACACGATGATGGAACAGCACAGAAATGCCCGTTTTGTGTGTAACACTTAAAAGTGGACAAACGTACAGCGTGCTTTTGTCTATTTTAACATACAAGAATCTCCTTGCTTTTATGCTCAGAAGCAATTTAGTAGAAAGGAAGTTCTCTCATTCTGAATCAACGATTATATATGTGGTCCTGAATTGGTTTTCTCCTTGCAGCCTGTCATTGTATTTAAAGAAAATCAGACTGACTCAGCGTCCCTTTGAAGCATGTTGTGCTAAAGAAACACCTATGCAGGTACGCATTATTTTTATTACGCTGCTATATGGGAGTACCTTATTAAAAATGGCTGCTGGAACTCTCTCCTCTATTACCTAGGTGGATTCTTCACTAATGAATGTAGGGGATGGAGGCACGGTGAGCAGAGAGATCAATGCTCCAAATAACGCGTCCATGAGCATGGTGGGAAATCCTCCCCAAACGCTGCCCCTCGAGTTTCGAGGCGACGTTACCCTCGGTCAGCAAAACAAGACCACTCCGACAACAGACTGTAAGACAGCGAGAGCCTGCGAGGACACCAGTAATTACAACCACAGCCCGGAGCTTTCTCCACCCCGGCAGCTCAACAATGAACCAATGTCGAGCTCAGCCCCCGCCGGCGCTGAGAAGAGGACAGACAAAAGAGCGGTAGAGGCCGCTAAAATCAAGGCCGACGGCGCGGGGGCCTTCCCCGCTCCTCAGCGATCGAGTGGCATAAAAGTCAGCCGGGAGGACTCGGCCAATCCCTGTCACAGCAAGAAATCGCATACGCAAACACCATCTGCTCCACCTGGTTTCCAGTGCTCCTTGTTCAAACCAGCCCAGCCAGTTGCCTTCCTGCCTTCCACTAAATTCTCCTCCCCCCTTTGCAAAATCACTCTCCCACCAGCATTGGGCCAAATCGCGGCTCTGAGAGAAGCCACCGCCAGCCAGGTTCCAAAAGACATTCAACCTCAAACCTCAGGTGTAGCAGGGACGCCCCTCATGCGGCCCTATCACTATCCCTTCTCCGTGGGCCGGACTCCACCTTCAGAGAAAAAAGCCTCTAAACTTAAGGCCAACCACTCGTCCAGCAAGAACGCCAAATCTGTCGGGGAGCATAAGTCCCTGGCCTCGGTGGTGGCTTCGCCGGCCATCGCCCTCCCGCTGCAGCACCCGTTGCTGAAATCCTCGCCACCGACCCACTACACGTTGTCGCCCACTGCTGCCATTTGCTGCGGCTCTGCACTGGCCAGCATCGCCTCGCAGAGTCGACTTCTTAACCACGTGGAAAAGAGCCTCAGCTTAGACAAGATCGCCGTGGGCACTCTGAAAACAGAAGAGCATCGAGTAGCGGGCTCACAGGAGCCGAGGGACCTACCCCTGGATTTGTCAGCCAAATCCAAACGTCCAAAATGCACAAATGACCCTCCGGTTTCGACAAAGGAGTCTCAAAAGAGCGAGTCAAATAAAACAGACTTTGTGAACTCAAAGAGGACGCATAGCGCAGCTGGGAAACACCCCATTTTACCCAATACACACCGAAACGGATCCCATCAAAAGCAATCCATCCGGCCACAGAATCAACAGGTCTCTGATCTCAAGGCGGCATGGAGCAAGGAAACTTCGCAAGAGCCCATTAAAAATATCCCAGGAACATACGTAGGTGTAGCAAGTCCCATACTGGCCTCTACGCTTCGAGGCAAAGATGGAAAAAGGACTTTTGCAGATGAGTTCCAGAGTTTTGCTAAGCAGGAGTTTATATCCATTATCGACCAAGGAGAACAAGTGACGTCGGGAGGAAAGAAGCTCACCCCGCTGAAGCAGAGTGTCAAGCACCCTAAAAACACGAGCCCAGCCAAGAACTGTCCGGCCAAAGGGGCCCTCATGACAGCCCTGTCAAGCGCCACCAACACACATCTGAGGCCTGGCAAAGCAACGGGTCCTTACTCGGCGTGGCAACAGTCCTCTCATCCTCCCCACCAAGCATCCTCGGCTCAGAGAAAAATCTCACCAGGTTCACCAACACCCAAAGGGAATATGGAAAGTTCCAAGTTTCAGAGTCCATCCGTTCCTGCGGAGAATTCCTGGGAGAAACCGTCTCCGCTCTCTAACCTCGCGTGCATTGTGAAGCAGCAAGACGTCGAAACAAGTGCACTGGCAAGTGATGCTCACCCTGTGTCAAGAAAAGACAATGTTCTGACTCTTCTCAAAGAGACCCCGCCTAAACCGTCCTCTCCATATGAACCCCCAGCATACTGGTCCACCGAAAAGTGGCCTGGAGCCTTGTCTCAAGGGGGCTTAACGCCATCCAGAAAGAAGCTGGAAAGGTTGAAGCCCTCTGAGATCTCTGAGAATAACGCAGAGCACCGCAGCCATCAGGGAGAACACAAACATGCTTTGTCCAAGCCCTTTGGACAGTCTCATAGCCTCAGAAGCAACGCATCGACAAATGGCAACAGGCTGGAGAGCAAATTAGCCCAGGTGTTAGAGGGGGAAGTCCTGAAGAAAGACAGCAAAGAGTCAGATGGTCCCCCGGATGAAAATCTGGGAGGTTTAGTTGCGTCCATTCTGTCGGGCCGAGGTGGCGAGAAAAAAACAAACGGAACCAAAGAGGAGTCGCCAACCAAAGCTGTTAAACAAAAGAAAGTTAGTCCCAAGAAGCTCTCAAGGGAGAAGTCGTTGGCAGAGTCGCCAAAGAAGACGGCAGGAGAGAAAGAAAAAGACGCAACACTCGTTTCCCGAAAGGTTAAGTATCTTTACATGTTTGCTTTTCATCATTGTATGACGCTACTCACAAAATGTTTTGGTTCGGGTGAACTCTGAACATGAACCTAAAATGCACCATAACCTTTAAAAGATTGGCTGATGCTGGTCTCACGAAACTCAATTCATTTTGGAAAATGGATCCACATAGCAACACTTTACAATTTTGGCCATGTACAGAAAATGACCTACCCAAAGATTTGTTTTAATATCATTTCTTTTGGTGGTTCTGTTTTGGGCCTTGGATTGTTTATTTGGTTTTTGGTTTCTGCTGAGAATTTTTGTTTTGGTGCCTCCCCAACGGTGAGGCTTCAAACAGGAATTTGTCAAAGGGAAGTGGTGACTGAATTCAGAGTGTCATCAGCAGGAAGAGTTGCCAAAATGCGTCGAAGTGGATGTCCGTTGAATTTTGGATGGATCTGTGGTGAATTTTGCCTGTTGTGCAGAAATGTACTGAAACATTCAACAGTTGAACACTCAAAACCTACAGCGGGAAGAATAAGTGCATTCTAGGTTCATTCAGATATTTAGCTTGAACTCCAAAATCTCTAATCATTTGTGGGTAGTGTGTGTCTGTGCTAGAATGTATGAAGTTGTCATTTGCATCCACAAATAACATTGATCTTGTCCTCTGGGCCCTCCAGCAAATGAAACAAAAAACATCCGAATTGGAGCAACGACTTTGCCCACAAAGTAAAGAGCAGACAAAGACGAAGAAAGATGACGGACTCCACAATAAAACCGGTATGGTCTTTGTTCGGATTTAATTCCACTTAGGTTTGTGTTGGCTTTTATTGAGCTGCTTACTCTTACTCTTCAGGTCAATAAGCTGAGAATGCGAATGTTTCCGATGTGTCACCTGCACCTGTATGCACGGGCGCTGGTAGGAGACTGACGTTCAAATGTGATTTAATCAGTTACAGATGGTGGCAGCAGGCCCGACGGTGAAGAGACCCGTGCCTTGAAGTCCGCTGCGGCCACCAAGGAGGCCTCGGCTAAGGACACTTCCTTCCCGAGGTTGAGGAGAGGACGGCGGCGTGCAGACGAGGCCAGACTGGACCTCTGGGGCTTCGCGACACCTTCCCCCCCTCCGCCGCCCCCGCCGCCCCCTCAAAGGGCCCCTTCTCCCTCACCCCCACAGACGCCGGCCCGCCGCCCAAGAGGTAGGCCTCGCTCCAACCGACTATCGGAGCGGGACGTCCGGGACAAGGGCAAGGCAGGCGACGCGGAAGACGATGCTCCAGCACATAAAAAGAGGAGGCACTGCCGTAACAGAAAGTACCAGACAGGGGACTACATCACAGAGAAGGACAAAGTGGAAGAAGAAGAGCACCTTGATGAGTCAGACGGTGGAGTTACAGCCGGTAGGTTTATCATTTTCTTTTAAGAGGAGCATGTTTTGTTACCTGCCACCACATCAATCCCTGAGGTTTAATTTAAGCGTCTATACCAAGGGTGGGCAAACTTATGTGTTCACATTTGACTTTTTACGATGGAGCTAGATCATTCTTGGATGACGTTTTTTTTCAAGGTCAAAATATAGTAGCTGTAAAATACTGCATTTAAACAAAATAATTCACGCTCATTTCAAAATTTTACTGAATACACACTTGTGACCCTAATGAGGACAAACGGTATAGGGCAAGGGTCACCAACTGATATATCATGCAAAATCCACTTTTTTAGCTTTTACATACATTTTATTGTCTCCAGAATTGTAGAAAAATTTCATCTAATCCCTCCATGTGCTGCAGAGATACTTTTGTAATCTGTTTGGGGGAAGTTTTTTTTTAAATCCACTTAATTTCATCCATTCCCTACTACGTATTTTGAACAATTGAGTCACAGTCTTGGCAGCGGGACTGCCAAACAAGGTAATGGGTGTAGCCAAACAAATCTGTCATCTTTATTCCTCGCAGCGAGACCAGTCTGTTAACAGTTATAAAACACCAGTGTGATACGTTCATCTGAAGTCATAGTTCTCCAGGTTCGTCGCTTTCACTGTCCTCTCGCTCTGGGTCAGATTCTGGCTCAAAAATGTACGGTTGGATGGACAAGACTTCTTCTGTTGACATCTTTTAATCAATCAAAAAAGTTTGTGCGCTAAAAGATAACTGTATCTCAGCTATCAAACTACAAATATGTCTAACCGCTTACATTGCGGGCTGCAGGGGCGGGGTTTGAAATATCTCATTTGCACTTAAATTGACCGCACCAAGACGACTCGCGCTCTGCCGCTTCTCAGAACGGGTTAAAGAGGGGCCCGTGATACTTTAATAACAAGGAATTCAGACAAACTGAATGATTAAAATATAAAAAGGAATGCTTTATAAACCTATCGTCACTTAAAAAACTGTAAGCTAATTATTGGTGACCGATTATTGTGATGTCTACCAGTTTGATACACATGTACGTACGCACGCACACACACGCACACACGCGCGCGCACACACACACACACACCTTTAGTTCAAGATGCCCACATAGTTGTTTGTCAATGTTTCACCGTCCTTGTCCTGCGTGGGTGACTAAGCGCACCCCTCCCTCCCCCTGAACGCAACTGTTTACAATTTGGCTTCTATGGCTCAATTTACTGACTCAACGGCACATTTAAATAATGGTCTGAGTTCCCGAATAGAACGCTGTTCAAAAGTGCCGTTCGGTTATTCAGAGTGCACCAAAACCAGAGTGCCGGTGCGTGCTGTAGCTGCGCCTCCAAACGACGACACGCTGCGTCAGTGCGTCAGGCAGGCCAGATGAAAGTAATTCAAGCATGAGCTGCTGCTGGTATGAATGGGTGAATATGAGACTATATAAAGCTCTTTGAGCACCATGCTGTCAATAAAAGTACAATATAAGTGCGTTCCATTTGCTGTTTACGACTCGCACGCTACAAATAAATAAATAAATAAATAAATAAATAAATAAATAAAACCATTCCACCTTTTCTTCTCTGTTTTGTGGTCACGGTTTTTGGTTCGATACTCTTGGAATTTTGTTCGGTAAGGGTGAAAGAATGACCACATACAGGATTTTCAAAGAATTATTAATAAACATTACTTGTTGATACTGTAACATTATTTATATATTTTCACGAATCAGAAATGTATCTTTTGTTGTCCATCCATGCCAGCTGCATCTAGAGTCTAGAGCAGTAGTTCTTAACCTTGTTGGAGGTACCGAACTAGTTTCATATGCGCATTCACCGAACCCCTCTTTAGTGAAAAATATATATATATTTTTTTTCTTCAAATTCAAGACATAGATGGTACTGATGGTGTACTGGTGCACAAATGAGCTGTACATGAACATCACCTTGTTCAAAGAACAAAACCAACACAATGCATGAACTCACAACAAATAACATACCTGCAAATCAGTGTGACTTCTGCTGTTACCTTTGCGAGACCAGTTCAGATATGCATCATCACAAATTTACACGACAAATCAGGTGTTCGGACCTCCACAGTGGAGGCTCTGCTGAACCCCTGAGACCGACTCACCGAACCCCTCGGGTTCAATTGAACCCAGGTTAAGAGCCACTGGTCTAGAGTCAGTTTAGATTCTCCACTGACAAATTGGGGCACCTTGGAAGAAAATCTCCTCTGTAAAGAGTCCCTGGAACCAAAATATTTTAAATGGTAACAAAATACAACCTGATCATTGCAGATTCGCAGAAGACTCAAAGTCCTGCCGCTTCCAGTCCAGAGCCGCCATCACGAAGACCCTCCTTCACACGTTCGGGCTCGCTCCGCCATCAGGCTCGGGACACATCGCCTGAGTCCAATGACAAGCCTTCTGGGAAGAGGAAGTTCAAAAGCAAACACTTGTGTGACAGCGACGAGCAAAAGGTGAGCTGCTTTGCTTCTAATTTCAACGAGACCTCGGAATTTGAGTGGTACTGGGTCGCTCATTAGTATGTACTGTTAATCAGACGATCTATGCAGTTTAATGGTTAATTATTTTGTTAAACTGTTGAATGTTTTAAATAGCTTAATGCTAGCAGTGTATAATGTGGGACTCCATCGATGGGCTAACAAATCGGCATATATGTTACAGTAATTGTAAAAACTTCAAGCAAATACTACTGTAACAAACATGGACACGTCCAAATATACCATACATCAAAGTTCATATTCTCTATGCTCTGTAATGCTAACTAGCATGAGATGTGTGTTGAGAACGGTCTCTGTCTCTTCTTCTTGCTGTTAATTATGCTGCATCTCTTCAGTAAGTTGTTGTTTGTTTCAGCACAGCATGGTACTACATTGAAAACGCACTTTTCTAAATTCTGAATTGTCAGACTAATGCAAAAAAAAAAAAAAAAAAAAAAAATTGATTGCTTAAAAATCTGCTATATAGCACCGGTGAAAATGATGAACTTCACTCTAGCGTGGGTTTACTCTATCTGTAAAGAGAAACATTTATTTTTTTCTATGAAAACTGAGGAAAGTTAACGCGGGAAAATAAAGGTTGTTTGGTATCAGAAGAAATAAAATTGGATTTTATTATTAATTAGAAAATTATAATTCAGAAGTGGTGAAAACAATTAAGAGTAGTCACATCAAAACGGTGCAAGTCAAATCTCCATATATTACCATCACCATCTGATGAATACCAAATCATAACGAGGGCAAATTTCTCCCTTCGCTCCACTGTGCAGCAAATAAAATAAAATGAAATAACATGTAAAGGAACATATAAAATAACATGATTGTTCTTAACATGTGGACCAAAGTTGGTGTTGGAAATATTATTATTATTGTTATTAAAGTAATTGCCAGGATGGTCCTTGATGACACCAACAATATATTTAAATTGAAGCCAAGTCGTTGCTCTTGCTTGCTTTCATTGCTGACACACACATACTTAAAAATAAAAGCAGCACATCCTTAATATTGTAGTTTGACTTCCCAAAGGCTGCAGGGACGCAGGTCAACTTTGGTTACATTTCTAGTCCCGTTTACGTTTGTATTTCTCAATGCAGCTGTTTGATGAATACGGTATATAATCCAACAGTGCCCCCAGGTGGCTCAATGTCTCTTTTTTTAATCCGTCTATTTCTTTGTTACCTATTGAACGAAATCACAATGCATTCCATTTGACTTGAGTCATCACTCTCCTTTTAGACGAAGACCAAGCGTGGCAGCTTGGGCAAACGCGGCGTCCCCGCAGCTCTGGATGAGGACGCAACCACAGAGAACAGCAGCCCCCCGCCCCTCTCCAAGAGCGTGCCCTCATCTCCGTCTGGCAAAAGGAACTCGTCAGGGAAAAACAGCAGCCTGGAGACTCCTGCCAAACGTCCAATTCCTCCGGAGGTGCGACGGCTGATCGTCAATAAAAACGCTGGGGAAACGTTGCTGCAACGCGCCGCCCGTTTGGGCTATCAGGTAAAAAGCTTTTTCAATTAAATGTTAAGTCAACCAGTAATTTTACCTTCTTTGGGGGGTTGTTTCATCAGGAAGTGGTGCAGTACTGTCTAGACAAAGACATCAGGGAGGTGAATCGGCGAGACAATGCGGGCTACACGGCCCTCCACGAGGCGTCCTCTCGTGGCTGGACTCAGATTGTACAGATGTTGCTCAAACATGGTGCTGATGTTAACTGCAGTGCTCAGGATGGAACACGGTAAGAAAAGGAAATGGAGAGTATTCTCCGCATTTAATGGATAATACCCCATTACTATAAACATAGAAGAAGAAAAAAAACCCACCCTCGCATGTTAACATGTCAATTGTATTACACAGCATTCAAGCCTAAATATAAGGCCAGCACATACTGAAGTGACATCACATGTGGGTGAACAAATATGCTCGCTAGCATTTTACACAAATTTACACGCAAAAAGAAATGTAATGGAATACAGACATACTGTAACGGCAAAATATTACATTTAATGGTGCAGAAGGAACACGATGCGCTGACAAAGGGAAACTGAAAGTGAAAGTTAGTTTTTGCTCTTGTCTTCGTATCGTTTGTGTAAAGTGCTCCTGGGCGCAAATGTGAACGCAGCTTATTTGTGTTGAATCATTTTATTATTGAAGAATTGACTATGTAACATGGGTTCATGATTGTGGATATACTGAATGCATAGAATGATATGCCACCATTCTTTGGTATGAAACGTGCAATTACAAAGACTTATTGGGATTCTCTTTAAGGTAAAGGTGTATTTTATTTCTACACTTTTTATTCTATAGTTAGATATTTGTGGATTCAAATATTCGTATAATGTGTTGAAAAGTGCATGTTTTTTAATTTAAAGAGCGTGTATGTATATATAAAAAATATATATTTTCATATCTTTTTGCCGTATCACAGATGTTTACCCAATGTGGTTGAGTCTGGAAGGCATTGAAAACAATAAACGTGTGTTCACGGCACATCACAACAGGACAGTGTTGAAACACTACAGTATTACTAATTGAACATTTGAAATTTGATGACATTTATCAGTTAACTAAACGGTTTCATCTGTAGGAAGATCTCTGTCAATTCTAAAGATACACAAGGGGACTTTTTTTGGTCAAAACCATTGTCGATTTGAGCCAAGAGGTTTGAGGTCACTAGAGTCAACGCGTTACTGCATATTAACGGGCAGATGAAATTACATTTGTTGTCCTTCTCCAACTTAATGCTCACATTTTGGTCAATGTTAATGTGAGACTGATTAATTTGCATAATAGTTTTTACATCATATCCGTTTTTGATTGTTTTCATCCCCGACAGGCCACTTCATGACGCGGTGGCTAGCGACAACCTTCCCATCGTCTGGCTGCTCCTGAACCACGGCGCAGACCCGACTCTGGCCACCTACTCGGGACACACGCCGGTCAAACTGGCACACAGCACCACCATGAAGACCTTCCTCACGGGTGAGCGCCACCAACCTTCTGCTTCACTCTGATGACATTTCACATTTATTAAAGGAATGCACATTTCACCTCATGAAACAGAAGCTAATTGAAGGCCGTTAAAATGTTGGACAATTGCATAGGAAAAATCTGACATTAGCGTCACTGCATCCCACATGAACCTTTTTTAGCCATCTTCTCACAGAAGTATTTTCTGCTGCATCTTGTCATTATTTGCAAAATAATTACTCCTTCCAGAGGAACTTCAATTACTTTTCATTTGGAAATTTGCTTGTTTGTGATTGGCAGTATATACCAATTTATTGAGCTAAACATAGAATTAACATGTGAAATATCTCATGTTGTACCACCCAAGAAAATTTTAACAAGGAGCATATCTACTGAAATAATAATGATCTCATCTCTATTTTCATACTCTCAATTTCCAAAAGTAGTTGCGCCGTAAGAAATCTGACCTTATTTAGTGGAACACAAAACTACTTTAATATTCTGCTCTTCAACTGACAACAGCTGCATACATAAATTTGTTGTGCCGTTTGTCATCTTGAGTAAATTGGATATACGCTGCAAACTATTTTTAGCTAGTTGTTAGCGTCGGGATCTCAACAAGCTGTGTTAGCAAGCGTCAACAACAGCTAATGGGCGGATATTGTATTCAAATGATGGATAGATACTGCTGGATGGACATTGAAAGGGAAAGTGCTGACATTTTTTATCTAGCAAATTAGTTTAGTGCTGTGTTGAAGCTGGCTGTTCATATTGCAGTGTGCCAACTCGAGCCCAATCATCACATGAAGTTACACTATACCGAACAAAACGGCTCATTTTAACCACCGTGACCTGAATGAATTGCATGATTAAATCATGCTTCACAAACCTCTCGTCAGTCATGTGGCCTGCTGTTAGGGTTCACCAACTAATTGCAGGGCATGTAGTATAGACAAACAACCATTCACACTCACATTGACAGCGATGCACAATTTAGTCATCAGTGAAGAAAATGTCCAAATTTAGGGATACTAGTTGTTTAGTGTACAGTATACTAACCGTATGTATGTGAGGTAATAGCCATGGTCAAATTAATTTCAAATAACAATTAGTGAGGCTCCACATTGTCCCATAGTGGTTAGCACGTCTGACTCAGTCTTGAGGTTCAGCGGTTAGAATCTCTGCTCCGACTGCAGTACATTTTGCACTTCATCTCATTTGTCAGCCCCCCTTCGTATCCATACTTGTCTGCTGGCAGAATTCAGTTGGCATGACATCACTGTTGTCACCGTTTTTTTTCCGCAGAGTATTTCACCGACCTGGAAGGGCGCGGTGAGCAGGATCCCACCTTGTACTGGGACTTCTACAGCAGCTCCTTGTTCGGTAAGTTCTGTACCAATGTTGAAAAACGGGAAAACGCTCCTGTTTGGCAGTTTGACGCACCTTCATCCTCGGAGAGGAAAACAAGTTGGTGCATGCAGGAGTAGGAATCATGTGCGGGGAATGTTGAGACAATTAAAATGTTTAATTTTAACAAAAGTAGAGGGAAAGAAATTTTGTCTGTTTTTTGTTTCTGTCTTTTCACAAGTTAGCAAGAAGCACTGCACTAACCACTTTTAATATTTAAAAGAAAAAATCTGAGCTCCAATGGCAAAGGTACAACACGATTGCGGCTTGTGTTGCAGATGTGCTTCCTACTTTTTCTGATTCATCAGTGCAACACGACTCAAACAACCTTTGCAATGTATTTTTCCACACATTTGATTGAATCAAATTCAGGGTGTTCCATCATGTTTTGGGGAATAGCACCTCGAGGCCTCCACCCCACTCCCTGTTTTTTTTTTAATCATCATCCAACACTTGTCTCCCACGCAGAGACAGGTGAAGAGCCCTGCTGGGATTTTTTGCTGTCGGAAAAGAGCCAGGAGTCTGCGGAGGGCGAGAGCGTGAATGCCGACGGGGAAACTAACAAAGACAGTCTGGTGTTCGAGTTCTCTTCAGAGCCCCTTTTGCCCTGCTACCATGTGCAGGTGTCTGTAACACAGGGGTGAGTTAACGCAGCATGCCAAGGTGCTCTTTTAAAGTGGTTTATGGAAATCAAAGTGAAATAAATATTTTGTTCCCGTGTGTGAATTGACAAAAAATGCAAAAACCTTCAAGTTGAACATGAATAAGTATAGCCATTTTTTTGCAAGGAGAGAAATATATTTACTGTGGAAAAAAGAAATTGCCCCGCTCATATTTTTCAACTTTTCTTGCTGTCTTGGTTGTCGTCCATGCAGCTTTTGCAACTGGTTCCTGCTGTCAGATGTGCTGAAGCGCTTGAAGATGTCTGCGCGGATCTTCCGTTCCCGCCACCCTCACTTGGAAGTGGCCAGCCTGCCTCGCACCGAGCTCAGCCGGCAAGTTCTCGTCAGTCAGGTGGGCTTGCCTCCGGATTCCCCCATCAAGGACAAAGAGGAGGAGGATGAGGAGGACATGGATGAGGAGGGGGGAAACGAGGAGGAGGATGGGCTGGTGGATTTAGTGCGGTGTGTTCCAGACCTTCAAAGACTGCTGGGCTCCTCCATTCACATCCTACAAGATAATGGCGAGGAGGAGGAGGAAGAGGAGAAGCCGCAAGGTCGGTAGCCCCCCGCAAACGACGAACTCGAACACCTCCGTCCAAGCACTCACTTTTCAGGTTCCTAACTTGCCTCGACTCGAGGCTTTTCAAGAGAAGTTGGTGGTCCTCGGAGACAAGACCGCCGCACAATAGTCAGACATTGTTCCCCGGCCCCCCTTTCCCAAATGCCTTTACTCCCCTCTCCTCTTCCTCATTCTCTCTGTGGTGGATGAACCTCAAAGCTGCAATGACACAGCTCCCCAACCTTCCCTCGCGGAATCACTTTTTTTGGGGACTTTTCAGGGGCAGACACGTGCGGCCGTGTTCTTTGCATCCGTTGACACCTCGTTTTGTCGTGCTTTATTTAATATTCCTTAATATATTTGACCTCTTGTGTATGTATGAAAAGTTGCTTTGTATGGTCGGTGCTTCACGTACTTATTAGGATCCCTTTATTCCACCCGACTTTGGTTTGAGAACAGTATTTGAGCAAGCGAAAGTACAGTTTTATTGTACTGGTGCTAATAGATTTTTTTTTGTGTGTATTGACAATCAAGGAAGTTTTGGTTTGGAGTCACAAACTTAATAAAAAAACTAAAAGAAAAAAGATATTTAAGAGGCGTAAAGGTGGAGTTGTGTTGAATGGGGAAAAAACAAAGAGTGTGTTATGAGAGACTTTAATTTGATTCTTTTATAAGGAATTAAAAATAAAGCATGGTTATAAATCATATTTTTATTTTTTTATGTTTTGTTTAGCAGGTTGGCTCACCAAACTTTTAAACTGCTAAAAAATACTAAATAGAAATACTGAATAAAAAAACTGACCAACAAATGTTCACTAAATCTTTTAATAAGAAATAGAAATAAGCTTTTCTCTGTATCTTTTTTTTGTGCTGATTCAGAATCTGCTCTCCTTTTTTTCCTCAAGTGAGCTCATCACATTGTGATAATAATAACAATAATAATAATAATAATTAGACCTTTTTAGATACGCAAAGCCACCTCTGATTACAATTTACTGTTGACAAGTGTAATTTGGAAGTGCAGCATGGTGCCTTAGTGGTTAGCACGACCTCCGCCCAGTTCCAATCTCACACTTTGCATGTTCTCCCCGTGCTTATGAGGGCTTTTTCTGTGTACTCTGGGTTCCTCCCACATTCCCTAAACATGCATGTTGTTTGATATCATCCATTGCCTTGAATGTGAGCGTGAATGCCTGTTTGTTTCTATGTACCTGCTGACCGTTTACACCACCTCTCATCAAAAGTCAGCTCGGCTCAGCACACCCACAACCCTGAAGATGAGCGCAATTAGAAAAAGAGAAAGTAGAAATAATTGGAAGGGGAATTTATGAAATTATTTATATGCTATGACATACAAAAATAAAATAAACTGAAATATATTATGTTTTGATTTAAAATGTTGAAAATGTTAGTTTTTTTCTTAATCTGGTAAAACAATCAAGCTAAATGGTATTAATAGTTTTGATTACATCCAACGTAAATGATGCAAACTGGAACATTTTAAAATGTCTAACTTTATTTTTGAGCACTGATCAATTACTCATATTTTTTAATTCCTTCATTGAAAAGAGAACAATTATTATTCTAGTGTTTGTCATGTAGTCTTATGGTGAGAAAACTAGATTAAATAAAAGACAAACAGAAACAAGGAAAAGCCCTTTGAAACTACATTACTTGAGCTCCTTCTAATAAAATACTGTAATCCTAAATCATTTGACTATCATAGGTGGACTGCAACAAATTGTGTTTTGCTTTATTTTGTCCACTAGAGTGAGCCAATATCAAAGCTTTTTCACCACCTTCCCTTCTCGTGGCTAAAATGCATTTTGAGCCTCTAAATTCTTCACAGTGGTTACAATTCCTACTACATAATTAAATGTACACGCGTAGGCAATCTAAAGGTAGTGGTGACGGGTTCCAAGGAATGAAGGGATTTTTCTGTGCATTCGTACAATATTGGCTATGCTTAAAAAAAAAAAAAGAAAAGGGGATGGTTGCATGCAGGCTGGATGTTGCATCATGTGAGATGTTGCAAATGGGCTTTTTCTTGCCTGATGAGCAGCTGAGCCAGAAGAGGTTGAGCCACACTGATGAAATACACCACATGGATTGCCTGCTCTTCAACTTTTCTAAGGTGGTAGTGATTTTCAGTTTGACTGCACAACTTGACATGCCAAGGTATTTTCATGTACTACTCAGGTGAGACATTGTTAAAAATGACACAAGAAAAACATTTAAAGACTTATTGATCAATTTTGGAATGAGTGAGTACCGACACAAGGTATCATTATCGGCTCAATACCAGCTTTATTTTAAAGGTATCGGGTACTTGTGGAGGCTGCCGATTCAAGCTACTGATACTCAAGGTAAATAAGAAAATCTGATTAAGTCATCCTCAGAAGTACTTGATGCTGTGCTGTCGCAGTTTGACACATCTGTGAGTTATATGTATCAGATAGAAAAGTCTTTTCTCATGATCTTTTGTCCTCATGTCAGATAAGTAGTCAAAAGAGTGAATACTGTGGTACGGAACATCCCTAGTATACAAGTGTGATTCACCTGCTGAGGCCATCAACTTGTCTTTTAATGCTTCAAGAATGCGGTAGGAAGGTGATCACTTTGTAAGCACAGTTTGTTTGACCTTTTGGTGTGAAACTGTGATGTTGAGATATTTAAGTGCACCGTACAGATGAGTCATGCCTATCTTGGCTCCATGAAACTCTTGAAACTGAACAAAGATAACATTGGAAAGGTATTTAACTTGATACAAGGCTCAACATTTTAATCTATTTCTCTAAACAGAATTTGATGATTTCGGCATATTGAGAAAATTTTGCTTGTGAAAGGAAATTCAAAGCTTTCAAACACAGATACTTTTGACAGCACTACTTATTTAGCCTCTCGGTGACAAAGTATGATGTTGAGATATTTCCGTGCATGGCACAGACGTGCGACCCGTCTAGCCCCTTCACCGGGCCCCAATGTACAGTTGCATTTGAGCACACTGACTTCCTCCCACACCCCTCCCCTCACACAAAAGGTTACAGGAGTTCAGACACATTTTTATCTTCTCGCATTGATAACACGCTGCCCGATTTGAAGTTTATTTTCTGTGTTTGTGTACACGGATGCTCGCTCTCGTTTACTCTCCTAAGTTCGGTTCAAAAGATCAACTGTGCATGTGATTTTAATGGAGGTGTTTTAGTAGAGATCTACTCTACTTCTTTGAGCGATAAAGCGTCTCAGGGTGATTTGGATTGTGTCCTCATGCCCATCCTGTAAGTTAAGACCCGATTACATCATACGAGATCTGTGCCTCCTCCTTGCCGAGCCCCCGCCGGGCCTGGCTGCTCATTGGAGGCCTGCCTCGAGCCGGCAGCCACGTGATTGGCTTAATGTCTGCTCAAGACCTACTAACAGACTGACATAAAGAGGAGAGAGAGGTCGCTCTGTTGTTATGGCTTCCTCGTCCTTCTAGGGGCACACCAAGTGGAGGACAAAAGGTTGAGCATATTGGACATACGTTGGAGGTCAAATGTCAAAGTTGACACTCGGGCTGGACCGACATGAATTTTTTCAGGCCGATGCCGATATTTGAAAAATTAAAAAAATGATTACCAATTAAACGGACGATTGATTCTAAGAATACATATTTCCAGTTTTTCTTTTATTCTCATTGGTGACTCAGAGTCGCCAACAAGCAAACCAGAACCTCTCTAGCAACTAGTTGCCTTTTTTGTTGTCTGTATTGGGACTTGAGCCCGTATGCGGAGCCATTTTTTTTCCTGCTTTGACTTGCAATCACAAACTTGAGATATGAGCGCCGTATGGTAGCGGTATCATATAAAAAGTGGCATAAAGCTGTTTCTTGCCAGTTAAACTGAAAACTTAAAATGAAGAAAATCACACATGTATTTTAAAAACCATATTGCTTAGCCTGCTAGCCTAGACTGCTAGTACAAGGCTGATGCAGACACAAAACATGCAGTAACATGTAGAAAAATAAGAACACCACTCAGTAATAAACTGTGTCCTTTATCCTATGCCAAAAAAAAGACATGTTTTTGGGTGGTTGAACTTGTAACAAAAGGTCAATTCAATTCACTTCGAACGGGAAAGATGATATGAGATAAGAGTGATTTGAGTTATGCGTGGGGTCTAGCTACTCATATCTCAAGGCACCACAATATACATATCGGTGCAATCAATGCTCTCTACTTGTGTGTGTGTGTGTGTTTGTGTGTGTGTGTGTGTGCGTGTGTGTTCCTGTGCGTGGAGTTCACAAGGGACATCTGTTAACGGCAATGAGATTGGCTTATGTAACAGCCTGCTCTAGGAAAAAAAAAAAAAAAGAAAACGAAAAAAGAAACCGGGGTGGTTCAGTTCCCTTGGCCAGATACATTCTCTTTTCTCTTCTTAAACTGAGCCTCTGAGCGGAATGTTAAGTTAGTGTCAACAAAACCTTGAATAAAAGAAAAAAAAAACATGCAGATTTTATTGAAAGCATTCTTAACTTGCTTTCCAAAGAGCTCTCTTGAGTCCTTCCATTCACATGTTTGTTCTTTGGCAACGTCAGCACGCACTAACGAATCAAACATGTCAGCCTCACGATTAATGCCTTGAGTTTGTGCGATGTCAGCGCATCAAATGGTGTGGAATCTCTCACTGTTTTTGACGCGTGATGTTCACGCCTCTAAATAAATCCCTCGACACACACAAGACACCCCGTGAGGTGGTGTCATGTCTTGTTGTGCTCCCTGTCACAAGAAGGCGCCTTGACCTTGTACAAACAACACAATAAACACAGTTGGTGCACAGTTGAAATCAAGCCTGAATGGACTACAATGGAAATACGACAGATTTGTTCCAGGGTCAAATTGTCATCATCATAAAACATCTATTGACAACTAGTTACATCTCAATGTTAATCATAGGTCCTGGTCAATATATAGTTTTTTAGGCTGTTATTTATTTATTTATTTATTTATTTATTTATTTATTTATTTATTTATTTATTTATTCATTCATTTCCTGTTGAGTTGAGCCAGAGGATGTTGAGCCACACTGAAGAAACACACCTCATGGATCGCCCGCGCTTCAACTTTTCAGATGTGGAAAAGAGATTTCAAGAAGTATTAATCACTTCAACTGCACAATTTTACATGCCAAGGTATGTTTGTGTACTTGGTACATCTTGGACTGGTCACCAGCCAATGGCAGATTACATAAAATATTGTTTTATGATTTCATCTGTAAGCTATGAATGCTGGTTGCTCACATTGGAGAAATGCCAGCAGCTATCATCCTGTCAGCTTCCTGTCCTTTTTTTTCTTTGTGTTATTGATTGGATTGAGTCTACACAACGTGCAGCTGGTTTATACTCAGTCAATTACGCAATGTGTTCTTTTCTGGAAGATTGAAAGCAGAGTTTTGATTTTCACATTATTTCCACACAATGTCTGGAGGAAATTGTGTGCTGCTGAAATGTTACACCAGTGGAGGACAGGCAGGCCCTTTTCTGCTGGACTATCCACGATCGAAGCACTGGCAGCAATTTGCAACCTAAATTGTTATATCTGTTTCGTGAAAAAGTGTTCAATTATGCCCACTATTGGGCACCTCAAAATAATCTGCCCGGAGCCTTCAGAATCAGTCGTGCTGACCCCTGCAACGTATATCGTTGTTTCAAGGGGTTTTCATGTACTTGGTGCATCCTGACTGGTCACCAGCTAATGGCAGATTACATAACAAAATACGTATTCTTTATTGATTGTTGTTTTAACTCATATTTAAGGTTGAGTTTTGATTAAATACGAAGGTAAATCAACGAATAATCATGATTGTTAATTGTCATTCCAATTTCACTTTTTTTTACATGATTGCTCAGCCCAGCCAATTTTTGCACATTTTTTTTTCCACTCAATGTGAACTTCTCAGTTTAAAGCCAACATTTGGCTACAAGCAGAAAAGTCAAAATGGGTGGGGTTTGTTCAACAAGTCCTTGGACAAAACAGGCCTTGCCATTCATCCACATGCCCACTCATGCACGCATACACGCACACGCTCGTACACACACACACGCACGCACACAAAGCCGTGCTATTGTTTCCTTGTTGTTGCTGCAGATTAGATTAAAGTGTGCAGCTGCCATGGAGAGGAGACTATTGTCCTGTGGTAAACTTTGTGATGTTGCTCATAAATGTCTGACAACACGTGATCACTGTGAAAGAAGCGCACGCTGGCACAGAATCCAAACTGAACGTGTTCATGCGTGCGTTCCAAAGCCTCCTCTCCCATCTAGCATGTACGCCACGCCCAACATTACATAACCACGTACAATTTTTACTTCCAATGTCCTGAATGCAGTGTACAGAACCCAGGAATTCGAACCTCGGAGAATGAGATGATACTCTTGGTTTTTTTTTCCTCGAATGCCAAACTGATGGTAACAGCGCATGCATACAAGCTAAAAGGCTGCCTTGTCTTCCCACCGCAATGCTGGATAGTAGACCGTTAATAGCCCACACAGATCCATCCAAACAAAAACACATACCGGCCACACCGACATTATGTCAAAATAGGAGCGAGCGAGAAGGTGCAGTTGGGATTCGCCGGGATGGAGGAGAACACAATGTTCTAGCATACTCCAGCTGCTGTGAGATGTACACTCATATGTCATTCTCAGCACAGTAAAGACTAATAGAAACCAGAGTGTTTAGCAGCGGCAGGGAAAAGTACTTGGACCCTTCTAAAATGGTTTTATTTATTGCAATTTAATGTTTGGGATTATCAAACAAATGTAAATATCTGTTATTAAATGATTTGAATTATTATGTGAGAAAAAAAATGCAAAGCTACCTGACACAGTGTGAACAAGTACTTGCCCCCTTGGTAAAGCTTGAATTTTCCATGCCTAATCACATTTTTTTAATCACAATTTTCCATGCTTAATCACATTTTCTGTGACCGCACGCAAGCCTGAGAACCCGCCTGTGAAGTTGGGTGTCCAAAAGCTGCAACAAAATGTCATGATCCAAGGAAATTCAAGAACAGATGACAAAGTAAGTGTCACGTTTCAATCAGGAAAGGTTTACAAAGCAAATGGAGAAAGTATGGAACAATATATCCAGCCTCGATCACAACAACAACAACTCATTGAGGAGGTAACAAAAACTGCTGGCCTATTTCACCTCGGTTAAGGGTCATGACTCAATAATGAGGATGAACAAATGTGACAGATGTCCAGATTCTGCATGAATAACTCCATAAATATAAACACTGGAAATTTATGTTAAAAAAATATCGCAGCAAAATCCTGCAATACAGAAAACAAGGTGCACTATAAATTCACATAACACAAACTGTTAAGCAGCGAAGGACTGTAATGGCAATCCATGGATATCATGCAAGCTGCATTCTGCTAACGTAAGAGCGATCTGATTGGATGCTTTGTAAGCGCTTTGACTTGATGTCATGGCAGCATGTACATTGCATTCATGAAGGTTTGCTTCGATCTTTTTACAACAAAGTCAAAAATGTCAGACCTCTCAGCGTCATCCCAAGTGGTATATTAACAAACCACATCCAGCAGAGGGCGCTCCACCTTCAGACTGGTCTTGTACATCCAGCAAGTAAGATTTTTCATCCGATTTTCTGATACTATTTATGGATGTCATTGGATTGTACTTCTAATAAGGTCAAGCGATTCATTAGTCGTTTGGCGCATTGGAATCGAACCTCTCATATTTGAGTGGGAGTGTCTGGGGTGACAAACAGCAACGTTAACGACATCAGTGCTGGTCTTCGTTACGTCTGCAGCACAAGGCGGCGTATTGTGAGGCCCGGCCGGGCGTGCACAATGACGCGTTCTTCCTCCATGCTATGAGACCATTTGGGTTGAACCATGCTGCTGGCATGCACTGTACTTATTACTTAACACTGGACTGTGAGCTACCTTTGGAATAACTGCTGCACATGCTTTTATATTAAAACACACAGTCGGATGTTGTTTACTCAAGGAGCCGGTTACCAGAGTAACTGGCCAGGGCTGATAAATACAACGAGATAGTGTGCCCGCATGTAAACCTGACTGCTCCAAAGGTATTGATTATTAGTCACACCTGCAGCAGGTTGACCTGACTTAACTCATAAAGTCATCATGTCTGCCTCATTCCAGTCCAGTCCAAAGCTCGTCACGTGGACACAGTAAGGTTTGACAGTGGCTGTTTTGCTTTTGGGGTTAAACAAGTACACCAGTGACACAGAAATCAATGGACCCAGCATATTGCACTCCCCTGATTCCTAACAGTCAGTTCTATGGGCCTACTGGAATTTTTTAAGACTAGTACCAACTCTCGAGGCTAAGCGTTTTTCTCACCCACCATTCGCTTATTTTGGACCAAGACAGGATATATATGAAGACTGTGTTGCCCTGTTTGACGGACCTCCCATTGCTCCATGAAGAGTAAGGTAGTAGATGGACTTCTCAAAAGTCCTCTGTAAATTGGCCAATTAGAGAACAAGATGCAAAAACAACCTCCACTAAAGGGGCAAGCGGTGGAGTGCCCCACCAGAGCCTGCTCTTTCTGGTACAGGAGGTGTTTAGGTTACATTGAATTGCTGTTTCTTGAGCAACGATACAACCCCAAGTTACAACGCGCTGTAGTCTATCACTAGCTAGCTAGCTAGAACCGTGGTAATGTTCTAAGTACATTATATATTCATATTTTCGCTGTCAGGCATAAAAACATAATCACACCCTATAGACTGAAAGGATGGGTGTTTTTTAGGCAATAACAACTGAAAATAAAGAGGTTAGATATGTTTGAGTAAGCTTGTTTTGTGGAAAATGAATAGCCATCCATTTTCTATGCAGTCTTTGGAGAAAGGGCAGGAAAAACCTTGGACCGGTTTGGTGTCTATCGCTCAACTCTCCCAGTCTTTTCTCTGCTTAGAGTGGCAAGCAACTTGAGTGTGACTGGTGTGTGCTAATATTTTACTGGGCCACGCATTTAACCCAAAGACATTGCAACAGAGCTATTGCAATCTCCACAGAGTGAACTGCAGACGTGAGGAAACATGTCTCCATTTCCGGCGACTTCACACTGCTGCTGCTGCCGTGTGCCGACTGACTGCTAATGTTTGCCCTCTGGTTTCTCAAGACATGAGCTTGGGAGCCTCGTGCATAGAGAATTGGTGTCACGCTACTTGGAGGGCTGTTTTGTCTGGGCATGCAAGGGGATTTATGAGGCATGTTGTTTTTATTCACCAAAAATTTGGTGTGGCTGCAACAACAGGAAAAGAACAATAATATCAAACACGGTTTACCAAACTTAGCGATTTAAAACGGGCCTCCGATATTTTAATGACTGAATGTAATTTCACTGATCATCAAGCAAGCACACAACTTCTTAGCAAAGGACTTTTTAATCGATGTTTATCGTAATAAATGTATGTCTCAATGCTTTACGTAATTGTTAGGATCAGTACAGTCAACATCATTACGTTATTATTTTTGTATCTGGTTCATTGATTACTAAATTATCCAGCGGTTTTCTAAAGTTAGGATTGACGACAGCCTACCTTTGACCTCAAGGAGAACAAGTGCCTCTTGTCCATAATGAAAAACTTATTTTGTAACTTTGGCGCCAGAGTTTGATGAATGTAAGTACTTCATTTAATAAAGTAGGAAATACCCAAATTTGTGTTTTGGTTGTTTATTTTAGTTTAGAATACTGCTTTAAAATATAACAAACTCAAATTGTCACGGAACGGATGGAGTAGAGCGACCAAGTGCAGCTTGCACCAGGGTTTACTGAAGAAACCAAACTAACAGACTCGGTAAACTTACATAACTTACTAACAAAACCAACAACAGGACTGACCGACAAAGACGTGAAACACAAAGACCTGACGACATTAACAATGATCCGAACGGGAGTGAGGGGCAGACAGGACTTATATACACGACAGGTAACAAGAGGCAGGTGACTGTGATTACTCCATTGATTGTGCGTTGACACAGGAAGGGAGGGGTGAGTACACAGCCAGACAGAAACCATGACAACCGACATATACAACAACCTGGGACGAGTCGTGACACAAATAGTAAATGCACCAGAATTGTTCAGACCCTTGTTGCTATTGCTCTGCACCAAAGGAAATATTCGTAGCTACATGTTCAACTTAGGTCTTTGAAAGACAAATTTGAGGTTATTGACTGACTTTTTAATGAATTAATCGTTTTTACAACTGCTTCTCCGTATCAAATATAAACCGCATCCACGAATGCTGCCTTCCACTCATAATGCAAAATTTGCTTCGATGAATAACTGTTGTGCCGTTTGTTCAACAGCTTTGTAGATTTGACATCAAAGATTTGGTGGATTTACTATAGTTGTGGCTGTTGAACGGAAAATTGGGGGAAAGGCTGCTTTACAATAAAAATGTAAATCTTGAGTAAATCCAACAGAATTGCTAAGGTTCTGCATTTTGTTTTGAGGCTCAATTCTTACGGATCAAACGGGAATCAATCCACCCCGACTTTCTGAATAACAAACTCATTGTAATTGCTTCTCTGTATTCAAATTATAATATGAACTAGAAAAACGGCACTGTGTGGTGGGATGTTGCCTCCCTGTCTTTAATGCAAAGCTGTCTTATTTTCTTATGTCTGTCATCCAGTAACTCTGTTTTGTACATTTGCTGTGAAATGTTGGTGGATTTAATGTTAACCTAGATTAAAATTGTGAAAGAATACAAAAGCCCATCTCTATTCTTGTGCACTGCTGGGCCAGCTGTCCTGAGTCTGGTTGACCCATTTAACTTGAACAAGGAGGCTTGAGTGGCGCCGCCATTTTGCCTGGCTGTGCACACCAGAAAGACAAAGTGTTGAGAGGACTGCAATAAAGCGAGGCTGCTCCAAAAGGCCGCAGATGTGTTCGTCCTGACTTCCTGCATGCCCTTCATCAGACGGCCGTCATTGTCGCCCTTTCAGAGGGGAAAAGCAGCCCCGTGTGAGCCGATTGGCCGGCTGTGGCAAAGCTGTTGCTAAGGCACTTTGAGCACCATACTTTCTATTTTACCAATCAAACCTGTCATGTTTCATTGTTGAATTTGTATTGATGGTGACAAAGGGCTAGACATTTGTTATTCAAAAAAAAATGTCAGGCTGCCTTCAAGAGCTATTAAAGGTCATATTTATCCCTCCACATGCACAGCATTTAGAAACCAATTTATTGCAGCTCCAAAATAAAGCCTTATCAGCGCTGATGTGTGGAGGCATTTCGTCTTTATGACGATTATTTGATCAAGGCGGGGAAAGAACTAAAAGGAATATTTGACTTGAAGCTTTGAAAGTTCTTTTTGAGCAACCCTAAGACACAGTACAAACAAGAATACAGCAAAGTCATATAAGGAAATATGCTCAGTCAGCATAACATTGGTTACCTTACTATACAACGGTAAACATTAATCTCGTTAAATTTGTCAGAAACAAAAGTAATGTGGCAAAAATGCCGGTTATCCCTGCCCAAAATATTTGCAGTGTTATGTCTGAAAAAAAATCTGAGAATTCATTTGTATTTTTAAAAACTAATTCAGGTTATAACTTTTTGGGTCGAATTTTAATATCAAAGTTGTACGTTTTGTATGTAGTATAGTGAAAAGCACTGCTTTGTTCTTTCATGATTTGGACGACTTCATTGCGGTTGATAGAACCATGAATTTGGCTTTTTTTCAACAATCCAGAGGAAGAATGTTTGGCCATTAGTTTGTGTTGCCCAAGCTCAAGTTTACTTTAGATTGTGCAGCAGCGCAATGATCCACAACACACCAACGAGTCAACATTTGAATTGCTTAAAAAGGCCGCTCATGCTTGAAAACCTGTTACCTTAATTAAATACTGCAAATAGTGGGCCAAAATATCTCAACCGAGATGTGACTCATTGCTTCCTTCCCTATTGAAAATATTTCATTTGCTGCTGAGTGCAGTGAGGTTATTTGATTAAAGGGCCTTGTAGGGTTTTTTTTCCATCTATTTTTTTAGGTTATAGCTCATATTTACATTTGTTTGATGATCTTCAAGCATTAAATTGGGGGATAAATGCAAATGAAATAAAAGGTAAAGTGACTGGCTTTGAATTTGAGTCAGGTGTACCTAATGTAGAGTCCAAGATCCTGCTCCACTTCCAAGACAACAAGCCAAGTCGTGTTAAGTCAGTATGCTAAATTAAGAGGCATCTTTTCCTGTCTGTAAATCCTCTGTAATTCCCCGATGAGCGCCACACAAAGCTGCTATACCTACCCCACATAACAGTTTGAAAGCACTTTACACAACTTAATAGTCAAATGCAGTGGAGTGCAAACTTCTTACACCAGCACTACTTTGCGAAAGAAAATACTTAAGTCTGTTATGGGTAGCATGAAAATTCAGTACTGAGCTTATCTTATCTAAACCACTTGGTACTTTATAGTGCTTTCATTTATTTAAAAAAAAATTAAGCCACTAACATTATGCAGTTTGAACATTAACTGTGAAAAATAGTTTAAAACTAAAACAAGCATTTGATTGTAAGATACAGTACATAAAAAATGAATGTTATAAAATAACTTCCAAGTTATATTACTACAACTGAATTAAAAACAATTGTACTGAATAAAAAAAGCCCCTGTTGTACCACACATTTGTGAACCACCACTACAAAGACAAAGAAAAAGAAGTCAAAGAAAAGGGTTCCAATTTATTTATTAGCACAATATAAAATTAATTTCAGGACAAATAAGATGAGCCGCAAGACCTTGAACCACTGAGCAGTTACACTACGGGCAAATGAACGGGGCCAAAAACAGTCAAGGCACGCGAAGTTACAATCACACCGAAGTGAAGAGAGCCCTTAAAGCTCAGCCTTTAAAATTAAATAAAAAAAAAAAAGAAAAAAAAAAAGGAGGGACAGAATAACCAGCATTCAACTTCTCCTACAGTCAAGCGTTTTATTCATACACACACGCACGTACGCACAAAGAAAATGGTGAAATGTGCAGTAGAAATTAAGCAGAACTGCTGTGCTTCATCAGGACAATTAAACAAACCTCCACCAAGCACTGAACATTGGGAGTCCTGCTCAGGCAGGACGGCAACGTGCAGCAGGCGTCACTGGTTTATGTCGGGAGGGGAGGAAACGGGGAGGACGTAGAGTGCCGACAGCCCCGCTCAGTTGCCAAGAGAATTCCCGTGACACATCCCATCACGTCAAGCAGTCCCGAGGGAGGAAGAGGAAGAAAAAGGCTTTCTATCTCATGAAGTTTCCACCTCCGATCTCTCGCTTGTATCTGTTGGTGAGGTGGTCCGCCTGCATGGTGAGCTTGGACAAAACCCCAAAGAGTCCACGCAGATGAAAGTGAAACTGGCGCTCTAAGTCGGCATTGTCGTCCACGGGCAGCGCCCCTTTGATGGGTTTCTGCTGCTGCTCTTGCTTGACGGCCATCTCCAGGAAACTGGAACCGCTGCTCAACTCCCGCTTGAGCGGACCCCACTCCATGTCGTTCTTGATGGACTTGAGGAGCAGGTAGTGCTCGTACATGTCCCTCTGCTGTTTGCTGGGACACTGCACCTCCTCGTCGTCTTGGTGGTTATTGTAATTATTGTTGGCTTCCGTCTGGCTCACAGCCTGCTCCTCCAGGGGCATGTCACGCAGCAGGCTCGGCACCATGATGGTCTCGTCCATGTTGTTGGCCGCCGCGATGAAGCGGTGCATGACGTTGATGAGGGAGTGCTTGTTGGTGGCCGAATCGCTGCTGATCTGCATCATGGCTGAAGGCTTGGTTAGAGGTTACAGTGGTGTGGCTGGCAGGTGGCGTTTTAAGGCTTGAGCTGCGATCACACATTCGATGTACGTATTACTTTCAAACGATCATGCTATTAATCCCGTTCAATGTGCAGCATGACCTTGACTTCCTGTATCGTACTAGTACGAATGATTCAACCCGGAAAATATGACTTACCTGAATTTGGAGCCTGCGTGATGAACTGCTTATGAGGGTTAAGAAAATAATCTGATTTTTCGGAGGAGCTCCAGCGTCCACCTGCCTTGAAGGAAACGTAAGTATTTCCTCGTCTGACAAACGGCTGAATTCCGTTTATATACCTCACAGCCGACGGGTTGCAGTGCGGAAAGCCAAATCCTGCCCATCCGTCCGTTTCCGGCAAGCCCATTGGCTGGGGAGCCGGATAAGGGCGGGCCTAGAGAGCGTATGATCTAGTTTGAGCCAATCGTGAGTCAGCAGATGCGGGTCAATCAAAATGTCTTTGTTACGCGCAATTAATCGTCAGCACCTTTGAGCATCGAACGCTTTGACACCGATATGCATTTTTCCTCCCCAGTTGTTATTTTAATCATTCATACTATGGAATGAAAACGCATCTTTGTCACACAGGATGATTGTTGCCCATAATCGCTTTCAAACATTACGTCCCACGGCTTTGTAGGCCTCGAGCGCCACCTGGTGTTTTGCATGATCGTTTAAAGTTTCAAAGCTACGTCTCGTTTAAATTCAACTTACATTTTTTGTAAATTACTCGATCTTAATCACAAAATATGAGGCGTGTCGTGTGTTCTGTTCTCGGACAGAACAGTGCAGTACAGTACAGTTGAATGTATTTTGGGGAATTTTAAACGTGGCGAGTCATGGCGTCATTAAAAAATAAACTCTTTCAAAGTGACTGATACTACTAACTACTACTACTAAGAATATATTAGATTAGATTGGGCTCCATAGTAAATTATGTATTTAAAACAAACAGACACTTTCGTCTCTACATAGATAATAATGCTCGGATTTGAAATGGAACCCTTTGGAACCTGTTTTGGACTGAGAGTTGAGTTGATAAATATATATACGTATATTCCCTCCGTGTATTTATTTGCAGATAAATTAAGATGCTGAAGACATGTGACTTCACCTTTTATTTGTTTTTTTTCCATCAACATTTTACATGCATCCGCAGAAGAAAAGCATTTAAACTGATGACTGATATGAAAATGTGGGTTATTGTAGCTGGCATTTTATGTATGCCATTCCCTTCACAAGTAACCTCACGCACAATCCTTTGTCAGTTTGTCTTTTTACCTACGCACATTTTATTAAAATTATAAAATAATGCAACAGCATTATTTAAAAGCAAAAAAAAAAGACATCAAACGAGTACTGAAGCACAAAATAAAACGATCATATTGACACAATGACATCTACTCTTAATTATAGTTTTTCTATGAAAACAAGAAACAACTTAAAGTTTAAATCAAACTACACTTTCCTTTTGAGGTTCATTTGCAATTTTCCCTTTTGCTCCTCTGCTGTGTCCTGTGAGTGGATAATAATTAAAAAAAAATTGGCAAGGTTGTTTTTTCTAAAAAGTTTAAAAATCACAGGAGCGTCAGTCATTTAGGTTGGGAGATGCACACTGAGTCACCTGGTGAAACAAAAGAGAAGGAAACAAACAAAATCCCCAAAATGCTGCTGAAATATTTTTTAGCTTAAACTGGATGTAATATAAATCGCTTTTTACCTGCATGAGGCAGTGGCTGTCTTTACACCATCTCATACTGGTTGTTGGTTATGTATCGAGACAAGCAGCAGGCCAGGAATATCCCAATGAGCTGAGCACAATTAAAAACACGCAAAAATACAGGTGTGTTCTATTATTTTTATAATAAACATGTACTTCCGACAATTTGTACCTTGACCTACAAGTTTGTTATGTCAAATCCATTTCCTCATTGAAATGAATTACAATGCCATTTATCTGTACAGCTCGACTCAAACCCAAATTTTATTTTGTGTGTTTGACCGTTTGTCCTTTTCAATGAAGTGCTGCAAGTACATCAGTGACTGTAGCTCTCCTTCCCCACGTCATTACAGTACCTTAATTACTCCATGTTATTTGCTAAATTTCCTTGAAGTGTTTGAAATTTGTCTGCAACTCAAATTTTAGCTGATGACAAATAATAAATTCCATCAAACAACGGCTCATAACTTGACAAAAAAACTAAACAAAACATGGCACTCGTGAGTATAAATACCACTGTACTCATTTTGTGAGGAGTGTCTACCAACTCATTATCATCACATACCTGGAAAAAGGCAATTCCAAAGGAGATCCCAGCAATGATGCCCAGGTTGGATTCCATCACATTAGTTACCAGTAAGAAGCAGCCCTGCACACAAAACAAATAATAAATTGAATCCTTATCCAACACTACCAAGAACGTCACGATTGTTTGGTAAAGCATCCATCGTCCATTATCTATCACTATTGTTTTAAAGGGAGATTAGGTCCTAAAAATATTCATATCTTAAATCTGCGTTGTTAAAAGTGAAGAAAATTTGCAAGAAACATGAACCCAACCGACATGACTTGCCTTCGCAGGCCACATAAATAAAATGCTGTTGAGAGCTGGATAAAGTCCCCTGGCCTTTATTTTTGAAAGCTGTGATTTAGAGTTTTCAAAGACCCTAACATTAATGTTTTTCAAGACACACAGAGCACCTAGTGGAAGCTCATACATATAAGAATGTGGAGAAAATACAAAGTTTGATACAGGAAGGTTGGCGTGGACAAGTAGAAGAACTATGTGGTGGACATACTAATTTGCTACTCTACCATGCAACCACCAGAGGGCACAAGTGATTCAGGCCTGAATACTGCACAAATCCTTACGTAAAAAAAAAAAATCTTTAAACTAACATCTTTTTAAGGTACCTCTAATATAGAAATTAACCTAAACAACATAAAAATCTATATAAGGGGGCACCGGCCAAAAAAGTTTGAGAACCTGACGACTGTGCAAACTGACAGAAAGTGAATGCGTGAGGTTCTGCTTGGCAGTCAATAGTCAGTGTTCCAACGCTCAGTTCGTTGTTCGCTCGTTGGATTAAAACAATGACACAATTTAGTCGAAGAGTAACTCACAGTGTTGTACACTTCGTTGCGAGCCTTGTTCAGATCCTTGAGGGTCTCCGGAGAGCAGTTGGTGTCAACTTTGCAGCAACTGGCAGGAATGCCCTGGTCTTTGAAGTAGTCGGTTTCTTCCCAGTCCGTGTAGTTTTTCACGCCACAGCATTGCAACTGTATTTACCCACAAAGCAAACAAGTTACGGTCATTCCAAAATATCATATTTCTATGTTATTTTACATCACTGATTGTGTTCAAACAGGCTCAGTAGTGAAGTCAATGATATCTGTGGAAGAGCCATAGGATCAGTCAAATCATCAATATTTACTACTTGATTTTTTTTTGTCACAATAGAGATTTCGATGGGGAGGAAAAATTTCACGGCACACCGCTTAACAAAACGATACACAAAAAAGAGGATACACAGGTTATTTATTTACCTTCTCTAATCTAGTGGAAGATTTGTTTGGTCTACATTTTACTAAATGTGGTTGGCACATAGTAATTAATGCCCCCCTCTCACTTTTTTTTAATAGAAAATAATTGTTCATCCAAATAAGTGATATTGGCTGATTTCCTGTGGCACACGGTCGTGCCATGTCCCAATCTATGTGACTCACTCAATTAGTAGAATCTTGATAATGGAGATGCTTGGTGGGCCAGATTAAAAACGCTACGACTACTTACAGTCCTTTGGATGGCATCCACAGCAGTTCTGCTTGTCTCAGTGCTGTTGTAGGACTTCACAGCATTTTTGTATTCAGTGCCTAATTTTTCCTTTATCTGCAAAAATCCAAACACAAAAAAGTAATTCCATAATTGTCTTATGCTTTGTTTCATGTTGTGCTTTTGCCATCAATAACTCACCTCATGCCTGAAGATGAAGCCTGATATTCCGGCTACCAGCTCGGCCAGGAAGACCACAGTTAAGAACATGGCATACTGTACAAAGAGAGCGATTATGTGGAACATTCAAAGCAATGTGTTGGTTAGGTTGGGAGTTGAGGAGGCGGGGGGGTGTTCTCCACTGACCAGTTTGAGCATCCACGGGCTACCCCGGCATGTGGCAAAGCAGCCAAAAAGCCCGAATATGATGATGGCGGCGCCGGTGCCGATGAGAACGTACGGCGCGTTTGTGGTCTCATCAGAGGCTAGTGTGATGTACGCCTCTAGGTTGACCTTCCCCCACACGCCCACCGCCAGCAGGATCATGCCTGTGAACTGAGGAGGAGCAGCAGCAGCGAATCAGCATCACCAAATTTGGATGCACCACTTTTTCCAGATCGAGTATATGTACTTAATTGCCGATACCAAGACACAATACTTGACTGCCATTACATCTGGCAATTTATAAACGATTTTATCTCTTACATATTGACAGTACACTAAGTAAGTACCGTACTTTCTATGTGGGGGAAAAAAAACTTTGATTCTAATTAATGTTAGGTTTGAAAAGTCTGTTTTTTGAATTATAAGTGTTTTAATCAATATAAATGTTTAAAGTTGTTGGAGATTCTATCTTGAAAATTTTAACCAAATGCTGGTGGGTCTGGAACATGTGATAAAAAAGAATCCACTACATTGAGAAATACTTCCAAAGTGATTCATTCCAAGGCTTCCAACTCGGGCTGAAATGTCATCATTGTTATTCTCCATACGTCACGTGTGTGTGGATGTGGGTGTGTGTGTGGGGGATACTGGCTCCCATAAACAGAGAGGACAGATAAAAGCATTTTAGCGTGAACTTTGTGTTGGCTACAAATGGCTGACACAAAGATAAAAAGCAGCAGCAACAGCACTTAATCATTATCTTTAGTGTAAGTATGAGCGCAAAATATTCGAGTAGAGCTCTGAAATGTATGATTGATAGGTCCTGTTTTTTTTTCATATTCAAGTGTCTGTAAAATTATTTTCTTTAAATTGTTTTTAACTTTTCTTCTACTGATGTTAACTAACTGGACTAATTGGGTTAGAAGGGTGGAACCATACCATCCATCCATTATCTAATGTAATTTAACAGCTTAAAGCACGCTCATATTGAAGTTGCTTTATTTAAAGTCGCTTTATTTAAATGTTCTGTATTCATAGCCCAGGCGATGGCACTGACAAAAGAGAAAACTTTATGAAAATTGTTTTGAGAAATGAGCAAGTTATAATTAATCCATCCATTTTCTGTACTGCTTGTCCCCACGGGGGTCACGGGTGTGCTGAAGCCTATCCCAGCAGTCATCAGGCAGTAGGCGGGGAACACCCTGAACTGGTTGCCAGCCAATCGCAGGGCACACAGAGACGAACAGCGACTTACACTCACACAAATGGGCAATTTGGATGTGGGAGGAAACCGGAGTGCCCGGAGAAAACCCACGCAGGCTCAAGGGGGAACATGCAAATTCCACACAGGGTGGGCTGGAGGTAGAATCTAACCCACACCCTCTGAACTGTTAGTCGGACATTCTAACCAGAAAGTTAGTATTTGTTTACATATACTTGCATTGTCTTTGATGGAGTGCCACCCCCACCAATATGGTCTATGCATGTCACATATCGCGTGCTGACTCTTCTATTCATATCCATGGTTGTCCCTGATAAGGTCCCTGCGTCCTGCACCAAGGTGAACACCAAGAACACTAAGTCTGGAAACTAAAAGGCCTCAACACTTGAGAACAACAACACTTTCGACTTTTTGGTGTCGCCAATTCATAGTGTACCCTCTTGACTGGGGCTAAACAATTTTGAAAAATATTCTAATAGTGCTAAGCTCCCACTCCCTCCAGATTGTGATTTAAAATACGATTATGTCTTTGAGGTCCTCTTTTCAAATGTTTGAAACAAACCCGAGAAACTAATTAAAATGTAATAAAATACATATTATTTTTTTTAAAAAAAATATGATTATTTTCAAGTATTTGAAACTAAATTCTACCAAACAAGTTACACGTGTATAATTTGCTACCAGGGGATTTTCAGATATGCTTTATGAAAGAAAGGGAGGTTATAATTTTTGGGGTAAATTAGATTTAAGATACTTCAGAAAAAACATGGACACATTTTTAAGTTTGTAAAAGAAACAGCTTTGTTGCTAAGAACTGCCAAGGTGAAAGATCATGAAAATAATGACATTCATTTGCAGTACATTTGTGATTTTAAGTGCAATTGATGCATACCTGTTTAGGATTTGGAAAAAATATTTTTGTAACTACGAAGGGTTCGGTGAATGTCGGTCTCTTTGATCAATCACTATGGGTAATAAGTATCCTTACATTTTTTTATTTGCCTTACACGTTCTACTTGTGATGCCAGCATAAACATTGATATTGAGTTTGAACAAAATAAAAACAGTAGGACTTCGACCGTGTGAGTAGGCAGTGACGTCATTTCAAGTCTTATCTTTGATTAATCACCGGAGGCTGTGCTCGCAAATAACGGCAAAAAAGTCCCCCGAGTTTATGGACGGGCATTAATTAAAAGTTTATTTTCTTAACTTAACGACAACAAAAACGACCTTGTTTTATTTAATTAGTGCGTGTGACTCTCTCTTTTTTTTTTTTATCCCATTGTTATTAGCTTTTCGCTCCCACCCCCCCTTTCTCCACATCGACATGGTCGCAGCTCACCCAGAAAATGAGACTGTAGGAGATGAGGAAAGTCTTCAGGCAGGTAATGACCGGCTTCGTCTGAAGCCGACGTGAAGGCGGCGACATGTTCGACTTCTTTCGTTTGTCTGTGAAGTAAAAAGAGAAAAAGCTCACTTCAAAGGACGGCCCAGAGAAGAAAAAGTTGATGGGGGGACGCGGGTTACGTACGTCCTAGGAGAGCTCAAGAGGGAAGTGACGTCATTGTCCAGATTTACTTTTCCCGTGGGAATCAGCCACAAAAATATAAAGTTAACTATGTTTATACTTGTAGATCACCAGTACCGCGTTCAGAATAAGATAATTGATTTGAATCATGGCAAACTAGATGCATGTCATTTGAATTATAACCATGAAGAAAGTCAGGTGGGAATAACCAAAGAAAAGCGTAGTAAGAAATTCAGCCTAATTTTATTGCGATAATACTGCACTAATTACAACAAGAACAACAGCATGAACAATAACAAAAACAAAAGATCAGCTAAGTGGAAAAGAAATCTTTTTACTTCAGAGAAGTGTCAATTTTTTTCCTCCTTGAAAAAGTGTCAATGAGTCGTCATCGTTCATCCTTTTTTCTCCGACGATGCTTTCAAAATAAAGTGATAGGCAAGATCAATACTAGACAATACAAATGTAGTACAGTTTTATTCATGCGTTGTATTGAGGGATTCCTTAGAAAATGATAAATTCTGAAATCAATTCAGTTGTATTATCAATGAAAATATCCCAAAAAACATACTGAAAATGAGCAATCTTTCTGTTTTTTATTATGAAAGTTCTCAAACTTTTTGTTAAATCTTCGCTATAGTTTCGCGTGACTGTCACATAATTACTCGACTGAAACACAGTAATTCCGTAAATTATTGAGAGAAAATGTATATTTGACAATTAACGCACAGAGGAGCATTAATTATTTTAAGAATCACTTTTTGTCTTATCGACGCGCTGGAACGTCTTGACTGACACGAGACAACAGCCCCTCCTAGTGGATTTGTACTCGTCACTGAAGTAACAAGGAGCTTTTCGGCTGAGCACTCCCGAGAAGACAGAAAAGCTTATTTTTCACCGGAAACAAACCAGTGAGGGTTTTTAAAATTCGTTCGAGTGTCACTTGTCAAGGTTTTGCAAAGTTTAACATTGTTGGGAGTTAGACTCCAGCCAACGCGAAGCTGCGCACAACGTTTTTCCTCCCAGCAGTGTCATCCTTTTTTCCCGTCCAAAGGTTTGACTATGACTCGACCACTGGTGTTCTTTTTGTTCTCTTTACTTCTCTCAGGTGAGTCCGTGAAGCTCTCATGATGATAATAATGGATAGTTTATTTATGTGCTTGTGAATAAGGTCTAGCATTGTCTCCCTCGATAAGCCAGTCAGCTTTTTTTTGTTTTTTTGTTGCGGTATTCAGTAATAAGATATGCATTAGATACAGATGTGGTTAAAATTTAGACCTTACTCACACTTCAGGAAAACAACATTTGGGATTCCCCAGCATGTCATAATTAATTATAAATGAACCAGTGAAAATGATTACCCAAAAATGTTTTTTCCCCGCTCAAGTATATATCACTCAATTTTTTTTCAATGTGTGAATGCTGTAATGTTAAGCTCCTGCTAAAGGAAGCTTGTGTTGCTGAGATTCCTCAGTATCATCTTAACTGTTTCTACATCTATTCCCATTTTAAAGGAGTTTTGTTCCTTTTCTTTATGCGTTTCTTTTTTCCTTGTTCCAGCTGTGTGTGCGACCATAGAGGATGGTGGCTATGATGATGTTGCAGAGGAAGATGATGAGCTTCATCTCTACACCAGTATGTATGGCAATAACGCACAAATGGGCCAGACTTATCTCTAAAGATCAAAATCACAGTGTACCAGTATTATAATACACTAACAATATACAAGTAGATGTGTTCATTACAAATGTGGGGGTCTTAGTCATTCCTAGAGTTAGGACACACACCCACGGCAACGTGTCTTTCTGGCAGGGCCACAGAGAACGGTAATGTTTTTAAGAGCAGGCTCAAGACCGAACTTTTTAGTTGAGCTTTTAGTGGATACTAATATTTTTTTTTTTTTTATATTTATTTGATATTAATATTATTCATATTATGTATGTTTACATTTTGATCAAGTTTTGTGGCCCTGTGTGGCTCGGCGAGGGTTGGATATTCGCCCTGCACCTTCTCTGGGTACTATGGCGGCGCCCGGGTGGCTGTGGGTGATGTGCTGCTCTCGGTGCAGATGGCTCTTACGTTTCCTCTCAGTCTGCTCTTTTGACAACCGAGGATCTTCAAACTGCTATGCAAACCAGCTTCAAGTTTCTAGGAATTATTGGCATGATAAATGCCCGTATAACGGCCAGAAAATACATGATGTAATCTACGTACGTAATCCTGTCCCTGGCCTTTATTACACATACCGTACATACGTTACAAATGTTCTTTCCATCAGAACTTCACTGGTGTCACTCTCCACGTCTCGTCAACGGGGAGCTGTCCTGCCATTCCCCACAAGGTCGCGCATACCGGACCACCCAGGGCACCCGCTGCACCATGAGCTGCGATCGAGGCTACCGCCTGATTGGTCAGAGCTCCATCCAGTGCCTCGCCAACCGTCGCTGGTCAGGGGTCGCCCTCTGCCGCAGTGAGTGGAAGTTGCTGTTAACAGACGTCACAGTTCGTCTTGGGGGACGACAAGTTAATTGGAGATTGTAGCTCTGCTTTCCCACAGGCGGAGATATTACAGTAATTAAGTATAAAGCAAATGCTCGTCATTCATGATGGAGCCTACAAATTCATAATTGATGCCCCGCCATAAAAGGTTTGGGGTTGTAATTGCATACAGATGCTCCAAAATGGTTGCAAAGCACTTAAAAATGGAGATGATCATCAAGCATCAACACCATGTTTATACGCACAGTCCCCTCCAAAACAATTGGAATGCCAAGGTCAGTCCCTTTCTTTTTGTGGCATGCTGAAGACATTTGGGTTCCAGATTCCTGAAATCTTTGCAATGATGTTTCAAAAACAAAGAATGGTGTTATGTCTAGAGGTGTTTTACCCATCTACTGTAGATGGCTTTTCTTACTGTAAAACATGTTTGATCTGAAACTGTCTTCCGTATACAGCAGAAACAAAAGAATTGACCTTCCCTTTCCAATATTATTGGAGGGAACCGTAGAATGGACACAATCATTCCATCCGAGTATCAAGTTGATCTTGATTTTTTTCTTGCAGAGATGCGATGCAGTGTGTTGCCCCTCATTCCGCACGGCAGATACACGTGCACTCAGGGCTTTGTGGTGGACTCCAGATGTGACTTCACCTGTAAACCCGGCTATCACATTGAGGGGGAGTACACACGCACGTGTCTGCACGGGGGGACCTGGAGCGGGGCACAGCCCCTATGCATAGGTACGCTTCAGAGGTGCTTGCACTCTGTGCTTAAGTAGAGGTACGTATACTTACGTAAAAAAAGACCGAGCACAACTGAGATTTTGGTGACGAAAGACGACTATACTTTAGACCAGCTTGGCGCAGGTCTTAGTTGTGGTATAGGTCATTAGGGCAGACAGTTTCTGTGGTGCGCTAATATGTGCGGTGGATGTTATTGTAGTTCACTCATAAATATGAAAATATCATGCATCAAACCCTCAATTAATTGAACACGGAATTTTGACTGTGTGATCACGTTTTACAGGCACCACAATTACACAAGTAATTATTATAAGGAAGCAAATTATTTCAAGTTATGTATTCAATTAATCATTTCAGCAGTAAAGACCTTTTCACACTGCACTTGGCAGAGCAGCACACCATCAACATACTCATTTTTGTGTGTATAACACAAGGCTACGAGGATAGAATTCCCTGCGGTGCACACCGATCAAAACCAAGCGCTAAAAATCTTAAAGGGTCCAGAGTCATTCTAAAATGAAATACGGTACTTAAGTACTGATAACTGAAAATTCTGCTTAAGTACAGTCACCAGAAGTCATACATTGAAAAAAAAACGCAGTGATGAAGAATTTCCTTACATTTGATAGCTTCAAACTGCAGTCGTAAAATGGAGCTAAACTCGGCACATCTGCTTTGCTGACTTGCGTGTTTTTTTGGTTTTTTTTTTCACAAGCACAGCTCTCCCGGGGTTCACTTTCACCAAAGTAAACATATTTTCTCTCATGCTGCTAATGGAATCCAAAGCTGTGGTCTCTTCAGCTTCATGTTTCCTTAAAGTAGTGGTTCTGAAGCCAAGGAGCCTAGACTATTGTTCTAACTAAATAAAGTATAAATACATTTACTCATCACTTGCCCTGTTAAATGTAAGAAAAATATGTCCTTGCGTATATACCCAACACACACACACACACACACACACATTAATCATAACCTCATCCACTATTTGTTTTTAAATGCTAGGACTGGGATGGGCAACTGGCGGTCCACACAAAACTAATGCTTGGACCTCAGATGTATATATATAGTTTTGGTTTTATGAAAACTTTAAAATATACAAATCATGTGGTCACTATTTAGCAAACTTGGTCACGGCGGTGGTCTAGATTGTAACCCTCGCAAAAAACGAGGGATTGCTGTATTTGTCTACAATGAAAGATCAGTTTTCCATAAAATGTGTTGTGGGTCTCCAACTGATTTCAGATACAGAAGCTCCAAAAATCAGGTGTCCGCTATCCAAAATCAGGGTGGCAGAACCTGGTAAACTGACTGCCAGAGTAACTTGGGATGCACCGGTTGCCACAGACACAGCTGATAAAACACTTGAGTATGTCTCTGATTAACTTGAGGACCATTCTCTTGTTTCAAATGGAAAGACATGTTCGACTTTCTTGTCTTTGTAGTGTGATTCTAGTTGGCCAGCAGCCCGGCACCGACTTTAACGAGGGAGCCAATATCATTCGCTATAAAGTGTACGATCAAGCCAGAAACAGAGCTGCCTGCAAATTTATCGTCCGTGTTGAAGGTGAGCAGATACTTGGAGCATGTTCTGCCTGTAATGAATATGTCATTGAGATAGGTGACCAAAAGATACATTTGTAGTGAGTTAATAATTTGGGACAAATTAAGTGTAATTGGATCATTTTGGTGACTCAGTGGTTGTGAATCATTGAATAACACCACACTACTCTTTTTTTCCTCCCAGTGAGGAGGTGCTCTGCATTGTCTCCGCCTTTGCACGGTTCCCTCACCTGCTCCTCCGATGCCACCAATTACGGCGCCGTCTGCGAGTACCACTGCGATGGCGGGTACGAGCGCAATGGCGTATCCAGTCGGGTTTGCCAGCAAGACCGCACCTGGAGTGATGGACCTGTGGAGTGCGTTCGTGAGTATGAAATACAAACTAGTGGGAATTATTACATTCAGAAATAGCGTCCAAGTGGTTCCACAAAATCAAATCATCCTGATTGAGATTAGAATTTTTTTTGGGTAGATTTATAGTCTTCTTAAAAAACTGTTGCTGGAGTCATGATTTTATTTCGTGCAACAGCTTGACAAAATAAAATTAAATAAAATTCAATACACCATTTTATTTGTCAATATTAGCCCTGGGTTATGAAACCTCTTAGCCGATGTGGCTAAACATTATATAAATCTCATAGCCACACCCGAGTGTAGTTAGCCACAACCTGCCTGTAATTATCTTTGTAGTAAGTGTTGAATAAAAAAAAAGACGTTTTATTCATTAAATAAGTTTTGAATCAACGGGCCGATTATGTTGAAGATTTTTTTTCTGCCAAATATTAGAATCAGGATTGACCCTAATCAATACGAAAGTGACCCCATTTAAATAGATGGGTCATTTAAATAAAGAAATACCCACTGGTAGAAAGCAGACAAAATACGTATGTCGTCTCACTGTGGCCACTATCTTGGTGACAGTGATTTGTGTGTTGTAGCCATGGAGATCGAGTCAAATGTGCAAACGGTGTCGGCTCTGCTACATCAATTTTTCCAGAAGAGGCGACTTCTCATCCTGTCTGCGCCCGACATAACCGACACAGACTACCAGCTGCAGAACATTATGATACAAGTGAGGAGAACTTTGAACAACTTGAAAGCCCCCCACAAAGGCGGTCAAGAATCTCTCTGCTTTCGTCCCACCCCCAGAAAGCAGACTGCGGATTACAACTGCGCCATGTGACGCTCATCGAGCTGCTGGACTCGCCCCCGCGTGAGATAGGACGCATCAAGGATCACAACTTGACCTCGCTAGTTGTTGAGGAACTGAGGTGATGTTGAGAGATATTTTCAGTGATTTCCACCAACTCTTGACTCGGGAAGTGCCTTCACACTCAAACGCTGAGATACAATACAAATAGGTTGTAAATTGTCAAGGTGTCCCAGTCTTGACATTCAACAACTGAACAAAACTCATTGTCAGTGCCCTGCCCGTCCAGTTCAGACATTAGCAAATCACAAATCAACCCATTAGTCATTGCACTGAACTTATTTTATCAACATATACATACTATATACAAAGACATAGACTTCCTATTAAGTTACATAATTCTGTAACAGAGCAAAAACTATGAACAGAATCACACCAGACAGACACTCAGTCATCTAAGTAGAGGCAACTATATATACATATATTTTCCAACGGGCAGTCCAATTTGTGTAAATGCTCAGTTTTCCAGACTGGAAAATGCTTTCATTGAGTTCCCTCACAAGTCACACTCGCACACATGAATCCCACATCTGACTCAGCGCATACCTAATAGGGGATCTCAACTGGATTTTAACGATTTCCCAAACAGGCTCACATTCCGAATCTCCAGGCAACATTTCAGCATGGTGCTGGTGGACAAGCTCGGGCAGGATCGGGAGCGCTTCATCACCCCCATGGCGTCCGAGGAGCTCTTCTCTTACATTGACAGCTTCTTGCTGGATGAAGAGGAGAGGGAGAAGCTGGATCTCCACAGGGACTTATGCGAGTCATAAAATACATAATAAACAGAGTGGGAGAGGGACAAGGTGACATAATAAGGGCCAAGAAAGCCCAGACGGACGCAGGAGGAAAGGTGCACAAACCTCCCACGCTTGAGTGTTTCTGCTGATCACCAGTAGAGGCTACTTGAAAAATCAATGGAGCACAAAACACATTGTCATATTGTCATACACACGCATAAGCATGCGCGCGCGCATACACACACGCGTATGTAGTATGTGTTTGTGCTCCATTGTTTTTCCACACAACAGACAATTTTTTTTTATATATAGATATATACACACACATTAGAAACATAGTACAGTAAAAGTAACACTACATTTACAGTTACATTCATCAATAATTTCAATGCAACACAGTTTTTTTAATTTAGAGAATTTTGTTAAGAAACAGTTTAACATTGAGCTGCATTCCTATTAATCTACAATTGCTCACGTTATAGTTGGTCAGAGACTTCGGCCTTGGGCACCGCCGCATAGCGTCATCAATCCATTAGAATTAACAGGTATTTACGATCACATGCAAAGGCTCTGAGGCTGCGCACAAAAGCAACGTTTTCAAAGAGAAAATTCCATTAAATGTCATAACTTTGTTAAAAACAAAAGAATTGTGATTTAATTGCTGTTTTAAATAGATTTTTCTTAATGCATCGTGGTTGGGTGTGATACGATGGTGTAAAATGAAACAAACTGTAATTTTAAATCAATATTTATTGTCAGAAGAGCATAGTTGAGGCAACTTTGAGGTAACTATGGAAGTAAAAAATGTCATCTGCAACAAAGACTTCATAGACCCTCTACAAATACATTTGCTAAGACAGTGATAAAGCTATAAAACATTTCAAAAACAACAATTTGTTGGACATGGATGTATATCTCAATATACTTTGCATCATGACTGACGCTATTTCTGTGCTGTGTAGCTGTGCTGAAAACCAAGTGTGAGTGTTTCGAAATAAACTCCATCATTTGAGCATTCTTTGGCACATTATTCATCAAAAATCATGTCAAAACTTGAGCCATCGCCCTCCCCGGCCCTCCAAAAAAGAACCAGGCGTCCTCATTTGCCCTTCTTTTTCATGGTGGTGCGCAATGGAAGGGTGCCCTCTGCCCAAGAGTCTGGGTACTGCATCATTTTCTGCCACAGACTGACCTCTTCTCCAACTGAATCCATCAACACTTCCTCATTTCCAATTTTGACAGTGCCTAAAATGGAGCACATTACTGCATTTTAAGACCATACTGAAATGTACTTTAAAGTACTGTAGTGTATCTACAGGTGCTTCTCAATAAAGTGAATAATGTAGAAATGTTTTTGCATGGCGTCAATTCCCATGATACAACCGCGAAAATAAATTGAAATGCTGCCACAGGATGGGAGCAAAGCACCACAGGAAGCGCAACTCACCTGAGCATAGTTATGTAAGTAAGTTAAAAAAATTGATGGATGGATACAAAACAAGAGTGATTATATGATTAAAAAAAAGAAAAGAAATTAAACTGTTTATCATTCTGCATAATGATTTAAGTGTTTTACCTTCACCGGAGCTGAGGCGCACTCCTCCAAGGAATTCATTGCTCAACATGGCTTCTCTGTCCCACACGGTAAGTTCCAGACACATGGTCCTCAGTTGCTCCAGCGATAGCTCCTTGTACACAAATGTGTGGCCATAGTGAGGATTCAAGTTCTTCTTCACGACGGGCGTCTTTCTCTTGTTGGTCTTGGACTTGGATGGAAACAAGTAGCTGTGAAATCACAGTGAAAAGGATCTTCAAAAAGAGTTTTAACCATAGAACGCCTTGGAGTTTTGTTTCCGTCTTACCCTTTCACAAAGCTATCAGACATGCCTCCTCCCTTCATGGCCATCAAATTCTTTGCCTCCTTAATCAGGATGTGGAGCTCCCCACCTTTCACCTCAACTACCTTTTTGCCTGGAGGAAGAGACAGAATTTTTAATTTCACATCAGCAAAGTGCGGCTATAAATCAGATCTCCTCGTACTGTAGCTTTACCTTTGAATTTCTGTAGTGGAGGGCCTTTTGGTGAGACATACTTCAAGGAGATTACCAGCTCTCCTTTGGATTGGGTGAACGCCGATGTTGGTACGCAGCACGGAGCCTTGAATGGAGAATGTTAAATGTATTATGTTCATGGTGTGTAGATTTTATTCGTATTTTCAGACACACTGGAGATGTTTTCAAACTAATACAGTTTGATGAGAAATTTTTAATACGGTGGTGATTTGAGGAACGACTCCCATTCCATAACCACGCTCGTAATTGAAATAAACGGAAATGGCATTGTATTCAAATGAGGTAAAATAACACTACATTTGTGTTTGCATTTGGAAAAAAAAATCACGAGCATGACAATTAAATAGCAAGTACTGTAATGAAAGTTAAAGGGAAGGTCAAATCAAAATTTTCTTTACAATACATTCTATGCTGCTCCCAATTGGAACGCAACATTCTGATTAATATTGCATTTGTGGAATAGGAATTAATCAGCAACATCTACTTGTGTTTTTGTTGACATCCCCTTTAAAAAGGATTAAACAGTTTGCCACACAGAATGAATTGAATGGCCAATGTCTTGCTAGTTCTGCTGTGCCTCCCCGGGCCACCTGAGACGGATATACAGGTACTGTTAATTGTGATGTCAAATCCTTTTAACACTGCACTTTTTGACACAGCATCAAATTTGATGGTGATAGAAATGACATGACATCAAATTTTACAAGGTGATAAAATGCTGTTTACTGAAATAATTTACTTTAGTCATGAGGGCCATGCATTCTTCCTGTGGGGAGTCCAGGTCATAGCAGTCCAGAGCGATCTCCACCTCTCCTAAGAAAGGGTTGCTGCCGAGGTGGCCGTGATGCCACACCGATATCAGCATGCTCCGAGTTAACAGCTGATTGCGGCGAATGGAGTACTAAACAGGAAGGAGACAATAGGACAAATGAGTACACATCCCCAAAAAACATGCTTGGTAGGCCGACTAGCACTCCAAATTGCCCCTAGGTGTGAGTGCGAGTGCGGATGGTTGTTCGTCTCTGTGTGCCCTGCGATTGGCTGGCAACCAGTTCAAGGTGTCCCCCGCTTACTGCCCATGACTGCTGGGATAGGCTCCAGCACGGCCGCAAAAAATGCACTATACAAGTACGATTAAAAAAAAAAAATCTGACAGATATTGACATATTTCACCAAAGATGGCTGCATTACAGTGTGGGCGGATTATTTAGGCCATGATATAGTGGTGCGAGGGAGGTAGCACTTGGGTTATACGTATGGTGCAATTGAAACAGATGCCCCCCCTCCCCCCACCACTGCAAATCAGGAACAGAGTCAACATTGACAAGCGCTACCATAAATCAATAGTCATCCTAAAGGCCTCACTGGGTGTGTTGATGCCGAGTCGCATGCAAGCCAGACCAAGTGTCAATGAAATCTAAGGAACAGGACGCGTTTGTCTCAAGAGTACCTTGAATGTTTCTTCGTAGACCGGGTTACAGGTGTGCCTCTTGATTGTTGTCTTCCTTTTGCTCTGACGAGATTTGTCCGGGAGGAGGTAACATTTGACGTAACTGAAAAAAAAAAATGAAGCAATAACTCTGTTTTCTCCTTGCAAATCTCTCACATGACTCGATTTGCGGACGTGTTTGTTGACATTAAATTTCCCATGCAGCACACTTGAACACAAAGTAGCAAAATGTGTACATAAGAGGGAAGGTGCATACATTCGCAAATATTGAACACAAACAGTACAATGGTCGCGCTCGCGGAGTGAAATGAAAAAGTGATATTTACGGGTTGGAAAACTGCCGTAAGCTATCGCCGCAGGCCAGCTTGCGGCACTCCTTGATTAAAACCTGCAGACTCTGGCTGGAGTCATCGTAGAACATGGAGAAGACCACCTCCCCTCTCACGTCCACGCTGTAACCGTCTCCAGAGTCACTGTAAATACTCGTCATGCTCTGTGAAGAAAAAGCTTTTATTGGGCGATTTCTGATCAAAACTTTCATGTCTTCAGGCACCAACTACTCATTAATAGTGCAAACTTCAAATATACCACAACATATGATCATGAAACATTGGCAATTGAAACTCATCTTACAACATTACCATTAAAAATAAAAGGGTCATGGAGGAAAAATGCCCCCAGAGTAAAACCCTAAAAGTAATTTCCAACAACAACTCAGAGCAAAGTTAGTTTCTCCTCGACATCCAAAGATGTTAGTTTCTGAGTTCAGATGCATCCCTTCAACATACAGTTGTGCCTAGAAGTGCGGGTTTGGGTGAGGTGGGGGTGCTTGACAGCCCAAATGACACTTTACTTCCTGGCAACGATGACTACTCGCGGGACTTTGGCACCATCATACCAAAAGCACCCAAAAACATCACAGTTCCTAGCAGAACAGTTCAAAAGCTTACATTAAAATATGAGAAAAAAAATTACCATTGAACTTGCAGAGCTGACCATCGAATTTCTATGAAAGTTAACCAAGCTGTCAATGTCCTCGTCTTCATCATCCTGCAAGTATAAACAACCACATTACTATGCAGATTGAGGTTCGTTTGATAAGGTACTTGACCACACTTTTCTTCTTTTACATTAAACATTAGCGTTTGATGAAAATACTCACTTGCATGTCTAACTCTGGCACAGATTGGCTCCTGTTTCCCATCGGTACGGTCAACATGTCCTGATTCTCACGCAAATCAAGCGTTGATAGGTGTTCTGTCATCAACGCATAGAGCATTACTCTTGAACTAACCGACTACAAAAGAGCAAAACTGACAAGAAGATGCTTACCAGGAGGATTTTGAATACGACTGATGCTCTTCTTGAAAAGTCTCTGAACGTCCAACTCTGGGCTGGGAGACACTGGCTTTTTTTCTGGGGCCTATTGCAGCATACACAGGCAAAAAAGGCATCGCGAATTGTTGGGCTGGTTAACAAACCACAAGTTGCCAATTACACAAACAGCATGGCAGAGGTGATGGAAATCTTAAAAACTGGATGAAGTGCACCAATTTTTCAAAGCCTTGAGGTAATTTATTTAAAGAATAGAACTAACATGTTATTAAAACACCTGGGAACTGTTTCATATTGTGGAAACACGCATTAAAATGTCACCTACTGTCCGACTTACTTGTGTGTCCAAACTTTGGACAGATTGGCTCTCTACGTCTCTTAGGATTTCAAACGTGTCAGGTTGATCACAAATATCCAGCCCGCATTTGACACTTTCTGTAATAAACATGAATTATGACTAAATTCGCTCTGCGGTGTGGGAAAACAAATTACAGGACAACAGGGGTCATACGACGAGGATTCTCATTACTTGTGACGCTCTTCTTGAAGAGCTTGTCACCATCAAGCTCTGGGTTTGAACTGGCACGTTTCATTTCTGGGACCTAAAAGAACATACACGGCTAGTCATGTTCAAGAAAGTGTAAATGGAGAAAGCAGAGATAAAAACGGACCAACGTCTACTTGACAGCTCCATGACAGTTTTATCTCCTTATACCCAAAAGAGTGAGGGCCAAACGCGCACACACATTCTTTTCCACTGCATAGTACCAAATCTATGAACACACATTACTGATCTACTTACTTGCTTGCTCAAACCTTGTGCAAGTTGTCTCGGGGCAGGCACGGGGATTGCACAAGAGTCAGGTTGACCACAAACGTCCGGCCCATATTTGACACATTCTGTCATGAGCATGAACTACAATCAAATTCTTTTTGCTTTGTGGGGAAAGGCTATGTCAGAACAGTATGGGGCTTACCAGGAGGATTCTCAGTGTTTGTAACGTGCTTCTCCAAAAGGTTCTCAACATCAAACTCTGGGCTTGGACTGACCTGCCTTATTTCTGTGACCTATAAGGACACACACAACTAATCATGTTCAAAGAGGAGTAGATAGAATAGTGCTTGAAGTTCTGCCTCTTTTTGGAAAACACAATCACTGACTTGCATTAAAAAGAGAACCTTCCCCTAAAAACAAGGCTGACTTACTTTTATGGTCAAACCTTGAACAAACTGGCTCTGAGTGTCCGCCAGGTTTTGATATAATTGCGATTGATCATCCAGCTCACAATTGACATGCTCTGTAATTCATACAATATGTTATAACCAAATACACTCAGCTTTGTGGGAAAACAACAGCAGGACATAAGTGACTAACCAGGAGGATTCTCAGCATTCCTGACGCTCTTCCTGAAGAGCTTGTCAACATCAAAATCTGAGCTTGAACTGTCCCGCTTTATTTCTGGGACCTTCAGTACAAGGACAAAAGGCTAGTCAGGCTCGAAGCGAGGTAGATGGAGAAAGCTGAGGCAGAAACAAACACGTCTATTTGACAGCATTTTGACAGTCCTAGCTCCAATAAGCGTCACAGAAAAATACCATTCCCAGAATTATCACCAAACCCAAACACCACAACATTGCGTAAACCTGGCTTTTCCATTGAAGAGCACTGCCTCAGTTCAGCAGGCCTTGTCTTGCTTTGGGAGAAGCTGGTTTTCTACTTCAAAATAAAACCAGGAAAAAGTGCAAAAACAATGCAGCTTTGAATGGATCGGTCAGAAGAAGATCAGGCTTTCTTGGCCTTTACTTCTTAAGAGGAGACAGAGGGCAGCAAGCAAATTAATAGCAGCAGCAAAATGGACACTGTTCAGAGGCTCCCGCAAATGACATCAGCTCAGGATCCCTAGAAGCACCACTAACCAGGTAGGAGAGACACCTCCTCCTCCGTACCTGCTTTTACTAATGGAATAGCATTAAGAGTGATTAGTCACTTTAAGCAGAATGGCTGGCTACTCAAGTAATGGGAAAGATCTCACCAAAGATAGGTTGAACAAAAAAGCAAAGTTGAAGGTCCCACCAGTCAATTAAGAAGTAACTTACAGATCTACTTACTTGCATGTCCAAACCATGCACAAATTGTCTTTTGGCAGCGACTGGGACCTCATATGAGTCAGGCTGTTCACAAACATCCAGCCCATGTTTGACACATTCTGTCATGAACATGAGTTACAACCAAACTCTCCCTGCATTGGGGGGAAAATACAACGAGGACAATGCGGGGCTTACCAGGAGGACTCTCAATGTGCTTTACGCTCATCCTGTAGATGTTCTCAACACTAAACCCCAGGTTTAAACAGGCCTGCTTTATTTCTGGGACCTAAGGACAAATGGCTAATGATTTTCAAAGAGGAGCAGACGGGATAATAGATGAAGTGCTGGCTTTGAGGAAAAAGATTTAATGGTCTTTATGGGAACTAGCTTTCCCCCAACATTCCTTCATGGTCGCGAAAGCAAAACTCACCATTGGCACGGGAGTATTTGTGGCGACCGATATAGATAATTGAGCACTTACATGAGTAAGAGCTGGTCCCTAAAAGCAGGGCTTACTTACTTGCATTTCAAAATCTTGTATAAATTGTCTGTCAACTGGGACTTCATAGGAGTCAGGTTGATCACTCACATCCATCCCATATTTGTCACATTCTGTAACGAATATGAGTTATCACCAAATTCTCTCTACTTTGTGTGGGGAGAATAACTTGCAGGACAAAAGGCATACCAGGAGGGTTCTCAATGTGTTTCACACTCATCCTGGAGAAGTTTTCAACATCAAGCCCTGGGTTTAGGCTTGCCAGCTTTATTTCTGGGACCTATAAAGGACAAACGACTAATTGTTTTCAAAAAGGAAAACATGGAGAAGTGCATGAAGTGCTGCCTTCAAGGATATTTTTAAAGTGCTTCATGGGCACCAGTTTCCTCCAACATTCTGTGACTGACATGGAAGCATAACTCGCCATTGACATGGGAGTTTTTATGTGGCTTAAAGAAGAACGAGCCACCGCTCCACAATAAGGGCTTACTTACTTCCGCTTCCAAACCTCGGGAAAGTTGTCTCTTGACACCCATTGGGACCTCATGCAAGTCAGCTTGTTCACTGACATCCAGCGGATATTTGTCAAATTCTGTAACGAACATGAGTTACAACTAAATTCTATATGTATTGTGGGGGGTAAAAAATGGCAGGACAGCAAAATGCATACCAGGAGGATTCTCAATAGGTTTTACGCTCTTCTTGAAGAGTTCATCAACATCAAACTCTGGGCTTGGACTGGCTTGCTTTTTTTCTGGGACCTAAAAGGACAAACGGCTAAGCGTGTAGATGCTCGAAGTTCAGCTTCTCAATCTAAAATACTTTAATGTCCTTGAGGGATGGACACTTGCTTTTTTCGCCCTGACATTCTGGGCTCTTTATGGAAATGCAAACAGGATTCACCACTGACCCAAAAGTATATGGGGGGGGGACACACGGTTGCTCATCTGGATGAGAACGAGCCAGTACCTGAAGGTGGGGCTTACTTACTTGTGTGTCCAAACCTTGGACAAATTGTCTTTCGATGTCCAACAGGGTCTCATATAAGTGATATTCATCACAAACAGCCACCTCATTATTGACACATTCTGTAATTAACATGATGAGTTATGACCAAATTCTCTTTGTAGTGAGGGAAAACAACAGCACAACAATAACAGACTAACCAGGAGGATTGTCAATGTTTTTCTTGAAGAGGTCATCAACATCAAACTCTGGGCTTGGGCTGGCCTGCTTTATTTCCGGTAACTTCAATACAAGGAAAAAAGGCTTACGTTCAAAAAGTAGATGGGAAAAGCTGAGGTAGAAATAAACCCTATAAAGTCTCTGTGACAACATCGTAACTGTGTTAGCTCCTTATAAGCAGTAGCGTGAGAAGGAAAACATTATTCCCAGTTCTATTGTCAGCACACTGGTTTTCTACTTCAAAACAGTACAAGTAAAATCTTAAAAAATGTCTTAAATGTCACATTGAAGGCATCTGTCAAGGATTTCCTGCATTCTCTACTCAAGGAGGCACCTTTAGTTATGAGTCAAAAATGGACAACACCAGCAAAGTGATCACTGCACGGATCACCCAAATGACATCAGCTGCACACACCCAGAAGTCTGCCTGACTATGTATACAAAATGGTATACCATATTTTGCCAGTTGAAAAGCATCAATAGCAAGGTGACCTGCTTTGAGCAGAATTTTACTCATGCAGTGGAACAGATGTCACCAAGATGTTCCTTTGAGTTCCAAAGTAAACATTTGAAGCTTTTACTAGACAATCTATGTGATAATATTAACGCTAATGAAGTACATCACTGTTCTACTTACATGCGTGTCCAAATCTTGGACAAATTGGCTCTTGAAGTCATCCAGGCTCTCATATAAGTGAAATTGATCATAAACACCCAGCTCATCTTTGACACATTCTGTCAAACATGAATTACAACCAAATTCTTACTGCATTGTTGTATAGCAATATCAGGGCAATATTGGGCTTACCAGGAGTATTCTCAATGTGTTTTACACTCTTCTCCAAGTGTTTCTCAAGATCAAACTCAGGGTTTGGACTAGCCTGCTTTATTTCTGGGACCTATAAGCAGAAACGGCTAATCATGTTTAAAAGAGGACTAGCTGGAATAGTGTATGAGGTGCTGCCCCCTTGTATTTATGGGAGCTTTCTGTTGTTCCCCTTCATGTGCTGGTCTTGTCATGGTAACTAAAGTACAACAACATTGGCCCAGCATTAAATATGATGAAAAGTGTGACAAAGTGTTGGCCCCTAAAAACAGGTTGATTCAGTACAACAAGAACTAGGGCATGAAAACGGCACTATAACTCGAGTTATTTTGATGAAAGCATGTTGTACACAGTTCCCAAGTGTTTTAATGATATATTTTAAATTGTGGAAGTAAAAAAGATCATAAAATGTCTCCTTAAACCAGTGCTTCTCAAATGTCTTTTATGCCACCCCACCCGGAAGAAGAAAAAATCCTGCACCCCACTACTCTCCTATACATACCATTTGTCTACACAATTGTAATAAGTACACCGAACATTGTATCCTAATTTAAATATCCGAACGTGCACGCAGTTTGAAGTGACAGTGGCAGTGAGAGATATGCCTTAGAAAAAGAATATCAATTGGAAGGTTGCATATCAATTAGTCATAGTTTATATGCAAACTTTCAAAATATTGAATTACCTAGCATATTTATCTACACTATTCATTGTGAGGCTCTCTCTGAAACACTGGTTATGTCCAGAAAAAGATCTGGAGTTTGAGCTGGAGGGATATAATCGGAATTTTATAAATAGAGTCAGTAAACAAGGAGGAGGAACATGTAGATAAAACAATATCATATAAGATTGTGACAGAAATGACAACCACTATTAATGGCATGTGTGAATGTATTACAATAGAAATGCTTATAGGAAAAACCAAACAAAAAAAAAAACATTATTGTGAGTAGCATTTATAGAGCTCCTCGCTCCAACATAAGGGAATTTAAGGAAGTGATGGAAGCCATTTTTACAAACAAAAGGTAACTTTCATTTTTGGAGACTACAACATAGATTTATTTGATCCCAATAAAATAGCACTGATTGATGATCGGATGTATAGCTTTCTGAATAAATATAAATTACTCAAATAATCAATATGGATAAAAATTTTTCAACATCTATGGCTTGATTGGATATGGTAGAAGAAAGAACTAGTGCAATTGATAAGATGTTTGCAGTAGCTATTTTTATAGATTCAAAGAAAGCCTTTGATACGATAGACCAAAATATTTTGTTAACAAAATTAGAGCCTATTGTAATCATAGGGTTAGGGTTTCAGTGGTTGAAAAGTTTAATGGAGACGAGACAGCAGTTTGTGGAGATAGGGGAACACAGGTTATTACGTTTAGATATCACTTAGTGTACCACAAGGTTCGATATTAGGACCAAAATTATTTATATTGGTTTTAAATGACATATCTAAAGCTTCTAGTGTTATTTTCATCGATAACACAAATGTTTTCTGCTCTGGAGAGACTCTCCACCAGCTAATAAAAGTAATTTCAACTGAGTTGGCCGAATTGAAATTGTGGTTTGACATAAATAAATCATCTTTGAATCTTAAAAAAACAAAAATTATAATTTTGGGAAAATGGGAAATTCCGGCATCTATAGAATTGAAAATAGACACCACAAACCTGGAAAGGGTATAAGAGAATGAATTCTTAGGAATCGTTATTGACTAAGGTTTGCTGGAAACCACAAGTAAATTACATTAAATGGGCAAATGGGTTTTTCGAATAAAGAAATCAAATCTAATGACTGTTCCCTGGAGTCACACACTCAGTGGAGTCATACACACTCAGTGTCCGCCCCACTATTTGAGAAGCACTGCCTTAAGTGCTAATGAAACACATAACTACTGTACTTACTTGAGAGTCCAAACCTTGTACAAACTGGCTCTTAACTTCCCCTGGGACCTCATCCGGGTCAGGCTGCTCGCAAACATCCAGCCCATCGTTGACACCGACTGTAATAAACATGCTGACTTATAACTAAATTCACTCTGGTTGTGGGAAAACAAAAAGAGTCTTACCAGGTGGAGTCACACTGGAATCATGGGATTGGTTGTAATGAGGTGGGAGAATCGCTCTTCTGGATGACACAATAAATCCAGCACTTTGAAATGTTTCCAAATACACACAACTTAATATAGTCCGAGTTTATCTGACATTCCAACATCAGCACCACCAGCAGTGACTTTACCTGGGCAGGTCTGGGGTTACACGACCAGACTCGGTGCCCGTTTTGCCGCTCATGAGGCTGGCTACTTCTGCCGACTCGGTGTCATTCTGCAATGACTTCAACAGGGCATCAATTCCTTTTCTTTCGTAGGACACCGTTGAAGCAACAGAGCCAGAGTACTCGCTGGAAGGACCATGATGGAAAAATTCATCCCCTTTGGTTTCAGAAGACGCCGTCGAATTGATTGAGCCTGAGTTCTCACTGGAGACAAGACAAAAAATTGAAATAATCTTTTGCAATTCTAACAGTTTGTTTGTACAAGTATTATACACCACTCAAAAAGTTAGGGATATTTTGCTTTTTGCATTTGGGTGAATATTTACAGGGTTCATACACATTTGAATTTTAAAATGTTCTTTATTCCCCACACCCCAATTTCAAATTTTTCTGATTAAAAAGAAAAAACAAACAAACAAACCGTTGATTAACTAGATGCACTATTCAGATTCTTTGTATACCTTGTGGCCAAATGATTGTGATTTGGTGAAATTCATTAATCCTGAGTGTCCACAAATAAATTTGCTAGTTTGACGTTAAATAACCACTGCTTGTATTAGTATTTTCACATATGGTTGATATATTTCCAGTATGTGACGGGTGACGCAAGCTCTCAGGCTGGCACCACTGTACTTTGTCGGTCTTTGTTGACTCGAAGGCAAGTATGCAGCTTCTGCAGAGCCTTTTTCTCCTCACTTCCTAGTCAGCATCCCAGTCAGCAAAAGGTGTTGTAATTACCCCAAAATTATTGGATGAAATTTTCTTCTAATTATTACTGTTTTTTTATTAACGCGATTAATACTGCTTGTGAAACATGAGTTTAGTGGCACCAAAATGACCACTACCACTACTATAAATAAGGGTGACCTTTGCTAATTCATGTTGTACAAACGCAATATTAATAGGAAAGCAGTGCTTACATTAATGAGGTTGTATACAACATATTATTGTTAGGGAAATTTTTGGAGTGACCTCCCCTTTAAGTTCACCTGTATAGGTTATATTGCAATTAGGTTTACACTAAAGTTTCACCGGAAACCTTGATATCCTTAACTGTCTGTGCATAGTATACTTGATGTAAAGGAGGAAATAGTTTTGCACCTGATGTTGGTGGTGTTGACTTTCTGCCGGGGGACAGGAACGGGAGGACCTCGGGCCGATTCCGAATGTTTTAGTAGAACATCTCCCATCGTCACATACTTTTTTGCTTAAAAAAAAAAAAGAAAAAGAGTGAGTAAATCACACGCAGAGCAATTTCCTCTTTTACTGTTTGATTAGGACAGCATTCCAGTTACTTTTGGCATCCCGGGCTTGGCGCACTGTTTACATTCCTTGTCATACAGTCAGAACTCACTTCCTCTTCCTGTACTCACCCGTGGGCCTCTTTCTGAGGCTGCTTCTCACCAGCTCATGGCCAGGCATGGTGGAGAATCGGTTGACCCTCAGATTGTAGAACCAGTCACCTGTAGTCTTCCTTAGGTCGCTAAAAAGACATTGCAGTCGCACTTTTGTAAATAGTTTATCAGCCTAACAGATCTCCTGTCAGCTTTGCTGCCTACTCTTATTAGAAAGAAATGTTTTAAATGAGGGTAATTAAAAACATTCCCTTACGACTCTTTGATGCACACTCTGCACAGCCAGGAGCCATCGGGGAAGCTGGCTCTGCATTTGCTGCACACAAGGTGATGGCAGCGTTGACAGTGGTCAGAATTGAACACCAGCAAACTCATAGAGCCATGGCATCGGGCGCAACTCCGCTGACTGTATCTCCTGCTGCCTCGTTTGGCCCCTTTCCTCTTAATTTCTAGCAACTCTGCCTTCAGCTTCCTGCGACACAACATGGCGAACAAAATGCAATCTAGTTGAAAGTATGATGGGGCAGCAAAAAACAAAACAAAAGCAATGTAAAATCATCAACAGGAGTACTGCATGCTGCTTTCTACTGCCCCCAAGTGGCCTCGGTGCACACCAGAATAAGTAGCACAATGTGCATCGAATTGAATGAGGGTGTGACAAAAACTGCTTAATTACCTTTCATTCAATTTAATTATGTCCTTACTTTATTTTTCTATGCTGCATAATGTTAGAGGTGCTATTTTTTCAAATTAGTAATAAATACAAAACGTTTGGTAGCTGCTTTATGGGGGGCTGGAACAGATAAATGGGATTTCCATCCATTTCAATAGGCAAACATTATCGAGCTAAGAACTTTTAGAGCTACAAGCATGGTCGAGGAACAAATTATACTCGTACCGCAAGGCACTACTGTGTTTGTATAGTGTCAAGCAGCAATTTGTGAGTAGCAATTATAATAATAATTATTAATATTAAAGCTGCGTTTGGACATCTAAACAATAATTTTAAAAAATCAGAGCGTAATTATACATAGACGTTTGCCATTCAAAGCAGGGTTAAGGCTCTATCCCTACTCCACAGTCTCCACTTTACTGCAGGGTTCCATTTTTATTACCACCCTTTGTCCGCTCTGAAATAAAATCAGTGCTCCAACTGTATCCAACAGTAAACACAGCAAATTCTCATCCTCCTCAATTGTTTGGTGTTTCTCCCTCAGACTTGATGCATTCGTTGTGCCATTGTCGTCATAGTTTCCGCTGTGCTGATTTTAGTGGAAAACAGGCTGCCCTAAAGTGACAGGAGCAGGGCCAGTACTTGCTGGTGTGGGAAAGGCACATAAACATGATAAGGAAACTTCTCACCGAACGCGCTGCTCCTCGGCCTGCCGGAGCTCCTCATCCCGCCGCAGCACCTCCAGGATCAAATCCCGCTCGGTGTCGGAGAGGAAGTCCAGGTCAATATTGTCAATTGAGTGAGGCATGGTGGCTGTTGCTCGGTCAACAAGATCAGTCACATCCAGTTAGCTTGATACTGGGAAAAAAAAATACAGGGAACTAGTATATGCTTTTGTACAATGGCACAATGGCAATCGAATTAGGAAATATGAGTCATTTTGGTAGTTACTGTATTTTGCTAACCTGGCAGTAAGACATTGAAAACCTGCCTCCTGTACTCACACATTCGTCAGTAGACTCGAAGTGTGTTCAATGTCCACACAAAACAGAACAATTAAAATTGAAGAAAAAAAAAAAATGCACCAAACAGCAATGACTTGTACATGAGCATGTTGCAAAGGTATGGGGAAACTTTGCTAATTTGTTTGATGCACCAATATCATAACAGCTGCATGTGAAGGAGTTCAAGTTGCAGGGACAGCTTCTCTGAGAAACCTGCTGTGTGTTTAGTTTGCAGGGGTACTCCGGAGTGGCTCTTAATTTTGTGATGTCACAAAGTGAGGAGCCAGTTGTTTTCTTGGATCGGGCGGGGCTACTCGCTTGGATAAGAGGTATGAGCAAAAATGCTCTGGAATGAGTAAATGGAGGGGTGTTTTGACAAGGAAATAGTATAATAAGATGGCTAAAAACACAAAAAAACATTGTTTTAGCGTGATAATAGTCCTTGAAGGAATGGATTAAAACAGGTAATGGGACATTGAAACCTTAGGTACAAAAAAAAAAGACAGGTTCTTTAGGGTGGTGTTGTGGCATCATTTGACAAATAGCTATAGTACTTTAAGTTTTGGTATTTGATTAATTCTATTCCATTGATAACAAGGAGAGGCTTCTTCAGTGGCATGTGACCAGGATTCAGGATGCAGCAGTACAACATTCTGGTTTAACTAGCATTACTTAAAATGACAAATGATTTAAAAAGGAAGTAAACTAGGATGTGATATTTTGCACTGCCATGCTGAAAGGTTGTTTGGCACAGGGCAGGCAAAAATAACATCAACTTGGCTTTCAGTTTGGGTTCCCACCCTCTCAAGATACAGGGATCAGCAGCCATTTAAAACAAACAAGTTTTCAGCCTGAAATGGAAGTTAAATTGCCTCAAAATGAGCTACTTTTACAAGGCATGTGTAAAATTGTTTGAAAGCCTAGGGAAAGGCAAAGAGGACATCAGGTAGAAGTAGAACAATACCTGCAGGGCAACTTGTCTACCCAGGAAGGAACGAAACTGCGCATACGCAGTTCCCTACCTTCCCAAAAACTACAAATTCCTTTTCCATCCTTCCAAAGTAGATTATTGTTGTTTCAAGGTGCGAGAGACATATTACGTTTAGTAGATAATTAAAAATGAGATAAGCAACCATTGTTTAACTTCAATAAAAAAAACGAATTAATTAATGACCAAATAAATAAATAAATAAATAAATAAATACATAAATAAATAAATAAATAAATAAATAAATAAATAAATAAATAAATAAATAAATAAATAAATAAATAAATAAATAATAGCCACTGATGCAGACTCCGACATGGTCACGTTACTTCTAACCAGTAAGTCATTAAACTGGAATTTACACAAACAAAGACGTGGTTGCTTAATGTTTAAAACACCGCAGGAGAACTGGTTTCGCTCGGATTAATTCTACGTAATTGTGCACGCACCTGTTGCCGAAAAGTCAAGTTTACGCCATCACAGTTTAGTTTACAGTCAAAGTTTTTATCCTCCTCGAAAGAAAATTGAGAATAATATTTTTTTTTAAAAAAAAGTACCTTGGAATGGTTTTTATAGCTCGGCTTCTAAGACGAGTGCAGATCCACAGCCTTCGCTTTCCTCCTCCTCAAGTGAGAAGAACCGCAGTGCAGAGTGCTGCTTAGAAAGTGAACAAACAGGAAGATTGGACACTTGACGCCTCTGTCCGCCTTTCCATTGCACGTTCATTCTACTGCCAACCGGAAGCACCGTAGTGACTTATTAACACACATAAGTGATTCGCACACTGTCAAAACGAAGTATCGTAGCACTTCAATTAAAAAAAAAAAAAAGAAGAACAGAAATAGCCCAAGTCTTCAAGAACAACGAGAGAAATCTTTCACCCGAAAAAGTAAACTGTAAAAATATATTTAATATTGCAGCCCTAATCCACTATAATTTAATGCAGGATTTGAACATTAACACTGGTTTTATGTAAAAGAAAATGAAGAACATTATGTGTCAATCAGACTTTAGTGCACATAAAAAAAAAAGCTAAACTACAATTTACTATTGTTACATACTATAGTATTAAAAAGTTACATACAACAACCACTCATTTATCACAGGCTTACCTTTCAGACCACCCCGTAACGGACGAATATTTTGTTTAATATTCATAAACATTTCATGCAAATAAATATGCGCATGTGCGGTGCACTATTGTTTTATCCACTTGAGGTCGCCATTCTCATGCTCTTTGTAATATCTGTGTCCATCGCTCTCCCAGGGTTGTGAGTGTATGTTAAATGTGAGGTCATCAGTCATAAATAATAAATAGGTCATAAATCACATCTTACCTATTTGCCATCTTTGTTTAATAATATAATTTGTGTTCATTACAAAACTGCACCATGATGACCTTCTTCTTTTTACATGCATTGGCTCACAGAAAAAAAGTCACCCCTATATTTTCATTCATGCATCATGGGAAATGTTGCATAGGCCATACAAGGCCAGAGCCTAGATTTTAAACATGAACTGCAGAATTGCAAGGTAGACAGACAAAATAACCACAAGTCCATCCTGCTGTCCTCCAACACTAGCATGAAAAAACAGAAAAGTGAGAAATGTTTAGTCAAGGACCTGTAGCTCTGGGGAATTAGAGAAAAGAAACTTTTAGACTGTTCGGAATCACTCACAAGCCACTATTTACAACGGTGCCTTGAATTTAGAGGTCTGAAAATGAATCGACTGACAACTAATGAATTAGCAAACTCATTTAAAACTACTCTGAGTGGATTAATCGCCTTTGTTTCCCCATTTAAATGAGTAGAATGCCCAAGAATCTGAAAAACACCTATAAAAACAACCAATAAAAATGTGTGGTTTATTTATGATAAAAATAGCAGTGCATATTGTACTTACAGTATAAAACCATACGTTTACACAAAAATAACAAAGCAGTTTTTATCACACTTTTATCATTTGAATGGGCATTGTGCTGCTGCCCACATAGGCCACCTAGAAGCAGTCCGATAGACTGAAATAACATATGTGGACGGCAGTGCTGTAATCGAACATCAGAATACGTTGCTGCACCGTTTCTGTTCATACATCAGTTGGCAAAACCTACGCATTTCCTGTTTTGTGTTTGGTTAGCTTTAAGGTCGCAGACTAATGGCTAAAGGTATGGACTTGTTACAGTGTGAAATTCTCCAAATTTTATTTCGATTAATGATAAACTTCGACTGGGAGCGGCATTCAAGAGCTTGAAGCCTACTTTTTAGAAGAATTGCTTCCTATTTGCTTAAGTGCTGCTTAATGAGAGATTAGTTGATTTCACTGACACCAGACAACACTCATATTTCAAGTTTAAAAGCAAAAAATAGGACCAATGACAGCTGGTATCTAAAAAAACTTAAGGCAACTCAATTGTATCTTGAAGCACCATACAACATAGTGCCCTGAATTGTGAGTATGCCAAATTGTAGTGCCATTAAAATGTGTATAAGTAGAAGCTATGCCCTATATACACCAAACCAATCTGTTTCCAATGATGAAGTCAACTCAAATGAAACTGCTCATTGTCTCTTGAATGACACTAAACCTAAGTGGCAGGATTCAGTGTGTCTGTACATATCTAAAATATGTAGGTCGTGCTGCCTGTAATGATTATGATCATCATTCAGACTGGTCTGCACTCCAAGTCCAGCACAACATGATGCACATGAGGTGCGTATGACTTTACGTGTTTAATGTGTTGGATGTTTGCTCTCCATGTCGTAGTCGTGAGTTTCGTCAAAAGACACACAATGCGGTTTGCGGTGGCAGTAGCCCAGGCCTGCCACGCCTCTCTGTCCGCTCTCTTCCCGGACGCGCTGTAGTCGGCATCATTCTCTTCATGCCAGGCCATGGCATTTGCTGATGTAACGTTTTGATGAATGTGTAGGATACCACCAGTTGTTTTCTTCAGCAGGCGACAAGCGACTGGCCATCCGTCCTCAGAGCTCGGAATGAGGCCCAGATTTATCCGGTCTGCAATGTCACACAGTTGGACCTGAACAAAACAAAAAGGATCCTAGTACTTTGAACCAAAATATACAGTTCCTTGAATATGGTAGACCCATCTGTTGCCTGTAGTATTTATTACTGAGGTTCCAACCTTTCCTAATGTCAAACTTTCCTATAAGTCTCCATCCTGACACAGTTGGAAAAGCTTTTCACTAAAGTGCTTGTAGTTTCTGCATAATATTAAGACTTTTTTTCTATCATTCTGTCCCTCATAGGTTAGATAGCATTATCTATTAACACCTCGGAATAACACCGTGTGCCTCCACTACTCCTCAGTATACTGTGGTACACTGTTGGTGAACTTAATGCTGTGTCAGGTGCGTGTTCAGGTATATTGAGGCTGAAGAGCACATAGAAAATACATTACTTTTCGATTATCCCCTGGGTGAACCGTGCAGCGGTCATGTACTTGGTTGATGACTAGGTTTTTACGCAGTGCCTCAACCGCATGTGGGTTCCACTCGCAGGCGTGGACATGTGCCGCACCCGCATGGACCAGATACGGAAGCGTGAAGTATCCTATACCTAATAGCATAAAAATGAACAAAAGTAATTTCAATGATGCATGTTGTTTTCTTGCCGTGGGCTGCATACTACTACTAAAAACTATGCTGCACATAAACAAAAATGTCAGGAAAGATATTAACAGTGACTTGCTGTTTAATGGAAACCCAAACTACACAGACCATACAATTTGCTTACCTGCATATAAATCAACCACGGTCTCGCCCCTGCAATCAAATCCAGCAACCCGCAGCTTCTCTGTTATATTTCCAGCAGAAAACATACATTTGGTGACATCAAACTCATACCTGCAATTAGACAGACAGACATTTAGAGCAATAATCTCCCCAAAAAATGTCACACAGCTGCATTGTTTTTCTGGTTTCATTCATTTATTATGAAAAAATGCATAATAATGTGGTGTGCTTAATGTTCTGCATGCCGAGCATATGTATGGCCTACTAGTAAACAATAGGAGTAAATTAAATGATCCACACACACTGCAAAGGACTCACGTAATGCCATTGTCCACATGTTTGACCCAGCTTTGCTCTCCCAGCAGAACAGTCACTTGCGGTGATCGGAAACCATCACTGGATATTCGATTCATCGTTGCCAGTCGTTTGGCTCCAAGGCCTTTGGCTACAGTGTGCCATAGCTGTTGATCTAAAATAAACAGAAAGAAAAAAACGTTTGTAAACCAACTGATGTTTGCTTAAACCAATAAGCACACTGGAATCTGGCAATATTACCAAATTTCTTCCATACAGGTAGGGAGAAACAGTTGTGCCCTAGCAGGACCAAATCTCCATGCCGCTGGAAGCTGCGAGGCAGATCGTCCCTCACCTCCTTTGTCCAACTTTCTCCATGAGATTTCAGCAACTCCTGGAGGAGATCTTCAAGCTTATCACCCCTCCGCCTGCATCTCTGCTTCTTGGACAGCGCAGAAGCCTGTTGATGATGTGAAGCCAAGTTGGAGCGGCATTTTAAAGTGAATTTCTTTAATTCAATAAGTGTTCGTCACCTGGCACCAAACAACTGTCACATCTTTGAGAAAGTTTTGCTCAAGGTGTTGTAAACATGGAGGTAAAATGGGTACAAGGACAGTCCCGGTAGGCTCTTTCACAATACATACATTTCGGTCCAGGAAATTTTGGGACTGCAAGTGTTCCCTGTGTATTACACACACAACAATGACTTTTACATTACGACAAGCCAAGTAGATAAACAACACTAGATACAAACAATCGCTCATGTCCTTACTAGCCATGCTAACCACGAATAATTTAAAGGTTATTTTGCTGGCGATTACCTTAATTTCTGTGCATGGCAATGAGGCACACGGAGACAAGGCACCCCTTCCATTAAGAATAAATAATAAACAACATTTACCTTGAGAACATAAAACAAATGTCGACACAGAAAAATGCGAACGCGTAACGCGGACCACTGGGACCAAGGATTTGTTTCCAGCGGACGGTTAAGAACAACGGACTAGCTTGACGGAGAACTCTAAGGGCGATATTAATTGAAAATATTACATGTGTAAGGTTAATATGTGTATGTCTGTTTCATCACTATCAAGTAACTTCCGATTAATTAATTAGCTAAAAAAACAACAACCCCAAAACATTGAAAAAACATTGAACTAGTTGCGCATGATTGCCGATAGAGGCTGCAAAATTGCTCAGTGATGCTGGGAAACTTCGACACAATGGGCTTTCTACTCGTTGCGGAATGAGAATAAATAAATAATAATAATAAAAAAGAAAAATCCACCATATTTTATTTATCTTATAGATATAATTATTAAGCAGAACATAACAGTACTACTACTACTACTACTACTACTACTACTACTACTACTACTACGACTACCACTACTACTACTACTACTACCACTACTACTACTACTACTACTACTAAACATTAGTCCAGTATCTTAATGCCTTTAGTCCACTAGGTTATAGTGCTGTAGCTGACACATACTGGGAAACACACAAAAAGCATTCTGGTAACTGATATATTATTTAAACATTGAATTCAACCGTATTCATAGTCATATTTTCTTTTCATATTCTTAGTTTATCCTCTGCAAGGAGTTGAGGGGAGTTGAGACATCTATACTATACAGATATCCTCATACAGCATACGTATCTATGTTATATTTACACATGGAGGTCAAGGCAGGCAGCATCACCACGATTGTCTTTCAATTGATGCAAACCGAGACAAAAAATGCTTTTAATTCTATTTAATTGGCTGGGTGGATAGATGGATGGATGGATGGATAAATTGTCTTTGCTTTCTATTTGCTTATATAGTTGGTTGAGGGGCTTATAGTGTAATATTTTTCACATGTCTGCATTCAAGTCAAGGTCTGCATTCAAGTCAAGGCCTGCGTTCTACTATATTGTTAATATTAGAAAACAAAAGCTGTGTTAAGCTGTCTGCAGTTTGAGCTTTCATTAGCAAAATAACTGAAAAATCTTCAGTGTTGTTTTGCAAGAGAATGATTTGTCACATCCACCCTGCGTCGTTTAATATATCCACACTCTCTCATGCATTTAGTGAGGAAGCATTTATGGCTATGTGACTGAGCTAAACAAATATTGAACTTTCATTGGATCACTATTAAAGTCACTCTGTAGCTGTAACAGTAAATAATGCAGGCTCTGCAGCTACGACAAATAACACATCACACTGCTGTTAAACGCTTTTCAGTCTTTCCTAATTTTTCAAGTATACGTACATATCTGTTTTGTGTTATGCTGACCACGCCTAATGCCAACACTGCATAAGTAAATTTGAAGGTAAATTGAGACAAAATCAGCCTTATTTCAGCATATGAAAAAAATCTGACACCTGTTTCTTCAGTTTTTGTTCATATTAGACACCTGGTAGAGTTAAGGGCACATTTGTTTGAACAAATATAACAATGACATCAAAATATGGCTTGCGATTTAAATGCTGATGTACCTATTTTCAATAGTTTTGTTGATAATGACCAAAATCACTTTAGTTCTTCATCTTCACTAAGTTCATTGATATGGCCAAAACAGTAATTTCAGGCATCAATGTTTTACTTTCAATCTGTTTGTCCTCTGTGACACCTTTAGTGGTATCAGGAATTAAAATGAACAAAAAATTGAAGAAAACACGATGCTGCTATAAGCATTTGATAAGTGACACCCCATACTGGCCGAAAACATTGAAATATAATGAAAAGAAGAAGTGAGGACTTAACATCAGCTGTGATTTTTGCAGAGTTGCGTAACTCACTTTTTTTTCTTCCTATAGATTCACAAAGTGTGGTGCATGTACCACATGTAGTCCGATGGTATGTGAAACGAAAAAAAGAAAGAAAAAAACCCTGTGCATCGTTTTTGATGGACATGCCATAACTGTATTTTAGTATTGGTCATAATGGTGGGAACTGGTAAAACTTTTAGAACCCCTCCTTCTGGTGGCTAAAAAGGTTTTATAGGAAGAGCATTGCCATGTCCAGACACAAATTACTCTAATTCAGAGTATGCCTGGACTGTGATATAATTAATGAGGTCAACAGATCATCAAAATAACACACCAAAAAGCTGATTTAAAAGCACATTCAATATGTGAATAGCGCAACAAGAGAAAAATCATTCAATAATATATAGGAATTACTGCAGCTACAATTACATTTTGTCTCAGGGAAACAGTTATTTAGACAATATGTGCATGTTCATTTTGTGCACGGATTATATGAAATGTCCTCCAATTCTGGAATGACCCACCTTTGGGGCATTTTTCATTTTGTTTGATAAGAGTAAAACACTGCATGAAATGAATGCCACGTTAGATTAGTTGATGCAGGTGTACCTAATAATACGGCCCGCTTGCGGTCTTTGTTCCTTGTTGCTGTATATTACCTGTGCTGCCCCTTTAAGGAGAGACACTTCAATCTAGGCGTGTTTCCTGCTGCCATTGACTCAAACAGTGAATCTGGCATCCTGCGGGTAGAGGAGCAGCACACCAAATCAGCTATTTTCCGCTTCCCCATCGGTCCAGTTGAATTATTTAATCTTAGATTATTTTATTAGAAGATATCGAGCGTTTATTTGTGATTGAGGCGCATCTATTTTTCTGTTTTGAATTATTATTATTTTTGTTCTCATTAAATCAATGGGAAGCTGCTTGCCCGATCAAGCGTTGACGAGTCAGCCGGGTCAAGGTTCGCTCCTGCACGGGTGGATTTATTATTTGTGGAGAGGCGGGGGAAACATCTGCAGCGAGCGCCCGTGGATGATTGTCTAATTTCTTCCAGCAAGGGCGTGAAGGAGCCGAGGTTGTTCTTCGCGTCGTCGTGGGAATGAGTTGCCGCAGAAAAAGACCGCAAAGTGGAAATCAACACTGCTGATGACAATGTGAGTGCAAGCCTCTTTCTCTCACTGTGTCACGTTGCCCACTGAGTAACATCTGCATTTTTTTTTTTTTTTTTTTTATATATAGCTAAAGTGTAATCGTCATGTCGGCGGTGATGATAAGCAGGAAGGTGCGGAAATGGGAGAAGCTGCCGGGCAAGAACACTTTCTGCTGCGATGGACGGGTGATGATGGCCCGGCAGAAGGGAGTCTTCTACCTGACCCTATTCCTCATCATAGGGACCTGCGCTCTTTTTTTCGGCTTCGAGTGAGTCGCATGCCATTTTTAATATTATACAATATTATATAGAATATTATACAATATTCCAGCCAATGCTGAATTGAGAGGAATTCAAAGTTTAATGTTCTAAGAAACAATTTTTACACATTTTAATTTAATCCAGGCACCTAATTAACCACTTTGGTGACTACTTTTTGGATTTTTTTCTGACAAATCTCTACAACACTCAAGCAATTACATTTGGCCTCCTACACAAACGAGCAATTATAGGGTTCATTTAGATAAGCAAATGTGTCCTGTATTACACCCAAAATAGACCATTATTTTACTAACAAATTCCTTCAGCTCGTCACACAAGTACACACATAGTCTACTGACACTTGGTTCTAAATTTAGCATTTTACCTGCCTTCTGATGAAAGTTAGTAAATTGTCTCCCCCTACCCCATCTGTTTGGAAAATATTCTGGGTCGAAACTCTTAAATGTTAAATCTGTTCAAGATTGTTTGAATAGGTCACTGAAAGATTATCCTTAGGCAGTATTCTGTGATGTGGGGTGTGTCAACAGTATTTTTCCCCTCACTGAACTGCTTGGCCAACAATTGTCCATGAGTGATTGAAACTGTTAAAAAATATTAGAATCTATCTCTCAAACAATATCCTGAGCAATTCATCCTATGTTGTGAGGTGTGTTTTAAGTGACACTGAACAGCTGCCAGCAAGGTTCTGTTTGATATTGATGCAAAGTACTACATCCAAAATCTAATATGAGCATTGTTGTGTTAAATGGGCACACCCAGATCAATATCAGCGCTGTATTTTAGCCTCCTTTGCAGGCCACCAAAGGCTCAATTCTTGTATATATCTGAATGATCATCTTGATTAATTACATTGTGGTGTGGGTTATTTTAAGATTTTTTTTCCTCGACGATCTGCTCAAACTGTTGAGGGTGACAATCGTAAGTGTTGAACCTGTTCAATAGTTGAAATAAAAATTAAAAAAATTATTCTGAGCAATTATCTAGTGGAATCGGGTGTGTTTAATGTGATTTTATTATTATTATGTTAGTCCCTGGTCTGTTTGGAGAACAGTTTGAGCAGTTATATATGTTAAACTGATTGCAAATCTTGGTTGTTTTTGTCATATTCACACTAGGTTGGACTTTTTTGCTCATTGCAGTTATGTTACATTTTTTTAATGTACAATATTTCTCGGGGTTCTTTTTTCTTGTCAACAAAAGATAAGTGATGAGCTAGTAGTGGATTTGCTGTGCATGTCCACCAAATTCAGCCTCTCTGAAGGTTTATGCCTGACCACTCAGTTTGTGTTAAATATTTAATCGCTTCCCAGTGAGACAGAAAGTCTGGCTTTTATTTGAATGATCTATCTTCATTCCAAGACAGTGAACTGCTATTCCTCAAGCATAGCAGAATGCAAACTCTGCCATGTTGTCTTTAAAAAGATGAAGGAATCGAGTTATTAGATTCCCCCCCCTCTCCCCAAGAAAAAGAAAGAATGAGACAAAATATGTATCCAAGTTGTTTAAACCAGAGACTTGTCAAATTGTTTTTGAAAACAAGACTAATGATCCAACTGTACTGTTAATTCCACAAACAAATCATTATCTTGTCAGGAGGTTTTGGAAAACAATAGCAGTGTCTAATATGGCTTCTTGAATTCCACAAACATCAGTTCAGATGGTGTCTGTAACTCAGACGTGATGGGGTTATTTATTGAACAGAAGACCATAATCTCAACTGCATTCTTGGATTTCACTCACATAGCGAATTGTTTCAGATGCAGTATATGAACCCAATACCTATGAAGCGATGTAAATGTAATGCAAATATGGCTAATTGGTTCAAACGCAGTCGAAGGAAGCTAAACGGTGTTAGCATTGATTTTCTATCGGAGGAAATTTTTTGATTGGATTTGTAAATTCAACAAAGGTGGACCATAAGGTCGTATTCTGCTCGTAAATTTGAGCCCCATCAGGCAGCAAAGTCACAGCTGGACTCTTCTGTGCCACAAAAATGGCCTACCGAGTCTTTAATGAATGCATGCTTTGCGAGCTTGGGATCTGCCCTGCTCATTCTGCTCTGCTTTGTAGTGGCCCCATGCCTTTTTTAAATTTTATTTATTTTTATTGTGGACATCTGGATTTGTTGTGTGCAAAGGAGCAAGATGGTAAGGATTATGTTGCTCGCTCAGACTGGGCAAGGCTCTGTAAAGACTGATAGCTGCAGAGTTGCTTGCATGCTGCGTTCATATACCCAGTACAATCATCTTTGATGGAGGCATAGAGACTTAGGTGGGTGTAATTTTACAAAGTCATCAGTTTACTGTGTGCATAGGCATTGGTGTGAAAACACCTCAAGGCAACTTACAGTGGCAAGGATTTGTTAGTTCCCCACACTCAAATCCTAAATCGTCTTTCCCATATGAAATGAGTGAAAATGCTATTAATCTGTTCCTCCCTAAAAAACAACACACCTTCCTGTGAAGTGTTATTTTGACGAAGAATAAATAAAGTGGTTCAAGTTATGAATGGATAACTCGCACTGTGCAACAGCCATCCGTCCATCCAATTAAATAGAATTAAAAGCATTTTTGGTGACACTTTGGATCAATTGAAAGGCAATTGTGCTGCTCCTGCCTGCCTTGGCCCTTTTGTGGCAGTTTAAGATACAGATATACCGTACAAGGATATTTGTACAGTATAATCGTGCCAACTCCCCCTGAACTCCTTGCAGGGGATAAACAATATATGACTATTAGTAAAGGTAAATTGAATGTTCAAATATCAATTGTGAAAAGGCTTATTTATGCGTTTCCCATTTTATAACCCAGTGGACTAAAGGCATTAAGATACTGGACTAATGTGTAATTCTCATAGTACTGTGTTTAGTTTGACAGTTGAATTAAACATCCCAAAGCCACTTTTTTGAAGAAGAAGAAGAATTGTTCACTATATGCTCATTGTGAGTTCACTTCTGTTTTTGGAACTGATATCTCAAGTTTACGCTCGCACATCAAAGTAAAAATATCAGCCGAATTATGCGTCATAGTTGCTTTTCTCGACCAATACAAGTGTCATAGAGTTCATAGATGTCTTGCAACTCAAAATGACCATATCGAGCCAGGAGCCCCACTGGGTCAAGGACAGTAGAACAGAGCAGACAGTGTCCTCCTGACTGGCTTTGATCCAATTGCAGGCGAGCCGACATCTATCAGCAGCTGGGCCCTGCTTGTAGGGAACCTCCTTTTAGTTAGTGTTAAATTGTGGAAACAAAAGGCTGGTTACACAAGCTGATTTGAGCTATTTGCAACGGATGAACACAAGAAGATGCGTCCAGGTTGTTTGCTTTCTGGGATGAATCGATTTCTTTGCAGAACTTGTGAGCTTAAACTGTTAGTTTTATATCCTCTGGCATCATGCTGATCCTAAAGATTAGTGATGCTGTGTTCCAAGCAACTGGGATAGTCTCAAATTTCTGATCTCCGATTTAGAAAAATGCAGTTCGAACTTGCAAAATGGATTGACCTCAAATTTGACATTCAAATGACACCGCTGTACTTTGCTGAAAACACCTCTACTTTTATTTACACTTCAGCACAACGTGTGGCCGGAACAGACGAATGGCATTTCCATTCATTTCAATGGGGAAAGGCAAGACAAAAATTTCTACCATGTTCATGGAACGATTGAAACTCGTAATTCAAGGCACCACTGTATGTGCTCGCCATAAGTCTCAGATCTTTCAAGCAATTCCCAAACTTCTCTGGCAAAAACTAGACAAGTCAAGTCGAGCCCCTACTAATAAATTTCAAGCAATTTGAATAAAGTAATTGAAAAACTTGTGTTAAGCAAGTCATGAATCAGGTCACATAATCTTGTTCAGTAGTTGCACATTAATCACGGCACTTTTCTATCTGCGCTTAATTTTTTGCTATCTCGAAGGACACTCTTTCCTTACAAATGCGCTTGCTTTGGCAGCTGACGCGTTGTGACGTGAGACTTTAATGTCCTTCATGAGCATGTGTGTGTTGTGTGTGTGTGTGTTTGTGCGTGCGCGCAAATCATGTTGATGATCACATACAGCTCATGGCAGAAGGATCAAGCAACGGGTGCATGAGGACTGCATCATATGTCTGTCCGCCCCAGCACGTTAGAGCATATGCGAGGGTACTCATTCAGTGCGCATGTCACTGGGCGGAAGCTCTCGCTGTGTCCGGCTGTCCACTCAGGGCGTGTTGCATGAGGAAGAGTGAAGAAGAGGAGGAGGAGGATGCATTCATAGCTGAGCCCGCAGAGAGGCTGCAGATCTTGTAACAGACACCAAAGCTTCCCTCAGCATCCAGCCCCACCCTGTCTCCCGGTCGGCCAATAGGAAAGTGGCGGTTGGGCTCGGCTAATTTAGCAATACTGTAACTTAATTTATCCCCCCATCAGAGTCCATGCTCCATTTATCTGACACACATCTACAGGCTTTGTCAGTGGTTTCCTTTGGAGGTTTCGTTTGGATGGTCAGATTTTTCAGTAAACCTGTATTGCTTGGTTGATTGGTTTATTGATTTTTTTAAAAAAAAATTTTTGATGGATGCCAGACAAATCGAGCGCATCTTTCCTCACTGAAAAGAGCACATTCTTTTTTTTCCATTGTCGGTTATATTAGCTGGTCATTATTCTTATGATGCAACCACTCTAATCCTATATTTAATGCTAGTAAAATGCCAATGACCCTGCCTTGCAACGTATTATCACTCTCATATGGTATTTGAATGTTACATAACCAGCAAGACGGATTTAAACTGGGAGAACAGATTGTATCCTCTCTATCTAAAGACTACCCACTTTCATATACCGTGGATTAGGTTTTCAAAGAGTTTTGAAGGGCACCTTCGAACGAAGATAATTACTTGATGGATAAAGTTTCAAGTTCAGTTTTATTATTTTGTTCATCACTTGTGCTATTTTAACACTTGAGCTCACAAAAAGCATGACTAGAAAACTAATGAAAACAGTGTTATCATTTCATAAGCCTGACCGCTTCTATGGAGGTATTTCCGCAGTCTTTGAATAGTTCCAAAGAGCCATGAATACGAAAGGCACCACTTTAAAATAGAAGCGATGCATGCTGCAAGACAATGCCCTGTTTTGAGGCGCCGCATTTAAACGCTAGGGATTGGTACAGTAATCGATTGATAAAGTTCTGATTAATTGGGGGCATTGACTCTTAATTCAATGTCTTGAATCATTTGAGGCACAATGGAGTGCACTATTTTAAATCAGTGGTCCCCAACCGGCGGTTAAAAAAAAGAGGCAATTAAATACTAGCTAGGATCAATCAAGGAACTGTCTCGTTGACTGTCAATTCTAATTCTATATTTTTGTTTCTATAAGGCAGTGAAACAGTGTCTGTTTGCAGTTGCATTTCTGTGGAACCTATTCTCAACCATTACCGGAAAACTCTCACAAGATGCCACCAAAGCCCCAACTAATGGGAAAGTGGTGTCAAGGGAGTATTGTATTTTAAAGCGAGATTTCGGTATATCAGGAAGAAGTTAAATTTAACCTGCCTTGTTAGATGACGGTAGTTTTTGCTGCATGTTTTTGCTCAGCTGAGTGACTATTAGTGTTCAAGCTAACAAATGATGAATGTCTCATTATCACTACAAACATTGAGAGGTTTTAATTGCTGTTGTCTGCTCTCATGCCACTATCATGAAAATGATAGAGTTCTTTGCCCCCCCAATTCTATTCTAGCCTCTACCCCAGAAACAAAAGAAGCCGTAAGAGTTTACAGATGTTTCCGTGACACTGTTGGGCATGTTCCATCAAAGCCAGTTGCTTGCATTGGTGAAATAATAATGAAGGCTGATGAGCCACTGACAATATGATTTAAACCTTGGTTCAGTGAGTGGTCATAATTTCTTCTTTTGTGGGTTTATGTTTTGTTTGCAGGGAGAATGGTGTGATCAAAGTCCTTGGTAGACACACCCTAAAACACAAACAAACGAAGGAGCATAGAGGTGTCCATAATGGCTTTAATGGCTGCAATATAAACAGTTGATTGCAGGATTTTCAGCTGAGTGGTGTCCATTACCTAACAGTAAAGTATTATGTCATACGAACCATGCACAATGTTAGATAGCTAGACATGTGGACAAAAACTCCTCTACTATGCTTTCAAGTAAGCAGTATTAGCTTCACGTTAGCATGTAAGCCAAGCAAAGTATTAAGTAGCAAGTCAAAGCAATAAAACACCCAAAGATTTTAATTTTACATAATAAGAAACTTGAGTGCCTTTGTTCGAATCATTGGTTATCCGGCGCAATTGCAGCGTGCGGTTGCGAAGGGGCTTCCGGCAGGTGTGGCTGCTCTAGAGCGCCTCATTGTTATATTCCGGCGAGTAGGCATTAGAATGCTGCTAGGCAAAAGTAGCATCAATTTTTCCAGGCCTTAGAAGTGGTATTTGATCACCAGTTGAGTGGGGTGTGGTTTCAGCGTATTCAGTGGATACACCTACAGCATTTGAGACCAGAGACAATGACATGTCATGATTTTGAAGCCTCGTGTTATAGGCCTGCATTTTATTTTAAATATTCAAATTTGGCAGGATTTTTAAGAGTACTCCTCTCTGCGGTGTGTCTAATTTCAAGACATATTTATTTTCACTTGACAGTGACTCTAATGATGTTAAAATGACAGGTGAGGCACATTTGTGATGTGAATCGGCTTACAAATTTCACCGTGACGCTTAACTTGTGTTCGACCTTATATGTCAAAATGACTCATCTATAGTCATTTTCAGTATTGATCTGCCACTAAAGACATAGAATATGCTCTGAGCCCGCAGTTTAATAAATTGATGGTTTGTGCCTCCTGGCTTTGCGCAGGAGGCACAAACAAAGCCTTAGTAAGCTGAGTGAGGAAGACGCTTCACTGGTGATCAGATCAATAAGCCTTGCAGATGAAATCATTCCCCCTCGGGTATCGAGCGAGTGATTAAGTTCAGTTTTCTTCCTCTCCCTCAGTGAGTGATGATGACCTCGCAGTGTCACTGTTTGTAGCATCATCAGCCTGCTCCTCCGCTGCCCAGGAAGCGCTTGCGTCCGTCCACGTAGGAAAAGCTGGCCTGATTGGAATCGATGATAACGTGTGACTCGAATGGCCACCCGTCAACCACTGGCTTTATGCTTCATCAATGGGCTGCTCTGACAAATGGTCCATGGGCCATCTAGATGCTTGGTCCTTTGGAAATGACTTGCCATTAGTTTGAACTCTGCTTCTTGTTTCCTATTATGGCAAAATAGAGACGGATCAGACCTGTTCTGCAGGTGTATGTACTGTATGCAAGACTTACTTGTTAGTCAGCACAAACAGGTGACATTTTTTGCTTGTCGTTTGCTGACTTAACAGGGACATTGCTGTGTTCCTTTTAAAGTGCCGTTGATTAACCCCAATAAAGCTAGTGGGCTTTTTCCTCACTTTTTTTTTTTCTTTTGCCGTCAGTCAGAAGCCTAAAATGTTTTGTGCTAATACAGACTGTGTTTTGGAAATGTTCACTTTGTCGAAGACCCCAGCTCCAGTTGAAGACAAATTAATTGGAACATAAAACAAATAACTGGAACACGGGCATCAAGACTTCTTATGTCCACAGAAAAGAGACTGTATAATTTATTACCCCTTCCACACACTCTAAACACATGGTTCCTGTATTTAAACGCACACACACAATTGCAAGCATAAAATGCTTGTGTTTTACTGTTCTCCCAGTTAAGGGCTAAAAGGTGCGACTGTATTAAACTTACCCCCCAAACCATTCGGTACACCAATTCAATACATTTTTATCAAAATATCTTAACAAAAATGTAATCCTGTATTCGACCAGCGATATGTTAGTATGGTTCTAGCTTGCAGTGGCTGAACAAACTACACTGAACCATAAATGTAGTATTGGAAACACTTTTAATCATGGCACAGTGTAATAAACATTGTTACAAATATTTACACAACCCGATGTGATAGGATAGCATTATTACACACAAATGCACCCTGTTTAATTAATCTTGTGATAATGGTCAAGCGTGGATAGTGATGGTACAGCAAATTACAATGGTTTTATGGTTTGTCATGAAAACGTTAACTGTAACATGAGAAAATGTTTTTAAGAACATGAGAATTAGAAGTCAGTAAAAAGGGAGTGTTTACATAGACTACATTTTTAATAGGTATACAAATACGATAAATGTATAAAGCGTTTATTTTGAGTATGATAGTATATAGTGAAACAAATCAATGTTGATAAGCAAAAAAAAAACGTAGCTTATTTTACTGTATCTTTCAAAAATTCTGAATATATTTCACAGAATTTCCGTAACATAGCTTTCAAGTTTATTAAAGTCCCACATTGATGCGTCTTTTTGTGCTGCATATAAAACTCACTAGTCTAGCCAGATATTCACTTGTGTGATCGTTAAATTTTCTCATATTCTTCTCCCCAGGTTGTCACTAACACATAATGTTTAGCTCCTTGATGATTCTGCACAAAGCAACCTGTGCAGGATGTGGCACAATAACTTGAAATGCAATAATAATTTGATAAATGATTCCAGCTACTTGGGAGGGAGCTGCTGTTCTTTGCATAGTAGCTGCTACCACAAGTGCAGATCTTTGTATAACAAGACTGGGGAAAAGTAGAAGTACTGATTCAACTCCACTTGCTATCAAAACAATTTGTTCCCAGTACCGTGTACTTGCCACCACTTCGAAGATCATTTTTGTCAATTTTTTGCTATTTATTTTTTTTGTGATGCTGTCATGTTGGTGAACTTCTTTTCAAAGTATTGCAGCTCCAAACACATTTGCATTACGCCATCATTATTCATAAGAGACATATTTTTCATAATTTAAGAGTTCCCATGTGTTTTAATTAACCTGTCTGTGCAATCATTACATTTCTCAAAGGATCCGTCTCATGCTTACCAGAAGTTAACACTAATTTGACATAATAGCAGTTTTGTCACACGAGGATTTCTCTGCATGATATGTTATGTGACTACAAAGATTATTTTAGGTTTTGAGTATTATTGTTTGTGTGGTTACAGTCCAAGCATTCATGATATGTATTGTACACTCAAGTAGAAAAAGGGGCGTTCACAATATTGGCAATATCTGGTGTTAATGTTGACGTTACGGATTGAAAATTATTACTATGTCCAAACCGCTTTTCTTGGCAATCCTGTGAATCACTAAACTAGTATTGAGTTGTATAACCACAGAGGAATGGAGTCAAACAATTTGTGGCACCTTTCCCCTGCATATCATGAATGCTTGGTCTTGTTGGATTTGGGAGAATCTACAGAATCTTCTGTTAACTTGTTCTCTTTGCAACAAGAAAAAAAACTACTGTATATTAGCCCCATCACATTATGGAAACATTTCCAATGGCTTGCTCGCAGATTTCTTCAAAACTAAGCAGATGAAGGAATAATACTTAGTTGTTTACTTTCACACTTGGTGTGTGTGGGCAGGTACTCCGGAGACATCTCTATTTCTACAGAAATTTTTAAATAGTCAATTCTCCATCATAAGGGCTCTTTTTGCTTTTTGTCTTTTCTTTGTATTGGCAGTAGTTTACTTTGTTACACAATTAAGAGCGTTAAATCAGGTGACCAGCATTGTTGAACGGTTTGTGTTTATTCATAGAGGTTCCACTGCCTGGTGAATTATGCTAATATGTCTCCAGTCCTCCAGATTGTGAGGGCAGTGTGGCATGATGTTATTTAGTAGCAGCTCTGACTTTACATTGACAGTTCATGACCCCATGTCCAGAACAGCATTTGATGATATGCACGATGTTGTGGTGTTCGATCTTTTTACGGATCATATTCATGGATGGGAAGAAAAGGTCTAATGCATCTCTGCTGCTCTTTCCTCCTGTAGGTGTCCGTACCTGGCTGTTCACCTGTCTGCCGCCATCCCAGTCTTCGCCGCTGTGCTTTTCCTCTTTGTTATGGCCATGCTACTGAGGACCAGCTTCAGTGACCCGGGGGTCCTTCCTCGCGCTCTGCCAGAGGAGGCCACATTCATCGAAATGGAGATTGGTGAGTTTATCTGGATTTAAAACACTACTATACGTTGGCCACAGAAGGCATTAGTGTCTTTAGCAGCTTCATAGTGAAAGCGAGACAGGGAAGAGATGCTGCACCCATGATAGGCAGTACAAATTGGCTAAAAAATGCAGATATCCTTAACAGTCAATCCGGGCTTGTACACAGTCGCATGTGTAAACGGACATTCCGTTGGCGATAAGACATTTCTTTGTCCTCTGCCACTACTGATATGCGTTTTTTTTTCTTCAAATTTATCTAAGATATTTTAATCATTGTTCTTTATTTCCAGACAATGTTTAATATTTTTGAAGACTAAAAAATGGATAGTTATTTTGCTCAAATATACTTTTTAATGGGATTAAAACCAACATCAGCGATACTATCATTTATCGTGATAGTTTCAGGGAAAATATATCATCTTAAAAAATGGGTTGTCGCAATAGGCCAAGTAATATAAACAAATGCTCGACAAATAACTCTAAGCCCCATGTCTCCCAGCAATTCTATTGCCCACTCCCTCGACTGCTCTTTATGATCAAGGAAGTAAACTACAGCGCCGTATTTCTGCAGCAGCCCTTATTGGTTTCCCCCACCCTTGCATGGGAGGTAGCTCAGCCTTTGTCTGTGTTAAAGATTCACAGCGTTATCCTTCAACAGCCATCTCGCTTCACAAAAGCGGTCGTGGATGGAGACTCGTGATAGGGGATGTCTGTTCAAGGCAAGGCTGAGCCACTTTGCTCCTCTGAGAGGGGGCAGCTGTCAACTGACGCTCCCCTCTCTCATCAGCACAGTGACTCATTCAACTCTTTGCATGGCAAGAAAAACAGTTAGCTCCTGTTTGGCCATTTTAAGAAATTGAGTCAAACATGAAGTGAGTGTCAATTACTGTGTCAATACTCTAATGGGAACATATTCAAATCATTACAATTTGACTTTGCAAAGACCCTGCAATTCAGAAATGGCAAGCCGCAAGCAGCCACATCATCAGAATTGCAGGTAAATCTGCAGACTTGGTGCTTTGTCAGTGTGATAGCACTTGGGCTCCAGGGCGATGGCTAATATGGAGTATTGGAGTAGCATCCTCTTGGAATATGTGAGGCCACTCGCAGACTGAGCTGTGCTGCCTCGAGGGAGTGGCGCACTTCCTGTGACTGAATCGCTTAATGTATTCTCAACTGGTTTGTCCTCACTGCTACTGTACACTACACAAATGTAACATACTCAAGATGGATAATTGCCTGAGCTCTGGGAGTGGAGAATGCCCGTTATGAATAGATAGGGCAAAAACACACAGAATGTCCACAATGTCACTTTTCAAAGTATGCTATAAGCACACGATTTTTGCCAGTTACCTTGAAAAAGTAGCTATACCGATTACTTGATTTGATTACTTCTTCATTTTACAAGTTACTCAAATTAAAAGTTACTTTCTCAATTGGATACAGCAAATACTGTCAACACTACTTTACATAAAAACGGCAACTGTTTTATTCCAATTCTTAATAGAAAGCAATATTCCCTCTAATTTTCCATGCTGCTGAGCATTCACACAAACTCCCTGAGCATTCCTTGGACCATGGCAGGCCACATTAGACATGTATCATACCTGTCCAAAACCTGACATCATAATAAGTTGCACCATGTTGGGAAAATAAATCAAAACAGAAACTAGCAAAAGTAGCATGCTAGTAATTACTGCAACAAGCGTTACTGGCATCACCGATTATGAGCACCGCCAATTAAATACATAGAATACAAACAAACATATAAGAGCAAAGCTTATTAGTGTGATGTTTTTTGGGGGAGTGGGTCGAATTAATGGAATTTCAATTCGTTTTGATGGGAAACATTTACTTGATATACTGTACAACTAAAGTGAGTGACAAGCTTCACAGAACACATTAATCTTGCAAGTCAATTCCAAATGCAAGTGGAACATCAGTCTCAATTGTAGATATTTTTGTTCACCAGAGGCTGCCAACGGCAACGTCCCCAGTGGGCAGCGACCGCCTCCTCGAATCCGCAACGTTGAGATCAACAATCAAATTGTCAAGCTCAAGTACTGCTACACGTGCAAGATCTTCAGGCCGCCGCGGGCGTCCCACTGCAGCATCTGCGACAACTGCGTTGGTAAGTGTCAGCTGAGCCGCTTCATTGAAGTGGTTTATTTTTGCTGTTGAAGAGTTTGATGCTTTTGATTAACTTGGCAAGACAAAAATAGCCAGCGGTGATCTTGGTGTTCTTTTTGCTTTCCTGGTAGTGGCTTCAATTGACAGATTCATAAAAAGATTTACAAAAACTCACACAGGCTCTAACTTTCATGCAAATACCACAAAATTGTGCTTTTGTTCATTTCTTGAATCATGAATGCCTTTTGTAAACCCGCAAACACAGATTGGTTAAGCTTGGATACAAAAGCAATCTCAATTTTCATGCCCTGTCAATTTTATTGTGCATTCAGTGTGTGTTCGTATGAGACAAAGTCTATTTCTTGCTCTATATTCTTAGCACACTAACAGTCATCTTCAGAAATCTGTTTACAAAGTGTCTATTTGCTATATTTAAATGTTCTCTTGAGGAAATATTTGCCAACATACAACTCAAGTTAACTTATTCTAAAGAGGAAGGCCAAGCAGTTTATTGAAAAATTAAAATGATGCATACAATTATTGACCATTTTAGGAAATAGTGAAAATAGAATTGCTATGTTCAGGGTCAAACTTTCATCATCATAAAACTACAGGCAGAATAAAGAGGTAACAGCGGGCGCAAATGATCCACGGACCTTAATGTGGACATCTCTGATTTAATTAATGTATACATTTTTGACCCTGCCACGAAATAAAATGGGAAGTGACAATAAGTTGGAACCAGAATTGAAAAGAGGGACAACAAATTTAAACAATGGTTGAGAAGACTCTACCGTCATTGACAGGAAGTTACTAAACTCACCTTAAGTGACATCATCACTTGTTATCAAAATGAAGTAGTTTATTTTATTTATTTTTTCTCTCACTTTAATGACAGTAATGTTAAACATTGGTCTTGCCTTCACGGTTAATAAGGAAGGCTAAAAGAAACATTTGACGCATCTTGTGTCATTCGCCTGCCTTGTTCGACACACTTACTTTCTACACTGGATGGCAAGCCGCGAGAAAATAAAACGTCATCACACAGAATTCAGTATTAGGTGACGCCAAGCTCAGTTTATCCCCTGGTTTAAATAAGGACCCAACCAGGGACCCCTCTTTTGATTAACTTCGTTATGAATTTCTCACAGAGAATTTTCTACTAATATCAAACCCCCGAAATTCAATTCAAATTTTGTGAATGCCTGGTGCTGCGGGTGTTCAAAAAACAAAAAAGCCAGATGTGCTGACGTTCTTGCATGACGGCATTTCAAAATTGGCATATGTGACTTAAAGAGTGACTTAGATCTTGACAATTTGTACACCCTCCTCTCAACTTTCCTACTTAAAGTCCAAATTACCTTTATAATTACCTTTCCACATTACTAAGTTAGTAATACTAACGCCATAAATTGGCCTGACCTATGAGTCAAAATGTCAACATTAATAATAAACGTAATAATCAGAACAAGTGTTCTCTTCATTATCAACTTCTCTGCATACAGTCAAGCCCTCCATGGAGTTTCATTTTAGTCAGCCTCATAGCTTTGATGCAATAAAAGCCTTCTTGGCAGAGGAATCAAAGGCCATCATCCTCTGCTCTAAAGTCATCATGGGTGTCAACACCCTCTGAAACCCGAGCGTCTGTAAATGAAGCTTATCTCCAACAAGCTGCAGTGACTGGTATCGTCTCCTCGCTACACTAACCTTGTCTCATACCTCGGCTGCACTATTTGATTTTTTGTTTGCCATCAATTGTTTTGAGAGTCGAGCAGGAATGTTTGGGCAATGAGCAATGCTGATTTTATGATTTCGACCCAGACAATAGATTTAAAACCAAACAAAGATACCATTGAAATGTAGACTTTCTGTAAAAAGGACTTAAGATTTTTTGAGGTCTGAGCCATCGCTCGGACAATTTTATTTGCTGGATTTGTGAACAACTATTTGAGATGCAAGCACTGTAAGGTGGAAGCAAAATCAAATGAGGCACTTCAAATCAGTTTGTACTGTATTAAAATGTCAGATTTATTATACGGTAAATGTTGGTCTTAGAGGTTAGGTTTCTGCAAAAGAAAACAAGGGAACCATGAAATAATATGAAAGAGCTCATCTTTTGAAACAATCTTTTGCAATCTTATAGGTGTGACGTAACGTAATTCAGTAGTCACATTACAACAATAGTGCGAATGAACGTGACTTACTTCAACTTTTGTGTTTCCTGAAACAATGTTATGAAAACATGATGACTGCACTTCCAAGCATTGAATTTATAGACACATTGTAAATATATAAACAAAATATACATATACTGTATTAAAAAAATAAAGCCTACCGACTGACTGAATTAAAGCAAAGCTCCCCATAAATTGCCTTTGCAATTCAAAAATTGGATTCTACCTTATTGCGATGTCGATTTAAATTCAAGTAATTGTTCAGCCCTAATTCTAATGAGGAAAAGTAGTACTCCATAATATTGTACTTTATAAAAGCATGCAGTGCATTTTCATCTCTAGTCCATTTCGCCTTGTATCTCTCTTCCTAATCATACAAGAGTAGAGGAAAAAGGAAATGAACGCTAAACATGTGCACAAGCACAAGGCAATCTTTGAAGGAGCGGCCGATTTGTATGTACGGTATTTTTAAAACAGTGTCCTTTGATTGCCCCAAAACTGGCTGACGCGCATTTCACATTTTCACCGTTGTTTTGATCTGTGTCCCTTCAGATCGTTTTGATCACCACTGTCCGTGGGTGGGCAACTGCGTGGGCAAGAGGAACTACCGCTACTTCTACTTGTTCACACTCTCTCTCTCGCTGCTCACCATTTACATCTTCACCTTTGACATCGTCCATGTAGTCATGCGTGAGTATCCCACTGTGAAGGAGGAGGAGGCGGCATATTAAAGTGGGAAGGAATGTGACAAGACTAGATGGGCAAGGTTTACCGACAAACACATGCGCTATGACCTAAATAAGATCTTCTAAGGCAGGGCCCGGGGCATAGCATGATGTGCATGTGACAGATTTCCACACACCCCATAGCGATGATACATGAGGACATATTTGTTTTTCTCCTCATTATAGTTGTTTGAGTCGACCTAAGAAAATCAGCACTGTTTAGTGCATACAAAGTTTCACTTCTTGTGTTGCTCTCTTCACAGGTTCAGTGGACGATGGCTTTTTGAGTGCTTTGAAGGAAACCCCCGGAACATATCCTTTTGTCACTATTGCGGAGAAAATACTGTCGAGCCAAAGACATGACATGGGGCCATTTTTGAAATTATTTTTTTAAATTGTGTCTATACAATACAGTGGTGACTTGAGATATGAGTGACTCAACTCAACAAATAATCTGTTAGCATTTCCTTGACTCAAAGTCCTCACGGTGCTGGAGGTACTGGTGTGTTTCTTCACGCTTTGGTCAGTGGTCGGCCTTACCGGCTTCCACACCTACCTGATCTCGCTAAACCAGACCACCAATGAGGATGTAAGTCTCAAAAACTCACTGCACAACTCAACTGTTGCTCTGTTGCTCTTCTCCAGTCCATTCCAGTTAAACCACCTTTGACTACACATTCACAGTGTGAGAATGTACTTTACACCTTTATTTACATTTCACAGAAAGCATGCAATTTTGCACTCTGTGTGCTTCTTGGATCATTTGCCTTAAATACCGTGGTTATGTATTACCTCAAATAGTTCATCCTGCCAATGAACTCCATGTCTGTGAGTTCCGGTAAACATGATCCAACTATGACAAAACATGCCTCTGTTTCCAAATGACTATTTTCTTTTTTCTGGATTTACCCGTTAATTGCCTAATCCATATAATGTTAGCTACATTATTAACTTTATCCTGGAACCAAAAACCTCCATTTAATTATTTTGCAAAAAATGTATCCCATACCAAAAATGCAATTTTTTATAGAAAAATTTACCTTAATTTTTTTTCTTTTTTTCTTTATATCTTCAAATTTTAACTATCAGCTTATTGTTCAATTAATATCTATTTGTTGGACCTTATTGGAACCCGACTGACATATGCTCAGGTTGTGCAATTGAACAATGCCCGATGAACATTCTGGTCCACCACCAGAATTACTAGTTTTTGGGCTGTCATACATTTTTTATGTGTGTGTGATCTTTCAGTGTTTCAACATTTAAAATGAAATTTATGAAGTGGCCTCACATGCCTGGAAGGATAAGAACTGATGAGGCTTAAATGCAGCCATTGCGCTTGTTACCATGACGACAGCACTGCCTCTTTCAGAAGAGAAGGACAAAGGGTTGGCAAAGTGTAGCTTGTTAAACATCAATCAATAACACAAAATAAAAAAAGAAGTGTAGAAATAAGAACTTAAATCTAAAGTGAGCATGGTTAATACTTTGAAACAAATTGTTTAGATTTGAATCATTTGTCTTCCACTATCTTTGTGACCTTTAATGAAGCAATAATGTGCACTTTAATACTTCATTTTGTAAGCCCCTTTAATTTGTCCCACCCTGTGCACTTAATTCACACAGAGACCATGAATGTTTTCATGAAAGAGATTGCTAGTGCAGCAGCTGAGTCATGTGACAAATTGGCTGCAAAGCACTTTGGAAGCTAAAAACAGCCCGAAACAGAGACCAGACACAACCTGGCAATAGAAACATCAGCAGGAGAAGCATCTTCTCCTCTTGTTGAAGTACAACCGAGCTGACGAGACAAATAAACGCACACCCATCTGACTAATGACACTTAGAAGAAGCCTGTGAGAAGAAAATGTTATTTATTGATCGATAGAGTTGGGGTGGGACGAATGATCAATGCAGCTAAGTGTGTCTTATCTGCTGTTATACATTATTGATAGACTGCAGTTAAATATGCAACGAATATTTTTCTATATGGCGGTCAAAACATCACGGATCCTTGAGGTGGTGATCGTCCATTAAAGAATGGTAAATGTGTAGTACATCCTTATTTTAGGGTTGTATGCAGCATTATTTTTCCAAGTGATTTATTTTACATTGGTAAAATTCGTTTATAGTTAGAAAATAACTTCTGTGAATGAAGGTCTACATACTCGTGTTAAAATATTAAAATAAAAGGTTTCGTTATAAAGAATGAGACAAGATTAATCATTCTGAAACTTTTTTCCACATTTAATGAAACCTTTAAACTAAAATTATAATTTTATTTGCTCACTTTTTGACAGGTGCACACTCTTACGTTTCAATTTAACCAATTTATAAAAAATGAGACAAGATTAATCATTCCGAAACTTTTTTCCACATTTAATGAGACCGTTAAACTAAAGTGATAATTTTATTTGCTCACTTTTTGAAAGGTGCACACTCTTATATTTCAATTTAACCAATCCCGTTAAAATTAACGTTAAATGGGAGTCTGCGCACACCCGCCGCAATTTAAAATGCCTTTGATTGCTCTCAAATTAAGTTCATTTGTTCTCGAAAGCCAGTCTTTTTTTTTTCTTTCTAGCTGACCGTGGAAGGTTTTTGTGTTAAGACTGACTGCTACTTCAAACTGTAATTCTCTCGACCTTGACTAATGCCCTGCTCCAAAAAAGTGGGAAGTTGGATTAGTCCCACTCTGATGGTACCATTTGCGTTCCCGGCGAATGTAAAGATTGTTGAACGTGATAAATTCGTTTTTGTTTTTTTCCTCTGAAACACATTTTGACCTCCAGCAAATGTACAGTACCTTCATAAAATAATATTTCAAAATCTAACCTTGTCTATGATGCGTTTCCATTCACAATCTGTCTCCATGATGGTCGCTATTGTCAAGTGATGACAGATTGAAGCAGCTCGGTAAAATCAGGGTAGATATTTTTCTCTCGGGCTTTGCTCCAAGTTTTGATGGTGCTCCAGTGCACTTCTCCTGATCTGATCAAAGGTCAGAAAACTCTGACTTTTCACTTTTCCTGGAATGTAACATAATGCCCCATTTCCAGCTGAAGAAAAACAGCTCTGGAGCATGAAGCTACCACCATCATGCTTCACTATATAGTTTTTTTTTTTTTTGCCCGTTGGGCAATAGCAAATAAAGTTGCATATTGTATTTACAGTAAATAAAATTATATTGTTTTGTTGTCAGCCCAAATCGCTAATTACTCCCTCTTTGGGTCTCACCCTGATGACCGAGTCACCGATGACACTTGACACATAAAGATGCTACAAAGCAGTGGTGGATGTTGTGGGTTCTTCAATTGAATCTACATTAATTCACCTTTGTGTGAATACAATTCAAGCAAAAGCAACATTGCATTTGTGGGCTGCGTCGATGTTGGGCGAGGCTGAAAAGCAAAAGAGTGCACTCATACATTTTATCCTTTCGGCTTTAATGTTTAATTCATACTTCCACTCTACACTGTAATGGCTGGCCTCATTTTTTCACTATTTAATGAGGAATGAAGCTGCGTAATTTGCACCTACAGTGTGCATGTGGTGTTGCTCCAAGAGTTGTAACAATGGCTGTCAGCCCAGCTGTGTATCCTTTTCCAATTTCCATAGCTGAAATTAGCCCAATTATAGATTCATTGATAGCTGCAGGGTAAGGGATGAAAAAAGATTCACTCTGGTGGGGGGATGGGTGTGTGTGTCTTCACTGATAGAAAGAAAAATAACGCATACAAACCGTGTACATCTCAATTAATTGTATAGGCGTATGTACGTATCGTTGCGACTTCTCCTTTGTATTGTAAAATAATTGCGAGAATAGTGTTTACTAATCCACAAAAAAGACAAAAGCCTTCCGTAGTACTGGACAACATCGTCTCAAATTTCCAAATGAATTAGTGAATTGGTGTGTGCTTTGTTTTGCAAATGTTGTAGCTTTAAAGCAACAGTCATTAAATCCTTGATGAAATCCTTTTTAGTAGGTCAAAGCCCGGCCTCTGGGAACAACATCTAAAAATAGAGCTCTGCTTTTGAATAAGGTATAAGCTCGGGGAAAATGTTTTGAAACTTGCAGCTGTGCGCCACTCTCTGTTTTATCAAGGAGTCACAGATCGCCAGGAAATGTTCTAGGTTGATTGATAGGCTTTGTGTTCATAGTCACCACCCTTGTGTTTACTCATTTATCAATAAGCTGCAATGATATTAGTCTTTTCCATGTAGATTTCACAGAGAATAAAGAATACTATGCATGTGAGTCATATGATATTGTTCGTATTGCTCCATTATTTACGTTCAAATATCCATTCCTTAAAGGGTTCCAAAACTGTAATTGAACACATGACACTTTGCAATACCATGTGAATTTGTCAGTGTATAGCTCGTATAATAGTGTAAATTTACTGTTCTGTCAAAAAAACTTAACGCACAGCCATTAATGCCTAAATTACTGGCAACAAAAGTGAGCGTACCTCAAAGTGGAAATATCCACATTAGGCCCAAGTTGCCCATTTTCCCTTCCCGGTGTCATTTGAATCATTAGGCCTTTACAATGTGAATGCGGATTAGTAGGTAATTGAAACGATACAACTCTCTGGTAATTTTTTTTTCCCCCAATAGACCTCAGTGCCACCCATTGGGGCCATAAACAATAAGTCACAACACAGAATGGAGGAGCTAATGCACAATTGTTATTTTGTTAATATGTTCTGACAGATTAAAGGATCCTGGTCGGGGAAGAATCGAGTGCAGAACCCCTACAGTCATAAGAACATCTTTAAAAACTGCTGCGAGGTGCTGTGTGGGCCCACGTACCCAAGGTATCGCCGAGACAATACATGCTGCCTCACGCGTCGTCTTCATTTTATGTCATTAAATGACTTTGTTTTATTCCTGTGGCCATGCCGGTGATATTCCGACTCAAATGAATGACTCATGAGGACTGACTCTCTTGACATTTATTTTATGGCTCAACATGTGTCTTCGTCTTAAAAATAAATAAATAAATAAATAAATAAAGTAGGCGTATTGGGACTTCACATCCACCATAGAGCATAGTTGTCCATGTAATTTTTAATTTACTGCCACAATCTAATATTACAATATATTGCATTTTGGAAAAATATTCGCAATGATATAATATTCTGCTAGTTCTACTTTGACAGGAATAAAACCAGTGTGTTGAGAATTTCTTCTGTTTTGGTAAAACTGCAACTTCACTCATTATCTCATTAGTTTTTTTTTTCTCTCAAAACTACACAATTTTCTCTGTTATTAGTTTTGTTTCCGTGAAAAATCTATAGTATTGTAGGTGTACATTTGTTGCTCCACCAATTGTGTTCAAATATCCTCTGCTGCAACTATCGATGCTTATTGATTGCCATTATGTCAACAGCTTTTTGTTCATTTGTTTACAGTGAACTGAAAGGCAAACCGCTAAACTACATTTAGCACGACTATATTTTGAATTAAGACATTTTCGTATGCGTTTATCTATTCTACAATGGTGTGCAGGTCTGACATGTAATTAGGCATGTAGCATCAGTCTCGGTTCTACACCCAGGTTCCGTCTACTGACTGAATGCTTTGTGATGCTCTTTAGTGTCTTGGACAGGAGGGGCTTGACGCACGAAGATTCACTCGTTTCTGCATCGCCTGCTGCACCATCCTCCTCCTCCTCCTCTTTATCCTTTTCCAACAACAGCAAGCCAGTGCCGCCAACCACTGTGAGCATAACACACGCACACGCTTACCCTCCCCCACTCACACATCTCCCCGAGTAACCTGCCTGAATAGAGAATGCAACATAAAACGGATTCCAAAGCAATGATGGGATTATTTCAAGGGGAGACAGAGAGAGGAAAGAAAAACCTACAATGTGTGGCCATCACTTTTCCAACCGTATTGATGTGACCTGCTAATGCATTTTGGAGCATGAGAATTTGCAGCCATTTTGTGCCTTTTGTAGTTCCCATGCTTCTTTTTGTAAATGAACAACGCAATTCTGTTCGGAATTGCTGTTTGCGCTCAAGTCATGCGAGGATGAAGCCTCCTGTGAGAATTTAGTAGCTCTTTGTGCAAAATGTTCAATGAATTGAAATTTGGTGTGTTTCCCATTTTTAACTCGAATTTAATACTTTTGGAAAAATAATTTGTGAAATCAGTCAAAATGTTTATGGGGTGTAACAAAAACTGTATTAAATTGTAACATCTTTTTTGATTTAAAAAATGTGAGCGTCTACCACCAAGCAGTGCATGCTGACACATACAGTTGTGCTCATAAATTTACATACTCATATCCCTGCTCCCCCCCAGAAAACAAAATTATGCAAAAAGTTTGGGGAAAAAAAACTGTATATGTTGAGAAATCTTGCATTATTAATGATGGTAGCACAGAACGTCCCATGAGTGAAGGAGATTGTGTTTGCTGTCATGTATTGTTTTTGCGGATCCGATCAATGATGTCATTGATCGCTCTGCAAATTATGACAGGACAACCAATGACCAATTTTGCGTGCGTGCGTGTGTGTGTGCGCGTGTATCAGACTTTATTGTGCTGTGTGCAAAACTCGTTAATTTGTCTAAACTTTACATGTATCGGAGGAGATGATTTTAGTTCGAGTTATTAGTAGAAGTTATGGAAAGTCTTTGCTGCATGCGGTTAAGCAACTGCACATGACATTTATTTTTAAGGGTAATGTTGTATCTTTGATAACTTGATGTCCTTTGCTTCCAGAAAACTACAGCGCCGCTCATTCCAAACGAGCACACGCCCGACGAGGCCAAGCCGAGCATCGACGTCTCGGCGGAGCAGTGCTGCTCCCTCGAAGATGATCTTCCCCCTTCTTCCTTCATCCCACCTTTGGCTTCCCCTGAGACTGACGCTGAGGCCTCCGTCCCCAAGGACAAGAACCACTAACTGCGTTCCTTTGAGTCCTGACCAGGAACTCTCATAATACCCCAAACCCGACTGTGCGCTGGTGACTCAGTTCCTCTGCTTCCCCACGTGAGTGACGCATCTGATCTAATGGAAGGTCAGCGTCTTCCCGTCTCCTGAACACTTGGCTTGGCAAGTCTCACCGAGGGAGGAAAAAAAAAAACGTGTGCATGACATGATGAGCTCCACTCGGATGACTTTTTTTCCAAAACTTGTATTGACTTTAAACGTGGGCGGCCGATATAGTCCAAGCAAGTGGCCGGCCGACACCGACATTGTTGCTTCTCTCCGCGTGTAAATTGTCATTCATTCCTTTTTCTGTTGTGCATATGTTACATGCTCTATGCAAAGGCAAGGCTGGACAAGCGGTGTTTGTGTGTAGCTGACGTTGTATTGGCTCTGTACAGGCAAGTTAAACATCTACCTTGTATTCTGTGATCTGCTGCATTCAGTACTGTTAACTATAGCAATGGAAACGCCTGGAAACGCTTCCTTCTTTCCCCTCTTTTAATACATAATTGTTCAAGGCGTGTATATAATTCTGTGACACTCGAAATATCTTTATCGGGAGGAACAACCAATGACCAATTTGTGTGTGACTGCGTGAGTATGCGGGCGTGTGTGGCTTTTGATGTTCTTAGATCCTGGTAGCAATCGTGCCTTATAATGGACGCAACAGACGTCTGTCAACAAAGACACCCCCAGTTAAATACAAAATGCCAACATTCTAACGTTAGATGGCATATATACGCTACTCGCAAAAAGTTAGGGATATGGCGGTTCTTTGAGATTTGGATGTTTTTTATTTTATTTTTTGAGAGACGAGCGCTGTATGGTCACTTCAACTCAATTAACAATAACCGGCAGTGTGAATAATTAATCAAAAAGATAGGCTGCAAGCTAAACATCAAACTATGAGAATTACACATCTTGTATTTAAGACAACCAAACAGTGTCGGCATATAATTGAAATGCCATTGACATGATTGTCGCCGTTTTAGACACCTCAAAGCCACCGACATTTGAACACAAATGGTGGAGTAACAATTGTAGGCAAATAATACAACAATATTCACAGGCATATATTCTTTATCTTCTATGAAAAATAAAAAAACTATTACAGAATCTTCCTGTGTTGCTTACAGTAGCAGTAGAAAAGGAAGGCCTATTCTTCCTTATTCATGGCGGTATGACTACTATACTGCCTGCCGGTGGCTTAGGCGGGTACAACAGAAAGAGCAGCACAATGAAATTAAGCGTAGCATTAAATCATGATGCACAAATGGTTGAAATCTTGATGTTTTCTTTAACTATGATATGACTGTTTTTTGAGTAGAATTTTATAGACGATGCTTTCCTTTTCATAAAATGTTTGTAGAAGTGAGGCTGGAAAAGGTTAAGGGCATTTTCAATCATCTCAATGGGGAAAGATGATTTGAGACATGAGTGTTTTGAGTTATGAGAGCAATCAAAGGATGAATTAAATTAACATCCCGAAGCATCACAGTATTCAGCTGTTTAAATCTCAATTGAACCGGAAAGTTTATTGGTACAGAAAGAATAACAGAAAAACTGAACATGTATACATATACCCCTAATTTTTTGTGAGTGGATATATATTAGGATTAATATTTATTTTCTTGCTGAGAGTACATGAGGATTAAAACTCACATCTTCCAATTGGTAACAACAGTTAGCATACATTTGCGGAATAGTGATTAGCGATTAGTCGACTTTAAACATTGATGCGGGGATATAAAGTTGGCTCATCGACTAATCAATTCAACCCCGAGTGTGTACCTCGCTTTAAAACGACTTGGCCAAGAGTAACAGAATCAATCCTCCTCAACCCCTTAGTAAGAGAACTGCACTATATTATGCATTTTCATGTTCTAGTTTTGCTTGTCCTTTCAGGAAAAAAGTTCAATTTTCCAAATTGTAATGAGGAATGAAAACTGTTGATTTGGACATAAGTTAGTAAGAAACAAAGAAACGGCAACAACAAGCCAAGCCATTGTCGAATTGTACATATATTTGAAAATGTGGATGTAGTGAAATAGACAGATAGGCAGTACGGTTGACTTCTTTCAAGTGTTCCCAAGCAACATCATACTCGAGCCAATCATCTCCCAGTCGTCCACTCTTTCTCCAGCCACTCTCTAAGAAATAAAAAAGGCAGCTCAGTAACATCTTTTCATTGGTATCATTCAAGCGGAGGTTGGCTGTCTTTAATGCAGGAAATATAAAGTGAAGTAGGCGAGTGAGCCCAAGAGATGAGGTGAGAGTCACAAGAGGAAAAATGTGATGAAAAGTCAAGCAAATTTTTTTGGGTGTTTATATTGATGTTAGCGAGTTTGTGATTGTGTGCTATTGTGTCAAATGCGAGAGAGAGCAAGTGTTTGTGAACTATACGTGTCTAAAAGTGATGAGTATCAGAGGCTGCCAGCAGATGTGGCCAAAACAGTCAATTTCTAGCAAATTAGTTATGTCAGTTGATTTTTATTATAGCCAAAGTGGAGAATGAATTGCTAATACGGAAGATTTGGTCATTCCTGGCAGCTCTTTTTCTTTGTGATGTGATGTGAACACGTTAAGGAATGAGGACAGATATTGGAGGCTTTTCATGAACCCAAAATTATGTTTCTTTTTACTGCATAAGGGAAAAGGAAGTGATTTGGAAAAGGGTGATTGTATGCAACTTATATTTATCAGTATCCAAGCAGATTACTTATTTTCAATATTTGTATGTTTTTTTTCTTTAAGTGATACATTTGCCATGATCAGATCTGAATGCTCTGATAATAGACAATATATATATCTATGACATCATGTGTACGGATACAGTATTACAGCATTTATGTTCACTTTGTTTGGTCTTAACACTGTGATTCTATGTATTTGGTTTCAATTACTTCACTTCTTTATACATGAACAATATGTCTGGTAAATAAACCATATTGTATTATTATTTTGTCTTTTACAGTGGACATTTTAAAAGTCAATTTTATTTTGTAAAGCACTAAACCACACATGGAACACAGTACTGTCCACGTATAAATATTGAATGTAATCTTTAAACATTTTGAATATAAAACAATTGCAACAATATTATAAGTGAAAAACAAATAGTCCATTTGCACACGCTGGTCAAAAAATCACCAATATAAATCAGTAGTGACCCTCGTGACCCCCTCAGAACCTTCTTACGTGAACAAAATGCGAGCTCGGGAACAAAAGTGGCGTTAGGCCACAGTGCGGTAACAGCATCATCCGGGTGTCATATCAGACAGAAAGAACTGACTGACCACCATTTTTAAAATGTTATTAAGAATTAGACTGGCTGACATTAGGATACAAAAATGAGAGAGACATTTTTTAACATTCTCAGGCTTTATTCATAAACTATTTACAGCGTGGACTGAATACATTACAGAGAACAAACAACAAATGCAATCCTCACAAAATAAGATAATGCCAATTTGAAAAGGCCGTTTTCTAGGAAACAGTTTGTGTTTACAAAAGTAGAGCAGATTTACATTGTGAGTCGAATGTGTTGGTTTTTTTTTTTCACAACAGAAAGCTCCCACTGCTTCTGGCCCAAAACTCCTGGACGACCAAAAGAACTTTTGTATGACGCTGAAGGCTTCCTTCAACATTCTTCTTGCACACTCAGCTCTTGCATATGCCGTTGGACATCTTTAATGGTCTTCTGCTCCGTCTCCTTGCTTGTTTTTGACTGCTCATCCTTTTCATCCATTTTAGCCTCTTTAGGTCTCACATCCAGCTGCTCTAAGCTCTCAAAGCAACCAGAGTCCCTCGGCTCCTTGATGTCCTCCTTGGGTCCTTCCTCCACCTGCTCTTCTTCCTTCTCCTGCAGACTGGATTCATCCTCAGCTGCAAATTATTTTCATGGTTAGTATAGGATGTCGAAACATGTTTTTAAGTTTTGTTTTGGTAATCTTAAAAAGAAAGGCGACGCACGCACATGCACACACACATACACACACACACACACACACACGCACAAAGCTTTTATTTTACTACTATTTAAGTTTAATGTTGAAACTTTTTTATATGAATATTATGACTTTATTGTTGTAACCTTTTTTGTAATATTAGGGCATAATGATTTTTTATAATAACTTTGTAAGTTTATTGTAATAATATTATGATATTTTACCTTGTTATTTATTCTTCCAACTGTAAAACACTATTATCATTTAACTGTAACAGAGTTTTTCTGTCAATATCACGATACATTTTTCTGAGATTACAACTTCATTCTTATGATATTACATTAATCTCATTACATTACGGCATTATTTTAACATTATGACTTTAATACTTTCCGGGTGGATGTTGATTTAGTCACCGTTTTTTGTCATAATTAATTCACACATTTAAGATGTATAAAACAAAGAGGGTTATTATTTAGGGGATATTATTTAGTAGTTAGTTATTATAAAGGACACTATTTAACATTAAACTCTTCACACAGATTCGACCACTCCCCACCACATACTGGATTTGATCCATCTTTTCAAGTGGTTTTTTTTTTTTATATGAGTTGCTGCAGTTCATTTCATTTCACAGTCACCTCGGGGTTTGTGTGGAGAAAATGAAAAAGTGTGTGGAGATGAGATCAGCTCAAATATCAAGATGTCTGAACACAAGAGTGTGTTTAAGGCTGCGTATAGTGAGCAATAAAACATTTTTAACTATGTCGCTGAGGCACAGAAGCGGGATGGTGGCATAAGAATCCATTCAGGCACACGTCGGAATACAATATGAATTTCTGACTGACAGGGCGGACTTTCTCAAAGATATGGTGGAACATAAACGAGAGACGTAACAGAGGGTCACTAAACCTACAGTCGTGTAGCAGGTCAGCGGCGCTCAGGATCTTTTCGCGTTGATCCGGGTCGGTGATGTTCAGCTCATTGAGGTGACACTCCCTCAGACCCCCGAAGTCTTCCAGGTTCTGAAATCCATGCATAGACAGCAAGGAAGACAACTCCTGGAACAGGATGAATGTCATATGTCACATGTGTGGAACTTGTTAAACACTTGTATCAGGCAACAAATCATTCACTGACACTGTTTCAGAAATAAAATCAGCTGATCATTTGAATCAGGTTTGGTGGAACATTAAAAAGGCTGGACTATTGTTTTGGTTAGCTAGTGGCTAATGATTATAATCTATGAGGCGGCCAATAGATTGTAGCATGAGGGTTAGGTATGGACAAAAGCAAAACAAAATAGTAGGCATCGCACCATTAGACCGATGCGGTCCAGTACTTCTTCCAGAGTGGATGGTTTGGACTTGTTTGTCTTGGCCTTGCTGTCACAACGTCTTCGCCTTGTAGGGGGGTTCTCGTCGGGCAGGAGATTAACGTAGATGAACTTAAAGGATCCCACCTTGTGGTTGAGTTTTCCCGTCCAGGTGCCCACGGGAGGCTTCTCGATGATGTGGATGATGTCTCCTTTCTGAGGGAGGCGGGAAACACAATCATATGTCTTCTAACCTAACTTAACCGAACCTAAACCTAACCCAACCCAACCCAACCAAACCTAACAACAAACCCCGATAAATCCGACTTATTGTTCATATTGTGTCATTGCTGATTCAATCATCTTTTGTGACACATCGATAAGGAAAGGAACCACCATTCCCACCTTTCTAGTCAATGGCCTCACCTAATTCCTGAATGAAGTAATGGACCTCTACAGAAACCAACACTCCAAATAACATGCATTTGCATTTCACTCATCTGCTATCATCTGTTGATTGTCTGTCTGTTCCTTCCCCCCATCCCTTTGTTTTCTCATCGTATAAAAAGATTTTGTGGTTCACCGTCAGCTCATCCATGTGCATTCAGCACATGTGGATCAGACTTGCCGGCTCGGATAATTTTAATTACTGACTGTATATGTGAATTTGTTTATCAAGGGGTGCCTCGATACTAAAGGTATCACTATTTTGGGATACCAAACAACACAAAGCGGATGATTTCAGAATGATGTCATCATGTCGACTCACTTGAAGCTTCAGAGACTCCACATCGTAAGGACTGGGAGTGAAGTCAGTGTGCACCACGGCGCGGCCACAAAAGGGTCCATTGAATGGGACCACATTCTCCTCCAGTCTTATGCTGTCCCTCTGACCGTAACCGCTGTCCAGGCTCTGTCTGTCGCTGTCTAAAGAAGGACACATTTGGACCCGGATGCTCGGCAGCAAAGAGGATCAATGGACAGGAAGTCTTACTGCCAGAAAATGGGCAGGAGACAGGACTGGAAGCCGTGTCTTCTGAGCCTGTGGAGCACGTTGATATCCTTTGGTCGCCCCAGTCGGGGGGGACGGGATACTGTTCCTCACAGCCCTCCCCCTGAAGAGACTAAGTCCGACATTGTGTCAGGGTTATTATTGTTATTTACACTTTTCTATTTTAAACCTTTAACAACATGATGCAAAACCCTCATATCTGAGATTGAAATGGATAAAATGTGGAATTGTTTTTTTATCATGTAAAATAGTGCTCTATAATTTTGTACTTCAAAACATAGAGTACTAAAACAGATTTATACCAATCAGAATTTTTATATTTCTAATACTTGATTATAACTAAAGTAGTCATAGTATATATTTTTAAACATTTATATTTTCACACATTCTTTTACTAATTACATTTGTTTTTGTAATTATAATGCAATCATAATATACATATTGTTCATTTTGTTTCAAAATGTTGTAAAATTAAAATTAAAATGAATATATACCCCTTCCTCAGCCAGAACCTTCTGCACCATCTTGGAGGTCTTGCGTGTCATTGTGCGGGAGATGACATTCCGCCACTTTTTGCCAAGTTTGCCTGTGCTTTTCTCTCCATCCGTGACACTCCCTTCCACCTGAGGACACATCCGTTTAATTTGACTTTCTCCCCACACTGTAACTTCATATACACAGCAGATCAACATGATGATGACATTTGTGCATTGTGTAAACTTTGAGTGTCTTGCTGAAACTGAACTCTTGAAGTTGATTGCAAGAGAGTGAGATAAAATCTGGAGGTTTTGCACTTATACATTTGAATTGCCTCAAAGAAAAACAAACCGGAATTGAAAAACAAATTTTTTGTGCAATTGCGGTCTATGTCCAAACATCAGTCAGCTCTATCAATATCTTATGAAAGATGATAAATTATGTTCATTTATATGAATATGAGGCGAGGGTGGGGGGGCATAGGTGACCCCAGGGGAATGCTTAATTAAGATAGTTATGCATACTCATTACAATTTTACAGATAAACATTTATAGTCTTTATAGTCACTGAGGAGAATTGGGGTGGCATGAGATATTTTATTCTTCCTGGGGGTATATGGATCATAATAATTGAGGTAATAATTGAACAATTGAGATTATAATTGAGAAGCACATACTGAGTTAGATTAACATATTCAGTTGCACTGTCACATCAAGCTACTTTCCGAGTATTCAATCCATTTCTGAACCTCATTATCTGGGATGTTTTCGTCAAGTTTCATGGGAGTGGAAATTAAATTTAGCACAATGTGGCTCTGATGAATCAGGATTAGTGTTGAGTCCAAATTTAGAACCGTCCAAAATTAGACCTAAACATTGATTTATATCAGGATTAATTTTCAAGATACTATGCATTTTCTTCATTCCATTCTGCATTTGAAAAAACATCAAACCCAAATTGGTTTATTTGCACTGACAATATGCACAACAGGGAGTGAACATACAGTGTTTACTGCAAGTGCTTAACAGGAAAGTGAAACGACTGTGGACTGTTTGTAAGGCAGACAGTTGCGGCTCTCTGCCTGACTGCCTCTCGCCATGCAAAGGATATCCTGTCTGCACTTTATGCTCAAAAACACTTGATTGCAGTAAAGTCATTACTATGTACTTCCAATCAAGTGCAGGGAGTTTTGCACTTCTACAACACTTTAAGACCTGAACGCACAGTTCCTCTTTCAACCCAAGTAAGTGCACCTGCAAAACCCAATGCAGGGCAAGGGAAAGTGTCACTGAGCATTTCGATCAACGGGCTGTGAGCGGTCATCTGGTGTGATACAAATGATGACGACTACTTTAGGTAATATATTTTTAAAAAGCACTCTGCAAAAACCTACTCCAAATTAAATGTTAATAAAATAAACGGAGGTTGTGTCTGTCCTTGATGTTGTCAGTTTGTCTTTACTTTGCCATCTTTATTTTGTCAGTATTAGTTTGTATTTATTGGGCATGGCCTGGTGTCTCTCAGTATTTCTAATCAAGTGGCTCAGGGACACTTTACGTCAAGCTTTCCAAGCCTCCTCTCTGTTGTTCCTCGCGATTTTTGTATATAAAGACTCTTTGTTTGTCCTGTCTGCTTCCGGGTCCAGATTTGGTTCCCCATGTGACAGTTTTACTATAGAAAACAAACAAAAAAGTCTCATAAATATCATGCTTGTTTTTTGATTATTCAAGTGTGGCTCTTAAGCACGAAAGCTTGCTCCTTCATCCTGATTTTATGGAATGCATGATATTCGCTGTACTATTAAATATTTCTGTGGAAACTCCTCAGGTCATAAAACAAAACAAAAAGGAAACTCCCCGTTCTGGACTTCTGATTGTGTGCCATGCCGACTCACAGTCTCATCTAGGACGAACTCCTTGTCCGGTGTGACGGGTGAAGTGACTTTGGGCTTCATGAAGTCCTTGAAGCTGCTCGATCTTTGCAGTGTGAGCTGCAAACACACACATTTTTCTTTTTACCCACACAATCCATTACAGTAATACATTACTGAAATCAAGATTAAAGGCTTACAAATACACACACGCACGCACGCACGCGCACACACACGCACACACGCACACACACACACACACACACACACACACACACACACACACACACACACACACACACACACACACACACACACACACACACACACACACACACACACACACACACACACACACACACACACACACACACACACACACACACACACACACACACACACACACACACACACACACACACACACTTATAATCTCCCCAAATGTGTGAAGACAAGGTTTCTCCGAAGTGATGACTTGAATGTGACACTTTCTGCTGTTTCCTGCTAAAGATGTTGAAAATATCCAAACAACTTATGCAACACTGCTATAAAAACAGACCAGAAAATGGATTAAAAAAAACAACCTCTCCCACACGCTTTAAACACATTTGAACTGACACAAAATACTTTTAAACCGTGTACTGCAGTGGTGGCAAAGGCGGACACACCAAATGGCACAGCATAATGAGTTAGATGGCTGCATTAATCTTAAAGCACATATACAATATGTTGTTAAAATATCAGAATAATAACTTGGGAGGGGCATAATGTGGACAATATAGTGCTAAGAGTTTTAATTAAATGCCAAAATTAGAAAGATTAAATTGGATGTGTTGTTCCAAATCTAGTCTACTGGACAGCTGCATTGATGACAAGGGCACAACATGAAGCACTGCTGAAATCTTTTGTTTTGTTTCTAAACTCAAAGTACTTCTGCCCTACAAGAATAGAGGAACTAGATCTTCCCTCACACGTTACCAACTTCAAGTGGTTATTTAAACTATGCATATGCGTGCACGCATTGGTTAGCTCAGCCTAACCACAGGTTTGTTCTGTCATATGCACTTCCTTTGAAAAAAAGTGCTTTGAAAATTCTCCAAGTGTTTAAACTTCAAATGTGATCGTACAGTTTATTACAAGTATGTTTCTTTTCTTAGCTAAGAAAATACTTCTGCTTATGCCATCTCACATTTCAAAGCAATATTTCAATAAAAAGGCTTTGCTCACCTTCTTCTTCTGCACCTGCTCTTTCTCTGAGGCATTGGATGGCTTTCGCCTTAACATTTTGTCGTCGTTGGCGTGCAGGCAATTTGGATCAAATGTTGGGTAATATTTTCTGCCCTTGTCTCTGGGTTGTGAGGACAGATATGAAAAGAGATGAGACAGAAGAGGTGCCCTTCCCCGCTGCTGAAAAAAGAGCGCACGCAAAGGGGAAGTCACATGACCTCATGGTAACGAATGCACTACTGCACACTTCAACCTTCTCTCAGCTGTTTAAAACAACGTAAAACTGTTTTAGACTTGTAAGTACAAGTGCAATGAGAAACAAGTTCAATTTGTTCATTGACTATGCTCAAAACACAATATATTTTCCCTTTGAAATGAATAGAAATACCATTCATCCATTCCAAACCTCAAAACAAAGTTATAAAAACATATAGTTATGACTTGACTTAGATTTACAAAGAATTTAACAGTTTTTGTCGCTCTGTTTCCTTCAGTGCATGCTGTACTGCTCATTCATGTTTGCACACCTTGGCCCCTGGGGGCAGTATTAAACAGACATACCGATATACTGTGTTGGAGCCTCAGCCCCTCGCCTGGCATCTCAATACGGCACAAATATTTGGCGCCAGTGAGTATTTTTCTCTTTCCCTTTTCTGTCTACATGTGTTGCTGCACCATTTGAACACCACCTCAATTTTGGCCCATGGGGTTTCACAATGTATGTTTGTATTTAGGTAACAGGATCTTTGCGGTTGCTTTTAATACACAATGTATAATTCTCTTTGTTTTATGTTTAGTTTGACAGGAACTTTCAACCGAGAATTTTATGAATTATACGTATATGCGAAAGAGCTGCTTGCTGTGACGTGAGTTGAGTCAGAAGCCACCACACAGCACTCTTGTTTTGAATTTGTGTTTGCATCTCAGGGTACCACTGTATAGTCATTTTTCTCAACCAACAACATAAAAGTGTTGCGTTTTCTTCAGTCGAGTGCACTTCATGACGTCTACTGTTGCCACGTTTTTTCCTTCATCAGCACATTGTGGATGAATCACGCCAGGTCTTTTTAAAACTGTTGCGCATGTCTCCACGGTGTGCTTTTTCAGCGTATTTTCATCAGCTGTGACTATTTGTCTGCACATCCAAAGGAGTGTCCTATTTCACAAAGCAAATTGTTCCAAATTTGTATGCATACATTTTGGGACTAAACCACAACTTTTCTACCCCACAAATGTTTCTGTTCCGTACACAGAAATCAGAACTTGCAGTGAGAAAAAAACCCCATCAAAATTTGTTTTTGCCCTTTGTGGCAGACGTAAGCCAAGTCGACCTTGTTATTTTAGTGTGCACGCAAACCACATGAAGAGAGGATGCGCTATCTCAGCTTCCTCTCACGGCACTTCAGCTCGCTGTAGAACCAAGTTCACATTTTGTTGGCACGTCATGGAAATAGCTGCCAGTTATAATCACTCAATACAATGTCAACAGTTGGCACACTATTATGTAGAGTACACCTGCACAATATGAGCTCCAACACAAGAGCGAAATTATTGCAGGGGTTAGGTTCTAGAGAAACCTGACATAGATCAAATCTGTGAAGTAGCAACCAAATTCATTTTATTATTTACATATAGTTTACAGCACTGTTTATGCGTGTTAGGCGCAGGTATAATTTTTGTAAGTATTATTTTTCTCCGCTTGGGGGCGCCATTCTTAAGTACTGTATACTAATTCCTGTGACTGAATGTGTGTGAAAGGTGAAGGTATGATTTTTGTCTACTTGGGGTCAATACTCAGTTCTGCAGTATCTGTGCCTGTGAGTCAATGAAATTTGCCTGGTTGTTAAACCAAATTGCAAGTCACTACTATGCTTAGTTTGACAGTCCACTTTAACTGGGAGTGGCAATAAAAAGCTTTTTTTGAGGAACTGCTCACTATATTTGCCACACTGCTGCTTGTTGTAAGGTTGGTTGATTTTGCTGCCATTATCTAGCGCTCATATCTTATTTTCCTCACAAGTCACAACAAAAAAATAGTCACTCATATGTCAAGGCACCACTGTACTCCTGCTCAGTAGAATCATCAAGAATAAATTCTATTGCATCTGAAACACGTTCTAATTTAATTGAAGGATCTACACTTTCAAATAACATAACATAGTGGGGTACAAATAATATATGTAAGGATATTGATGTTGTAGATCAGTGTTTCCCAACCTTTTTTCATTCACGGCACACCTTTTCATTGGAAAAAATCTCGAGGCACACTACCAACAAAAATCTGTTAAGTGTTACACCAGCTTCTATATTAAAATCAGTTATATTACAACAAAAGACGTAAAGTTCTATTCCTATATATGTATGGAGAGTCGAATAATTGAATAAAAATAAATACTAAATATTCTTTAAATTGTATTTCTTTTGTAAATGAAAGTGACAGTTTTTGAAAAAAGGTTTTAGACAGTGTAAGGAACTGTAAACCATTGAAAGTGATTGTGATCAAAATCCAAAAGAATCAATATGGCTTTGTTTACTGTTTTAGACTAGCTCTATAAAATATTGCGACATTAAGAACAAAGTCAACAATGTAGATGTATAAAAAAATCTCATTGCTCAAATGCTGCATTTGAATGACTTAACACAAGTGGGACAAGTTTGCTTGCCAAATGTACAGTATATTTCAAACATGGCAACAAATCAAATAAATTATGCAGTTTGATTACATAAATAGTGTAAAGAGCATCAAAATTATACAAAAGATCATTTTCAAACTTGGAACAAAAATATGTCTGCGCAAATTCAGTGTTTCTCTTGCCCAATATACTTAAGTATTAATGGCCATAATGTTTAGAGTGCAGCATTATACAACACAGCCACAACCAAAGTGACCAGGGTGGGCGAAGAGGATTGGAGAGATGAAGAAGATCCCGGCCCCACAAAGGGTTCTGTGTGTCTCAGCATCCAGCTCTTCTCCTCATGGAGCCCCTGGCGGTCCAGCTCAGGACCCATCAGCCTCCGGATGGTCTCGTAATATTTGTTCAACCACTGCAGCTGGATCAAGAGTAGAAAAAGAAAAGGTAATTACTGCTTAAGTGGCATATGGTGTTCCACAGGGATGTTTACTAGAACCACTTTGCTTTTAACTGTATACACAAAACACGCTTTTTTACTACAATTAATATCATACATTAACACTCACTTGCTCACTTGTGGAATGTTTCAAACCCGTGTTTTGTGACCATTAAAACAAACAAACAAACAAACAAACAAACAAACAAACAAACAAACAAACAAACAAACAAACAAACAAACAAACAAACAAACAAATCCCAATACTGTGCCTCTGCTTAAACATAAATATCTTGTCTTTTGTTGAAATGAATATAAGCTGAAAAGGCTTTTCATTCCATTGCATTTTTCTTTTACTCAAAGTCCAAGTGGAATTGGAATTTGTATATCAAAAGTCTTTGGATTCATGTATTTCGTCGTATTACATTACTTTGGCATTTTCTGTATTTTACACATACGCTTGTTGTATATTTGTATATTTTGCTGCCCTGCACACTGTAGTTATTGCACAGTTGTTTTTGCACTTTACAAGACTTTATACAGATTAATTTAAAAACGACATAGGAGGAGCTTTGTTTTGTTTTGACGAAAAACACTTTCGTTTTGTTAGTTGGAGAGAAAAAATTAGGGAGGGGTTCAAGAGGAAACCAGCACTCTTACTGCAAGGGAAAGGTAACATCTTAGACATAAGATAAGTTCTTTACACCTTTGAAACAGGAAACTGATGAGATACTGACAAAAAGCTCGTTACATATTACTAACATAATATCACTGTAAACTAATGGCCTTTCTAGGATTTTAGGACATTGTCTTTCATTATCATTTCAATTACCTGGACTGGGCTCAGAAGAGAGATGTCAATCAACTTCCTGTCATACGGTACCAAGGACACAGTGTCAAAGGTCAAGTAGTTATGACCATACTGTAAGTGAAAAACAGAGCCAATTACCATACACCGCTTATTAATAATAAATGACTAAATGATCGGTGAGTACCTTTGTATGGATGGGCACAACGACTACAACATCTTCAATGCGAATCCCAAAGTCATTATCTTTGTAATATCCAGGTTCTGTGAAAAAAATTGGGCGCACCCCCCCCAAAATAGCATACTGTGAATTAAATTTTCATTAAAATCTACAAATGATGTATTTTTAAAATAAAAAGTCTCACCTATCGACGTGAACATGCCTTCTCTAAAGGGAATGTTGTTACTCTGGAAACCAACAGGCCCTAAACAAAAACAGGAGGGTATATTAGTACTATTTACTGTATCAATTGTATTATTCACAATGTAAAAACATTTACAAATAAGAATGAAAATAGTTGTACTAAGTTCATCTTGTTTTTCCTTTTTAATCAGTTCACTGGTTTCTTTTATATCAAACAAATTATTTTAGGTGCATATTAGGTAATGCACCTAAAATAATTTGTTTGATATAAAAGAAACCAGTGAAGTGAAGAATGAAAATAATTCAGTGGAATAAAACAATCAAACTCGAAATAATAATTATAATAATAATAATAATCAAACAACTTACAAAACAGAAAACTACATAAAGATAATCGGTTATAATAGTATTTGGAATTTGCAATAGTATTTGTTAAGTGTATTATTCACAATAGTTATAATAGTATTTGGACGTTATAATAGTATTTGTTAAGTGTATTATTCACCAAAAAACTGTATTTATTTTTTTGAACAATATATTTGATCGTTAAGAGATGTTTATTTTAAAATGTTTATTTGTAAACAATTTTCATTTAACTTTTACCTTATTTAAGTATCGTTAAAAATATGTATAGCCCTGAGTCAATGGCCAATGTTACTTAGAGTAAAAGGCTTAAGAAGTACTGTTTAAACATATTCTATGTGAGTAAATATGAGACAAAAGAGGCGGCGTACACTCGTGAACACCAAAATAGTTGCCGACTCCGTGTCCTGTGCCGTGGCCATAGTTGAGGCCCACTTCCCACAGTGCTCTGCGGCCCAGCATCTCCAAGTTTACACCTGGGGGCAGACCACAAGCTTACACACTCACACATCCTGCTGCAACCTCAGCAACAGTCCAATGTGACCATCTAGTGGTTACTTGATACACTAAGATTTTAGCTACTGATGAAAGAAAATTCCCCACCTCTGGTCCCTGAAGGAAATATGGTTCTAGATATTTCAATATTTCCAATGAGCACTCTGGTGTAGGCCTCCTAGTTAACAACAATATAATTCAACTTTAGTTTATTTCAGATGACAAAAACGTCAACATAGAAGCAAATTTCTTATAGTGTTGCCTTGAGAGACGACAAATTAGTATGACTATGTATCAGATGCGTAGTGTTACCTTTTGCATAGCAGTGGGGGTCCCCCAGTGGACTGTCCTAGTGATGTCCGTGGTCCCGTCTCTGATGTGGTGGAGAGAAATCATGACACCAAAGTGACACACGTACTTTATGTGTGTGTGCATGTGTGCGTGCGTGTTGTTACTCACAGGTACTGACCACCAGAGTCCACCAGGTACATCTCCTCCACTGTCAGGTGCCTGTTACTTTCGACTGTTGGGCTGCAGCATGAAAAGCGCAATTTAACAATGACGAACTTATTTGTGGTGCGTTTTGGTCTATTTAGATTGATTAAATAAACATACTATCCAACCATCCAAATTGCATTCATTCATCATTCAATGGGAAAAGAGGATTTGAGTGTGATCATGGAATGAATGAAACCCGTATCTCAAGGCACCACTCAGGACGCTTACCTGTAATGTGCCAGTGCCGCATTCGGTCCACTTGCAGAAATGGTCTCAAAGCTCGGGCCCCTGTTGTCCTTCTGTTTGCTGAAAAATATTTTTTGTTGTTGCTTAATATATTCAAGTGTTCAGGTTGTCTTGTGATTTGTATGTGCAGTATTGAGACTGACCTGCGACAGCGATTGACATACGCTGAGGCGCTCAGCTCCGTCTCCTTTCCCGTCGGCACCACCTTCTCCAACCACATGAGAAGCTGCATGACAGCCACGGCATCTCTCACCTGGAAGGAAGCAACAATAATCCATTGAGCAATAGTAGGATAATGAAAAAAAATACTAAGAATACTAATAAAGTGTAATATAATAAACAAGAAATGACAAGAACATTTTAATAATAATAATAATAATAATAATAATAATAATAATAATAATAATAATAATAATAATAATAATAATAATAAATACAGTGAGTCCCACATATTTGCGATTTGGCACCTACGGATTCGCCATTTTACTTATTGTTTAAAAATATTTTTTGTAACACCGTGCCATGTTGGAGGAGAAAACCCTCGTTTTTTGGGGGAAAACGCTTTTTTTCCCTCAATTTGTTTCTTCCAAAAATTTGTTTAAAAAACCAACGTAAGCATTTACTTTTTCACTCAATTTTGTTTAAAAAACAAATGTATAAGCATTTACTGTAGATGGGTGTCAATTAAAGACGCAATTCAACATTTTGCTAATTGCAGGTCAGCCTGGACCCTATCCCCCTGAGTATTAATAAATACTACTAAATAGTACTACTAATAGTCCTCCTACTACTAGCAGTATTAATATTAGTATTAATAATAACAGTAAATTAATCATGCATTGGCGTGCGTGGATGACATACGTGAGCATCCCTCAAGATGCGCTGCTCAGTGTCATCTTTCACAGCTTTGGTGGTCAGTACAGGAGAATAGGAGGTGCTCATGACTTTGTCCTACAAGATGCAAGTCAGTAAAAATGCAGCAAGAAAAATCTAATCACACAGGGAAGTACGTACATAAGACAAAAGCTTTGGGACATAAAAATTCATTACTCAATGAGAAGTCGGATTAGTCTGCTTCCGAAATCTTAATTCTTCAAGCTAACAAGACATTTTGGACAACGGGGGGATGGGTTGATGTGTGAGAGCATTTCACTTATTGTGAGCGCTTTCTGTTGGTACCCAAATTCAAAACCAGAATCTGCGAGACAAATGTGCAAACATGCTACTCTCTCAAGTGCAATTTCCACAGACACACTCAACCGTCTCTTCAGCTTGTTTCCCCAGGTGTCCAAATACTTCTTTTCATTTCGTATATTATGTATAATAGTCATCACAAATACAAATCAGTAGACTATGAGTATCATACCTCTGTTTTTATGATCTCATAAAGTGCGTAATTGGTGTACTCGGTGCCGATCCACACTTTGACCTCCGGCCGGCTGCTCACGTACTCCTTGAGGTGATCCAAGATTGTGTCGTAGCTTTTCAGCTGCACACAGAACGGCCCGCTGCATGAAGCGTTCAGGTACGTCCTCAGCTCTTCTGTCACCCTTTCTCTGTGCAAAAAGAGCCTGATAGACATGTCGTGAGGAAAGATGCTCAATAAAGCAATCACATGCTTACACATTAGAGCCAGAAGAGATATCATTCAGGATGACCTCACAGGCAATTGAAATGCTTCCACAGACACTGCCGAGACATCACACACTACCAAAATGCAGATTTGGGAATATTACACAAAAGCATTTCAGGTTATTATAGTTTAGCATTCCAGTACGAGTTAGCACTTTTCAGGAAATTATGAGACTATTAGGTAATCCTGAATTATGTCCTTGCTGGCCTCTCGACGGGATCAAGAGAAAATGTACCAGATCTCATCCATGGTCAGCAGTGTGTATGAGTAGAAAAAAGGGTTGTAAGGGATGTCATTGCCACGCATATTGAACAGCCCTTGAAAATGAGAAATACAGTACACATCACGGATATCAAAAAGTTTGTTGTGTGTATGTAATGTAGTGTTCGTTTTAAAGTGACTTACATGCTGTCTCATCGAGCGCTGACAGCAGGAGAGCGGTGGGCTCGTAAGGATTCTCCTTCATATGATTTCGGATTTGCTCCACTTTCATTTGCCAAGGCCTTTCTGTGGATGACATTAATTTATGTTTGTTACTCATTACAATGTGCATGTATAACACTTTTATCTTGCGTCCATCCTCTTGAGTTAGAGCCTATCTCAGCTAAATGAAACAAATACCAGGCACTTACAATATAAACAAATACAATCATTAACAAAATGAGCTGATCTTTGGCGTAATCCCACCTCTACATTGAATGGATTGTCACACAATCCTTGTACATGTCCTGCTATTAATACTAATTAGGGTATTTCTTTTTCTCGACCACGTTAGGGCTTGATCCTGGTATGATACTTGAGCAGTGAAACCTCCATTAGGGAAACCATTAAGCAGGGCACTGCCTTTACTTAGACAATCTTACACAAATACCTGATGACAAAGAATATAAATTGGAAAGTTGGCCTTAACTGCGTGATGCTTCTCTGATATTATGTGTAAATTTACACAGGCATTAAAATCCCAGCAACAATGTTTCACATCTCGGATTGAGTGTCCTTATCCAGACATGCTGTCAAATGCATGCACAAATATTAGATTTATGATGCTCTCCATTTGTTCCATTTGCCTCCTGTGTGACCTTAAAGGCTAATGAGCCTATGAGGCCAATGGATGGCAGAATAACTTCCTTCCTTGTTCATTCCCCCAAAGTTAGCATTCAATCTGTCAACCATAAAAACATCACCAAGCTGTTAATGGTGAGGCCGCATCAGTATTTATCAGCACCCAGGAACAGGAAGGAAAAGGCACGCACGTATGACTCTGTCTGGCAGGCGTATGAGGCTATCAGGCGAGATGGGAGGTCTCTCTTTCCACACTTGGTCCACCAGGTTGCCAGGCATCGACTTGAGGCTCCGGTTGCTCGACTCCAGACTCATTCCGTAGGCTTCCTGCGTTTCTGATGGAGGAAATGGCAGACTATTAAGCACTCTGGAGCCAATCAATCATGTGGGAGCTGTCTGTGGTCTCTGCGACCTCCGGAGTTGTTAATGAAGACTGATGGGAGCGGTGATAAAGACTCACTGAGAGAGAAGAGGAATGGATCAAAGCCGATGTTGCCGCCATGCGGTACCTCTGAGATGAGCCACTCCGCTATGCTGCTTATGGACACTGTGAAATGACAGATGACATGGCACCGTAATTACTGATCCACAGCACTTCGCAATCAATTTCAAGGTCCAATTCCCCATTCATAATAGTTGGCGACTTACAACACGACAATAATTCTCAAAAGTATGAAGAAACTTTCTTGAAAGTGTTGTTTGTTTAGGACAGGGGTGTCAAACTAATTTTTTTCGCAGGCCGCATTGTAGTCATAGCTTCTTTCGGAGGGCCATTATGACTGTCACCCCAAATAAATGTATGAGCACCTCATATTATATACAGTAAAAGCTACAAAACAAACTGACAAATAACTCGTTTTCAAATCAGACGAGTAAAAACTGGTCAAATATATATAAAAAAAAGATATGATTAAAAGTGATGACAATTTGCAATTCTAGTAATGACACATGAATTTGATGTACAATTTGTCTTTGCGGGCCACATAAAATGATGTGGCGGGCCGTATCTGGCCCCCGGGCCTTGAGTTTGACACCTGTGGTTTAGGATTTCTGAATTAGCTTCTCACAAATTCACCTTTTCATGCTCAGGTGTCAATGAACTGTGTTGAAGTGAAAGAAAGCCCTTCATTTTGAAGGCCATAGCCTTCTCGAATAGAAAAGTAGCAACTTGCCAACGTCTTTGTCTTGGACAAAGTTGGGACCGTTGAACACTAAACTGATTTAACACTGAAGCAACTTGGATTGGGGCCTTCATAATCAGTCATGGCTTGTTTTCATGACCACTAACAGTAAAACAACAAACACAATGCTAGCATTATTCAATTGGAGGACCCACGACCTGCGGCTGATGCAAAGAATAACACATTTTGCTCCAAAATGCTTTCAAAGTCATGAGACACTGTGACGGATGTAGCGAAGTAACCCTGGCTGACACTGAGCAGCTGCTTCAGGGTGTGTACACATTTTACTGTCCCCTACAGCAGTATTTTGCAACTTTTATTAAGCCAAGGAACATTGGGAAAAAAATCCTGATGATCTCTCACGACACACTAATGTGCCACAGCAGAATCACTGCTCTCCCTACAGGGACAAGACAACCTGTGGTGCATGAAGCTAAGGAGCCCCAGAATATAACTAAGCCACCTCCATTTTTCCCACCAATTTGCCAAACTGCATGATGGCAAATGACGTTTCTCCTGCTGGGGCTGCTTTGCTGCATATTTTGAATGAATGCAGCTTTGTCTCAGCAATGTTCCGGGGCTGGTTTGCTAAATCCGACACAGTGGAGCCAACATTTGGCGCCTGTCTAAAGTGCAGCTTGATCTCAGTTGCATGTCAAAGATCTTCCAGTGACTTTGTGGTCAGGCCTACCGTCTTTTTGCAGCTCCCAATTGCAGTCCATCTGTCTCTCCGCTTGGACCCAGTAGCGGCTGTCCGTCCACAGCGCCGCTTTGCCCGGCGTGACCACGGCTGTGCCTGTAGCCAGGCGGGAGCATTAAATTGCACATGGCTGTGAGTGCACCACAATCCTCGGCTAATGTATACAAAAAAGGACACGGGAAAGTTAAAGTAATCTAATAAAGTGCGACTTCACTGTTGCCATCTTTTATCTGACTACTCCATATGGAAGGATAAAGTAAGTTTGCTGAAGCTGTGGGATAATTAATACTGAGTAAACTATCTCTTTTAATTTAGTGAGGGGGAGGTTATTAAGAGGATAAAAGCAGCTCAGATGTGGGATGTTGAGTCACTGGAAGAAAAAGAAAAGTAGGAAAATGTTACCTGTGGAGCCCGTAAAGCCCGTCATGAACGCCAGCCTTGCATCACGTGGTGCGATGTATTCACTCTGACACACAGTATTACCGTTAATGATCACACACATGGGAACAGGAAATGCATTTTAAGATGAGTGACAGCTGCGGTACCAAGTGGGCATCCGTGCCTGGGATAATGTAGGCTGAGATGCTGGAGAGGAGCATTCGTTCTCGCAATTCCTGCAACCGGAGACTGCTGTTCACAGCTGTGCTGGGGAGGAACTGATGTACACGCACACACGCACGCACACGCACACATGCAGTGAAAGACAGATTTGATAACATGAATAACTGCTGCCTCATCCTTTCCTGTATCTTTCATTGTAATCATTAACTGTGAGCAGCAACCAAAGCTATGTGTCACAATAACAACAATAGTACATAAGCTTTCTGAGCATGGATTGACTTAAAGGTTATGATTAAAAAAATCTTTAGTTTATGAACATTTGAAATAGAAATAGTTTTAATATCTGGGAATATATCTTTAAAATGCTACGCAGGATGGATAGAGCCCAGATTTTGACCCACGACAAATTGTCAGGCAGATATGGTAAACACTTCCACTGTGCTGTCATTTCAAGACAACAAATAACAAATAAAAAAAATATATGAGTTATAAAATGTAATTAATCAATCTTTCTTGAGCTGTACTTTGAACAAATACCACGTTATTATAAAAAAACAAGAGCAAAAATATTTCTTTGAAAATACTCATTCAAAAAAGAAATGCAAAAATATTTTTAAAAAAAAGGTAAAATGTTTCTTATAAATACTTGAGAAAACATGCATATAAGAAATTACAGATTTATTTATGAAATTAAATTGTCATTCTGAGCTTTACTTTTATGGCTCGAAAATGTCCATCATGCATGTGTGGGCATCAAACACAGCTCTGCAACATACACGTTATTCAAAAAATATATATCCTAAAAGTATTCTAAAATATAATTAAAATATATTTTATTTATTCATTGAAAACATCAACAGTATTGAAAAAATAGAATAAATGAGTTTTTGCAATATGAAATAAAAAAAATAAAGTCATTTGTGTCATGTAGAGCTCACCGGTGGGGACAGGGAACAGTTCCTCTCAGTGGCCTCCAACAATGCGACACCGCTGACGTTTCCTGAAATGAGAAGAGACCTTGAAAAGTGACACAAAGCATTCTGTCAGCAGTTTTTTATAGTACCAAGTTGGCTTCTCCTTGAACACCAACACTGAACCTCTTATACAATCAAAGCAGTAGTGAGTCAATAAATCACAATGCGTAGTCTAATTCAATAAAGTACTTTTGTGAACACATTTATATGCACTGAAATGGAATTGGAGAGCAGGTAATGAATTCCACTTTGCAGGATGAGCTTCCTTTACTGTAAACTGAGCATAATATAAAACAGGCACATTGAACTTTCAGACTTCAACAACAGCTCTCATTGTGTCTTGAATGTGAGGTAACAAGCAGAATCACATTAATGAAGACAAAGAACTTTTAGATTGCTCAAATTTCAAATACCTTGCAGGACCAACAGAAGAAGAGCCAAAATGGAGAGCATCTTGCCCCAAAAGCACATCCACACGCTGCGTGGGCTGAGGTGGGTCGGGCCTGACTGGAGCAGGTGCACCGTTGAACGCTCGGTCAATGTGGATTGGTAGTGAGAAATGGACCTACTTCCCTTGCTCTCTCTCTCTCTCTCTCTCTCTCTCTCTCTCTCTCTCTCTCTCTCTCTCTCTCTCTCTCTCTCTCTCTCTCTCTCTCTCTCTCTCTCTCTCTCTCCCTCTCTCTCCTTATCTATCTCTTCCAACTCCTCTTCCTCCCGCTGGCTCAATTCAGCAATCATGTGATATTGGTGCATTCTTTTCTTTTTATTGCTTTCTGTTCTAAAAATATTGTAATAAAATATCTGATGCCCCCTTCATGCCGTCTTAAATTCATAAAGTTGCTTGACTTCAACCCAAGTGTTTTTTTTTTCACAAATGATCACAAGTTACACTTTATACTCTCTATGAACATACAGTATAGGATTGGTTAATAACTTTTATTATCCAGATTTTAAAAAACATTAATAGTAAAGTACATTAATATTCAGCCTCTGTTGTACATGCTCAGACTGAGCCACAGATTTGTCTTAACAGGATAAACTGAAATGTAAAATTTGCGTAGTTGTGTGAATACATTTCAAATCAAAATGACTTATTTGGAATATATATGTGAACGTGCATGTGTTCATATCACATCATTGGGAATTCAGCAATGATGCTTGATGACATATGTCATGTTTTTAACGGAATCATCAAAATAGATATTCAGGATTTGGGAAAAGAGTTCACATATGAACAAATGTGTTTCATGTCATCTCATTGCAGCTATGATGCTTTGAGACAGATGCCAAATTTAGACTTGAATAAGAACACATGTCCTATTATGAACACGGCATACTGTAAATCATAACAGGAAGTGAAGGCAGCTGTGTCCGGTTTACCCCTGGAACAAAAGGAGCTAGAACGCACATTTGTTGGAAGAAATCATTCCACGTTTTGAAGGCGAGTAGGGCCTTAGGCTGGTGCATAAAAAGTGAAGGAAAATCAGCAATGTTACTCCGGAAAACTACCATCAATAATTGATGTTGCATTTGTTTGTCATTACACAGAAAGAAAAATCATAACAAATTTAATCCAACAACACCAAATATTAACACACGCTATAATTTACAGTAATATTACAAGGAAATTTGGGGTTTGGGGAAATAAAACTACTCCGGTGGGTCAATCGAGGCCAACCAATATGTAGGTGGCGGTACAAAAAGGTTCCGAACGATTATTGTTGATACAATAATGAGACAGATGCTATTTTATAATAATTTAATAAATTACACCAATTTCTCTCATGAATTAATAAATTCTTTTGATTTGTTATCATACAGTTGGCCCGTTATGAAGTATGGATAATATTGTACAGTACTTATGCCTAAACTAAACATGTCACCTGACATTCAAAAAAAATGAGTTAATACGACTAAAGTATCAAATGATGAAAACCCTGAGTAAATCATCATTATCATCGGTATCATTTGTTAATTTAGGTTTATTTGAAATAACATCTGCCTATCCACTTCTGTCACGAAACAGTAAAGTGCAATAAATCCATGACGCTTATCATCAGAATTTAACTCAGACCTGCAAATATACAACTGTTATGTTTGTCCTCTAAACACAGCACTGGAGAACCCAATTGTGGTTGAGTTAGTTTTGATGGCTGCTTTTAACTGTTTATGAATAAATAAATAAATAAATAAATAAATAGATAAATAAATAAATAAATAAATAAATAAAACTTTGCAATTAAATAGTTAGAAGCTGTAAAAATCAAAACAACAATAACACCATAACACTAAATTAAACTTACAATGCTATGCCAATGGTTGCAAGGATAAGAAAAAAAGCCATCACTAATGCTCTTGATTCCAAAAATGCTATCTTTCTGTTGGCAGTTATGAATAGTACTAACCTGTTGGGAGCTGCACACCCCTCTCACTGCACTGACTCAATTATGACTGCACAAACAATTTGCCATGTAGATGTAGCTGATCTGATCATAATAAACTGGCAAGGTTCGCTACAGCTAGTCAGTGCAATTTTGCTTATCTGGTAAGATGTAGGGAATTTAAATTAACATGCTAGATAAAAAGAACTGCCTGCAGTTTTGCAATCACTCTTCAGTTTTAATTATCATAAAAATCGAATTCAACTGCCGCCCCCCCAAATTGATACATTGCTAGACAGAAGCAATAATCCATTGATGAAAGCGAGTGTTAAGTAGTTTGAGTGCATGTGTTCATCATCATTTAGTTATGAATAGTGTGCATGATTTGGTTGCTGTCCTGTAAGTGTTTTGGGGTCACAAAAAATCTCTTTTAAGGGCCAGCAAAATCCTAGGACCGACCCTGCTGGAATATTCCAATTTTATGACTGAGCACTATGAACTTTGAACAAATAAATACATGCTATAACCAGGATGAATATTAGTTCCAATAATAAAGACGGTACAATAAAATAAGCAATAAACCCACTACTGAGTAGGTTTCTTGGCATCATTCTGGTATCAAGCCGTTGCTTTTACTGGGGTTGCATCTCAGAAGAGATAATATGCTTTTATTCCTTCCAATTTGTTTAGTGAGCATAATCCACAGATAACACAATGAAAGAGGATCAACATTTAAACGCTTTTCATTGTTCCTGAGATAGAAACAATAAAGTTCTATTCTATTCATAACAATTAACACAATGCTGTGCATTCATGTTTCTTTTTCTTGGTTTTATTTGAATTGGTGGGCTCAAACTGATTACAGATTATTTTATGGACTGCATATTATTAGTACTATTATATACTCAATATGCACTTGTGTTGTCACAATGACGTTATGAGGTTGACTGGAGGCAAAACAAACAGATGCTGGAGATAATTGAACTGAAGCCAGGGTTAGACTGCTATTTTTATGTAGAAAAACATTGCCTTGTTTTTACTTACCAAAACCACCTCACAAAAAATACAACTTGAAATTGTATTGCATCCCAGCCTCTGCCAGTCAGAGAAATTGCCGACGGCTGTGGTTGAATGCGATTAGGAGAAAGTATATCTACGGTCGTGGAGAGTATATTTAATCTAATATTCACACAAATGACCTTTTTTTTCCCCTACAACCACACTGTGTTGAAACAAGCGCACTGGATGTTTTTGTCTTCAGTTAAGCTGCACCTCTTAGATGGTATCACATTGTTTACAAACTTTGAAAGGGCATCAGATTCTGACTATTTGAGGTTAGAAATCCTTCAAATAATTCTACTAACTTATTACAATTTATTGTAATGATTTTCATTATTGTAATGATGATTTTGATGACCTTGACTTGACGATTTTATTATTACGAGCGTAATTTTATACCCTCCTCCTTCTCAGTAATGTAATGAATAGTGATTGTCTTTAGGTGTGATTGTTCATCTGTTTGTCTGCGTTTGCCGTGCAATTGGCTTGCGACATGTTCAGGGTGTACGCCAAAGACTGCCCAAAGACAGCTGTGATACGCTCCAGCACCCCAGCAATCTTTGTGGGGATAAGCGCCTGAGATAATGGATATGTGCAATTTAGACACAACTATCACGATGACTATAACTCCTAACATTATGATAATAATTTGCAAATTTTCTCAGAATTGTTTGATTGCACAAAATATGCTAGTTGGTCCTGAAGCTGCTTCTAAATTGTGTAGGTCTCTATGTCACCACAAGGGATCACTGTTGCCAAAGTAATTTCTACTCCAACAGCCACAAAAAATTGCTTCAAAACCAAACCTCACAATCAGCTGGACCCTGAGCCTTATGTAAGTGCGCGTGCGTGCATGTGTGTGATGGTGGTGAGGGATTCTGTGTGCATTTGTGAGAGGCAGTGTCACACGCACACTGTGATGAGGCACAAAGTTAAAGATCAATATTAATAAACGGTAGCCGTGGCAACGGGGTAGAAGAGTGCATGAGTCAGAGCTCAGTCAGAGGGGAAGGAAAGGCACCAAGGAACCAACACAGACACTCTCTGAAGAAAAAGGAAGCCGATTGGACTATTAGATTTTTAAAAAATGTGAGTGCTCAAGTCAAGAGCAAAGCTGACCCCCTCGAAAAAAAGGCGAAAGTTCATAAATGTGCACTAAGAGTTAATTTATAGCAGATGGGACACTGGTATCAAAGCTTTGGTGACCTTCCTAGATAGCGCACGGCTGAGTAAACAGTGAGGGGTCGCTCACTCGCAAACATCAGTTTGTGAAAAGCTGATGCACATTGTAGAAGATCTGTAGTTTGTCGTGTTAGCACCTCTACTGGTAAAGTGTTATATGAAACATAATGTGAAATAGTGTCACTGGGAATACAGGAGTTTTTTTTTTTTCATGGAATTGTGGGGAACTCAAGTCACATGAAAGTTGGCAATTTTAGGACTTGCGATCTGCTTGACTCAAGTTTAGGAATGATGATGGTTTGATCCAGGGGTGACTCTAGGATCAGAGGTTGAAGGGTGAGCTCTTTTCAATTTTCATTGTTTTGCACATTTTAATGCAATTAAAAGAAGGGGGCTAGAAACACCCATGGTCTGCTCTTGCTTGAGTAAATTTAGACCAAACAAAGTGAGATTCTGGTATTTTTTTCTCATTCCATCAGAGGAAGATAAATGAGGGCCAGTGTGATATTAGGCTGGGGGAGATACATAATCGACTTGAAAGTGGGAATGCGGCCAACATTGATTGCGGCCGGTAGCCGATGATGGAGTCTTGAGTGTGACTGCGAGGACGAATGAGTGTAAGAGCTTTGATGCGGGTGGCAGGTCACGCATGTGTGGGATGATGACAGCACAGATAGGGACATTGACTAAGATTATTGCAAGGTTGGGAGCTGTCGGTAGAGATTGATGCAAGACTTTTACCCTGGACGTGCACTTAGCCCACTTTGCAGTATGGTTTGGAATGCAGTTGTTTGGTGGGAGCTGTTTTTACCAGCACTCAGTGCAGACATCTACAATCAGCTGTCTACCTAATACAATCATTACCTTTCAATTTGATCATTATTCAAGTCTTTGTGATCTTCCTATCTTATAAATTAGATAATTATATGGATTAATCAAAACAAAAAAGCTTGCTTAGACCATCACACCATCTATGCTGTCTCCATGGCAACTTGGGGAACAGGGATCACTGCGTCATGCAGCAGAGAAGGGACAGGGAGAAACAGGAGGAGCACAGACACTCTCTGGGAAATTAGGAAATTAATTATGAGAGAAATTCACCAAACCATAAAGCTTCCATATGCCTCTGTGCTATCCCTGAAACTTAGTGTAGAAAGCTGCTATGATGAATTACAACTCTGTATTAAATATAAAATACATGCAGATCTATTAACTGCGGTGGTTCCCCTAATTCAGTTTTGCCACTGTGTACGCCCCATGTAGACTAAAACAGATGTGTACGCATACTGCATCAGCATGCGTTCACACACTCCGACACAAATTGCTTACTGGGCCAAGCTCCAATCAGCAGGATTAATGCAGCCATATCACATTTTACTGTAAAACACCGGCACGGAGGCCTTTGGGGAACAAATGAGTCTGCAATCTCTCAAAGCCTGCATTCAATAACTGAATTAACTTTTGAGGCTATGGGAGAAATTGAAGAAATTCTCAAAATCTTGCAGTATTATTATGTGCCTAACGATGATCATTCCATGCTTTCCCTCTCCAAAACATACACACGCAAAAAAAAAGCTTTCAAGGGGAATAGTAAATTGATGGGCATGTGGATATCTTTGCTTTTGCTCACAAAGCAATTAGTGTAGAAATATGTGAAACAGAAAATTAAGTGTTGGATTCGAACTTCTCAAACAGCCTTGGAACCGCAGAAACAACCTAAAAGACCTCAATGATAAAATGATGGATCAAGTCCAGTGAAAACATTTTAGGATAGTTCAGTGGTCCACTGCATCATCAGATGACTGTCTTGTGAAACAAGATTAGCTCTAATCAGAGGCCGACTGTACTTTTAAAGGATACATCCAAAAGTCTAGCACTTTAGTGGAAAACCTTTTTTCTTTTGCGCTTTTGAAAGCATTTGTTTTGTGTCGTTCATTCCACTTAAGGCAGCAGGTTTGATGAACCTTATATTTGTTGTATTTGGGCGCAATTTATAGTCCAGAAATTACGGTAGATTTTGTTCTCTTACCAGTACCAGTACTTCAGTGCAAAAGAACATTGAGGGGTGACAACCAAATTTAAAACAACAATTCAACTGGGCTGAAGAACCTGTACACTGTGCCGCACAGACATTCCAAACTCGAAGGGTCCCTCATCTTGGGCTTGTTTCAAATGGCTAACCATTCTATTTCTAACAATGATCATCACAGAACTTTAAGGAGTAACAGCCTTGATTTGAACCAGATTCTACTGGGTTGAAAAAGCTGTCCACCATGTCACAAAGCTGCTTCATCTTTGCTGTCTATCACAGAGTTGTTACCAGTCCCAAGAGTCCCCAAGCATTCCACTTTTGACATCAGTTGTGAAACTTTAAGGAGTAATGACACAGATTTTGACCAGAGGCTATTGGGTTGGAAAAAACATTTACTCTCCCACATGGGTGAGGATGAAGTCTGGGTTGCAATGATGGGATCTCTGAAATGTCCACATTTGGCCTATATCTGAATCTGAAATATCTGAAAAATATACTAGTCACCGCTACCAAAATAATCTCTATAACATGTTAATTGTAAGGTATTTCGGTCATTGCAATGGGTGGTGATGATCATGTTTGGCCCAAAGCCCAAAAATGTGCACAGTGTGACTCCTGGCTGTGAGCTAACACCCTTGTTCCAATGCTATGGTGCTCGGGACACTCACCGCGCCAGGGTGACTTGTCGCACTCCTTTGAATTCCAAAGGGCTGAGGGAATCTGGTGGCTTGAGGTATCAGCGGAGAACATGTTAGACAGAGGTGTCTGGAGGCTTGATAAATTCTGGAGTGAGTGTAAGTTAAAGTGAACAGATCAGTTCTACGCAAGATAGAGTAATCTTCCGCTATCGAGTTATCAAAGTGTTCGTCTTGACTTAGAATGAAAGCAGCTTTGCTATTGTGTGAGTTAAAAGAGTGCGTCTTTGTGTGGGATTTTGCAGTCTGGGGCTTTACGGTGTTTCTGATAACATGTTGAGAGCACATAGCATTAGCGCTGTGGAATATTTGCAGATTGCTGCCAATTTTATGCAGGAAAAAGATAATGAAATGAAATGCAATCATCTCCTATACACCCCTTGCTAAGTCTGTTTCTTCTGAAATGATTGCTGGATTCAAGTTACAAAAAGCCAAATCAAATCTTGCATCCCGTCATGCACAGCGACGGTCCCAAATGAATGGAAATGTAAAGGAAACCATTAGGCGCTGGATTGTTTGTATACATATGGTACAATATACTTCAACTGAGTCCAGAAATAGGCAAAACCTGAAATGAGCTCAGCTCCCAAACAATGCTTTGTCCAGGGACTTCGTCCGACTTCCTTTCATGTCCAGAAAAGAGCGGTGTGCTACGCAGGAAGTTGTTGACTGGAGGGACCCAAAGAAAACACCCAAATAAGGAGGTCAGTAAACAGGAAAGGCACCTGGCTTAGGAGTGTGTCTTCAGGGACCTGGGACACACACCAAAACCTCATGCTGTGTTGTTTCCGAAGTTTTCACAAGGTTTTCTCATTTGGTTTTCTTGCGTGCGTGTGTGTGTGTTTGGGTGTGTGTCTGAGTGAATCTGACATTGTCTCCGCTTGTTTGTACAATGATATATCGAAAACTGGTATCATTGATTGTACCGAGGAATTCACTACAATAGAATGAGGAAATGTGTATGTGTGTAGGAATGCTTTGTGTCCACTGACCTTCACCGTGGTTCTACTTATTGCACTTCACACACATACCCCCCCCCCCCCCCCCCCCCAACACACACACACACACTCTCCTGGGTTTGAAAAGATACAACATGGCTTCAATCCCAACGCTTGATTAGTCCAAGAAATTCAATCATTTCTCAACTTGCAAAGAATAAATATTTTTTGGGTGAAATGGTGTGAGGGGGAAAAAAAGTGATGCAGAAATCCCCAGAAGCAACTGCTGTCTGCCAGATCATTTTCATCAGCTAGAAGCAGTTTCTTATGAGTTATGCCAATATATATTTATACATACAGTATATAAACCAGAGGTGTGCACGAACGTGGGTGGTAATTCATTCGCTCGTTCGAGTGGGCATGGGAAATTATCGGATCAGATGATGTATGTGAGGTCACCGGAACCAGAATTTTGGTAACAAGGTATCTGTTATTGCGAGTCCACTCGGAGCCCGTACACATGAAATCATACTTGATGTTGTTTTAAATTACTTTGGAAACCCAATAGCTAAGTGTTATCTTCCTCTCTACTTGAAATATGAGTAAATGCTGCAATCCTCTCAACTCTTTGGCACACTGTTTTGCATCAAAAACATTTTTACATTGCTTAATCTACACAGATGATTTATACAGCCAAATTTTAAAGCCATCCGTCCAACTTTCCCCTAGTGGAACTTCCGTTCCTAAGTGAACACAAGCCTCTTAAAAACCAAAGTTCAAGTCTTCCTTGAACAGCTTCGCACTCAACTTGTGAGTGCTTGGTTGAATAGACAAATAAAGAAGTAAAATTCTAACACGGATTCCCAATTGGTGAGGATGCAAGGGACGCTTTGTTTGGTTTAGGACTGCAAGTGTTATGCGCACATTCAGGAGAATGAGAGGAGGATTAGTGCCTAACTTGACCTTCTGGCCTTTCAAAACAACTCAGTGAAGAAAAAAGGGTAGTCACCTCTAACTTGTAGACGCAAATTCCTCTTTGCCTCTGACACTTATATACCCTTCACCTCATGACAAGGGGAGCAGTACATGTCAAAGGCGACCAGTCAGCTTGGGCCATTAGAACACACCGGTCAGAGGGAGGTTAAGCCAAAAGCCGGAAAACAGTGAAACTGAGTCCGAAGTCCTTGTCAGGCAGAACGTTAAATCCATGAGCTGCTTTGACGACTCAGATATGGTTCCAGGTTTAAAACATTGGGGGGGCAGATACTTAGCAGTGCTGCCACTTCTGAAATTTTCAGTGTTTTGTGTTTGAGGATAATGGTTTTATTAAAAAATAAAACATAATTGTTTTTACGGGATTTCACGAACCATAAATGGCCTACTATTTTTTGATAGTGTTTCTCAATGTCCCTAACCATAAATAAATTTACTATATATCGTCACAGAGTTTGTTTACACGCAGTCAATAACCATTTTAAAATCCGAATATTGGCAGGATTCAGGTTTTTAAAGTCCATGTAAACGTATTCCACCGTATATTGCTATAGCACACTTACATCAATATTATACCACCTAAAAAATACATAATATGCGAAGAAAATGATAATGATATAGCATTGATTAGAATAGGACAAACATGAAAACATTGCTATGGATGTTATAACATTCTCAGTCAAACTTATCAAAAGTAAACCCAATTTTATAAGGTGACCGTCACACTAATCCAAATTAACAGCAATCCTCCTTGATTTTACAACAAAAAAACCACACGGATCTGGCAGACATTATATGCACTTAAAAAAAGCCACAATTGTATATAGAGCACATTAATGTGCTAAATCATGTCACTTCAATTTGTAGATTATAAGGATTTATGGCAAATTCCGCTCATATAACGTCTTCTGGGCTCGAATTTCAAGACGTTCCTGAGGAGAAAGCAGAGGAACAAAGCTTGAGACTCTTCCAAAGTCATGCTATGTCATCCAGTCTGCCTGTTAGCAACACTTTCTTTAGATTATTGCTATTTTTTGGACATTATTTTATTATACTTGAGACACCGTATATCTTTCAGTGCACCCTAATCTAATATTTAAAAACAATTTAAGCGGCCCGCATCTGTCAAGCGTTGACAGGCCAAACATACTATGGTTGCATGTAATGCCAAAAAGAAACAAAGAAAGGAATGGCTTGTTTCAAGATATGTTGAAATGATGCTGGACCGGCATATAAATGTGTTTATAATTATACATGACAGATTTGTTGGCTGCATATAGAAAAGTTGCAGAGGTTATCCGTATGCATTTCTGAATCTAAGTCATGGTAAAGCCATTACTATTTGCGTCCAAAAAGTCTCACGTCTCAAGCAATATTTTCTTTTCCTTTTTTTTTTATTGCTAACATTTAATGCCGATTCTCTTGTGTGGATCATTGTGGGGTCTTTCCATGGGAAATTTAGTTTGTAACAAGCATTTATAGGAAATTAACAGACGTTTATGGTAACTACTAGTTTTAGTATGACGGTAGTGAAGCTGTTCAAGTGTAAAAAAATCTCACAAAATATATTTTTAATGAAGTGCTCAGTGCTTGGTGCTCAGGTATGAAGTGTGATACATTGGAGAAGACCATGAACAATAACAAAAGGGTGTGAACTAACTTTATTTATTCAGAGCACATGTATTTTTCATTTAAATTTTCAAATTTTCTATTTCATTTTACTTTATTTATATTTATTCATTTTTATAGATTTTCAGGAGAGTTTAATTTTATAGGCCTATCCAGCCATTCATTATCATCCTCCCAGGCAAGCAGAACAACCAAAATTCATGAATTCATCAGTGTTCCTTGGATGCAGGCTGGGGTACATGCGGTAACTTTTTTTTGGGTTGCAGTGAGAGATCACGGCGAAACAAAAGGGAAAAGCAGGACAAAGTGATGAAACAGCAAGAATTGGATGACATGCTGAGCTGCTGCAACCCAGCATGGGAAATATTTGAGTTGTACACGTAACCTTTGCGCTACCTGCTCACGTTGAGAAATTATTAGCTTGAATGTGATGGAAAGACACATTCAAGCAAAGGACCTCTGAAATTACACTAAAGTAGTGGTATCAGTACTTGCTATCAGTAACAACTCAAATGTTGAGACTCATACTGCTATCGGTCTGGAACAAGGTGGCATCCAACATTCCTATCCACCAAGTATAAACAAAAAGTTGAGTTATGGCCTGTTTAAAGATTTCTAAGTTGGGACAATGTATCCCTGTAATTGCCAATAGGGGCCACAAGATGACGGAAAAGCACACTTTTCTATTAGACAAAGCTAACCAAATGAAGATATTTTATTCAGTTAATATATATCTTATTTACCAAAGCAACATAGGTGCTGGTGTTTGCAAATAACAACATAACAACCGACTGGCCTTTGCCCCAACACTCAACAAAACAGTCTATGAATATATTAGGTCTGCAGGTGCGCAATATGAGCAAAGGGAGAGTTGAAAAAGACAAACAATGGCCGCATTCTTGGCTGCCCTAATGGATGTGGATGCGCCGCTCAAGTTCTCGACCGTTTCCTCGACGCACGCTGCGTAGCCTTCAAGGCCTCGAGCCACCCGCATTGTTTCCAGGTGGCACATCCGACATCAACACTTCACCCACAGAGAATCCGATAGCAGCAGGTGTGAGGTGTGTGCGGTGACGGACTTTCCAAGGATGTAAAGTCAGTGGAAGACACACAAATTTCCTTACGGCTGCAAACAAAAGCATTGGAATGCAGGAAGATGACTGTTCACGTTTTAGATGAAGCAGATACACTCGTCTGAATGGAATCTGAGCAGCGCTCAGAGAGAGAAGCTGAACAATGGTGTGCAACACCGAGCTTTTTACAGAAGGACTTCCATGATAAACAATACAATTGCAAGCCACAGGATGAAAAAAACTCAAACGAATTTGAGGCATTCAAGCAGATGATATCAAAGTCATCAGCTCGTAACGGTTTTTCCATTCGACAATGAAGTTAAGTAAAACCGCAATTAAATTGGGACTCTGGGAAGGACACATTTGTGCTCCAGAGAACATAGGGCTGTTATCACAAAAGGGAACATAGAGTCACACGCTGGACAGACAGGAAATGCTAAGCACATTCAAAATATTGTCATGGTGATTGAGTGAAGATGGGCTGGAGTTCTGAAATTGGCACATAATTGCCTTGTCTGAGCCTCAGCGGCTCATGAAAGAAAAAAAGCAGAAGACATTTGAATGAACCAGCAAAACAGCAGGTGGTGGTCCAGCTACATCATTATGTATATACACCTTAATCTCCATTTTACTCTCTACGATCCTACGCTACTTTCTGTCTAACGCGGTTTGGTCATGGTCCCCAATTTGTTTTGTGATAAATATATTTTCAAGTAATATTTATAATGGGATATAAGGACTGTACGGAGCTAAATGACTAGTGATTTGATGAATTTCCGTGACCAATTTAAAGGCATTACTTAGATAATAAGAACATGGGCTGTTTGATCTTTATGACTGATTTATCACAGTGTTACTCAATAACAAAGGATCCCTTCCCTTCAGCTGCCTAAAAACATGCCTTTCCAAAAAAGCAAGACTTTCTATACAATGCACTTTCGGGGTTAACACGATTCTCAAACTCTGAACCCGCAAACGTCGACCTGGTGTCTGGCTGCTGAGGCTACTGCAGCGGCCTCAGCTGGCTTGTCAAAGTGACCTAAAAGGGCCAATTGATGGATGACTCCATTACTGTATAGCTCCGCATGCTGCGTCACCCTCGAGCCTGCACGTGACGCCGCCAAATTTAGCCAGGAAGCAGTGCTGTGAGGAAATGCGAACATGTAAACGCAAAGTCACAAACAAAAGTGGGGTATCTCCTGCAGAAGGACATCCTGATGATGATAAGTGCTTGATTCCAGCTAGCGAAACGGAGATAATTTGACAGCGAGAGTGACAAGTACACTTCCTGCAAGAGCCCTTGTTGTCACGCACCATCGTTGGGGTGGGCTAACTTTTCTGCTCATGGGATACGGTGGATTTTTTTTAAAAGGACATATGAGCAGGTCATTCTTCAATGTTGTTGAAAATGAGAAAAGATCATAGCTCATGCTTAAATGTAATTGTAAATAATAAATGACCTTAAAAAAATGGGCAGTCACATTTTAACCCCCCCCACTCAAATGTCCTAAACATTTGACAGCTCTGCTAAAATTGTTGACATCTTACATTCACCGGTTTATTCAAATACCCCTTAATGAAATTATTTATAAATATAATATAACCATTATTGAGTTCATTTTTTTCCTGTTTCCTGACAAAGGTGAATAATTCGAGAAAGTGACAATATGTAAGTTCATTTCATTCGCTGCTCTTGTTAATTTAGAATTATTTAGCGTTTTTTTTTGCTAAATGCTTTTTTAATTACTTCTTCTGCTTGAACTGTTTCCATAAGACTGCACTCTGTTTTGGTGCCCTCTGAATAACCGATTGGCACATTTCAACGAAGCTCCAAACGCGTATTTCTGAATGCCCCATTGAGCTTCCCCAAAATTTGTTCGTAAATACACTCCGAGTGGGCTGCTTCACTGTTCAAATGTGGCGTTAACTTAATCAGAAAGCTCCCAATATTATAAGGAAGTAAACCGCTGTGTTAAAAAACATGAATATGAGCAGAACGCGGTCTACATGCCGGCAGCGCACGAGGATGAAATAGCGACCAATAACTTTGTTAACGCAACAGTAGTCATGGCAACTAACTTTGGTTTGCACAATGACAAGGATATATTAGGGTCATTAATCCAGCAGGATTGTACCTTTGGCTACAATGCAATGCAGGATTCTAGGTTAAGGTGCTAGTGTATGTGAGTTGTCACTTGTTGAAAGATCTTGAAACCCCCTTTTGGCCTCGGGTCTCCTTGAACCATAATATCAAAGTGTGTGTGCACTAGTGGTTTTTTCTTTTGTGCTTGCGTATGCAAAATAATCCTCTCTGACAGATCAAGACACCTCCACTTTAGACAATGAAAACGTGTCAAATCGCTCACAGACAAAAACATACAGTATGCCAGTCAGGAAAAAACACGTTCATGTGAAATCTATCAACTCTTTACACTTACTTCTGTATATATCTTCAATTTACTCTTCAGACAAAGAAAACAGCACATTAGTTGAACTTCCTGAACAGATTGGCAGTGAAGTGAAAAATGAAGCGTGAACCAATGAATGTGGGTCAGGAGACTCATGCATCACACCTTGCTACACTGCTCGCATGCCTAAAACAACACTTTTAATCCATTCCTTTACGCTAATTTAACAACATAAACATGTAAATTAAGATGAGATCACCCTGGAAGATATGCACTTCACATTTGCTGGTAGAGGCTTTTGTACAAACTTTGTTAAAGCAACATTAAGTAATAACTGTTGGCTAAAGGGCTCACCATTAAACTAGTATACTGAAACTATATAGTGAGCATGCTAGATCTTTTTGCCTCCAGCTAAGCCACGGCCCCCAAATAACGCTACATTGTTGACAAACTCTAAAAGGGTCAATTGAATGGCTTAAATTTGACCCCAGTGCACTACTCTTCATAACTTTTCTAATAAATGTTTAAGTGGATTTTGTAGTTTTTGATAAGACAATCTAGCATCACATTGATTTTAAAGTTGTTATTTAAGAGAGAAGTCACTAACCTCATTCACACACAAATGGGTCTGTGGGGGTGCAAGGAAAAGGAAATGCACATTTGCTACAATCCTCTTAAGTTTCACAAGCATGGAATGTGTCGCATTTACGCTCTGTTACACTCTGCTTGCGTGAGGATATTTCAGTCACAGACTAAAATATGTGAGAAACCGAACCTTGTTGCCAGGCACCTGTTTTCTGCTCTGCATCTAACCTGTGGTGGCCAGTCGTGCCCTATATAACCACGATACATGAAATCTCAAAGGATTGAGGCCCCTCTTGAGACAAATCCACAGAGAGGGGCTTATTCCCATCCTGTGCGGGGACTGGCGACACAGATGGGGGTCCACCCAGACCTGTGATGGCTTCCATATGTCACCGGGCCCTTGAGAGCTTGTGCACTTTTTTCAAACTGTTTTTCTTTCAATCTCTCATCTCTCGCTCTGTTCAGCTCTTTAAACAGCTTCGAGCTGGATGGGGAGGGGACCGGAGGAGTTGTGCTGGCGAGGTTGGCGTGGGTCAAATGTGAAGGCAATTAATCGCAGCAAAAAAATTCTGCTTCAGCCGGATGCTCACACCTTTTCTCTGAATGATTGTTAGGAGGTTAAAGATGAGCCATGATTTACAGGCAGAAAGATGACAGGAGATAATTTGTATATTTTCTAAGCGGAGTGACCAGCAGAGAGAAGAAACCAGCGACAAACCTAATGACTTTTTGTGGCATTATTAGAGGCTTGGAAACCTGGATCTGTTTTCCAGGCTGCAATTGCATGGTGCTCATGTATTTATGTCTTCAGAAACAGCCAAAACACTGCTGTTGTGTAAAAACAATGGCCAAACAGAAACTGTGGGCCCCTATGACACGACTCGGTGTTAAACCAGCCAGTCGGAAGCAGGGAAAGCTCACTTTGAAATGACACGTTTGCCCTTGTCTTGAGTGACACACGAGAGCGCTAATATTCCCCGCCTGATTATAATCCCTGCGGTGGAGCTCATTAGCCAGGCATCCCCGTTGAACCCTGGCTGAGTCGGTCGGGTCTGGGAGCTGAGCTGTCACTCAACACCTTTTTCTTCAAACGAGAGGGCATCAGGGAGAAATAATCCTGCTCACTCCCTTTTTCTGGAGTTTACGAGGCACCATTTTTTTTAGGTTTGTGCAGAGATATATGCATGGAAACACATCCACGGCGTGTCTAATTGTTGTTTGTTTTATGTTTAGTTTGGAAATAAACCTTGACTGAAAGAAGCTCTGAACAGCTTGAATATCACTTTGAGTTTATTTTCATCCATTGTTCACATTTGCCAAACTGCTGCTCATGTAGCGTGAGTAGAGTTGAGTTCGCTATCACCAAGCACTTGAATTTGGAGACCACCATTTGGAGGTTAAGGTGCTTCTGATGAGGTAAAAGGGCCTTATAGGGAGGGCATACAGCTCTACCTGATTAGCTAACAATTTTATTTTTTAGTCTTCTTCCACTAAAATGACTACTTCTTATCTTCTTCCTCCTACTACTACTCAGATGTGGGCATTCCGGACCAAGGACAAGGGACGAGAAAGTGTACAAACTGAGGACGGACGACAGAAGTGTTTTTTTCGTCCGTCCATGTAATTCTCCTTACCCGGGTCAAGTGCTGAGTAACCTCTCAGTGACAGATGTCCATTTGACTGACGACTGACGGAAACGGAAACATGCTCCTTTGTCTTGAGCGTGTAGTGTAGTGAGCAAAAACACAGGAGTGAGAGTGACTTCACTAACTACGGGTTGCTGATGGCTGTATGAGTGTTTTTTTCAATAACTTTATTTGACTGTGAACACAGCAGAAGAGAAGAAAGATTAGAAGAAGACCAAGAAAAAAGGAGAGGTAGAAGGTGAAAGTTCATGTTCGATTATAGGCCCATTTTATAATCATAATAATTTCATAAAATCATAGAAGATGCAGGATCAGGGAGGCCATCAATTGCTTGTGATAGATTTGATAGTGATATGAGTTGAACGATTACTAATACCAGCTTCTTAACCAGCAGACCAGAAGCATAGAATGAATGGATCAGAGCAAGCACACTTATGCCAGCATGTTGCTTGGTGAGTGTGACTCTGCAGCTGGAGGGGACTGATGTTAAGGACCAGAAAAATGCAGAGACACCGTACTCCACCATTTCAAACAAGGTTTCACATTTGTTAGCCTTTTTGCGGGGTGCAGAATGATCGATTGACAGAGTGACGGAAGCGATGACGGTCATGGAAGCCTTTTTTAAAGTAACGGTATATTATGAATAAAGACAGATTAACAATGATGGAAGGGTGCCCAGGTCAAGGACAAAGAATGAATTACAGACGAAAACAGACCAGTAAGAACACTTGCCAATAGGTCCTCACAGAAACTCCAACACTGCATACAAAACATTTCTTTCAAAGTACAATGAGGTCTACAAAAAAAGCCTCTACTTTCCATTCGAAATATTAGATGGATTCGGCAAGGTACAGCCACTGAAAAAAGGCTGAACAGATACCCCTCAATAACCACGGGCTGTGTTTTTGTCACCCCATCGATCCCCTTCGCCAAGCTCAAGCCTCAACATTTAAAGTGCTATGATTTTCAGAAGCCTCATGGTTACGGAGCAGCGTGCACAAAAAAAGCCTATAAAATGACACTGGCTGCTTGTAAGCACAGAGCTGCCAAGGTGATTTACGGCATGCCGGCCTTTCCTGAGGGTGACAGCAGAGACAGCGAGGAAGAGTGATTCGCCCCCTTTGTGGGGTCCTCTCATAAAAAAGGTTGAGTGATGAGACCCCACTGATCTTATAACATTCCTTTGTTGTTTGCCTAACAAAGACAAATAGAAAACGATCCGCCGCTTGTGCTAACTCGCCAGTGTGACCAAAACACTCACCCTGCTCTTCGTCCCGTCTGTCTTTAGTAACTTTTTCATGGGAAAAGTTAAAAAGCAAACAAATAAAAGTCAATTACATTTTGTTTTGTAATTTAAAACAATATTCAGTCATTTGACCTTAAAATAACAGCTTCTGCTTGGAATAATAATAGCATCTGGGTTGTTGTCGTGGTGGACCCCCCCCAACACACACACACACACACACACACATATTGACCCGAACTTGAGATGCAAACGCAAAGAACTATGAGGCGGATGTCCAGCTGGCCGTGCCGCCCCAAACCATGACATACAGTAGTCCCACACTATTCACGGAGGATGAGGACCTTCGCTCCCTCCCGTAACACAAAGCTTGTTCCTCTGTCAAGATCACGTCAATTCTTGAGGCATGCACCGAGCAGCCAGCAGAGGTTTTCATCACCGTCTTTAACCTCTCGCTACTTAAATCACCATTGTCCCGGCACATAAAGAACACAGTGAGCTGCCTGAACGGCTACCTCAATGCTTTTTGTGGATTTCAGCTCTGCAATTAACACATCTGTAATCCATAAACCGGTTACAAAGGTGAGCAACCTGGACATCGGCAGCTCATAGTGCTCCAGAATACTGGATTTTCTCTCCAACAGACCGATGACGATTTCACGATAGGAAAGAACATCTCCATTCTCATCGTGAACATGAGGACACCTCAGAGATGCGTCCTGAGTTTCCTTCTTACTCCCGCTTTACACATGACTGGTTCCTCTTTCACCCCATCAAACCCACCGTCAGATATTCTGGCGACACTACCCTTGTAGAACTCATCTGGGACAACAATGAGTCAGCCTAAAAGAAGGAAATCCGGAATCTCAAGTGATGGTGTAAATTAACGATCTTGACCTGAATCCAACCAAGAATAAGTAGATGACCAGGAGTACTGAACACACCACCCTAGAGTTCAAGTTCCAGCTCAATCCTCGGAGTCCACATCATAGTGGACCTCACCTGGTCCACAGGTGGGGATCATACTTCCTCAGAAAAGACTAGCCTCTCCAACACCAGCTTTTATTTCTCTCCAGATCCAGCATGCAAAACCTCCAGAGTGGAGAACACACATGTTCAGGTGAATGAACAAGATCTCTTTATTGTCTGGTCAAAAAAAATCTATCCAATACCAGAATTTAAATAATTTCACCCCTGCCATACAAATAATATCGACATTCTCCCAATTGTCCATTGACAACAAATCTCATCTAACAACAGGTAAGTGAATTCAAACCCATCATAAACAAATCAGAGTACGTGCAGCGTTCAAGTGCGTGCCGCCAGGGAAACAGATGGTAGCTACTAACAACGACACCCACCCTGAACACCGAGATCCCGGACCGGGCCTCGGCCAAGCACTGCTAGCTCGCAGCACCTCTCAAATCCCCAACAACTGATCCTCTCCACAGCCATCAACAGATTAGGGGACACACATGAGTGAAACTGGCTGGACAGCTGAGCCTCATTATCCGTCCTCTTTGACTACCAGTCCATTTGCACTCAGTGGATGTTTTGGGACAGTGGGACAATGGGACAGATGACGGGGGAGACGGCCCCCATGAGAGCCCTTCAGGAGCTAAAACTAAGGGAGGCCCACTTATTCACTGTCTGGATTCAAACAATTAGACAATTAACCGGTTAAGAGGGATCAATTAGCTGTTGGATTAAAGCCAATCGGAAATGCCGATTGGCTTCAGATTAAGTAAAGATTACAAAAGAATGAACATAATGTTCTCAAACAGATTGCATCCTTACATTTGAAAGCAAATTAACGGTGTGCAAAAATAACATTAAGGATATGGGTTAGGTTGTGTGAGTTGTTTTTTTCTTTTAACATTATTGCAAGTATTGCAACATTTTGCAAGTATCTTTAACACAGCTCAAGATCTCAAAGGAAAAAAGTTATAGTACTTTATAAGGGAACTTCAAAAGGTTGGTAATTAAGTACAGCAGAACTTTTAAGGTTAAAAACAAAATTCAAGATGTTGGTCAGAAAACAGCAAAATACTGTTCTGGCAGGGCAAAATGTGCAAAATAGTTTGTCCCATCTAAAGTTACCCTCCTCTCCTGATAGCAAACCCTAAAAAAGGCTGATGTCAAGAAAAATTGTGCCCAGGAGCCATTCCTTCAAGCAAAATCTAATTATAAGGAAAAAAAAAAAAAGGTCATGTTAGGTCCAACAGTGCGAGCTGAGGGCCATATCGATAAAAAATAGATAAACAATCCACCTGGCCCATGCTCTCATAGGAACCAGAGGCGACCGCCAGGTTTTTTCCATCTAAAACAGGTAAGAATTAATTATGGCCCGTCAAGTGTTAAGCTCAATTGGAGAAATTTATACTACAGAACAATGGAGTGATTCATTCAGCCTTTTCCGGCCGCAGATAAAATTCTGTGGGATCTGGACTTCATCAGAGGACTGAAGACAATTGAGTGTGAAAAAGTACTTTTTTCCCCCTAAAGAATAGTTTTGAACAATTACATAAAAGTTTAAAAGATTATCAAACTTTCAAAGGTTAATATATGCTAGTTAGTAATGTAAAAGTTAAATGGCCAAATGCCAAGTTGAAATAATGCGTTTTTAAAAACCTGCACCCTCTGATAAGACCCAGAAACGGTCCATGTGCTAACATGATCTTGAGGTCTGATAACACCAAAATCTCCATTCCTCAGCCAAGAGCAGTTACAGATTGTATCAAAAATAATACAACATCAAATAGGTCTCAAAATATTGAAATAAAATGAAGTTAAAAATCGACACTACAGCTGCTTCTTCATTTAGAATGCAAAAAAATTACAAAAAGCCCAAGGAAAATAATAATAATGCACAGGCTGAACTGAGGTGTTGTGACTTGTGAAGTACAAAGATATCAATTTCGCCTCTCAAAAGAATGCTACTTAAAAAGGTTTCCTATTGGTGTCATGACATGCACTAATGTTTCACATTTTCAGAAATGTGTGGTGTAGTCCTCGTCGAAGAAATGGAAAAAGACGTTTTACTGGGTGTTGGGGTCATTGTTGGGAAATGATGGGAAGTTACCGTCACCCTGGAGAAGGAAAGATCTACTCAAAACCATGAGGTGCAAATTTCAAAACACAATTTTATTTTTATTATTATGTATTTTTGTATTAGTATATATTTTATTGTTGTTATTTGATGGGGGGGGGTCAAATTCGAAATTCTCCATAAACTCTCATGTAACATTTATTAGCATAGCGCCATGTAATGTCTCTTTTATTAACCTCCCGCCGAGATGATTGATTCAGACACTTGTTTTTCTTTTATTTTGTGTGTGTGTGTGTGTGTGTGTGTGGGGGGGGGGGGGGGTTCAAGTAAACAGTAAAAAAACGACAGAAGTGTAATCATATTGTGATTTTGGAGGAGAGATGATAAAAGTATTAGAGATGTTAGGCAGTTTCTCACTGGTGATAATAACGTCACCAATTTATTAACCTCTCGCTCAGTCACTTATTCACAAAAGCAAGCACTTGATGCATTTGATCACTCATCTTAGTGGGGCTAATAACGGAGTCAGAGTATTTGTCCCCCAAATTTTCATCAAGTTTTGCATCATACGACTTTATGGGTGTTGTACTGAAGCTGAGAGTGTATGAGACATGTGGGGTGGGTCATGTTATGGAGTGGGCTGGTGTCCTCTATGAGGCCCCATCTAGTTCAACAAGCACTTAAATGAGGCATGTCATGACACTTCTGTGACAGCACCAGACAGACGGTCTCTGCTGCTTTCCGTGCATGGATTTTAATATTTCCCATCTTTCACATCATCAGCACTTTTCATCCAACTGGCAGGAAGTCACGTGACACAGTTTAAAGCCTCTGAAAATCGAATAGATTTTTGGACCTGAGGAAACAACCTCTACCCCGACAATCCTCCGACAAAACCTCATGAGGAATATAAATCAATTTTTCTCACTCAAACTCGAATGCAATTGTGAGGGCAAACAATCACTTTGATAATCAAACTAATCAAACAGAAAAGCCTCTGTTAAGGCACATTCTGAAAAGCGCTTTATTATATTTAACTCTGTTTAATCCTCTGTTCTACCGGAAATCCTGTTTTGTGAAAATGGCCAATTATGCTTTCTGGAAGTTTGGTTGATTAATACTTTACACTTGATTGTATGACCAGCTAATGCCACTAGTACTTTTCTGGTTCAGTTCATCCAAATTTGCCTGAATTATCCTTTTAAAGAAATAACCAATGAGGTTGGTAATCCCAAAAATAAACAGGTAGTGATAAAAAGAATGATGCTCCAACCAGAAGGGCATTTGGAGAGCATATTGTTCTGTTGAGGCCAGTAAAATAAGAAATAGAAAGAAAGAAAGCTACTTGAAATGTACTTTTCCCTGGCTGCACTCCCATCCAGCTCTGCCAAAACAAGCATTTCTTTTTTTCCCCTGGAGTTGGACAGCCTAGTTGGTAAAACGCGCATGAAAATCCATCAGCTCTTGCATGTCAACCGACCAGACATCAAGCCGTCCCCTCAAATTAATTGTGCTACTACATATCTTTCTCGACATTGGACTGGTCTTTAATGGGTAAGTTTGATTAGATATGCACCAAATCATTCTAAAAATTTTAGGAACATTTTTGAATATCTATAGTATCTATTGTTACGTCCCAAGAATTTTTTCCTTGTATTAAACGCAAGCTAAACATTTTTCAACCATTCTCACTTTTTGGGGGTTCCACCAGTAACGAAAACACAGGTCAAAAAAAGTGACCTCCAAATTTGGCCGAGGTAAACAGGAGCCTAACATACTCATCAGCAGTCTGCATAAATTTTGCATGTGTGCGTTAACATGAGTAATTCATATTCATAGCTGCCACTTTCACTTCTCACTTGAAGCTTGAAACTTCTCAGACTGGCTTGGTGCGGTGCAAATATCAAAAAAGCCCTGAGTGGCATTTTACTTTCCTCTGGACCTTGACTGGAATCCCTGCAGCGTCTAATGTTTCTGCAAGTTAAGTGTCATGCCACCCGCGAGCACCGTCTCTCCACAAAACCATCAGCAGACCACCAAAGGTGACCTTGGCAACTAAAATATCACTCATGGATCACAAAGAACGATGAATAAAATACAATGGTGGGTGGTCGGGGACATCAAGGCCTTCTTTGCTGGCTTTCACACTATCAGAAGTACTGACCTTAATTAACAAACTTAAGTTTTTTTTTCAATCAAATACTCTTACCTCCAGCTACTCATTTCATAGGGTTTCTCTTGGCTCCAATGCTTCCAGTAAATGTGCTTATTAGACTTTTTGTCCGGTCACATTTTATCCTCTGCTGCAATGTCAATCTAATCTACCCAGAGCTTTTGGGATCAATAGAGTTGTCTGATATAAATGGACTGTTTCAGTTGGTAGCATCAAGACTTTTTTTAGCCAAGTTTTGATGGCAAAACACATCTGCACACATGAATAATTTAATAAACAACATCTCTGGTGAGTATTTAAATGTTGTATATTTAAGTCATGTTTATACACTGTTTTGAACTTCTCCAAGTGAGTGCTGTTAAATTGTTTCTTCTGCAATGTGATGGTGGCTTAAGTCAGTTACTAAGGCCCAGGTACCAAACACACAACATCATTCTAGAAGAGGCAAGCCAGCAATGAGCGTTGGTGACCTCCGGCCATCATCAATTATGTGCAAGTGCTAGCTTCTAAATGTTGCAATCCATATTCCATTGTACAACACATCTAGGCCACAAGGGACAAAACTTGTGTGCACGTTGCAGCCAAGACTAAAAGATAAATAGATCAGGCGTTGCATTGCAAGGAATTGCGTCCAAACGTATCCTTCACAGGCATCATAAAGCACTCTCCTGCAAAAAATGCAACTTGTCAGGAAGACACATGCACTGTAAGATGACAAATGACTCATCAAAGTGTCAGCACATCTGTTGAGAGTCAAGCACTCAAACACAATGAAATATGTTGTCTGTTAATGGATTGAACAGGAAAACGCCGCCCTATAAACTCAAAAGATAGCTGTTTTAGCGATTTTTATTACTATGGGAAATATACTGGATTATAAAAATATTTATTATATGCAATCTTTCCCCCTATCTTTTATAATAAACGCTTAAAAACTGCATCTTTTGTGAAATGTTTTGATAAATAAGAAGGTGCAAGTGATTATTTGTTTTTGACATACAGAAATAACATTTACTGACATTTATTTTCTAGTTTTGCTGTTTGAGGTACAATGAAATCGTTCATTGTCGCTTCCTGGCTGACTGCGAGACAAGCCCTCATGACAAACAAATCAAATAGTAAAAATACAGTGCATCATAGAGAACTTGATTTTTTCCTCCCTCCCCCAACTTGAATCACGAGAGAATAGCTGACCTCAACCAAAAATGGTACAGTCCAAATGGACACAATTCGCTCACTTTTGTTTGAGGGATTTTCTGCAATTTGTGCCACGATTCCCTGTCAAACAAATTTTTGTCATGGGTCGCATTGTAGTAATAGTTTCCTTCGGAGAGCCATTATCACTGCCAACACCTTATATTATATACAGTATATGCTACATAACAAACTGATGAATAACTACAGAGACAAGTAAAAACTGCTTAAATATTTTAAAAAGATGGATGCTAAAAATTTGAAGACAATTTGTAATATTAGTATTGGCACATGAAGTTGATGCACAATTTGTCTTCGCGGGCCACATAAAATGATTTGGCGGGCCATATCTGGCCCCCAGGCCTTGAGTTTGACACCTGTGCCCTAGCATGACCATTGTAAGTAGTCTTTTTGTCTTAAATCTTCCACGCCTACACATTGTACTGAATGCCATTATGTCTTGTCATGGAGAGCATTAGAGTGTGCAACTGTACCTAATGCAATGTCCAGAGCCCCTATTGGTTGGACCAGGACAAGAATCCAAATTATATTTTGAAAACGCATCTGCTACAAGGGCTTTCAATCTCCTTTAAAACCAGCTTGTGCCCAGTAAACATGAGTTCTCCTGCAGGGGCAATCATTTCCACTGGCTTTCGGAGACTTAAGGTGATGAACAAAGCAGCTGTCCTGTGCACCCTGCATGGAAGTGGACGCACCCCCGGCCTCCCTCCCCAATCTCCCGCTTGTTTAATGTGTGCGCTCGTAAGGAACACAGTCATCTCGCTCCAATGTCACATGGCGGCACTTTGCGGTCTTATCCATCTCCCCTCTCCCGAGAGCTCTCAAGCTCCCGTCTTGGGAAAAAAACGACATGCCGCCAAAACAGCGGAGGACAGGGCATAAGTTATGGACTGCAAGTGCTCAACGATTCGGGGAAACACCATGGCTGCACGTTCTTTTACAACAAGCAGCTGCGCTTGAAGCCAAAAGAGAAATGTCTTTTAGAGGTTTACTCATTATATCAACATTGAAATGGAAATTGCAGCTTCTTCGCACAAATTATTTTATTTTTTTACTTGAATGAGCAAGAAGCCCGTTTCAGGTTAAGTCAGTCATGCAGACTTTGCATTAGTGGGGCAGTGTCCTTTTGAGAGCTGGGATTCCATTGCAAACTCATGCAGTCTATGCATTCCGTAATAGGAGAAATTGAAAGGGAAATTTGCAATTTTCAGATAACGCGAACGGGCAGAGGTACGTACGAGAAATAATCTGTGGAGGGAAAAAAAAAGAGGAATAGCCACCAATCAGAGACAGAAGCTGAATTTTCCAATCATGTGTCCTACTGGGTTCCCGTGCCTGTCACCTTTCTGTCCTTTGCGTGTAGCAGAAAATCCATCTGTCCCTCATTGTGAAGAAATTGTGAGTGCGGAATCGGTATCTAATCAAGATCAATAAAGAATTCTGCCCCGCAGCAAGAGTAAGAAATTCAGTCACTTGTGAGATGGAATTGATTGGAATTGAAGTCTTGGAATGATTCACTTAGTCTAATTGGTGAGAGTGTGTGTGTGTGTGTGTCTGTGTGTAAGTGCGTGCGTATGTGTATCCAAACTTATTTGGATACAAATTGCCGTTTGCTATGTTAGTTTACAGTTTGGCATTCTGTTGAGTATTTTTTTCCCATCATTTCCATTTTCTCAATTTTCTGCTTGCAGTGTAAAGCCAGCCGACTGGGACCAGCGCGTTAATTGGAGCCTGAGCAGTGGCGGCTCCAAACGATGCTCCGGGGAGGCTTCCTAACAAAATGTAGTCAGTATTATGGCGAAATCATTAGGATTTTTCCACTGCCGTGAATTGTACTTGTTGATACTGTCATGGCATCTATTTAAAAAGTAAGCGACTATCTCTGTCTCTCTCAGCATTCAGGTGGATTTCATTGAGTTTGCTCCGTTCCCACGATGAAGCGTTGTTGTTCCAAGTGGGTCAAGGTTGTGTTTTTGGCTTTTCTCATTCTATCAGCACGTGACATGTCAAGTAAATCACACACTAGAGGACAACATCATTCCTGCTGTTCCATTTAACTTGTCCTGAGGGCGAACGTGTTTCATTTTGACCATATCATTGCATTTTAGTTAATATTGATCATGAAGCGCATTTATGTACCATTGGAAAGAAGCACAATACAAATGTTGTTAAATCAGTACAATCAAAACTGAGCATTGCTAATTTTGTAAAAACCATAATTTGTGCCTTACATCATGCAAGCGTCCCTAATGTTGTGTCCAGTGGTTGTATGTCATTTTGAGGCCTACTTAGGAACCTTTTAAAGGCATCCTCCGTGCTAAGTCAACCATGACGTGTGACGAACAACAAAAACGACACAATAATGGGCACCAAATGTTCCACAATAAATAATGTTAATATCCTGTTGGTAAGGCCTACATTCTGCTCATATGACAAATCTTTGGCATCCCACTTGTGAGCACCAACAGTGTTGATCGCGAAAAAAACCCAAAAACATTCAGAACCACGTGTAACACTCCACAGGTTGAGCATTGTGGGGAAAACAGATGAAAGAAGTCCAAACAACCTGTCAAACATTTATATTGTGCTGCCTCTTGAGATGTTTTGAGTCTAACTTGTAGAAAATTAACTCTGAAATCATATCCCATCGGTGCATGTCGTGCTCTGGTGAGGTCGGGTGCGAGCGTGACAAGAGTGTGACAAGCCGTGTGGTCTATGAATCACCACTGCTCGACATCATTTTGTGATGAAGAACCTCAAAAGTTCTCACAGTTGGTAGCAGGCCCAGAGAGAATGCTGATGAAACACAGAGGCAGTGAGGCCTTGGAAGGACACCAGTATTGCGTAGCTATACGTCCCGGGATGTGTAATATGAGATTAAAAAACATGGCTAGAGAGCAGATGATTCACTTGTTTTGTTACTTGTATTGGAGTGAGGGCCGTATTCTCCCAAGTGCTTCAGTCTCCCTTCCACTTAAATCTGTCATTTACCACCTTCATGCTTGATATACATTCTGGGCAAGAGCAACCTTAAAATGTGGGTGTTGCTTGTCAAATTTAGCATTGCATGCATTTTCCGCTCGACTTAAGCGCGTGTTCCCTTTTGCACTCTAGAGGCTGTTCAGTGCCTGTGAAGGTGAAACATTATATTGCACTTGAAGTTTGGATTCAGTTAGAACATATGCCGCTGCATGTGACTTCCAGCTATCAAATGCATTGTATATTTTCTGTTGTATTGTTATTTGATGTTATATGTTTTTGTAAAGCGCATTGTTATGGCGAAAGCTTTTCTGAAAGCGATATATAAATAAAGTTGTACTGTATTGTATTGTGGTGGATGAAGAGAGACTCAGGCGCTGTAAATCGGCTGTTACAGCATTTTAGCCGTGATAGTTATTGGCGAAGAATATCGGCTTTGGTTAAAGTAAACAAAGGATACAAATTTACAACACACATAATATTGCTATGTTGCTCGTTTTTCCAACACTGTAAAAAGTATTGTGTATTCATGAACCTAAAATTCTCTGTGGGTAATAGGCCTACATGAATTTTAATAGAGATTTCAACCACATGCAAGAGGCATACAATTTGATCAAATTAGGATTAGCATTGTTGAACCTTGGTAGAGGTTTGTAAAACAGAAAAAAAATCCTTATTTTTATACATAGCGTAAAAACTGGCACGTCGTTATTTTTGCGCTGGGGCAAGTCTAGTTTATTGTGTTTGGGAATTTAGCAGGCCACACTACACCTCGCTCGGTATTCTTTATGACATGCTTCCGGCGCACTTGACCATTTGGTGTAAAATAGTAGACTGGACTTAAGACCAGGTGAAACCACGTCTAAATTGTGGCGCAGGTGGTGTAATGCCATTTTTGTGGATTTGATCCTGTCGACAGATTATGGTTGTTTATATGCAGACATATGATTGGTGAACAAAGGTGGTCTGGCAACTTTCCATCATGCACAAGTGAAGCGCTTTCAGTTCCTTCTCCCACACAGTCTCCAGCATCTGTTATGCTTTCGCCATGTAGACCACGTGCCTCTCCTGCTCTGAATTTGAAGGGAATAAGGAAAATCGCTCGATTGGCCGGGAGTCAAGTCAGCTGTATTCAGTTGACAAACCCACAACAACAACAGTGTGAACACCCTTCTAAAAACCCCACCCGTGTCACAGTTGGACTGCAATTTGTGCTAGACTTGGGCAGGGCATGAAAATAATGCTCTAAGTCTTATTCAATACGAACTAGAAGAGGAAGGAAGGAAGGAAGGAAGGAAGGAAGGAAGGAAGGAAGGAAGGAAGGAAGGAAGGAAGGAAGGAAGGAAGGATGATGAACACATTTTGATCTAAAATAATGCATATTGCAGAAGGGGTGCACAGGTGTCAAACTCAAGGCCCAGGGGCCAGATACGGCCCACGAAGACAAATTGTGCATCAAATTCGTGTCATTACTAGAAATGCAAATTGTCTTCAATTTTAATAATATCTTTTATTTTTAAATATTTGACCAGTTTTTACTCGTCTGATTTGAAAACGAGTTATTTGTCAGTTTGTTTTGTAGCTTTTACTGTATATGATATGAGGTGCTCATACATTTATTTGGGTTGACAGTCATAATGGCACTCCGAAAGAAGCTATGACTACGATGCGGCCCGCGAAAAAAATGAGTTTGACACCCCTGGAATGTAACACTGATCCAAATAAGGATTGTTTATCCTTTGTTTGTCCTCCACTCATTTCCATTGTGGTTTTGTTTTCTTGTTTTGTTTTCTGAAGTCTCCCTATGACATAAGAAAGCTCGCGTGTCAACTTTCTTGGCATAACAATTCCCGGCAAGATAACCAACCAACCCACATCACATCACCACAGTGGAGCACACGTTGCTATGTAACAGACTGTGATGATGAAATGCTGCCTTTGAAGGGCGAAGATAACGCCCCTCGCATGGAGGTCCGCAATCCCAAATGATGGAATCATTCATAAGCTTTAAGAGAATTTTTGAGACCTCCATGGTGCGAGAGCTATTTGGCTTGAAGAAAAATGTCCATACTTCATGAGCTATTTAAGTGCTGCACCAGCTCTGCGTTGAGCTTAATGACTTAGGGTGCATTTCAACAGGCAGGTCAAAGCAGTCACATAAATGCCATCCAATCCCGCAACTCTGAACCTCCAACATTTGACATTAATCCAGAGAGTAATGTGGCCCTTCCTGTGCCCTAATGAAATCTGAACTTTTCAATGGTCGACACACAATGGCACTTTTGGAATTAAGCAGCCAGGACTGCTGGGACTGGACTAAATAGCACACAGATGGCCCACCCCAATTTCATGTACACCCCCTCGACAGGCTTGTTTGGTCTCTGGGTGTTAGTTGTATCCATCCTCCGACTGATTTCAGACATTTACAGCGGTACAACAAAGAACGTTTGATCAGAAGGTCCAAATGAAATATGTTCAAACAATTGCTGCAGTCAGGAATGTTCTGTATAACTCTATATTCAACAAGTCAATTGCTTGGTTCCGTATGAAGTTTAAATGTACCTGGGAGCATATGAGTGACTGATGGAAGTCCAAAAAAGTACATTTCCCTTTTTTTCCCCATTATTCAAGCGACAGAGATGCCTTAATTAGTTTGATTCTGTTACCATGCTCATAGCGTAAATCACTACTATCGCAAATGATCTTTTCCTACTGAAATGAATGGTAATGCTATTACTGTAATATATTTCAGCCTCCTCCCAAAACATCCTTATCATCTTCCTTGAACTAATATTGGTCGGTTGGTTTCTTTAGTACAGTCCATTTGCTTTTGGATAAATTGTAATGAGGGAGTTCTTATTGCTTAACCAGATCTGGGGTTCTTTTGCACCTTCACCAATCAATACCTTTGTCCCTTATGCAGAATTTTGTATCAAAGACTTGCAACCACAAACACTGAGTCAAATCTATCCATCCTTTCATATCATCTTACTGTTAATCAGAAATGTTCTACTTTTGTGAACAATTTGGCCTCGGTGGAGGTCTGCATTTGCACAAACCTTTGAGTGTTTCAGGTATGTTGAGTTTCTGTAATTTCAGAAAGGATTTAGTGATATATTGTAGCAAATAGCTGCATTCTTTAAAACTGTCCTTTAAATTTGTGCACTCTCCATACAGCTGTCTCTGGCAGTAGCGTATGCTTGCATCCTTCTATGAAAGGTGATGCTCACACATAAAATAGGATGTTAATTCCCGGTGGCACATCTTCAGTCAAAGCCAAGGGTGGGCGGTCTCACTCTCTCGCTCTCTCTCACCACCAGCGGTTGGCAGTTCATAAATTAAAAGATTTGCTTTGGGGAAAATTGCATCCAGCTCACATTTGAGGCAATCAAATCTGCAATTATGCAGTCTCACATTTCAATTTTGCATCCAGCTGTGAAAAGCCCACTCACGGCTAACAAGATTTCCTGAAAAAGGGATATGTAAAAAGACTACCAGACACCAAACAATGAAGGTAATGCTTGAATTTGTCCTACAGTATACTGGTATTGTGATATAACCTTTTCTTATTATTTTTTACTGTCATGTACCATTGCAAAACATAACCTTGGTATATTGATTACGAGAAGAAAAAAAAAAAGACATTCACAAATAAAAATGAACCTAACGCTCAACTGTAAGAATTTCAAAATTTTGCCAATGGCAATACCCATTTTGGATGACAAAGAGGATCTGTAGCAGGGTGACACTATCAAAACATAACCATGTCAAAACCCATTACCTCTCTCAGGCTCATTTATTTCACACACACTAGGAACTATGCCATTTTCCCAATACCTATGCTTAATTGATTTTGCTTTTGAATATGGGATTTTAACTATGTGAAGTGCTTTGAGTTATGTTTTGAAATGCTTGGGCTTGCCTATAAAGTTAATTATTAAGCTTACTAATGTGATCAATACGTAGCCTCCTACCGTCAATACAATTTAATCATCAGATTATTGCTGGCTCCTCACAGTCTATAAAAAGGTAGGATGCTCAAATGTGGCAGAAGTGTGGTTGGTTCAAGTTGACCATGAGAGGACAGAGCACACAGTTTGACTTTAAAGTGGATCACCCTCGGATGCTCTACCAGGCTAACATGCAGACAGGATTAATGTAGATGTCTGCAAATTCAGGTAAACAGAGGATTTGAAAGTCTTCATGAACAGATTATTACGACTCAGAGTAAAGCTAGTTATTTTAGGGAAAAGAAAAAAGTTGGGTGAAAAGACCTTAAATCAATGTCCAGCAATCCAAATGGAGCATCCACAACAAATTGTGCAACCTCACTGTTAAGATCCATGCATTATTCATAAAAAAATTGAAGGAGACTTTGTGGGGGGGGGTTTCACAATATAAAACAATTCTCAGTTGTGTCACTGTGGCTGTGGTCTGTCAAAGTACCCTCATAATCAGCACTTATGGAGTACTATGTAGTTCATGTCTTGCTGAAACCAGCTCTGTTTTTAGGGGCTGACCCTGTCTCATGCAATCACTGCAGGGCTAAAGGTGAGGCTGGCTGTGGTTACTATGACGACAGTGACTATGCTCCCCATGCATACTATCTCACGTATTTTCCGTTCCAGCAGTTTTATTAACCTCCTCAACAAATAATAAATCTCATCTCATCCTTCCTAATCTCATCAGGCTGTATCATACAGGCAGAGGCCGGAATGTGGACAAAATGTGAAAATAATAAAAACAGTTTAGAATTTATGGAGGCAGCAATTTATCCACTACACTTTGTGTTAGGTGGCATATCACGTAAAAATAGCAGACGAAGGACGAATGAGGGACCGGCAAAATTTGGTAAATTACCCACTTCTAAACTTAATATATGATATGTAATTATTTGTAATTGTCATAATTTTTGAAAGAGTATAAACCAGAGGTCCCCAAACTTTGTCCAATGAGGGCCACATAACTTTTCCCTTCTCTGATGGGGGGCCGGGGTCAGTTTCTAACAGAAAAAGTGTGACAATCACAGGGGTCCCTAAATGTAATCATTTAGTGTTTTCCAGAAAACATGCTGACACTCCAGCACACCACACACATCCTGCATTCGGAATAAATTTTTCTCTTAAGGGGTATGGGTGGCCATAAGGGTAAAAACGTGCTGGGGCAAAGTGAGGTCGTAGTAGCATTTTTTTTTCCGTCTCTGGTATTGTTTAGCATTTTTTTTCCCCGTTTCTGGTATTGGTCAGGGGGTCCGGTATTGTTTAGGATTTTTTTCCGTCTCTGGTATTGTTCAGGGGGCCGGGTCTAATGCGGAGGGGGGCCGTATACGGCCCGCGGGCCGTAGTTTGGGGACCACTACTATATACTATAAACCATAGGTGTCAAACTCATGGCCCGGGGGCCGGATAGGCCCGCCAATTCATTTTATGTGGCTCGCAAAGACAAATTTTGCATCGACTTGATGTGTCAATAATAAAATTACAAATTGTCTTCACGTATAAAAAATAGAAAAATTGCCAGAAATTTTGTTAGCATTCATCTTTTTAAAATATTTAAAGTTTTTACTAGTCTCTGATTTCAAAACTAGTTATTCATCAGTTTGTTATGCAGCATAAATTGGATATAATATAGGGCATTAACAGTCATAATGGCCCTCCGTAGGAAACTATGGCTACGATGCAGCCCGCGACAAAAATGAGTTTGCCGCCCCTGCTATAAACAATTAAATTCTTCTCACTTTAATTTACATTTTAACCTCTCACTTGTTCCTGTGGAGCTCTGACCTTCAAACCTTGTGGGCTATGTCGACCATGCTCGTGGGCTTGTCGTAATATGGGAATGCTAAACGAGAAGCAGACAACACACACCACAGTCAGATCTATAAGCAACTCCTCAGGTCCGCAGAGTGTCACTTTTAACTCTGCAGGAACAGACATGCAAGTATTATGTGTAAAGTAAAAAAAAAAAAAAAAAAAAAGGCCTCTCAGAATTCAAAATATGAGCAAACAAATGAAGGTTCTTGAAAAAGCCCATTTCTCAATACATATTCTATCTGTATTTACTCCTTATCAGAAGTAGTAAAAATGAAATAGGCGTAAGAGCTGGGAGTTTGTGCCAGTTGACTGTTACAGCATCATGTTTAAAACAGATAGAAAAATAAATCAGGACTCTTTAATCTGCACCGAAAACCAATAGCAAACATCAGCACATAATTACTTTGGCTGGTACACCGAAACATTTAAATCAAAGTCAAGGAATTGGAATGACATGAAAGATATTTGGGCGTTTGCTTTAACAGATGCAGCAACATGTGTATCTTTCTTCTGCAATAAACCGCCAACCAATGTTTTAAAGATTTTAACAGTTGGGAATGTGTTACGGATTCAAACCTTCCAGCCTCCCTGTGTTGATGTGTTTATGCGAGTTCGCGCTCATTGGCCATTTCTTGCATGTGTCATCATCTTAAGAGTTTAAGATCAGGGGATGTTTGAGAATATCTTTCGTTCTTCACATGGCCTGAGTGTTGTTGTTAGTCACCTAAATGTTGAACAGAGGCTGTGATTTACCGAAGTCAAATTCCTTGTTTGGCACGCTCAAACATGGCGAATAAAAAACTCTTGAATCTTGAATCTTATTAAAGTTGCTCTACAGTGAAAATATGTCTATTTAATTTGCCACACAACAGAGAAGAGTGTAGTAGTATATCGTAGATACAATCATGAAAAAGTATAAAAAATCATGAAAAATCAAACCTAAGTCTCTGCTCTAAATGTGCTGAAACCACAAACTCAAATGTCAACAACGACTGTAGAAGCCGCACAAATAGACACTACTTTGTGGACATCAGTTTTTCCATGCCACGACAAAAGCAGCTACGCAAGCGCGAAGCCTGAGCACACATGCTGGTTGTCAAGTCGGAGCTTCCTCTTTTGCCTTTCTCTGCGTAACATAGGCAAATAAAAAAAAAAAAAAAAGTTCACTTTTTGCTCATTGTGTTGGGATTTTAAGCCACTACCACTATTCAGCACTCAGACCTCAAGACAATGCTTCCAAGACATTGCGTCTCAAAAAACTCAAGTCATGGCACTCATACCTCAAGGCTACTCCAAACTCTGCCTTTTGGAGAGTTTGGCATTTAAACATTTCACTATTTTAGGACAATACATCAAATATAAATTAATATATTTACCCCCTTTCCCTGGACTACAAAATGTAAATGTATTTTTTTTCATGTATTTTAATGTAAGCTGAAAGATTTCTTTATTCATCACATTGAATTGTGTGAATTGTTTCCTGTGATGTCAGTCTGTGTGCATTCCCAGATTTAAAAAAAAGCATGGAAGTAAAATTCCAAAAAGGAAATGCTGGTTGCTGTGTTAGCGAGGGGGTCAAACGTCCTCTGGAGACGTGACTGCTTCACAGTTGTCCATTCATCAAGCAGCATATCAAGTACAAAGGACGCAATATCCTTTTCGGCCTTTTGTTTAACCCCCTCTCCCCACACACGCATGCACACACACACGTACACACACACACACACACACACTGATTTCCAGATTTCCTTATTTTGACTTATTTTGAGAAGCAAATCCAGACATATTCTATTGTTTGTTAAATACCACGAGAGATGAATTGACGGAATATTCCACCGTTAGTCAGGTGCTTTCCATGTGTTCCTCATTCAGGTAAGTTTAAAAGTCCCTTTAATGGCCCTCATCTTGGTTAATGGAGGCAGGTGAGCTGGGCTGTCTCTCATAAAAGAGCAACGAACTGAGCCTAGTCCACATAAAAGCTAATGGGTCATTAATGAATTGGCTTCAGTCACTGTGTCCATAAGGCAACTCAAGATGAAGCCGCCACTAGACGCTGCTTTGACTTTATAGGCCGAGGATGCTTGAATAATAAGTGCATTTGATTGCCCACGTCGTAATAGGAGAGTGAAAAAAGAAGGGAGATGTTGAAACACGGGATTGCAAGGGGAGTATTGAGATTTCATAATAGTAAAGAAAACAAAGAGAAATTTTACAGCAAGATAGCAGACAAAAGAACAAAAGAAGCCACTTTGTTCTTTTGAAAAGTTTCCACCCCCCTCTCCTCTTGCTTGCTTGCCTGAAAGCCTTCATCATGACTGCAAATTCTTTTCCATTCATTCTTTACACTTTGTCAAGACACGAAGAAAACGGATCTGCTACATACTGTATGTGACCATATTCACCATGGTAATGCTGCTTTATGAATAAATCTTATGTGTCCATGATTGGAGTTATGTTTTACTTTATTCTTAGCTCATTTAGAATTACCATTTATTCTTATTATATTATCAGGTTGGTCTCACAATATTATGAGTCCCCCCCACACACAATTTGTATTTGTTCTTTTCAGTGTGGACCACATCTTCATTTACAAAACATAGTGGGAGTGGTTATAAGTCTACATACCCCTATGCAAGTGTCACATTTGTGTAACGTGATGTGAATTTCCACAAATACTGTGACCTATTACAAGTGCATCTGAGTTGTTATTTTTTTAAATTGTTTAAAGGAAAAAAAAATAAAAGCATAGAATAATCTTATCTAGAACTGACAGTACAAACATACCTTTTGGAGTTATTGCCAAAAAAGTTCAGCCCTGGTTTCCTCGGACTACAAAACATTTTTGCACATCTTTGGTATGTTTTGCAAAATGTAGGTGGGCTTGGATGTTTTTCTTTGTAAGATAAGTCTTCCATCTTGCCACTATACCTCAAAGCCCAACCCTGAAAAAAAGATGAGAGATTAAGTAATTGATTCTTTGCAGCTTCCCTGACCAGTTTTCTTCTTGCTTTTTCATCATTTTGCAGGGATGTCCAGTTCTGACTAATGTTACTGTTGTGCCATAGTCTCCACTTGATCAATTCACTTTAACTGTCGTTTTTACAATGAAAAAATATGTGAAAAACCTCAATGACTTTCCCTTTATTAGTAATGCTAAAGGTGACAAAAAGGTAGTGGTGGTAATGCATGACAAACTCAATACATTTCACAATGGCTCAGCAGAGTTCTTTATAAAAAAAAAAAAAAAAGAATTTCTGCAGTATCATGGTATCGTGATAACCTCGCCTGACTCTTATTTCCAATGCAAGGATGCTATTGAATGTGTGAATTTTTTATGTTTTATCTTTTTGTTGTTTTGTTTTTTACTTTATGTACACTGTGTACATACATTAGTAAATAAAATAAAAACATGGTGAGATGCTCGCACCAGATTGGAAATGGTGCCCCGAATGTGCAGATTAAGACATCACAGTCAAACCTACAGTACAAGCTGACAATCTTCTTTTTGTAAATCTCTGAAACAGTTCGTTTTACTTGAAGCACTGTGTTGTACTTATTTTTTGTGTGTGCTATAGTTATCAAAATATAAAATAACCTGTATCAGAAAAAAAACGTTTTTAAATAGAAAATGGATAGATGGATGTTATCTAACGTGCCACCCATAGAAAGATTTGAAAACACAAATATTTTGGATGAAAGAATAAAAAATACTTGATGTCTTGATGTCAACATCATCTCTGAGCACAGGTCATGTCTATGTGGAAGGAATATGCCTGTATGTGCTTACAATAATAAGTCATCACGAAGAATAATAAATTAAAGCCTGCAAAGGCAAAACCATTTTTGACATTAAAAGGGTTTAAGAGTTCAGCTTCTCGTGTTTTAAGTTGAAAAACAAAAAGACCCTTTGTCTTGCCGCTGAAGGCGGAAGACCTAAGAGAATGCCGTGAAAGGTTCAATGAGCTCTGTTTTCCTCGGCACCTTTATTTCAACGCCGCAAAATCTCTTTCAAAGACACATCATGTCTCTTTTCAGGCAGGGGCCGTCGTCCCCCCTAGTGCCCCCTCCCAACAAAACATTTGCTTATCTCTCGTCTGTCACGTCACATCTCTCCGTCCCGGTCTGAGTCGGCGAGCCCAGGCCCTGGCACGCTCAGCCCCCAGCCTTACAGACTGCGTCCACAAAAAACAAATCAGCCATTTCTAAACGGATCACACGTCTGATAAGAGCAACAATATTAGAGAGCGAGAGAGAGCGCCACTTTGGAGACAACGCCCTCTTGCTTTAAACTTGTTTTGACTGCATTTGAAGCCATTGGACAATGAAAAACAAAGCTGGATCGTCTGCCTATCTGCTGAGAAACAATGACAAGAGTGCTCAGGGAAAGCAAGAGGTGGGTACATTTTCCCAAAAGACTATTGGATGGCGCCTGTAGCTGAGATGTAGCCATCAACTGCCACCAGCGGCGCACATACCGACGTACACGGGTGAGGTTAAAGGGCACGCCTAAGATAGTTGCTGACAAGTGAAGAGGCAATCAACGGTAGCAGAGGAGCAGGAGGGTGCTGCTATCACCTGGCACCTGAACACACACCATCACGAGATCTCGTGTTCTGATTAGACTGATTCAGTGACTATTTGTTTTTCTGTAATATCTGCCTTTGACACGCTCATGAGGGTCTCCTGAAGGTTCTGCACATGCTCATTGGGATTGAAGTCATGTGTGTTTACCATGTTTTGTTAGATAGCTGCCAGGGGACTGGAAAGTAGCAATAAGGATTGAGATTCAGATTTGGATTTAAGTCTTAATATTTGCTAGATTTTTACATGGTTTGAGAGGCCATACGTTCTGCATCACAGTGGCTAAAACTCAGGGTCTTGTGCAACTTCAGAGGAATCATTTTCACAGAAACCTTAAAATATGACTTGTATGAGTTTTGGCTCTGCTCTCCTCCAAGACATTTGTTGATGAAAGTAGGGACCACAGTTCCGCCTTCAGAAATGCAAAACACCACAAATGATTCTCCCATCTCAAAAGGAAAGTCCAGTATTTCAACCATCCACAAGATGCCATTGATTTCCTCTGCTGAAAATTTCTCAAAAGGACAAATCAAAGACCTGACAACAAGTTATCACTGGTTTGATATCTAATAGGCAGCCTGCATATGGTGCTGGATGTTTTTCACTCATGCTCAGCAACAGAATCAACATCTATCTCAGCAACAACAACACAAATAAACATCCGAACACTTCATTAGCATTTCCGGAATCAGCAGCTTTATATGGAAACGGAAAATAAACAGGAACAATTCAACAATTTGTGTACAATCGTGGGCTCATGGGCTCAATTTAGCCAATTCTTGAATCAAAAAGCCACCTGTTGACAATTCCTGTTACGGACATTGACATCGGAAAATGATGCCATTTGCATCATACAGTACGTGATATGTGAGGAATGTCTCCCTGTTAAGAAGTCAGGAATCAGGAAAGGTCATCAAATGCAGACATACACAACATTCCTTCATGTTCGCTTCCTGTAAACAGCCAAGTGTTTCCTGTGTTGAGGCAGATGTTGGGCCCTATTGCTCCCTTCCGACCTCGGCCCGTGTCCTGTTGACCCCAATCACCTGGCTCCCCCGCGTGTAAACGTGCAGTCATCCCCTGGCTTTGAATTCACGTCATGGCAAACATCCACTGACACACGGCGAGGAAACGCCATCTGCTACAGTTTCATTACACGGCTTTGCTCCGAGCTAAGACAATTAAATCTAATAGAGTGCAAATGTCTGAGCTGGTACTGCCAACTTTACAATGTCGGCCATATCACCATCCATATCCATATGACTTTTTAATGACCGCTAAAGCCACAGTCATGAATTATCAATATAGCGCGGGGAATTCAAACACCTGGATTGTGCAAAACTGTTTAATAGCCCACTCAAGCACATTACTGTTCATTTCGAATATCTCTGCGGGTTGGCTTTGCAATCCTTCCTGAATGTTGGATTAAATTGAATTTGGAATTACTCCTAACTACTAAGTGGGCTGGTAATAGCGCCGTAATCCCCATCTATCTGCCATTAGCGACGATTGGGAAGGATTTCTGTCAGTGATCAGTGAGCACATTTGAAAAGATGTCGCGAACAAATTATTCTAAAAGCAACCACGCTAATTATCTTTTGGCTAAGAAAAGGGGCTCGGATAAACGGCCCAGGGGGCCAAGAGGAGCGATCCGCGTGAACAGGAGAGGCCTTCAAGTGCCTCGTGTAAAAATGGAAGGTGCTCCTCTCGTTGGATCTCAAGTGGGTGGCACATACATGGTTTCCCCTGCGGGACCCAGGACCCTTGGGGGAGACAATAGCCGGGCTGTTGTGTCAGGATTTGAAAAGTTGAGGGTCACAGGCACCTTCTTCTCAGGTCCACGCCACTAAAGTGTGACTGTTTAGTGACAACAGAAAGAAGAAGCTTTGCGGAGAAGGGGGTTAGGGTCTGGGGGACGGGGGCCCAAAGGCGGCCCATCCATCAAGTGTCACTACATGCCTTTGGGGACTCTAATCGACAATCCCAAATGTAAGCAGATTGAGCCACTCAGCAGGCCAAAAACCCTAACCTTCACAATCTGACATCCAATACTTGTAGTCTAAATAATATTTACTGATTATTATTCTTTAATTTATTCTTAGTATTATGAATTTTAAAATGTTCCTGTGCATGACTTGATCATCTGAGAGCAGTATAAGAATTTGCATCTAAATCAGGGCAATCAGTAGTAGGATGTGCGTGAAACTGCAGGTACTGAAATAGACTTGCTGTGTCCATGTATGAAATTGGCGGGTAAACTGCAAAACATTCCCTTGCCGTTGATGTAGTTGGCCGTGCAGGTGACCTGGGCAATTGGAGACCGCCTTTCATCCCCTGATCATGCGTCTGTGTCATTTGTACAGTTTTTCATGGCAAAAACGTCTTCTTTGGTGAAGAACTGTTCACTATCCGCCAAATTGCTGCTTGGGAACTGAGTTAAGTAGAGTTCCTAACTAGCAAAAAGTGCTCAGACCTCAAATTCTAGCTTGCACGTCAAGGCAAAAATTTGGTCGAACGACAACTCATATCTTCAAAAACTCTCAAGTAGGGTAACTAAATTTCTAATCATTTCAGTGAGTAGCCTAAATTAAGGATTCATTTGGTTCTCTTATGGGTTTCTGTAACTTGGATGCAAACTGATGCAATTTAGAACATTTGGTTCTGTCTTGCATTTGTCCCGTGGAGATACCTAAAGAAAAAGGTTATTTTGTCTCTAGGTACATTTGTGAGTTGCACTGGATAGAATTATATTGAATTCTTATGGAAGTTTGCGACAATTTTTGTGTTTCAACACTACAGCAGAAACCAGACAAAAAGTCCTGTGATGTAATCAAACACTGCTAAAGTTAGACATAGATTACATATTTTGAAAACAGTTTTAAAAGGAAAAAAAAAACAATTGCGGATGCAGAAAGCATGACGCCTTGATGGCGGTACATGGTTTTCCGCGATAAGGAAACTCCCAATTCTCACAATTCATTGCAATAAAAATCAACGTTTCCTGTTTATTGTGCGGTAAACAAACGCAAACGAGATAAGTTGCTCTCTTATTGGCCTTTGTTTGTGAAAAGAATATCCCAAACGTCAAAAAATGACTGGTTAAAGGAGGTGGCGGTCAATAATTGATACGTTTTTTCCTGCAGTGACTCCCCAAGTGTCACGAAGGCCGACTTCAAACGGCGCTTGGTGATTTAAGCCATCCATACCGATTTAGCCCGAGGCGCGCCGTTGATAGAATGGAGCGAGGGTTCGAGATACAAAAGCAGGAAGCTCATCTCGTACCGACCCTTCCTTCTTTTATCCGCTATTAGCGCTTATTCGGATTCCCCCAAATTCCTAGCATGTCATCCTGCTTTGCAATTTCAAAAGAGTTTTCAACAAGAGCATCTGTTGGGCTATTATCATAAACCTGCACGCACCCCCATGCTCCGGCTTCTTCTTCTTCACACCCCTCCCTCTCTTTTTGGCAACTCCCAGTCCATGCACACTTACTGACTTTGGGGGGAGGTGGCTTTTCTGTGACCTAGTGGCTCCGAGATACATAAGCCACATGACCAGACAGCCTCCTTATCCGAGGAGTGCAGGACTTCCAGAGACACTCACAGCTCCACTGAACTTGGCTGCTCATTTTCTGACACACACCGTGGGGGAGCTTGGATAGAGACGTGCCTCCAGTCATTGGAGTGTAGCTGTCACATATAACACACAAACACACATTTAGACAACACTCATTTCTTACACACACACACACACACACACACAGAGCAAACAGTCTCTTTCATTCTCTCTCTCACTTGCACGCTCTCTCTCTCTCTCTCTCCTCCCTCCCATCCACACACACACAAACACACACACATACACACACACAGCACTACAGTATATCAGCGAGCGACGAGCGGCGAGCCAGAGGGGAGTGCAGAAATGAATGTGAAGATTCTGACGCTGGTGATTGTGCTCCTGGTGTCTCTGCTGTGTTCTGCCAGTGCTGGTGAGTAGAAGCGAGGCACCCCTCACACACCTTCTCTTCTTTTTCCTCCCTCTTCTATTTCTGTCCTGTCTGTGCTCGTGCAAGCTGATCTGTGTTTGTATGTGTGGTTGATCAGTTACCCAGCGTGTGAGGGCTCTCAGCAGGCTTGTAGGAGCACCTGGCCGGGTACAGTACTGCACTGCAGTGGTTCACTAGGCTTCAACTTGAATGTTGTTCTCTTGGCTTAGGTGCATCATTATCATCCCTCATGAATCCCCCCCCCCCAACCCGTCTCACCTTGATGTGAAGCCAAGCTGCAAATGGAGTACTGAGGGCTTGTGTGCGTGGGGTGATGGATGCATGGCAGACTGTTGTTATGAAATGTAAGCTTTGCATGGCACATGTTCCACAAGCCCGGGAGGGAATCTTGACAAATTGACAGCTTGTGTTCCATCTGACCTGCATTGCATGATGATTATTCCGTGACTTTAATTGTGCAGCAGAGCAACACGCTGCTCATAGAAGCATCCTGCACTGATGATAACGAGGATGGTATAATTGTAAGGGTTGGTGGGGAGAACACACACACATCCCAGATGTGTGGATCCTCTCTCCCGGGATTCGGTCTTGACGTCTTGCCACGGGAAATTTCCGTAAAGTGCCACCGGAGACATTGTTGGACTATATATGGATGCCTGTGAAGTCTAATATTGCACATTATTGCCTCGGGAGGGTTTAAGGGTGGCTTCTTTGAGGGGAGTGATGGGCCAAGCTTGCAGATGTGATGCAGGTAACACTGTAGTGTGAAGAAACAACAGTTAGGCCTTGTGTAAACGTCCAAGCCATTCTTGGGATTATCACCTACCTCCCAATTACAATTGCGGGGAAGACACACACTCATACACACACGGGCTATAGGCGATATAGGCTGTGAGAGGTGATTGAGTCCAGACTGATTGCAGTGATAAGGCTACATGCCTGGAATGATAGACTTAGGTAGAAAAAGAGAGGCTGTGCAACCGGGATGCTGTCCATTCTGCGATATTGATCTACCAGAGCGGCACCATCCACTTCCCATGCTTCCCTGCACATTTGCCGTACAGCGACACACGCTATTTTTGTCTGACGCTACTGGGTGCACGACTAAATGGGAAGCAATTATCTAGCATCATGGCCAGTGTCGTTTTTCGCACCCCTGTGTGTGGCGAAGCGTGTTCGGCGCCTCGCGTAGCCCCACGGTGAAAAAAACAGAGCTTTTCACCACAGCTTATCCCTCTTAGTGTTTGTTCCAGTCATGCCGCTTATGTGCTTCCCATTCCTACCCCTCCTTACCCTGGGCTGCTACTGTGGAGTACCAGCGCTCCATTGATGGGGAGGAAACGAGAAAAGGGGAGCTGGTAGAGATGAAGGGAGGCAAGAGTGTTGCGACGGTGATGGGTGTGGGGAGGGATGCTAGCTGGAGTGTGTCTGCTAGGCACAAGCAGCATGCGTCGTCGTGGAAAGGTGTCAGAAGAAGCTCCTACGTGTAGGCAGTGGGTGTGAAGTCTTTTATCTTGATACAAATGCACTTCCGATTTATTGGGCATCTGTCTCAGCCATGTGAGCGTCTGGGAATTGAGGTAAAATGCAAAGGGAAGTGAAGCTGTATGCAAGGAATTAAGGCGTTGAATAACGAACTGAGACCCATTTTTGAGATTTATACTTAAAGGAGTCTTGCAGTCAGAGGTTTACTGGAAACTTTTCATCATTTTGTCATTCAAAAGTTTGATTAATGGTAGCATTGTTTACAAAGTATTCACAAGCAAAACTGACTGAAAAACTGTAAATTACATGCCAGGCCAATTGTTAGTAATTCCACTATGTGAAGGAACATTTGGTCATATTTTGAATATAACCGATCAATCAATCTAGGATTTCAACAAAAAAGTCCAATTTATAAAGCTTTTTTCCCCAAATATAAAAATCATTTTAAAGCACGCTTTGCTTTGACACTAGACAAAGACATAGGAAATATATATGAGAACAACTAAAATTGTGCTGGCTTATTTAAGGAGCTTGAATGTGATTGGTTAATTTCAAAGACATCCAGGGCCCAGTTATGAGGATAGTTTAAATGTATACCACATTCATCTATCTACAAAATGCTTTACATAAAACATGAAAAAACTATGGAAATAGAAACAAATGTTAAGACATTGAAAAAAAATACTAATGATTAAATTTAATCACAAGGCATGAGAGGTTGAGGTTGTAGGTCACATTAACGTCCAAAGTTTTGAAGTGATTGCTCTTCAATTCATTTATTACACCACAAAAACATGTCATGGTGGGAAGCTATTTTATGTCCACTGTATGTAGATATTTGATACAGATATTTCATTATCAGGTGTACCACCCACATAAGTACATAATTAAAAAAATCACTTGATAAGTAGAAGCGGTCCTTTTTTTTTTTAAGCTTGTCAAATAACCATTTATGCCTTGGGTTTTCATAGACAACCCTTTCAATCGTTTCCACTCTGTAAAACACTGTTGCCATGAAAACTAATGGTCAAAAAGGCACTTGTAAAAAAAAAAAGAAAAAAAAAGACATTTTCAATGGTGTTGTGGAAATGGTACCTGAGCGCCTTGTAAAATTCTAAATCATCTAACAAAAAAGGAGCAGTGGCCTTCTGCGTGTAATACTACCATCCTCAAGATGTGCACTTCAATTACCCATCCTTGAAAAGCACTCTGACTCAAGAGAGGGCTCCAGCTTTAGACATGTGGTATCCATAATTCATCCCCGAGGCCGATCATTCTTTCTCGCTCTGACTCTCAAGACGTAAACAGTCCTTCCTTGTGTCTGTCGCATGAGCATCCATCCCTTTCTCTGCACCCCATAGCAACACATATGGCAGCAGACGCTCACACACACACACACACACACACACACACACACACACACACACACACACACACACACACACACACACACACACACACACACACACACACACACACACACACACACACACACACACACACACACACACACACACACACACAAACACATTGATGTAATTGTGCTAGCTGGGTTAAACAGGTGAGGTAGTCATGAAGCCCTGATGGGCTGTGCTTTTATCTGACCGAGAAATCGACTGCCTGGAAAGCGGGCGATATCATGTGAGCCTGTCAACGCTGCTATTATTCCGTATGAAACTTTGATGTACTGTTGGGGCTGGACGCACGCATAAGGCACCGCAGTGCAGCATGCTCATACGATCATCCTCGGGTCAAACTACAGCCAAAAACAGTAAGTGAGGTATCTCACAAGGGGGCAGAAAACAGCGCCTGATCTGATCTGATTGGCAAGTGTAAATCATTATGTGGGGCGTGCTAATGCAAAGAAGGTGTTTGTGCTTTTGGATGTGATTATGGTCACTGAGGAGAGAACAAACGCAACTAAACATTTCCAGATGCTCGGGAATGTCTTAATAAGTGCTGTATGACACGGAGGAGCCGGTCTGGACCAATGTTATTATGGGATTATTGAAGAAAGGAAGGTGGAGAACCAAAATATTAGAAACAGTGATACAAAATGATGTACACTACCATGCCTTGAGATAGGAGGCGTCATTTGGATATGGGTGATGTTTGGTGGCAGTGAACTCGAACTTCAAATCTCATTGCGTCACAATAAGCAGCATTTTCACAAATATTAAACAATTCATCAAAACTGCCACTCCTCGTTGAAGTTTACTGTCACACTAGCCATAAAACACACGTTACACAATCACACGTGTATTTAAAACAACCACATAGAAAAGTCCTCTCAGCCAAAGGCTCACAAACAATGCAAAACGACAATGACATGCTGACAGGTTGCATCAATAGTTTTAGAAGCAATGATATTTGAATACAAATAGTGGCCCAACACATGTAGACAGATAATATAAGGCATATGTTGTTTGTCCTCTACACAAAATGACTAATATTAATGCATCTTACTGAGCGACTAACATTGGTAGTAGTAATATACTAAGTGGTAGTAGAAGTAGCAGCAGGACTACTACTAGTAGTAGTACTAGCAATCTTCTTTGTTTGAGTATGCAGGACTGTACGGTATTATACTGTGACCACACCAGAAGGAGACGCATAATGAGTTGAATTGAAGCATTAAAACATGATGCACAAACTATTTCTTTGTTTTACATCCTAGCTAATTATACCATTATTTCATGGTTTTATACAGTACAATATTATAAAGTGCTATTATTATTTATCTTTTTTGTCATAGTTCGACTGGTGGGATACAATTCTTACCATTTTTTATCATCATTAATTGTTTTTGTGAATGCAACATTAGTCACCAACTCTTGCAAGGAATCTCACAGGATTGAGACCAGGTGGACCTAATTTTGTGGCCTAGAGTTTGAGGTGATGCGTGGCCTCCCAATGGAGACGTTCTGGGCTCAAATGAGCAGATTTTTAAAGACATGCAGACGTCTGCATAATATTGGCTGATGCGAACTGAGTGAATGGCACCCACCATTGCTACGGAGCAAGTGAGAATTAAGGAAGCGTTTTAGAGAAAAATCACGCGTCATTTGGTCGGGATATAAGGGTAACCTTTGCGCCGACGCACCCTGGAGATTCTTGAAGACTTTGGCATATGTGAGTGCCGGACAGCCATAATGCAATTCAGAAGCCTTTCACTGAATAAATCTACTCACTTAGATCTTCCCTGGAGAGCCAATGCGGCGGAGGGAGGGGGAAAAAAGAGCAAAGACAAGTTAAAAAAGAAAAGCTGAGGGACTATAAAATAAAAAGGTGGACAAGGAGCAAGGCTATATGGGATCTTGCAGGGTTGTCTCATCAATAATCTCACAGATGGTTATACTGTAGCCAGAGGAAAGCTGACACTTATTGTGGTGACATGTGGAGCACTCCAGACCCTTATGGGAACTACAGTAGTACATTGAGACTCAAGTTCAAATCGTTCCACGGTCACACTCGTAACTTAAAACATCATCTTCCAATCTGTTCCAATCTCCCCCAAATTGAAAATGTGTTTTTTAGGAAGGAGAAAAACATTCAGATAGATAGATAGATAGATAGATAGATAGATAGATAGATAGATAGATAGATAGATAGATAGATAGATAGATAGATAGATAGATAGATAGATAGATACCGTAATTTTTGGACTATAAGTCGCTCCGGAATATAGGCCGCATTAGCCATAAATTGCCCAATAATGTGAAAAAATATATATGTAAGTCACTCCGGAGTATAAGTCGCATTTTGGGGGGGAAATTTATTTGACAAAATCCAACACAAAGACCAGACATGAACGAGCAACAACAGGCCAAACGATAGGTATGCTAATGTGACATAAACACAAACGAAGAGCTGAAAACGGGCCTGAAGTAACATTCAGAGTTATTCAAAAAACTATTACATAAATAACACGTTAATAAACCCATCTGTGTCACTCCAATTCATTAAATCCATCGATCGTCCTTTGTCAACAATGCGTGCGCGCCGCTGACGGCGCTTGAACTTCAAAATATTCCACAGGCCCATATAACGATATAGAAATTATATATCAAATAACTATTATATAAGCAATAATGTTATCAAACCATCTGTGTCACTCCAAATCATTAAATCCATCGATCGTCCTTTGTCAACAATGGGTGCGCGCGGCTGACGGCGCTTGCACTTCAAAATATTCCACAGGCCCATATAACAATATATAAATTAGATATCAAATAACTATTATATAAGCAATAGTATTATCAACCCATCTGTGCACTCTAAATCATTAAATCAATCGATCAAATTCCTCGTCCTTTGTCAACAACGCCGCGCATGCGCCCTGACGTCAGCCTCATCGTTATTCCACAGATCTACTTTATAACTATATTGTAGCGTTAAAGTTCAAGGAAAGACGTGGGTTTGGTAAATGGCTCTTTATTTAACAAAATAAACTTCCAGGCGTGGACTTCCAGCCACGGAAGTGGAAGAGCGCTCCATAGAATAGGACCGGGCGTGCGTAAAAGCCATGACCGAGCCCTATCCACCGTGCCCGGACAGCCACCCGGCCAAGCGCCGGCCCCAGACTTCCATCCACGGAGGTGAAAGAGAGCTCCATAGAATAGGACCAGGCATGCGTAAAAGCCATGACCGAGCCCCATCCACCATCCCCGGACAGCCACCCGGCCGATCGCCGGCCCCAGACTTCCATCCACGTAGGTGAAAGAGAGCTCCATAGAATAGGACCAGGCGTGCGTAAAAGCCATAATAGTTTTTCAAACCTTCTGTGTCACTCCAAATCCTTAAATCCTTCAAACTCTTCATCCTCCGTGTCATTTAGAAACAAAGCCGTTAATGATGCCGGTAGAACGTGGGGCCCTTTGTCATCTTCGTCATCCCGTGATCAATCTTTGTCCTTTTTGTAAACAACCGCTGCGCACGCCGCGCCGCGCTGCTGACGTCACTTGAAATTCAAATTACAGTAATCCTTTGCTACATCGCGGTTCGTTTATCGAGGTTTCACTTTTTTTTTTTTTTGGGAAAATTTTTGAAAAAAACACATATAAGTCGCTCCTTGTTATAAGTCGCCCCCCCACCCAAACTATGGAAAAAAAAAAACGCGACTTATAGTCCGAAAATTACTGTTGATAGACAGACGGACGGACGGACGGACAGAGACAGACAGACAGACAGACAGACAGACAGATAGCCAGATAGACAGATAGACAGATAGATAGATAGATAGATAGATAGATAGATAGATAGATAGATAGATAGATAGATAGATAGATAGATAGATAGATAGATAGATAGATAGATAGATAGATAGATAGATAGATAGATTCTTGCTTTGAATTGCAAGTGAGAAATCGATACATAAGTGCTTTACGGTGTTGGTGAACTCAATTCAACTCAAAAGCAGCTGTTTTCCAGAGTCAATAATTCTTCAAAGAAGAGGCATCAAGCTGTTTGATTTCATTCCTTGTTGAAGTTTACTGGCGAACTAAACATAAAAGAAAGAATTACATGTTTATTTAAAACAACCACACAGCTTGTCCTTTGTAAATTTCTTTTTTAGCTCAATGCTAACAAACAATGCAAAATTCCTTCCAACGACTAACAAATAGCATCAGTGTTGTCTCATCATTACCCTTTAAGCAACAGATATTTGAACACAAATTGTGGAGAAATACATGGAGACAATGTTGTGGATGAATTGTCGTTTCCATGAGTAAAACTACCTGCCATGCTCATCGTGGCAACAAAATTCATATGTTTCATTGGCTGTGACATTGTCACTCACTTGCACGAGGTTGATGTATTTTAAAAAAGCGTGACATAGGAACTATTTTAATAAGTCTTGCCTTGATTTACAAGTGGCCCAACTTGCAAGTGTTTAGAATTACAAGCCTTGGTCAATTCTTTTTCCCTTTATGTTGTGAGCAAACAATACAGTAAACAAAACAATGTGAGCTAGAGTGTTAGCCTTTTATTGAACGGGACCTATGGTCAAATTCATGAATTCATAATGAGAACACTTGCAAGGAGATGCTGTTGTACAACTTGCTGCCACGTCAGAAAACAATTTCAAGCACCTAAAATCACTCACTAGACCACACCCTTTAAAGCCACACATCAGTCTGTGCAGTCATTGCAAATCATAAAACCAGTTTATTTATTTGTATCATTTAAACCACATTTGAAATATTTGTATGCAAAACAGTGGTATTTTTCTTTCTTAAAAATATGTCAGCAAAAATTGTGTTTTGGAATTGATTCGTAGCATTTCATCTCATTTCAATTGGGTATTTTTACATATACAAGCACCGGGAAATTGAGTTATGTGATTAGTTACAGAACAATTTAAACTTCTAAATCAGAGTACCATGTATGCCGCCTTTAACAATCAAAGTGCATAACCTGAGCTGGGCATGAAGCCGTATGGAGTGGAGTGGGTCAAGTTCTGGCTAACCAGACCTCATGTGATCTTGCCGTCCCCCCTTAATTAGAGTCAGACAGTCACCCCACTAACAGCTTTCCACCAGTGCCCAATGAAAATATTATTTACGACCCTCTGTTTGAACATTAAGTGTTTGTACATTTACAGCAGTAGCCCTGGCAGATTTAATTCCTGATCGAGATCTGAGGAGACACTTTTATTAACAAGCTGTCAGATCACAGAATAAATATTGTGCTCTTTAGGAATGTAGGTGCTTTAATTGCCTTCAAACTCAATTTAAAAGACTGCAAAGAATTGCTTTGGACATGTCATTTTTTGGTAGAAGCCCATTCATGGTTTATGTTGAGGCTCACAAATTCAGATGTGGCTAGAAGCAACTCGCAGCTGGTTGATCTTAGTCTGCAATAAAGATGCCAGTAAAGAAAGGAGATCCGACCGTTGAAGTGGGATTCGGTCTCAAGTTTTAAAGTTCCCCTGCGGGGGATGCGTGACGAGGAGCTTTGGGCAACATGTTTCCATCACTAAGCTATTGTGGCGTCTCTCGAGTGGTTTCAAACTGTCATGTTCGCAGTGTTTTCTCTTTGAATGAAACGCTTGAAAATCATAACTCTCGTTCCCTACACAATTGGAGATCACTCGCAAAGAGTGAAATCATACATTATTCATTGCACTCGTCGCCACATTGGAATGCATGTGTTGTTTACTATTTTACATGTTATAATCTTGTCGGTCAAATGACCTGCCACTGAATAATAGTGGCGGTCTAGCCTACGCGCAGGTGGTTCCCCTGGATCAGTACCGGGCCCCTCGCCAGTGTTAGGGAGAATGGAAACAGATGTTTATAAAATTACCAAAACCATTTATAAACATTTATCCACATAATGAAAACAGTTTATTCAAAGCGAGACCTTGAGGTTCATCTGCAATACTGGTGGCTGTCACTGAGTTAACCTTCCATCTCTATTCATCTCATTTATATCTTTTCTTTATTTATGAATCCATTCATGTCATATATGACAATGACTTCCAAAGATATTTAAGTTCAACTTTAGACTAAGTACAACTACATTGGTAGATATGGTTCAAAGCGAGCATCATTTTACACCCATTGTGTCCAGGTTGGGCATCTGAGCCAACGCTTTTCCTCTAGTGATGCAGTCTGATGCAACGTAGCTGCTATTTCCTGTCATCACAAGTGTATATACAGTGTACTGTGGGGAGAGCCAAGGCCCCTGCATAGTGACATTTCCCTCCTGTTTCTCCTCCTCCAACCTGTCAAATGGCAGTAGGCAGGTTCACAGCCCAAGAGGAGGTGGGATGATGATGACACAGGAGAGAGCGGGGTTGTGTTTTGCTTTGTCCTTGACATGCTGTCTTTAAGGATACTCTCAGACAGCATCACAAATGTGGATGTAGCCGACTTCAGTACCGTTCCTCAAGATACATGCACCACTGCACATTGGTGGTCAAACTTCAGCTGTATGGTGGCAGTGAACTCAATTCAAGCCACTTCAGTTCACAAAAGTAGCAGTTGGGAAAATAGTGAACAATTTATTAATAAAAGGCTTCAAGCTTATAATGGCACTCCCAGTTGAGGTTTACTGTATAAGTAAACACAAAAGCAACATTTACCCATTGCGTATTTAAAACATCACAGTTATTCTTTAGCAAAGTATGCTTACCTTGTTGCTAACAAACAACAGAAAACATTGTTGACATGCTCATGGTTTGCACGGATTGCCTTCGATATTTGGACACAAATGGTGGGGCAACACATTTAGACAGCTAATATGACAAATCGACAATCGTAACAAACATTTTTCTTTCACTATGATAAATGAATAATATTACAACATCTTCCTGGGTCACCAGTTGTTTTTTGTTTATAGTTGTAAAAGAAGAACTATTTTTCTTTTCTTTCTGTTTGTTTGCATGACTGTAGCATGATGGGTGAGGTGCTCCTTCAATTGCGCCCTGACAGATCACATATGTCTGATGCCATAGCCCTGGCCAATAGTAAGAAAATAGTAATTGGTGTCGAGAAGTATTGTGAGGTGATACATCTGGACTGAGAGACTAAGATTTTTGTACGTTGGGGAGGAGCTAAGTTTAGCCTGTGTTTTTAGAGGAGAATCCTGCCACATGTTTTCAAGTAATAATCTATAAGTCATTTATTTTGAAAGGTAATGTTGGTAATAGTATTTTAAATAATATGAGTGTTTAGATTGTGACACATTTATTTTAAACTATTAATTCACTGATACTGTAGACTTCAACTGGAACCATCTTCCACAACTGCTCATCATGTTTGGGCTGGCAACAGGGCCGGCAAACTCAAATTTTGTTCTTCACCAGGGCAAAGTTTGAGCCCTTATTTAGTTTGACTGCTGGAGTACAGAAGCCCCCAACTTGTAGTAACCTTGTAGCCACAAATTCACCCCTCCAACTAGAAGTGTGACTGCAAATAAAGCGACAGGCAGTCAAGTAGCGAGGCGAGTCGAGAGCTTCATTAGCCAGCTCAGTGCTGCTGCCGGCAGCACTTTGAACTGGTAGCGCTCTGATCATCAGCGAGCACGCCATCTCACACCTCATCATTTCATACGCTCGCTACTTTGGGCACAAGGCAGGCAGGCTGACTCACAGGGACATCTGCAGAAAGTAGTGGGCTGCTTGTTTTTCATCTTAATTTTCTCTGAACCTTCACACTGAGGGTACGGTTGCAATAGAAAGCTGCAATAAACGGGAGAAACTTTTCATGCACTTTGCTTTCCTAATGGACAAAGACGGCCTTCAGCTCGGCCACAAGCGCAGCATTATCATAGCGCAACAATGCTGCATATCAAACAGCCCCCAGCCGAAATCAAAGACGACACAAAACAAATGCTCCTGAGACTGCAGAGGAGGCTTAACATCACAGATAAAACGATCATTGATTCTAACTGTACCATATGCTGGTACGTTGATGAAATCCGAGTTTGGAACAGGGGTGTCTAACATTTTTTACTCAAGGTAAAATAAATTAAGGCTGAAAAAGCCTCAACATTCTTCACTTTTAACACGCTAAAACTAATCAATCAGTGTAAGTGAGGATATTATTCTTTATAGTTTTAAATATCGTTACTGTCTGGCAGAAATCTCACAGGGCAATGCAAACGTCCCCCGGATTGTCGTTTGGACCACCCTGGATTATAATTTAAGATGATTGATCTAGCTCCGAATTGAGCGGCTTCATGGTGGCTGCCATGGTAACGTGGTCTGAAACTCAGCTATTGGTACCACTTTCTGCCAATGGCCAAAATTACTTAGGGTGAGGATGGAGGGCGGGGGGGGTCTGTGATGAGCATCAACTGCCTACCAGTTTGGACATTTTCCACTACACGCAGGGTGAACGTGTGTGGCAAGGGATGACAAATCCCTCAATGTAAGGCTAAGAGAATGTTTGGATTGTTCTAGCACAATTAACACTTCATCCCAGCTAAATAATCCTGATCCTCTAATGTGCTTACGCCGTGGCAAGCATCTCTGCTTCGTCTGGCTGTGTGGGTTCGCCTGTCTTTGGTAACGATGTGGATTCACCAGCTAATGCCACTCGTCGCCTCTAAGTTAATGAAGAAGGGGAGAAGCAGGGTTGAGACAGCGGGTCTGCTCCTCCGACGTCACGCGATAACCATGGCTACACCCTCCAGGGAACTCATTCTTCCTCTCCACAGCAAAGCCAATTGATGTTTGCTTACCCAGGAGGTTAGCACGTTGTCCGTATAATGGGCTGCAACCACAGAGCATGTTATTCTCTTTTTACTATCCTTTTTATTATTTGCAATAATTGTAGGAACATAATGTAATTGTGCGGTTGCAGAGAGACAATCATTGATATGTAATTCTATTGTGTGACCAAAATAGACTCTTTTTACTGCCCATTTTTATCCTTCATTCAAAGGGATCATTAGAATTCAATCAAATAACTCAATGTTGAACTATAATTTTCTCCAGCCCAAAGATTTGACAATGTCCAAATTTGTGATTTTTCTGCAAAAGTGCTAAAGGCACTCAGGGACACAAAAGCAATATCCTTTCTATGTTGCTCCAAACCAAGGCAGCATCATTCCATGTTATGTGGTGATGGCTCTCATCTTTAATAATCAGTGTCAACTCATTTCTGTCTTCGTCATTATTGTCAGTGAAAGCATTGCAAATACAAATTCTGAGGGAATTGCGAGATCCACTTCACCACTACAAGTAGGACCAGTGTACAGCACTGTTTAGTGAACCACTACTTTCATCAAAGGGGGATATGTCCCTGACCTACATGCAATAGGTGAAAATCTGATAAATAAAGAGACTCACATGTAAAACATTTCTTTAAAAAAAAAATCTTCAATGTGCTTTAAACAAAAATGTATTCAAGCACAAAAATTACGAGCTACTGTTATATTCATTGTCTAAACGTGATATTGTGCCATTTGTTTTCAAATATGATGCTTAAAGGGTTGTTTATATATTTGTTTTCCATTAGCTAGCAGACTAAAGACTTAACCTTGTGTTTGCTTGAAATCTATATTTCTCCTAGTTTTAGATTTAATTTGACCATAAGCTTCAACTGGAAGTGAAAGGGAATTTATATACTGATTAATATGCCAAAGCGCCAAATCACACTAATAGCCACACCATATCGTCAAAGATTTGGTTGAAAAGTTTTTCCATTTCTGGAAGTAGCCAAAACTTAGACATACTGTAAAGTAAAATGCACTCCGATAACAACCTTCCTTCTTCTGCTAGTTGTTTGTGTCCGCATATCTCCAGTACAATCTACAGTGTGTGTCACAGAGATGTCAGATAAGCGATGCAAGCAGAGTAAAGTGAACATGGTGGACAGATTAAATGCTCGTTAGGGTCTTATCCGGCCGTGAGTTTTGATCAATGCGATTGCGACACGGTTGATTCACCATTGATGCGACATAGATGAGCAGCAGGCAAGATGGGTAAACAAACGGCCATTAAGATCCAAGAGACGATCAATCAGAGAATATTGAATGTGGATTAAATGTCGATGGCCACTGCAAACAGTGTTTGTATACATTTACTGCGACCTAAACTCTGAACACAGCGCCTCTGTGCGCTCGCTGCAATTGTTTCTCTCGCAGTCTTGTGTAAGTTAATCTGCGCTGCACTAATGACAGAAAAATGTGTGTTGTCGCTCCATTTACAAGCGCAGACATTTGTTATGAGGTTGTTTTGGCAGTCGGTTCACACAAATCAGCTTTACGACTATTCATAAGCAGCTCTGGCCCATTGGCAGCACTGTGATGTGCACTTTGTTCTCGCCTGCCATGAGGGCAGCTGATGAACTCGGCTTTAAACCAAAGAATGGCCATTTTTCTTCCCTGGAAGTTATATTTTATATCCCTAACGGCTGCGGTTCTGATGATGGACTGTTGCAGTAACAATACAGAGAAGCTGTCAATATTCCTCTTTGCACTGGGTCGTGATAAGAAGGACAGCACGGCATTTGATGAGAGGCAACGTATCGCCTCAGGATGTGTTTGGAAACCAGGGCGGAGAATCAAGCAGCTCATCTTGACAGTGACAACTATTCCCCAACCTACTCAAACTTAATTTGCATTCAACTCTAGCATGCTACATCCATCTTTGCAGAAATAACATCCAGTCATTCTTCAATTTCCGAATATATTAAACTTTAATTTGAGAATTAGCAACAGGAAGATAAGAGTTCAGATTTGGTGCAAAGACAGAAGAAGGGGTCCAAGGTCATCAGAGAGAAGAGCTAAGAGGTTTACTATTGTCAGACATATGTTATCCAGTTAGTTTTGTGCTTTACCAGCTCAGAAGAAACACGAGTATCTCTCCTGGGAAAAGATTAAAGAAGATACTACAGGGACTGCTTCCAATTTCAGGGCAATAAAACGGCTGACATATCCTTGTTTATGGAGATGAAATATGCAGTGGATATACACACACACACACGCACACACACACACACATATATATATAAATATATATATATATATATATATATATATATATATATATATATATATATATATATATATATATATATATCAAGTAATTAAGGACAAACTCTTCAATCAAATCAACACATCTAATTATATATATATATATATATATATATATATATATATATTGCTGTCATAAGTCACATCGCAACTTTTCTTACTGGCTGCACGAGTCGATCTATACTGCCAGTCTTATCACCGGCCACAGGATATTTTAGCAGCTTTCATTACACTTTTCTATCTATTTTGACGCAATGGATTCATTGCAATTGGACAATATGTTGCTTCCAGTGCACAGCGATTACTGACAGGCTGCTGTGGCAGTGGACATCTAAATTGTCTCATTGCGGCCCTGGCGTGTGACAATATCAGCATCTGGGACAGGGATGACTTTTGGCACTATGATTGTGTTGGTCACACAGTCATTTCGCAGATCCACTAGACATTAAGGTGTGACTGCAGGTAAATGTACAATATGTGATGGTCAATTGTCAAGAAGTAGGAACTCGTCCAAAGTAGCCTATATTCCAAAGTCACCAAAATCTGTGATAACCTTTCCAATGTCACCAAAACCATCCCATAAGAAACCACCATTAGAGAGAGAACTTTCATTCGATATTATTATTAGGCCAATTGTTTTTTCATTTGTCTTTGGGGCACGAATATGCACCTTTATAATTTAAAGTGGTGAAAGCATGTTGTCCATGTGATTAAAAGTGAGACCTGAACTATTTCAGCTAGTTCTGAGCCTAAATGCTGGGTCCAATTGACAGAGAAAAGCATAAATCCTTCCTGGATGCTTCAGTTTGCCATAAAACCTACCTAAACAACACGCGTATTAACGTTCAGCCTCAAGGATTGGAAAAAAATTATCAGAATATTTCAAGAATCTGTGAATGTTCATCTTTCACTGCATCGAGGAATAACAAAAGGATAATGTGCAGATTAAAGTGCCTTGCGGCAAAGATGGGCTTTAAATGCGGAAATATGCAACAGATTTTTTTTTCCCTTGGTCTATGAATTAGCCTAGTGTTCTGCCACAAATATAGCGTGTAATGTGCTTGCTAAGGGGGATTAGTGTGGAAATGGAACTCGAGATGTCTGGCATTTCAGGGATAACACGTAGAAAACACTCAATGAACTAGCTTACTGACACAGTTAACACATGCCATTCAGATGCTTTCAGTTGTTCTTTTGACATTTCTTTCAGTATGGTATAGCTGAAGGTTGTGAATCATAGGAAATGATTCAAAAGGCTTTGAACCACACATAAAATCAACCTTGGAGAAGATTGTTGTATGCAGCTTCCACTTACACTATAGTAGGACGGCTATGTGTGGGGGTATTTTCACCCGAAAAATTCAATCTACAGCTTTAATACATTGGTTCGATTCCAACACAGCCATATGCACATATTTTGTTTATATTTAGCATGGCATTTTAGTCATACATCTGGTAAGGAAGTTTCAAGTCCTATGTGACCCCCTCGTTCACTGAGGTTGCCCTCCCATTCCGAGGCGCTTAAGAAGAATCATCACAATGTTGCCAAAGTATCATTGGTAGAATACATACCTATTATTGAAAGGTTGACACCGAGATTTGGTTAAAAAATAACAACAGTCTCAGCTGCTTAACCTTCAACAATGTCAGTTGCACTAAAATTGTTTTTAGTAACTTAATGCCAACCTTTTTTAGTGACTTGAGCTGCTGTTTCCCTTCCAACCTCACCTCTGCAGTCCACCCTGTGACTTATCTCAAGCTGTGTTCTCAAGCAAGCCCTTGTAAAGGTTCCAAAGGTCACTCTTTAGGGAACTCTAAAAATGGTGCCAGTGTCTGTGAGCAAACTGGAATGTCATGACCCCATGTCAGTAGTTTCAATCAACTTTTGACTGTGCCCAGTGGGAATTAGTGTTCCCCCTCTTTTTGTTCTAAAGAAGTCTTAGGAGTGCAGAGAAGATTGGTGAACTCAAATTAAATCAAGGAAAGAGAGAGGACTGAACTGGTTTCCAATAAGACAATCAGAATCATTACAAAAATTCATCCTCAGCTCCATGCATCAGGTTTTCATGTATTCTATGGAGTTATACAAATTTTATATGAAGTCAATCATTACGATAAATATCCCATTACAAATGAGGGTGCTGTGGATCATTCAGTTTATGGCGGTTTGAGCACTCTGAGACACACCAGGGGTGGACCTAGGCGTTTCGGCCAAAGGCTCTTACACGACCCAGACCAGAATTTGCCAATGGATGAGAACATCTGGGATTACTCTCAAACACGCCTGCGTTCACACACACACATGCACGTACGCACTCTCTCTCTCACACACACACACATGCACGTACATACAGAATCATCTCTAATCTTGGGACAAACAAAACGATTTGGTTCTGTCACTGTGAGATGTTTATTATCATCTACAGGCAGAGTGACAGAGACGTGAAACACAAGGGATGGGCTCGCTTGATTTGGCTATGTAAATCTGTTCTGCATTAGCTACCACCACACACACTTGATGGACAATAATGCTTGGTGGGCTCTCCATACACACATACATGTCTCATGGTGCATTATCCATTATCCTTTTCTTCCACACATAATAGACCATCATCAAAATGTGATATTCATACGAGTGTATTGGAATTATTGCTTTGTATATTTATGTCTGTGTATGGCTCCCACAGGTCCAATGGCCTCCACGGAACATGGCAAAGATCTGGAGGAAGCAGCTCCTGTGAGAAAGCTGGTGCAGCAAAGCCCTTTGAGGAGCGGTCAGAGCCACAGACCAGCCGGATGGAAGCGGAGACGCCCACGGCCCCGCCTTTCCCACAAGGGGCCAATGCCGTTCTAGAGCAAGGTGAGGTTCAAGGCTCATAACATTTCTTAGACAGCATTCAGTCACTTTGAATGTTTCTGCTGATGAAAGAGTCTAAATATTGAAACTCTTACAATAGTACCAGCATGTCTGTATTCAACACAAGAATGCCATTGTTGACTTTGTTGACAGATTAATGAATTTACATGCCTTCATTGTACAACAAAGGTGGGTCCTGCAGACATGTCATTCATTTAATCATACGGGAGATTGATATTGTTAGAAACCTAACCTTTGGGTTCATTCCACTAGAATAAATAGGTTGTGTTCAGTTGGTTAAGTCAATTAAAACCCTTAAACAAAGATAACACTTTCAAGAGTTTGGTTTCTCGTCTTAACCTCCAGCGCTTAAAAGAATGTTTAACTTTGCTATCAAGTCAAACAACCCGTCGTGCGAATAATCTTTTATCAAAAATCTGAGACAATATTGTACTTCTCACCTATTCACAGTTTGATTTTCTGAGCTGAACCAAAACAACCTCCCTTTATTTCAAAAGAAAACAGACGAGGCGTCACTGAGAAACTAAAACATGCTAAGGCAACATGATCAAATGTACAGTGTATACATATGCTTGGCCTATGCACTCACCAATGTTTGCACGTTGCACAAAGCAGCAGCAACATATATGTATGTATGCATACGGAAATACAAGATCCATTAGGGAATCTTTCCCAAATGTGCTAAGAGACAGGGGAACTCTCTCAGACAACATTTCCTCCTCAGGGGGTGCCATGCAGACAACACTGACCTGCAAAGGGCCGTCATAAATTCAAGCCGAAGTGAGACGAGGCTGCAACCCGCGGACGTCAAGGCATGGTTAATCAGCTGAAAGAAAAAAGTCCCACAATGTGGACAGCGAAACAAACATTTTACAATCCACAGAGAATTATGATCTTTATTGTGTTTTTCTATTTATTTTTCGTAAAACTTCCTTTATGCTGTGCGTTCCATTCAGGACGCTCAAGGGCACAGAACAATAGTAAACAATCATTCAGAAGTAACACGCATTTGACAGAACATTGGTCACCCGGTCTTCTTGGTCAAACAATAAAGAAAGAGGGATCCCTCAACAACTTGCGAGTGTTCAGTGTGTCCAACACAATAAGGAAGTGGCTCTAAAAACTGAATGGTTCATGAATTACGACGCTGTCTCTGCAAACAACATTTAACACCCCTCTACGGTTTAAAGTCTGTTCATTTAAAGACTTATAGGAAAAGTAAGTTGGCAACGCAGTTAAGAGGCTTAGCAGTCAGCACTCTATATGAGGCTATGGGAAGTGAAGTTTTACTCCACGCAGTTCAAACTGGCATCTGTTGCGTAGGTAGACTCGTAGCATCAGTAAATTAGTTGTAAAAAGGAGTGCAAAAGAGACAAGCTCATCGACTCTGGATGTCAAGTCATCACTGAGTATGTCTCAATTTAAGGAAAATAAGCAAATATATTTGCTGGATTCCAGAGTTAACCCAGGGTATGTTTGGTTGATATCTTCAATGGCAAGATTGTGGCTCATTGGCACGGTGGTCTGAATCCACCAACATATCGGACTGATGAGAACGTACTGCAGGGCACAGAAATGATACCTACCCCTTCAGTAGAGTTTGCCCTTTATGCCAGGAAATGATACAACCAGATGATGAGCGAGACACTACACAACTCATTCAGTACTCCTGCACAATCCAAAATGCATCTAAAACTACAGCCGAATAAAAAAATACGATGCCTCTAAGTTGAGGTGATTATGGTAGATGGTGGTACCAATCTACCAGCTGTGTGATTTAATAGCATCTCACCATCCTAATGTCGGAGGAATATTGGACAGATCATCTTTTATTTTTCAAAACACCACAGGCGATGTGAAAGTTTCCTCTTGACACATTCCAGATGTGAGATGAAAGACTCTTGATCGCAAGCTCTAACATTCAAACTTTCCGCCAGGCCAACATTATAAAAGCCAAGCCACTAAACGACAGAGAGACGACAGGATATTACACATTTTGAAGCCACGGGCAATTTTTGAAGGCCTATGTGAGAAAGCTTAGAGCTGGAGTCCTACAATGATTTTTCCATTTAAAAAAAAAAAAGAAAAGTAGACCAGCAACTCCTCCTTTGGGATGACCTCAAACAGTTGTAGTGAGATCATTCTGAGGACCCAGCAAACAAAACAGATAGTGTATACAACTCAGTGCAGATCAGATACACGCATGTCAATTCACTGGGCATGACATGACTGCAGAACTATGCCAACTTGAAACAAGAATGGGCCCTTATCAGTTAAGGCAACTTGTTTTCTTGCAACAGAGCTCAAACCCAAGGGGAATCTCTGGAAATGATCACAGACTGGATCGAAGATAAAACGCCAAATAAAGATAACAGATATCCCTTTGGACAAGTGCTGATCCTGTGCCCCAAGTGTAGAATAAGGATGAGTTTGTGTTTTACATGAGACATATACTGTAGAACTCTTTCAATCAAAGACCCATGAAATCTGGTTGAGACATGTCTGGATAAAGCTCTACTTAACTCTTTCTTCAAATGCAAGATAACATGCGGTGCCACACACAGAAGGTTCTGTTCGATGTGGCCCAAGGGAGCACACTTATCAAACAGGAAATTTAAAAGTCTGCATGACTCATGAACACACATTCTGATGACGCTTCTGTGTTTCTCTTTTTTAGGCACTGCTTTAAGCGCCATCCCCCAGGTTCTGATTTCTATGCTCTTCCTTTGCCATGGGGGGCCTTGCTGCTAAGGGCCTATGCTTGCCCAGCCTGAAGAGTGATGTCCATAGCACCTGCTGGTTCTTCAAGCAACTCTGTCCACAAGAAAAAAAAAAAATCAGGACATGCCTCTCAACCCTTAGCTCTAAGGAGGAACGAGGGAGGGCAGTGATGGGGGGGGGGTGGGGAGTTACTGAGCCCCTAGCCATCTGATTCTAATCCTCTGTCACCCTAAATGACTTGATCTGTCTCTGTCTTCTCCCAAATGTTGTTTTTCTTTACCTATCATTTGCTTTTTAGACACCAATCATAGCAGTCTCCTTGAGAGTCTTACACACTTAGCATGACATGGTTCAGACTCTCTCTCTAAGAGCATCTGTCACTTCTCCTGTGTAATTTTCCTGTCAATGGAATCTAAGGTTGCCCCCCAATTGTGTCACTGTGTAGCAGCTTAATGGCTTTTGCAAAGGAAGTAGGAGCTAATCATACAACAGTTAATTGGTCAAATATTATTAATTATTATTAATATTTTATTTGGTAGTCTGTATTTCTACTGCTTAAAGGAGTCAACAGTTTAATGAGCAATGAGAAAGGCAAGAGTGTTGCATTTGACTGTGCTTTGCATTTTCTAATGCCATCCACATTTCATTTTTGACAGAAACAATTGCACACATGTCCAAATAATCGACTTAAGTGGCAGAACTACTATATTTTGGAGATTCTGTAATCTGAAGCTAGTTTGGTGTTCGGAACGGCACTCGAGGTCTCTGTAGCATCATGTGTCAACTCAAATGAGTCTTAAACTCCAAATTTCATTTTCAGTCGTTACTCCAAAACCCTCCCACCTTCCTGCCACACGACTGTTAACTGGCATCGGCAGTCTGTGCCACTTACAGGCTTGCCTTGCCTTTTAATGAAGTGCCAAATAATGAATCCACTCCAAATGCTGCCAGGGTGTGAAGAAATTGCCTCTGTTAAAGTCTTGAAATATTGACACGCATTTGAAGCGAGGGGTGAATCAACATTGGATCATACCATTTCAATTACTAAACCTCAAATGGCACTTCACCCTTGGCTAAATACTCCCAGTTTGGGATTATCTGAATTATACACCTTCAAGGGTGGGCATTTTCTTGATGCCTGGATTTGTTCCCCTGCATTAATTAGAAGAAAGTGTTGCAAATGAGAAACCTCGCAGGAGGCACACCCACTTTTACCTAGTTATTCCTTGGCTCATGCCCCAAATCAAGATCAGTCTATCACGAATGGTCCTGCTGTCTAATCCTATAGTGACTTTAAACCTTTGACCAAACGATATGCCTTTGCATCATACTGGAATACATCACTGTTTATCTATGATCTCTGTGTTTAAGTCTTTATTTTTCCTCAGGGTGCTAGCGTAGGGGCTTGTACTAGATCAGTCTATCATGTAAAACAATCATAGAGTTTGCAACATTTAAAGCTTATATCAGCATATTTTCGTAAACATCATTACTCTCATTGCGTGTAGTACAATATAACCATGTAACCATGTCGTGGCCCTTTCCGGTGGTGATCGCTTGCCTATATTGAGTTGGGTACAGTTGCCTTGCCAGTCCGCCAGCTCTTCCACAGCACAGGTGGTTGAGGCTTTGATCCGTACCCTCATTAAAACGCCGAGTTAATCTTTCTCAGATGGATCTCCCCGAGGCTGACCGGGGCCACGTAGACTGAGCTCGTTGGTTAAATTGGCTTAGACTGGAACCTCAGCCTCGACCCCCATCCCCTCAATGCCCTCCGTCACTTCATAGCCAGCCTGGTTCAGTGTGTAACCAGGTCACTAAGACCTTTCACCGCCATTTGTTAGGCTTGAGGACCAAAGCACAAACTGTGACTTAACTTAAACCCCAAGTCTCTTTGTTGCTGCATCTCATGCAAATATTTTAATCAAACAAATAGGCGTGTTAGGCTTCCGAGCCTTGATGAAGAGCGCATCAAAAATCCCAGTGGTAGTCAACACTGCCAAGATTATACCTTGATTAAAAATGTATTAAATCCTCGAGCACTGTGAAGCGTAATAATTCCAGTTCTACTGTTATTTTTCTTATTTTTTTTTTCATATCCTGCCAGACAGAAATGTAGATTTTATTAAATCTACTCGGGTGTGAGGTTGTCTGTGATGGGGGAAGATAGTCGGGGGACAGAAGTTTTGAGGTCGGAAGTCGACTGGGTCACGACGAGGGGTTCATATTGATATCCACCACCCCACGCCCCATCTCAGAAGTTATTGTAACTGGAGCCAAACGTCTGTATCCGCATTCTTCGTCATGAATGTATCCTCACCATCTGCACCAGCCACGCTGCCCTTCAAGAGACCAGAGCAAACCAACGTCAACCCCACACGGAATCTTGTTGAATAAAAAATTCAAAGACAAATATCCCGCAGGTCCCAAGTATCTGGTTTGAAGTAATCTCAACAAATAAGCGTGGCTTTGCTCCAAGGCCTCTCTGCATGGGTTCGCCAGGCTGCACTTTTGCAATTACATTATGCTGCTGGAAAAATATGCCCTGAAAACAAGAGTCTCTTGGTTTGAAAAGGTTTTCCAGTGTTTTGTGACAATTCTATCTTGTCCGTTTAGTTTTTTTTTGTTTTTTGTTTTTTTTGTCTAGCTGGTTGTCCAAAGCTTACCTTTTTGACTACAGTCTGAAACGTTGTATCTTTTGTGGATGTAACAAAATAGAAAAGTAGTCTGCAGCACAATATGTCGTGGACACGTGAAAGCTTTCAGGCATCCCTTTTTTTTGTGTAGATCGTAGCCCAGAGCACATCAGGTTAATGGGCCTTGTGGTGTGGAAGGACAAGCATGTTCAGGCTCAGGCTGAAACGGTAAACCAATACATTATGCTCTAAGAGTTTAACCATTTGCCCAAATGGTCTTTTGCAGCAAGAGAAACCATTTTTTGCCTCTCAATGTTTCCTCTCCGGTTCTTCTTCTCTCTGACCATCACAAGGCCTGAGTAATGTTTCTATGCACTTGTTAGCATGTTTTCCTTCAAGAAAATGTTTGTTCTGACACCTTGCCCCCACGTTTGTTTGTTTTTTTTGGCCCATATCCATTTGACTGGGTGTAAAAATTTACAGTCGGTGTGTTATGGGTGAAGACACATATTTCGCAAAATAAGAACTGCTTAAATCCCAGTATAATTTTATACTTCGACTTACAAAATGATGCAAAATTAGAGACAGAAGATTGGTATGGGCAAGTCCAACATTTTTCCAAAATGCATCATGTCAGCCTTCTGTGTATTCCAATCATCTGGGGCACCCAAAGGATGACTCGTTATTTTTTTTTCCTCCTGTGGGAAACGACTATGATCTGATATTATCTCGGCGCTTGGCAAATGAGACTGCCTACACCTAGAATAGCACACAGGCCCCCCTCCTGCCCTGATTTTGAAAACATTCTCCATCCATGTGAAAAGCATCATGCCCACCACACGGGGAGACTTGCGGGCTGGCATAACAGTGTTATGAGGTCCCGAGCAGAAAGAAAATGTATTACTCCTACATTCAGTTTTAAGGTGTGTGCTCAATATTACTCACCAGGCCAAATGTACAGTCCCCTGTCTCTGTTTTGATGTTGAACTGGGCAAAAATAAATGACATAAATAAAATAAAACAAGTGTATCAGAAATGGTTGAAATACTGTGTACATATTTGAACTTTTGGTTTCTAATTTATAAAAGATAAGCTTTAGCTCTTGGAGTACTTATTTTCCCTTTCACGTGTAGCTTTGTGTTTTTATTTTCTATTTCTGTAAAGTGTGTAAATATATCTTTATGATAATAAGTAATATTAAAAATCTTATTTTAAGAAAACACGGTTTGGAGTCATTTTTGGACAGGAAAAAAAAAGCTAACATGACATGGTCCTTTTATTGCAGGTTCTGAGCGACTAATACAGTAAGTTCACCATGAACACTGTCCTGTTGGAATGCTAGCATACCAGTAGGTTGAAAAACTGGAACTGAATTACTACCTGGTGATGACAGTCTAAAACGTTTCATAAAAAATAAAAAATAAATAGCAATAGATTCCTGCCTGGTTGATAAATAGCTTTTATTCCTAACACAGTTCAAAAAGAAATATTGTTTAATAAAGTGGTTAACTGAATAGCTTACATATTGATAAATGCAATGAAATATCTGTAAATAGTCAGAACTACTTATGGAGAGGATTAGGGACAGTGAAGGAAAAAAAAGGAGGGGTTGACAGGATTCTGACTTTTTTCTCTCAGAATTCCCACTTTAAAGTTAGAATTCTGAGAATAAAGTCAGAATTCTGACTTTAAAATCAAAAAGTGGGAATTCTCACTTTAAAGTCAGAATTCTGAGAAAAAAGTTAGAATCTTGTCACCTCCCATTATTTTTCTTCACTGGCCCTAATCCTCTTCAATAACTACTAAAATGGTTTGTAATTGCATATTTTTTTTACTTCCAATTACGAATATACCACCGTTATCTCAAATACTTGAACACCTTTCCTATTGCATTATTTGTGTATTGTTGTTGTTTACCTCCATGTCACGAGAGGGACTCTCATGCGTTGTCATGCATTGTACTGGGAAGCATATGAAAACCCATTGCGAACTCAAACATGGCAGGGATTGACAGGAAGCCAACAGTTTTCAACCTATTGAATTGACTATATAGGGTTTAGTCAATACAAATAATAATAATCATAATAATATGACTGCAGCGATCAAATATGCAGAATTATGAATGCAGAAGAGAAAAATCACTTCGTCATGAATTTTTACATAACATTTTTTAACTTAAATTTAAACTATACATTGCAGCAAACTGTATTTTCTTCTCTGGAAACAGCAAAGGAACAAAGTGACGTCAGAACCTCAGCAAAGATGATGCCTGCTATCTAAAGGAGCGCTTTTGAGTGAGCCTGGTTTGTTGATCAGCAGAAAATGCAACTGTATCAGGTTGTCGGTATAAAAGCCTGCCCACAGAGTCATTTTCGAACTATCGTACTATTAGCTAGGGCCTTTGAAGCCATCCTGTGACAGCTTAGGTTTTTTATAGAAACAGCAGAAAAAAAGCAAAATGTAAATTTGTGAATTGAAAACTTGCAAATAGGATTACATCAAATAACACACTCGTCTACAAAGTTTAATACGAGGATGAGTCATCTTGGACCAAGAAGAAAACAAAGTGAGAGTGTTGTTGAACAATAGGTGGAAGTATGCACTTGAACATTTAGATTGAGTCATATAGCACTTGATAGAAGTTTGCGTGCAAAACTATAAAAGAAAATGTGCCCCTTCATCGCCAGCTAAGAGCCTGTGTATTAGAATTCACTCCCTACCTTTTGGAAATGTAAATGAACTGCTAGTCTGGTCAGGAGTGCATCCTGTTAAGACAGGTACAGTAGCTGGTGCAGCGCCTATAACGCATACTAAGCATGCTAAGCTGCGCCTTCCTCATAAACGGCGGCCGCTAAGCATGCACTCATGCATCTGAAATGTCTCATACAGTACGTAATGTACGGACAAAAACATCTCTTACAGTACTGACTATAAAAAAAAAAAAAATGCAATATATATGCAAGATATATGCAATTCTGTTTGTCATAAATTAGGTCTGACAGTTATTTTAAGCCAAGACAGGCAATAAGCAGCTTGAAGCCTCTTTGAAAAAGAAGCAGCTCATGAGTTTGGTCACCAAGGCACCACTGACTGGACTATATCTTCTTCAGTAAGTATGAGTTAAATGTATAGGTGCAATATATTATTTTCTCTGCGTATTTGTTTCTTGAATTGCAATCATATGAGTAGTGGGGCTCATCCAAAGCAATTAACATTAAACATTCGGTATAAGGTTTCTTGCTGGCAGATATTAGAAATAGTAAACCCTGGTAATACATAAAACAAGAATGCATACAACATAACAAATTAAGGAAATGTGTCTTTTCCTCAGACATACCAACCACAGACAAACATTTTGACTACCAAGGTCCCTTAAAAGTAGTGAAGTCACCGGCAGCATTCTAACGTCGCCATGACCTTAGCCAACCTAATTTGAATACATTGATTACTCCGTGGCATTTCTTTACGGTATTGTGATTTTAAATGTTCTCATAAAGTTTCGCCCTGAGTGCTATTTAAAAATAGGTCTGTATCATGATGCAACCATCAATAATAAAATGAAAGCAAAGTCAAAACTAAATTTGGTCTGAAATTTAAATCCCTATGGTTGATGCAAAAAGTGAATTTTTGCTATTACTCCATACAGGCGTGCAAGCATAGACCACAGAAAAAGTTCATGATTTTAAGAGTAGGCTCTAGCTTTGAGGGGATAGATATTTTTATATTATTATTATTATGGGGTGGCACAGTGTCACACTAGTTAGCACAGCCGTCTCACAGTTCAGAGGTGCTGGGTTTGATTTTAGGTCCGACCTTCTTGTGTGGAGTTTCCACTCCAAATTGCCCTAAGTGTGATTGTGAGTACTAATGGTTGTTTGTCTATGTGTGCTTTGCGATTGGCTGGCGGCCAGTTCAGCGTGTCCCCCGCGCCTACTGGCCAAAGACTGTTAAGATACGCGGTTCGGAAGATGAATGAATAATAATGATATTCGTTGCCGTCCCTCTTGGTTTATCATCGTGTGCAGATAAACGCAAAGCTGGCCTTGTGCCTTAAAAATCAACACAAAAGTGCGTGGTGAAGGATTGCAGCTCTATTAAGAAGAGTTAACTCGTTAGAATAGCGCAAACGGGAAATGCACACATGCGAAATAACACAAACGTTTAAAGTAGAAATGGATGGAGCGATATTTTGTTGACACGGTATTTTTTTCTGCTACTACCATATCTGGTATATTGAATCAAAATAATTGGTTCTGATTGATTGAAAGTGTGATTCATGAACACGCAAGTCCTAATCGATCAATATTTTTAGTGTCCATGAAAACAGTGCAGCCGATCATACTTTTAATATGAACCCTGATTGGCTAAAATCATTTTTTTCCATGTACACATAGCTATATTGTTCAGCTGAAAGGGTCTTTTGGGAATCTGCCGTAACAATGCGGGCCTCGCATTGGAGCCACTATTCCTCCCCTTAACCCCCAATGGGACCACTCAGGGAAGTGTCTGGTTAACGCACTCGCAGAGCTGACACGTCATGATAGACAAGAGGTGGACCCCCTTGATCCCCAGCAGTCCCCAAAAGACACCCAAGGTTATATCATCGAGCCTGGGTCAGCTGTATAACTGTGCCCGGGGTCAGCGGGAGGATATGGAGCGTGACAACGAAGATATAGGGTTACAGTTTATGGTCAAGGGACGGGATGGGAGAGGGGTGTTATGGGGGAAGGGGGGCATTGCTGCAGGGCCAAACGTTCCTTGAAAGAGTTCAAGGTCCAACTGGCATTGTGACTCGGGTCCTGTTCACTGTCACTGTTGGAATGCTTGTCACTGCCAGTCAGCCACTAGACTTTTGCTGAGGGGAGGGGTGGTTCGGCGGTCCATGTTTGGTTGACGCTAAGACGAAAATAAAACACAGAGCTCTACATCGTAGATAATAAGACAAAGTTGCGGTGTAATGATTGCCATGAGACATTGCAACATTCTTTATGCACTAACTTTAACAAGGCAGCACTGTCTCGATTAACTTTCAGCAATTAGAAAGGAATCAGTCATTTACACTAGCTTGATGTAACTGCAGCGAGTATATTTTAAAGAGTTTGATGCGTCATTCTTATCGCTAGCATTACCCTAGTGACCGGAAGTCAGCACAATGCCTCAGTGCAAAAGCAAAACTGTTATCCCTTTTAGGAAGCTGTGAATTATTCTTCTGTGTTGCCCTGTTAAGCGATCGGTGCTTCACTATGATTCAAAATTTAAAACGTCACTGTGTGTGTGTGTGTGTGTGTGTGTGTGTGTGTGTGTGTATTGCTGAAACAGATGTAAGGAGAAACATCTGGATGGCTCTTGGCAGTGACTCCCGGAATCAACTCCTGCCACATCGTAAAAATTTTTAGTGTTGTTGGCTCACCCATGGTACCACCATAGAACAACACAAAAAAAAAAAACAATGGACATTAAGCACCTGTGTAGTGAAAGTTCACAAGGCAAGCAAAGATCAAACCCATAACGAACAGGTGTTAAGCACAGTTCTCCTATTGTATCTATTAATGTCATCTTGATGTAGTGGAAAAAAACATTGCAAGCTGTCATGTGGCGTCTAAATTTATCCAGTCCGCAGTTATTCCATTCCTTTTAAATATATAAATACTTTGGCATTGGTTGATTACCATTAATGATTGAAATATTTCAAAACAACACAGCAACTATTAAAAAGTTACTGGAATGTTTTTATTTATGCTCTTACTAATTTTTCATCTGCATTAGAAACTGAGGGAGGACGACACACCATTAGAAAATAATTCATGAAAATTATTTCAGTGTACCGTTAGAACGATACGATTATTTGTTCCGTGCCTCAAATCACATAGATCCCAACATTTTCCACCATGTGTTTTTAACAAAGAAAATAGCATTAATAATTGAATATAATGAGAACGAATAAAACTGTTTATTCGCACTTTGCATCAATGAAATGGCAAGGGTTGGCCGCACAAATGAAAGAAAAAGAAAATCTAGCGGAACTTCAAGTTTATTTATTAACCATGGCTCAAAATATTTTAATTTGAAAAGTGACCATATTCTCTACATCCGCCTATAACTTACTCTTGCCGCATGTCAACTTTCCTTTGTATATAAACAAGCCAGCAAGATAAGTCAAATAAACAGACAAAGGTTGTACAAAGGTTCTTTGACATGGCGTAGTGAGCATGTGATTGAGTCCCACTCTGTGGCAGTGTGCATGCGAGTGTGACTGGTTGTCTCTGTTTGTGCCCTGTGAATTTCTGGCGACCAGTTCGGGGTGTCGTCTGCCTTTCGCCTAATGTCAGCTGGGATAGGCTCCAGCACCCCCTGCAAACCTCAACAGGACAAGCGTTGTTGCGGTGTTGAAAATGGTTGGATGGGTGGATGGAAAGTGATTCCCACCCTTGAAGCCCAATTTATAGCAAGCGGCGCTCCAACGAGTGAATGACACCGAATGCAAAAAAGCACTACTCTAAAATACACATCTTATCAGGTGTCTCAACTCTCAGCAAAATAAAACAGAAATAATATGAAAAAAGTAATATTGAAAATTTTGAATATATGTATTGGTGTGCCGTTTGTGTTTGAATATCAGCTACTTAAGGGCTTAGGAAGTAGAAGATGAACAGCAGCTTGGAAGAAATTGCTTCGGAAGGGCTGAAGGCTAACTCAATCAGCCTCATATTTTTGCCGTCTTGACAACGTTACACCCTGTTGACAGACAGACTCGGGCCGTAAAGCTCAAAATGTGCCTTGAGCCCCAAGTCATGTCCTCTTATTGGGAACTTCCTTTCCTATTAAACACGGAAACATTAGTGGCGGACTATGGTTACACGAGTCTCCAAGGAGACATATGGACAAGGAAACACGGCCCGCTTTGGGTTTTTTTTTTTTGTTTTTTTACAAATTTGAAGGAAACAAGCAAAGCCTGGAGGATTTAAACTGAGAGACACAAGAACTGTAAGCCATCCATCCAGCTCAGAGTGATAAAGTTCAGATGGGTTTATGACAATATGGTGAAGATAAAACCCCTAGCTTGTGTTTTGGGAAGATGATGTATTAATGTATTAAATTATTCTTTCCATTCCACTGGAAGATGGAAATACGTTTGATACCTGAACGCCCATTTTACAAAACTAAACTGAACTCTATAGCCTATAAAGACAACCGATATAAAATGTACTTATTCGAAAGACCCACAATGTACCTGATACCTAATTTACTACGCTGTCATTTATTTAAATAGTATGAATACTCTGGCAACACCAGCCATCCATATTAAGTTTGCGCTTACATCCATAAGCTATGCAGTGAAGAAAACAACGAGCCAAAAACCCCTTTATATCTTCTTTATACTATTTCTGTACAGAGACTTGCTTGATTGAAACAAGACTTTGGAGGCCTATGCTCAACCAAAGCAGTACGTTTATCCAAGGCCTACCTGCATTCAACTGTTTTCCTCAGAATCCTGAATCTTGAATCTTGAATCTCCAAAGAAACAATTTTTCCATGATGGTGTTTGGGGGGTTGTATGTGGAGTGTTATTATCTTAAGACCAGTTAAGAACCCACGTCTCTGAGCACTGAGCCCAGCCTTTCGGGAGCCTGTCACTTTCCCGTTGAACCGCAAAGGCATTAACAGTCTCAGACAGACAGCTACACCGATCTTGCCACTGACGAAGATATTTCCCTCATATTTCTCCCTGGCCTTAAAAGAGTAAATTGTGAGGACGTGTTGCTGTTTTTGTCAGACCTTCCAACCAATATTGTACACAACAAGGGACTTCAACACGTACAGCTAAAGCTCGATTTTACTCGCTTCGATCCTACGCGCCTTTCTGTCTAACGCAGTTTGGTCATGAACCCCAATTTTTTTTTTCATAAATACGTACATTTTCAAGTAGTAAGGACCATACGAAGCTAAATGACTGGCGCACAAACCATAGCACTAGTGATTTGATGAATTTCTGTGACCAATTTAAAGGCGTTACATAATAAGAAGTCAGGCTGTTTGATCTTTATGACTGATATTACAGATAGCTAGGACCATTTTTGATTTGGACAGGGGGAAATTCGCAGAAGCACCTCATCCACACAGTCACTCACAAGTCAAAGAGTATGGCCGGACACAGTAGTAGAATATGTGGCTTCCTTTTTTCTCTCTTCCACACAACTCACAGAGCATCAAAATCACACACTTACTCAATCCGCCTGATATCATCATCTGCGTATTGCTTCCCTTTTAATAAAATGTCAACAGTGTGGGGAGCATTCAAATTGATGGATGGCAGACGAACCCCTTCGGCTGCCCAACGACATAACATGCCTGACATAATGCAACAACAAAGTCCTTCAGCATAATAACATGCCTTTCTTAAAAAAAAAAAAAAAAAAAACTTTCTATACAACGTGCTTATGGAGTTAACGCAATTCCCAGATTCCAGAGCCCAAAGTCCGCGTAAAATCGAGGTTCAGGTGTAGTTTCCAGGCTATCACTATCTCGTCTCGTAGATTTTAGTATAGAACACTGCACAACAAACGCAACTGTAAGAAAGTGATGTACATAAATGATAAGACAATAATTAACATATGTAAAATATGTAATTACAAGAGCGGATTTACGGGAGTACATTAGTAGAATAAGTAACAAATTTTTGCTTCCTCATTAAAACATTCACTCCTCTTGTGTGCATGGAAGTCGCACTTGAAGTAAGAATGAGAAGCTGGCAACTGATTACATGAGGAGCCAAAAGACAAACATGGAAACAGACGACAACGGATGACCGTGGCTGACCTTTAATTACACACAGGACCAGTGATTGGCCGCCACTCTGAGAGCCCCATGGCCTTAAAGGGGGATGAGGGCAGTTGTGCAATTGCACCGGATCACCAAATGGCTGTCAGATGCAACGCACTCCAAATCAAAGTGATTCTCCAATCAGCAGCAGAAGCTGGGAAAAATGAAATTCAAGTGAAGGACGAGTGATGGTAGAAACACATAAGGGTGCTTCAAGTAGGTGAAGTAATCCTGGAATAGAAAGATGACTTTTGTCAACTAAATATCTGGAAATAGGCAGTAAATATTATTTATATTTTTATTTTGCTTCAATTTTTTTTTTTTTTTTTATATTTTGTTTTTTTTAACAGCAAGTCTTTTTAAGTTAATTAAGAACATAAAAATGATTTCATACAAATAGCAAGTAACAATTAATAAAAATAACTAAAACAGTTAAGATTAAGATTACATTTTATCAGTATATTAGACAGCATACAAAAAGTGTTTTTGTTCACTGAAGAAATATTTTGGATTACTTCATTGAAGAAATCTTTACGATTTACTTAAATCAAAGATGTGCATCGGTTGCATGTGATTAAATGTGACGATAAGCGGTTAGGAAGATGAATGTATGAATAAATTAAAAAAATAATAATAATAACAATTGATCTCCATTTTACAAGCATGGCAAGATGAGTGTGGCCACTCTAATGATCACAACATGAAAACGTAATTTGTGATGCACTAAATCAGGTGGGCAGCATATATGCAATTGGAGAAATTTTGTTCCTTGCGAGAGGGCACATCAGCTCTTAATGTCTAGGACGGTTGAGGAAAATGAATATGCATAAATTTTCAACCACAGGATCATGGCTGCCTAAGAAAACATTTGAGTGTGTCTAAATCAAACATGCACGTGGAGAAAAGTTAACTGGAAAGCATTTGGGCTGCATCCAGCCGTGAATGAATAATGTGCCAGCCCGGATTAGCCAAACTCTATTTAAACATAATAGCAGATTTCCTTTAAATCACTAGCCAAACTCCACTGTTTAATAGGCATCTGAGGATGCTCTGCAAAAGTGTTGCTATTAGCCATCAGGCAGTTTGTGAAGTCTTTAATGCAGGTCAAGCTTGCCGACCTCCAGCTGCTCGGAATAAAAGCCCGAATCAGCAGCTCTGCCTCTGCTGACTTCCTTATCAGCTCGCACAGCTGAGAATCACACGTGAGCCCACTGCCAAGCTTGCAGCAGCACTGTTACTCAGCCGACCATTTGAGTGGTCATAAGTAGGTAGGTGCATTTGACACCGTTGAAAAATTGAAAATACAATCGATTTGGAGCAACATCCAGAGCTGTATAAAAGTCACCATTAGATTTGTAGTTTTAACAATGCTATGAAAATGACTGCTGCTGAAGTACAGCGGTCTTGAGATATTGGTGACTTCAGTTAGTTTTCCGTACAGTCATTCTGTTGATTTTTTGGGGGGGGATTGTGTTGTTAGAAATAATGGCTGTGTAAATACAGTCCAACAAGACATGTAGACAGATAATATCACAAGACGGACAGGGATATATTCTTTATCCTTTGCAAAGAAAGGCTACTCTCACTGCGGAGCTGTGATCGTCTCCATGCATGTCTGTCATACAAGGCGCCATGCAGCTTGCAGCTTTAACAAGGTTACAACACGTCCATTGAACAGAGGAAAAAAAATCATTCATCTCATTACTGTATACGATGCAGCACAATATTATAGAATATAATTTCTGCCACCTATGGAGCAAGGCTGGGCACTCAAGAAAACAAGAAAAGAGGATCTACCCGGAAGAAAGCTGACAATTTCTTAATGTAAGACAAAAGGTCTATATGACAGAATAAAGGTGGACATAACAGGACAAATCATATAAGGGAAACGGCAACTGCATAGCAACTGATACATTATGGAATCAGGCTTATGATACGATGAACTTTATAACAACTGATACAGCGAGAAACGACGAGTCACCGATCGGTCACCACAATTTCCTTTACTTAAAACAAAATATTTTGGTTGTATTCGGGGGGAGTCTCAAATGTATTGGCATTTCCATTCATAAATTGGGAAAGACGATTTCATATAGGTTGGTGTTTTAAGTTTCGAGCATGGTAGTTACTAATTACACTCATATCTCAAGGCAACATAAACACAATAAATCTGTCTTGAGTTACATACTCTGACCTGCAAATTTGATAATTATTACATCTATGTTGTTAAAAGAATTCAATGGCTGTGATTTTGCTTTTCAACAAAAGTTAATGAGTCTACATGCCCCCGGGTCTCTTGAAACCCTACAATGAAAATCTCAAGACTGCCGAAACATTCTGGAACAATTTGTGCTGCCCCAAGTCAGAAAGTTTGGTCTCAGTTTTGTTGTTCTGGGGCTGTTTGGCTACTTTGTGAACAACACGTCAGGTTGTTCTGAAGACCCAATTGAACATGTGTGGAAAGGCCTGAAATCTTCAGTCAGTGCCCATTGTAGGTTTTCAGAAGCAATTCAGACACCATCTGGAATTACTCCAGACGAGCAGAATTAGAGGAATTTTGCCGGTGTTCACGGTGGAAATGTACACAAGAGGGCAAACAAGAGCCATATGCAAATACCACAGAATTGTCCTTGGCTGCACATTCCCGCTGGAGCGCCTCAACACTTTCCCATTTCTCCTTCAGGATGTTAATTGATTAAAAATTCAACATTATGCTAATCGAGGGGAGACTGTGCTCGCAGGCAATAGTCCCCGCAGTAAATCAAAGTGGCGTCTTATCAGCTAATTAACTGCACAGAGTTGTTTTTCAAACAATACCGGCTGATTTCCTCCCTGGCAACCGTTTATGCATATATTTGAGTGTGTGTATGGATGTGGGTGGAGTAGGTGACATCTCTGGATAATAGTGCATGCACACACATCAGCAGTATGCATCAGGTACACGCAGCCCACTGCCCACGGGAGGCCGGAGCGGAGATGAGTCAGGATGCCGAGCGTGTCGGAGGTGTAGCGGGTTAATGCTCCAAACAGCACAAGCTGCTTTACTTACAAGTCTCATTCATCGTCTGCGGGTTACTTTGTGCAAAACTGCACTTTTCTGATTCACTTCTTTTTTTAAACATATTTAGGATTAGCTCAAAAATTTACTAGATGAAAATCAGTTCATCACTTTAAACATTAAATATCTTGTCAAATTTAGTTGACTATATATTGGTTGAAAAGAGTTAAAAAATCATTGTATTTGGTTTTACGTAATACAGTAACTACCGAGATTGGGGTTTGTACTCGTCTGAAACGTCTAATTTAGGAAGAGCAAATGTCTTCAAACCTGGTTCTTGGCTGTTTTCCTGGATTTTTTATGTTTGCTGCATTTGAGGAAAGTGGGATGTTGGACCTTTGTGACTTTCCACTAGGAAACATCAGTAGAAACTCCCCTTGAACAGGCAGGTCCGAATTGTGAAGAAATAAAAGAACCCCGAGTTCACCGACCAACTAGAGTGAGACGATGGCGACCGCATGGAGGCACAGTCAGTGAATGGCAAAACAAGATTGTAAACATGTTTTTACCTTTATTTGTTTATTCTTAAATTAATTTAGTTTTTCAAAATTACTTTAAATGACACATTTACTTGTAATGTACATTGTGAACTATGTCTTGTCACCGTGGGATAGTGGGAACGTAATTTCGATCTCTTTGTGTGTCTTGGCATGTAAAGAAATTGACAATAAAGCAGACTTTGACTTGACTTTGATTTATACATTATGGAAATATGAAGGTTTGCTGGAAATCAAAAGATGTTTTGATAAATGAGAACAACAAACAATCTCTCTGAATTAGCCATCTTTGTTGTTTGCATTCACCTCAAACACTTTGAAGACGGAACTGGGAAAATCCGCATAGGTTAATTCCGATTTCACTCCTTCCTTGAATGCACCAATAGTCTCCCTGCTGCACCACCCCCGATTCAAATGATCAGCAAGTTCTGCAGAAGCTATACAACAATCCTGATCATTTGAATCAGCAGGGAGGCATACAGAACATGGAGTGAACTGACCCCCAAGGACTAGGAATGAAGACCCTCGGTCTAATGCATTCAAATGATTGCTTGTGCAAGAAGTAAACAGTGGCGGCAGATGGCCTATGTCAGGCCTCTGCCAGACAGCCAATAAGGAGACAGAACAACAGCGAGGCTAAAGACTAACCTGCAGCCATTTTGACTGATAAGGCTTTTACTGGTGATCAGCCCTGTGAGCGTCTGCTCGCACCCAAATATTGACGTTGCAATGACACAACATTAAATCGAATCACCAGCGACCATCACAGGAGAGGCGTACGTGGACTTTCGTTAGATCAACAAAAGTCTTAAAACTGCTCCAGGGGTTACGTTTTGTAAAACCAGACTGCTTGTTAAATCCCCAAATATGTACAGGTCTCACACATGGAGCTTAACAGCAATAGACAGAGAAATTCAGTAGCACATTCTTAACTTAAGTTGAGAGATAAATCATGCGCGTGCATGTGCGTGGCTGGAAGCCAACTCCATGTGTTCCCGTCATCATGGGTTCAAAAGCAGCACGTGAGCTCCTCTAGATAGACTGTTTCCTTCCCATACATCCTTGTATGTTCCAAATGCACATTATCTAGTGCGCCAGAGGCTTCCTTAATGCACACACACTGATGTAGCGTGTCGCTAAATAGACGTAATAGCATAATTGCCTCAGTCATTTTTAGCTTTTCTTTAAGAAAAAACAACAACATTGAATGAACACAGAAGGTCCATCTGTCTTGATTCAAACTTTCTGGGGTACCAGGATCTCAATGACTAATCTACACCAACAAAGAAGGAGCAACAGTCTTTAGAAAGCACATTGGTATTATTTATTGATATTGTGACTAAGTTAAAAAGCAATTACGTATGCTATTAGGCTGACACTATGTCACTGTTGGTGTATGATGATGTCACGCATCATTTGTTTCTGTTTAAAGGACAATGATGCAATTATTGGCACTTATTTTATAGTTCTTAAACTTAAAAGAGTGCACTCGCATGCTGTGCTAAAAGGGAATGAGAAGAGTCAATTCCACCAGCAATAATTCAAGTTGACTGTGTTCCCTTTTTTATTTCCACCATTATTTGTGAAAATACCAACACTTGGTCTAACCCGCCACGATGCAGATTTAGACCGCAGTCCACTCCAGACTTCAAATATTAGACTTTCAACGTGACGAATTTTTGTGAACCCTTAAAAAGACAGTAGAAATGAATGACTGTGGTCAAGGTGATCTTCTTTTCCCTGAATGTAAACAAAGAAATTCAGGCTTAATGTATGTTATTTTAAAAGATTTGAAAACACTTGAAATGACATTGTTTGGCAATATGAATCTTAATTTGCATACTCCCCCTCTATTTTTGCCTTGTTCATGTTCACATTTTCATTAAAAAAAAAATCTGATTTTACTCACCAGTTACTCAGTACTTTTTAGTACTTTTTTTCACTGAATAGTTATTATTTGGAAGATTACTTTTTACTCACACGAGATTCATATTATTCTAAAGTGACAGCGCTACTTCCAGAGTAAAAACTCTTCCCACCTCTGGTGTTTGTCGATATGTTTGCGGCTGGCAACATGCTCATGGATCCGCACACTAAATGAAAACTATAATTGGGGAGATTGGAATGAAGTCCTTGCTCGGGTCAGAATGGTTTCAAAAAAAAAAAAAAAAAAAAAAAGGAGGGGGGGGGATCCTCGACATTGGCCATACAGTAGGGGGTCGGGGTGAGCAGTGGCTAATCTGCATGAAACAGGACCACCCCTTCAAAATAGGCTAAAGCAGGTGTACTGTAATTCTTGATCTGTGGGGTACTCGGATGAAATTAGCACACTTGTATATTGTTGCTTTGGTAGACATCGGCTTTTCTTCCTATTTTTACGCACACAACACAATAAAGAACAGGACTTGGCATGAATATCAATTATGACGCGACTTGTCACCTGGCACACAACGCACATGGGTTATATATAAATGATAGCCATGTATTATTTCACACGTTTATGCGGTCGCCATGGAAACAGGGTGCGGTAGAAGCATTTCTCTCAGGAGAATTGCCAAGAGAATGGGTCAATTGCTCAAAAAGCGTCAGGTCGTGTAGGAATAAGGATGCATCGTGTCAAATATATACCAATTGTTTATATAAAATGTATAAGTTAGACGAACTCAATTTGTTTTTTTATGAATTGCTAGTTATTGACGTTTGGGGATTTATTTTCCCACGATTGAGAAGAGCATCCTGTAGAAAACCAATATAACCATATCTGTCTTTAGAGATTTGGTGAGTTTAGGTATTTTATTTTCTTCTGGGTTAAACAAACACGCCATGTGCTATACAATACATTTCTCATAAACGCGCCTGCAAACAAATGTGCTTCCTTTGTTGTTAACCTAGGATCTAGTGTTTCTCAACAATCCATGAGGGCATTGTGGGAACCTATTAAAAAGGGCTTTGGTTTAATTATCAATTCATTAGCTTGTTATTCCCACTTAAATGCACACATGTGCTCCTTAAAAATAGTGTTTCTTCCCTATTGATGTCAAAATGCATCCAGGTTTACAGGCAGTTTAATGCTTCATATGAAAATAATTAGACAAATGCTCAAGGCTACAAGTACGTAAATGCAGGAGCAGTTGCACCTTTACATTTGTATTAAAATCCATTCAAACATTCTCAATTGTTAAGGGGTTCAGGTTGGCCATTCTGTCGTTTTCCAAAAATGAGTCTTCAACCCCAGAACTCTCCTTGCATGATGATTAAATGCGTTTTGATTAGGTGAGGCCATGTTGTAAACTTCCTGTGTGGTTGCACAGTCTGGCCTGCCATGAACACTATTATTATCCCAGCAAATTAGTCTCTGCCTCAAGCCGCCCCTGCTCCAGATCACTCTTTGCTAACCCCTCATTTTTCACCCTGTCTGGCCGCTCGGACCCCGGGATCCCCCCTCCGCCGCCACCACCACCATTCTCATCCAGGCAGATCTTAACCCCTGTGAATATTAAGCAGGCTGCAGGAATGCTTCAGCTAAATTGGCAGCAGATGTCGTTGAGGGGATTTGCCGCGGAGGTGTTTTGTCTGCAAAGTAAGCTGTAAAACATCGGCCAGGATGACAGCTCCTCCGGCGAAGCGGCACAAGGTAGCCGTGTATGGAGTTCTACTTGGACGCAAACATGGCGGAACGCTCCACCTTCCGTTGAATGCTCACTTAAGGGAGGCCTCAAGGGACTTGATGCTGTATTGACAGGTTCTCATGAGTTCAAGTGAATCTTTATGATGATGTCTATCCTTTCGCTGTAAAGGACAAAAGAAACTGGCAAAATAGCGTATGAGACTGTCCTCATAGTCTAGCTTAGTGACTACACTATTCATCTTTGGTGGGGAAGGAATGTGGTGGTGGATGGGGTTTGCTCTGTGATTTGATGGAATAATCAATCGCAAAATTGATTCTAAAATCAACTAAGGAATATATATTAATTATACAGCAATATACTTCTCACTTCTCTCACCAATAGACAGAGACAGACAGAGACAGACGGGTGTAGCAATGTCATAGTTGTTAATAAAATATAGTAGCTCAGAATACACTTTTCATTCAAGACATTATTTTTGTCAGCTGACTGACTTCGAGAAATTACATGGTGCTGCTGCTCACAGTCTCTTCCACTGTGAAAACACACTTAAAGTACCAAGTCTGGATAATGATATTATAAATGGCTAACGCAAAATGGAATCCATTTCAAAAGTGTATAGGTGAATTCATCCAGAGCTTACATTGAAAATTTAATTATTATATAATATAATTTGAAAAAATTACAGACTTGGAAAATGTTTTTACTTGCCCGTCACATCAGTTTGACAGGAAGCAGGCGCAAATTCTCAATGCATCTGGGGGTTGGGAGTGAATGACTGACTATGGAGGAGAAAATGTTTAGGTCGTTTGCAGCAAATTCTAAAGCGGCCGGTCCTCCAGGCTTCTACGGCCGACCTAAACAATGACACGTGATTTTTATTTTTTCCAAAATAAAGTCTGAGCCAAAATTTGGAGTGCTTGGAAGTCCTGCAGAACTCTTGGCTCTGAGCACAGCAGGAAAATAAATGGGTCACAAGCTCAAATAAGTCAATAGATGCTAATAGGGGCTTTCAAGTAGCTCCGTTTTATGAGAGAGGAAGCATTACTGAGTGCATGACCTTCCTAATGATTTAAGTGTTTAAGTAGTCAGTATTTGGAATTATTCATAATACCCTCCACCTTGTCTTAGGCCCCTGTTCCAGCTGAAGAAAAAAATCATGATGCCACCGCCATGCTTCACTGTAGCTATGGTGTTTTTTGGTGATGTGTTTGAATCAAACATGCCTTTTGGAATTCTGGACTAAAAATTCTGGACTAAAAATTCTGGATGACTTGGTGTCATCGGACCATAAAACACTTTCCCTTTTGCCATTGGGAGATTGCAAGTTGTTTGTTTACTTTTCAAGACAATGAGTCCATCTCGCCACCCAACCACATAGCACAGATTGTGACGAAAATGGGAGTTTGTTGTCACTAAAAAGTCAGTACTGAAAATCCTGCAGCTTCTTCCATGTTGCTGTCGGCCTCTTGGCAGCCTCCCTGGCCAGCTTTCTTTTCATCAATTTTGGAGGGATGTTTACCTATTAGTAACATCACTGTTGTGCCATATTTTCTCCACTTGATGATGACAACCTCTAATACATTGGGTGAAAGTAGAGAACAGTCAATTTATTTACTGACAAGATGGAAGTCAATGTGAGATTTAAATTCACTGGTGGCCAAGAACCACGAAACACCTTCTGCCAAGAATCCACTGCGGTAAATAGCTGGATGTATGTAAGCCCCAAGCTGACACTAAACTATCTACACTTTGAATAAATACTGTAAGGCCCGCATCCATCTTGCTTAGGCTCGCTATTGAATTCTAACAACTTCCACCCCTGTGAACACTCAGGCGCAGATGAGAAAAACTTTTATTACTTTCTACCTTGTGAAAAAAAAAAGGGGAGAGGTATAAGTTGATTGTTGATGAGTTAACAGAACAGGACTGGGCACCCAGCCATGCACCGTGGTGAAAATATGATTAAAAATGCGCATTGGGAATTTTGTATTTTCTTATGGCTCGATATCTAGAGAACAGTTTCCCTGGACCTAGAATTTAAATGGCTCAGTCAGGTAGCGGTCCAGGTAACTTAATTCCTAGTCAATGTAATTCTGGGGGTGAACACCTAAATCTGTCGGCCAGTCAAATGTTATGGCTAGAATGACCTGGGAAGAGTTTCAAAAGGTGGCTCCATTGTAATTGACCACACTGAGCGAAACCTGTTTTCTTCATGGTAGAACCTCGCTCCCGACTCTACAAAGCCAGAGAGTTTTTATCAGCACTTGTAGTCTGGGGACACCAATGGGGCAGCAGCTGTGGGCGGGTCCTGGCACCTGCTTTGGGATTGAACACTGAGGGAATGACGGGGTAAATGTGAGGTCATGGCTGTCAGCAGCCTCTCGGTTATAGCGGCCAAGTGGGACTGTAGATATAAGATGTATGGCCTGGGTGGGTAAGGGGGAGAAACAGCTACAGTGATGATATGACGGAGGCACTTTGGAGGTTCCACACTGACGCCATCTGCAATTTTATGCCTTATAAAACAGTTTACATAGTAGGTTTCCCCCACAAATCCAAATTTTCCTCAAGAAAATAAATGAATGAGATGTTTTTTATCTTTCCATAATATTTCCACAAATCCACACCATTCAAACTTCCAAATATTTATACCATAGTAGAATTTTTGATAGTTTTTACGTTCAAATTTTCTTATTTTCTTTATACCCAAAATAAATGGTCGTTTGAATAATCGTGATTTCAATTATTACCAAAATCATTGTGATTGATATTTTTTTCATAATCAAGCAGCCCTAAGTGGAACTACTTTTAACCTTGTCCTAAAATTCTCATATTATCTCTATAAAATTCCCAAATTAACAACTAGTTTACATTTGACCAACTCCTTCCACATCTTTTGAGCGATTCACACCATTACAATTTTATGCCTCATTCGACATTTGAACAATTCAACTTATTCCCCAGTATTTCATGCATTGTCAAGCAAACGTCAACAGAAATTGCATTCTCCAGTTGAAAGAATGATACTGCCACACTAAGGGTGTCTTGGGGGCGGAGCTGTTGTAAAAAACAAAGGGATGCCCACTTCCTTCTTCCCCTTTGGTGCGCCAGCCCTGCCTCAAGGGAGGCCCCCACAATGTATAATTTGTTAGGAGATACTTTCCTTTGTATATTTTTACTCTTCTTATTTTCTTCCTCCATTCCACCTCCCGTCCTCTTGTATTTATTTGCTTTCTTAACAGCGGCCTGCTTGTCACAGGCCGACATTTTTAATAAACGACCTCAGTGCTCGCCAAGGACGAGTGTTTATTTGCCTAGGTGAACCCGAAGGCACACGATTATTTTGGCGATACCTACGTTTAGGCGACAGGCTGACCTTGGATTGCGTTACCTGGGGCCTTCAATCGCATTCCCTCGCCACTTGCTGAAGATGTTTGGACTGATACAAGCGGCTTGGGTGTCATAATTGATAGACCTGAGCTGCCATCGGAGCAAAGGCCTTCCTCCACATGTGATATTAATGGCATGCTGTGTTCACTACATTCATTGTTTGAAATGGTTTCCCTTCTGCACAAGCAAAGCGTCAAGTGAAGTCATGGTGAAAACGTTCAGTCCGACACTAAATGTTCTCCAAAGGGACCCTCACAATTTCTTTTGTTTGTTGCTGTTTGTCAGTTTTTTTTCCCGCCCCCCACCGCCCCCAAGCTTTCGCCACGCTTTTCCACGGGAACCGTCAAGGCTAACTAAAGGCATGAAAAGGCCATGGCGCGGCGGAGGCGCTGATCCATGACTGGCCTTTGAAAGTGTGCGCATTGAAATCAAGTTGTCCGGCTTCAAGAAGCAGGAGGTGCCACAGTGCTGCCTCGGGCCACTCGGTGTCACCGAGCACCTTTGAAGGGTTAATGCGCATTTTTCTCACTTGTCAAGTAACTCGTGATGGGGGGCACAGAATAACTTAGTGCTAAGGTCACTAGCAATAGCACGCAAAGGTCTTTGGAATAGTCCATTGTTTTATAAAAAAAGCTAAAAAAGTACGTTTTTATAAACACTCTTTTACTCTCTGTCTTTGAAAAGGGTTCATTTTCTGGCACAGCACTTGCACTAAATCTCATTAGACAGATTAATGCTGTGCGTAGAACATTGCTGAGATGATGAAATCTTTTAGATCTTCTCTTCAATGTTCATTATTCAGCGTTTTGGCACAAAGAAATCAAACTTCAGGTTTCCTCTCAAGTCAACCATATTTCACGTCAGAACAATTAAACAAGCCACCCAGTACAGTACCAGACATTCAAGCGATTACACACATAACTGCAAGTTCACTGGCTGTGTGTTAATCTCATTTGATACATTACCATCCTCTTTACAGTAGTGCTAACAAGCCGCAGAGCTCATTAATAGCTAAGGAAAGTTCAAATCTCACAAAGATAAATGCAAGAGGGATCACTGGCCATTAATCACACCACTCCTTGCATAGTTTTATAGCAAGGATAAAGCCTGAAGCCCAGTGGCTCGCAAATAAGTCCCAAATCCACAAAAGAAATCATGCTGAGGATCTCTAGGAACATTTGATTTATTCAGGTTAAATCCAAATTGCATTCAGATGCTTGAAACCACAGCCAAAAAGGGCTTAGCTACAAAAAAAATGAAAGAGGAGTTCATTTGAACATATGGACTCTTGCAACTTAGGTACGTATTGTATCAAACAGTGGCACCCCTGTGCTATGGTCAGATAATGCACAACTTGTGCCAGAAAGTTGTTGCAATTACAGATTCTTTGGCATTCACACGTTTATTTTGGTGGTGGGCGTAGTAGTAAACTTTGCCAGTCGGTCATTAGTCATTCACCAATGACTCGCACGCCAATCCATTGGTCATCAGTTTGTCACTCAGTCGTTGTTTTAACCGGGTTTCCGTCATTGCTAAATTGAAGTTAATCTGTGCTATTTTAAAGGACTATCAGTAAAAAAAGAAGAAAATAAAGCTTTACAAGGGTTAACAGGTTGTTACCCTTGTCAATAGTGTTTTATGAGTAGCATACAATTGTATTCATTTAGAAACAGTTTGGACCAAATTACACACACAAAAAACAATAATCTTATACTATTACTATTCCTCCTCAAATAATTACTCGTTAAGGTTTTTTTTCTAGGAGAATGCTCTGTGAGAAGATGAGACCAAAGTAAATAGTTTTGGTAAAACACGTCACTTAGTGTTTACTGTTACACTAGTGTGTCCTCTCTCTTATAAGTGGGATTTGGCTGTGGTCAGAACTAACCAATCACATTTAAATTGAATTGGATTTAGCACCCACTTGCCAGATCCCTCAGATGCTACAGAAGCTCTCTGTGGAAGGTGGCTTGTGCTGTAAGCCATCCATTCAACCATTTTCTGAACTGCTTTATGTGAAGGTAAAAAATGTTGGGAAAAGCCTTCTAACAGCTGAACTTTATCTGGTGTTAAATCAGAGACAGTTGAAATGGTGCCCGGTGTGTGCAGACCCCCATTAAACATGAGTTTGAATACGATTAATTCTGAACAACAGTCACATCCCCCGTAATAAGAGGGTGTGTACATTTATGCAACCAAATTACCTCAGTTGTTTTCACTTTTACTTATGCTTTTAAAAAAAATGATTTTTTCTTCGTGTTGTCATACGGGTCACAATTTACACCAAAGTAGGCCTTTTTTTTAATGATTTATCTTGGTCTCAGTTTTTCATATCATAGAAAAATGACTTTTGTAAAAGGGTGTGTAGACTTTTTATATCCATTACTATCTAGCTAAAAAAGCACTGTGAAGTGAAAAAAATGTGACCCTGTAGCATTGCATGCACTCAATTCTCATTACACCCCATTATTCATAACACTGGAGATTTATTGCAGCGGCAATAGCAGCGGCTTTTAAATCGCAGGATGAGTGCAACATAAACGTCTTCAGATAAGAGCTACCTGTTGCTCACATACGAACAACCCAGTGATTATACTCCTATTGCGAACTGTAATGTGGCGCACATTTACAGTGAGAAGAAGATGCTGGCAGTATCTGAGATGCTTTCACGGCTGATAAGGCGTCCAGTAATGGTACCTCGGGGGTCATTAAGGTCTGCTGTGCAGACACGAGGAGAATAAACAAGCACTGTTTCCACCAGGCTTCTACTTAGTATTCACCGTTTTAATCACGGATGACAAAACATCCAGGAAATAAAGAAAAGGACCGATGGATATAAAAAAGAGAGTTGGCGCCATCAGAGCGTCTTTCTGTCACTTACTTTCAGACACTTTGTTTTGAAGTGTGGTGAAGCTACAAATGTGGGTAAAAAATGAGTGGGAGGGGATGATTTTAACAGGAAAGCTCGGACAAATGCTGGCAGACGCCCAGCACCCATTCTAATGAGGGGCTTAGAGGCTCTCAAGCCTGGCACGGACAGTGTGGGTCCAGCATTCGGTCAAACGGTCCAGGTCATTGAGGAAATGCGTACTAAATGATTGCATTCCACATACCAGCTTGGCAGATGGTTAAAAAAAGTTCAATTGAAGGATGGAAGGAGTATCTTCCAGGAAAAGGCATCACATGTTGAAGATGTTTCCTGTTAGTTTTGCAATGATGTAAAGCCTTTGTCTGAAGAAAACATGTCAATAGTGATGTCAACACGATAAGACGGAACAACACAGGAGGTTAAGAAATTCCCGTTATAATCACCTTTGCGCTAAACATCCTTGACTGATCCTCAAGGTTTCATTTCCACTCACTGGACACTTCATTAGGAACAACTGCATAATCCAGTAAACTTCTACAACAGCAATGACCCGAATAACAAAAAAGAAATATGTCTTGATATGAAACAAAAAGGTTGGCGACAGCAAAATGATATTGTTATGCAGAAAATATGACGAATATTTCATTCTTGTACAGTGTTCCAAGTCCGATTTGTTCAACCTCCAAAAAAATTTTTCCCATAGATACTAATGTAAATGAGTTCAATCCGTTCCATACCGCCATGTAAATGTCTATTTATGTAAAAACATGTACACCCTGTAAAGTATTTAAAAAATATATATTTGACTTTCTTTTTGCGGTGTGCTGCTGGTATCAGTGAATGGAGCCCCGCCGGGTGAGTGTTGACACCAACTCAAAATTGTCTCACTTCCGTCACGTGTGCGTTTGGCATCGCTTGGCCTGCCTCAGCTAACATGCGTTCAGGTTCCAAGAATTAGGTCGAACGCAGAGATGTTTTTCCCACAGATTTTTTTCTGGTCGAAACTCGATTTTACCAAATTGCAAGTCGTTCAAACTCTGAGGTTCCACTGTACTCATTCTTTGGTTACTACGGTGATCTAGTAAGATGCAGTAATATTAGCCATAGAGGATGTAGATTATTCATTATGACTTCCTTAAAGCAAAGCTATGCCTCTTGACTCTTGTTTTACATCCATGGGTAATTCTCTTTCCTTTGTATTTAATTTAACCTCTCCTGGGAGTGGCAATAAAAATCTTGAAGTCTCTTTTTTGATCAATTGAGCACCAGTTGCCTATAACTGCTGCTTGCTGTGAAGTTGAGCTCTGTCTTTTACATTAGAAAACCTATGCCATATATTAAACACAAGACTGCAAACCACTATTTAAAAAAAAAAAAAAAAAAATCAAAAGTACTGTAAATGGCACCGTCGATAAACATACAATTCCAGATCATGTGCAGTGGAAGAGTTCGTCACACGGAAAGAATTTGTATCACAAAGTAAAGTTAATTATAATCTAAATGAAATCACACCACCATCTTTACATCGCTCATAATTCTAATGGACACTTTTAAACAGAGCAAAGCCCTCCATGACACACCCCAAGGGAGCCTCTGTTTTCATTTCAGCTGAGATGGGGTTACCCTTTTTTTAATGTCATGGTTTCTGACTGATATTTAATTGTAATTAGAACGGTAGGTGAGGTCACGATGTGATCAGCATTAATCACGTAGGACCAACGCATCAGTGACGTGTCTTGACCCGATGTTTATGTTGAAATGGAAAACCTCCAGACATCATGATGAGCAACCATCTCCAGTTCATCCTTAACAATTGGACCACAGTGTCCTAATATATTCTCATCTAATTATACCAAGATGTATGTGACATTATCAATCAAGCAAGGCCTCGACGAGTTCTACAAGCCTTTTTTTAACACCTGAGCCTCTCAAGGGGAGGATGGTAATGAAGGTCATTGCGTGTGGAGACACTTTGTATAAACACTGTATAATGTGGGTAATATGAGCAAATTAATAAGCTTTAACCTTCCAGTTTAACCCAAACCCGTCCTGCTGCCTCATCCAGAACTCCATCTGTGGATTTTTTGTTTTTTGCGCTCCCCCCATAAAGTACATTCAAATATCCTTAGGGGCGTGCTTACACTGGGCCTTGTGCACTACTCCGATTAGAAATGAGCCTGCGCATGGCAGCGGGCCAGGAGAAAGAGTGTGTAAAAGACAGATAATGTCCAAAGTTTGGGATCATTTCACATTTCGGATACAAAGAACTGGCTTACACAGCGCATCTACAATCGGGTATCACTGTTAGCTCATTTAATATGGCCTTCCAATATTTGTTCAAACCTACTGAATTGGTCAATAACATACACAGCGAGGATAAACTAACAAAATAAATATCATTATAAAGCCCATCCATATATGAGATGCTATGCCACAAGACATTCATGACTGAGATGTTTTCCTCTCAAGTCTTAGTTGCCATTTCAAATTATTTTTTATGCTGCAGGTATTCAGATTCTAAAGATAAAAATGCTGAACTAAATCATCTTGACATAGACCTACTGTTTGAGTCCTGATGCCAATGGCAAAAGTGTCCCAAAATAGCCTTACATCTCATTCTTTGCTTCTGCCACCAGACTTTAAACCTGACTTAATCATGAAAAAAAAATGTCCATGTGTGGCTGTGAGGGAGTTAACAACAGTTGAGAGACAGCAGAGCGAAGACAATGAATGACTTCCCGCTAACTGGCATGTTGACTCTGCGCTCTCTTTCAACAGGAGATGTTAAGGACTTTGGGATTTTTCATGCTTGATGTCCTCTCTTAAGTTTTTTCACTTCCTCTCATAAAAGAATGGAAATAAACCCTTATGTGAAGGGGAGGCCAGGAAATCAAGCAGACTTTGAAACAGACGGCGACTTTAGCAGACCTTCACGTCCATCAGTAGTCAACCCATAGTCGCTTAAACAAAGCAGTTTGGTTCTCATTAGTGTGGCGTGCATCTCAAGGACCACCTCTCGGCTCTGGATGGTCTCTTGTGTGATGGATGCCTCAGGTCTGTATCGTCCTGCATGGCCAAACAAACACTGTGATGGAATCAGCCCCCTGGTGCACAACTGTATATAATAAAGAAGTCCCCAAATGGGTTGCACACGTGTTATGTGCACACACACCAACGTGTAGTCACCAACCGCCATGCCAAAGGCAATGGAAGAGTCTGTATGTGTTTGTCAGGAAATGAGGTTGCCAGGTTGGTAGGCTAGCTGTCATCAGACAGCGAGAAGGGACTGAGTCTTCCTCTCCTCACATGATCTCACTGAAAGACGACCTGCACAGCTGCATGATCGCCATCTGGCCGCCACGGCTAATTGCTCAACTTGTGAGATTGCTGTAATTACTCACTTTCACACACATACATACACACACATGGAGTGAGTGGATGAACATGATGCTGGATTTGTTTAAGACTGAGGAGAAATATCTTTTTTAGGAAGTTGATACTTAATATGAAATTCTACACAAGCCAGCACACACAAGTTTTTTTTTAATTGTCAAGTTTTTAAATGTTTTTTTTCCCCCCAGTATATTGCCACTACTGTTTTACTACCATCACCAATGTGGTGAGGCAATGTGAGATTTGTAGTCACGGTATGAAACATGTTTGAATTTTTTAAATCTTGCAAACTGAGATACCTTCTGCATCCCTTGAATGCAATTCAAGTCAGGCAGGCTGGGCCACAAGCTTGGCCACTCCAGGGTTGGTTCTAAGCCGCATGTGGCCCGTGGGCCGCTAATTGAATAGCAATCAATAAAGCAAAAACTGCAAAACACAAACCTATCATTTCTAATTCATCTCATGATATTAACTTTGAAATGAAAGGTTTTGCAGACTGAAGCGCCCCATCTACATACATAGCTTGTATCTCAGTTGAGATATCATTTCAAAATACTTCCCATCAGGTAAAGCTACTCTCTTCTGCTCACAACTTAGGAAATATCTGATAAGAACCACGGTTGCCTTCATAGAGCTACTTCCTGCAATCTATTCTGCTAGCAACATGCAACTACTATAAGGCAGTACTTGGTGCTTGGTCTCACTTGACTCCTAAAATCTGGGAAGTTTTGATACTTGCGCTAGTCTAGCAGGTTTCAAACTACATTCATTCTTTTCAAGTTATTCATGATAAGCAGCCACCTTGGGCAATAGAAATAAGCTAAACAATGAGAAATAATTGACAATCCAAAAGAAGTGTAAAAATATACTAGTATAAAGCAGGAGTGTCAAATTCTGGCCCATGGGTCAAATTTAATCTGTACTGTTATATTTGGCCATCCAAGACAATTTTGATGTGTCAATACTAAAATTACAAGTTGTCTTCACTAATAGAGATGTTGCTAGCAAGGTTTATTACAATTCTTTTTTTTTAAATGAACAGTTTTTACTAACCTCTGATTTCAGAAGTAGTTATTCATCAGTGTGTTGCGTAGGCTGTACTGTATATCCGGGGCATCCAAGTCTGGTCCTCAAGAGCCCCTATCCAGCCTTATTTCGATATATCCATGCTGCAGCACATCTGCTTCAAATCATCAGGATGGTTTTCAGGCTTTTTCAAATCTTACTGAGATGCTGATCGTTTGAATCAGGTCAGGTGTGCTGTACTAGGGTTCCGCCTAAAACAGGCCGGATAGGGGCACTTGAGGGCCAAACTTAGGCACGCCTGCTGTATATAATATTAGACGTTCTTCCATTTATTTGGTTTGACAGTCATAATAAGCCTCCAGAGGAAACTATGACTATGATGCGGCCTGCGACAAAAATGAGTTTGACACCCCTGGTATGAAATATAAAAGAATAAACCTCATACTGCATGAGTGTTGTCCGAATCTGTGTTAGACACAAGAGTTACATCCTGCAGGTTGCAGTACATTTTTATGCCAGACTAGGTCTTGTTTTGATTCAGCGGCATTGCATGGGGAACAACATTTATACGAATTTTAATATTGCAGGTAAGGGTTTTCTTAAACTGATTGGTACTTTCGCTCCCACTGTATGTACGTTTTAGTTGTATTTTCTACACTAAGGACAAGATGTATTGTCTCAGTGTTGTGGTTGCCTCAGTTTTCTGCTCCCCGGTTGTATTTGACTTTTCTTTATTTCTTCCATTTTTATTTGCCCTCGTCCATTGAAATCACCTCTGTGCAAGTTGTTCAGTTGGCTGCCGTTTTGGATGGCTGAGCGTCTTTATGTTGTACAATGTCTTCCCCTGCTGGTTGAATGTTTGCTTTTCCAAACAATGAATGAGTCGTGATTTGTGGCACCTCTGTTACATGATCTTTCTACTTCAAGTCTGTCACCAACATTTTCGTATTTCTTTTCCCCAGTTTGACAGTTTTCAGAGAGTTTATATCTCTTCAGATCTCGGCTCCATGGATTAATGGGAAAAAAGTTTACTATGTAGTATAATTAAATGTGAGGCATCATTAACAATCAGTGTTTGACAATAAAGGTAATTGAGTAACACACTATTATTAAAGGCAATTTAATTTGTTATATCACTTGAAGCGCTATTGTAAGTTTTGTGCACTTATTACACAAGAGGTAGCTCTCATTGGCAAAAAAGTGATCTCTAATTTAGTGTCAAATAAATATACCATGTCTGAAGGACCAAATGTGTCAAATTTAAAAAATAAATAAAAGTATAAACAAATTTTTAAAAAAATCAAAAATATATAAAAAAATAAATCGATATTCAATTGAATATTTATATTTATTTTTGTATTTATTTCCACATCAGAAAAGACGCTTGGAAAGCAGAGCACCAGTGTCAAGGGCTGAGCACACATCTTCTGTACCACTCTGCTTTCTTGCTCATTTTCCTAATTTTTGGGTGGTACAGTTAAGCAAACAATGCACCCAGCAATCTGCTGGTGCCGGGTGTATTTTGTACAATAATTATACTATATACAGTACACTCAGTCTATCAATTGAAATAATAGATTCCTTTCAAAAAAGTTTGATTCTGCCTTTTACTATCAACAGTAGAAGTTAGGTAGGTTGCACAAAATGCAGCCGTTTCCCCCAGTGGACTCACAAAATGTGCTAATTTCATAACTAAAATGTTATCTACTGTTGGTTGTTTATTTAGAACTTTAGAGGAGCAGCCTCAGCTGCTCCCCACACGTCCCCTTTGAAACACTACTGACAGGTAAGGAAATGGGAGACTATCCCAAATGGCATCAGGCAAAAAAGGAGAGTGCACCCTGAACGAGTCCCCAATCAATCACGGGCCACAAAAAGACAACCATTAGTCTCATGGTGAGAACTGAACCCATGCTGCCAGATACCAGAAAAATGAACCACTACAGTGTTCTGATTTAGGATTTTCTTTGTGGGTTTTTTGTTGTTGTTGTGTGTGGTACCCCTTTTTTCTTGATAAAGTGGCAAAAGTCCCAAGGATTACCAGTTAATACTTGCAGGTGAGATATTGCATCAGGGTAATTATTTTTATCAGTATGATGTGAATAATTTGCATTCAAGTCTTTCTTTTTTATCATTGTGAAAGACAGTAGTGATGAGACGAAACAAAAGCAAAGAAAAAAACTCTCATTTGTTATTTACTGCACCATATATGTACACAAAAAATACTCAAAAGGCAGTACAAAATAAAACAAACAACTCATAGTGAGATAATCAATCTCATCCAATCTGATACCAATGCAAGCTCTCTTGCCTTCCTTGATGATTTTCTCTGCATTTGCAGAAAAACAATCTCCAAATGGCTACTGACTGCGTCTGTAGATTATCTGAATCATTATCTGTACATTTGGTAGTGATTAAGAAATTAAACAGTCCATATATGGCTGCCAAGATGAAACAAAATTAAAAATACTTAAATCCATGTAATAAGCATTCTAAGATCATGTTCCTGTATGATGATGAAGACTTAAAAATACTACATTGGCCAACGAAAAGTAATAGTGGCCCCTTAAGGAAATGCAGATTAGATCATTTTGGTGAAACACCAGCAGAACTTTGGTCAGTTCATGTAGATTTTGCTCCAATCGGATCAGATTCCTCCAAAATGTGGCTTGGTATTAGATTCTAAAATAAGCACACTCTTTTAGCTTCGACTTTGTCTCTCTTGGCTTTTGTTAACTGTGTTAGGACAGTTAACCTTAACAATATGAAATCAGGAGGGGGGAAAAAAAAGTTATGAAAAAAATACATATAAAAAGTCAGTTGTAATATGAGGGGAAAAAATGCTATTTACTACAGTCAAGTCTTGGCTTTTCAGAAATTTTCCCCCCAAGAAGGATCATTCATATTAGTGTATTCAGACGAAACATCTGATCGAACTAAAAGTGTTGACATTACCCGACTTCGATATAAAGTAGAAGGTCTTGGCTGTGTTTATGTTGTGTGGTATTTTTTTCCATTCACCTGTAAACTTGTAAAACCTGTAAATCTTCTTTCCCTTGACAAATTATAACTTTAGTCTTGTAATAGCACTCTGAGATCATTGATGTGACTTTATGACTTTTATCCTGGGGTTTTTTACCTTTTACATTTTTTTGTTTGACCATGATAGTCACTCATAATATCCTAATATTATTATTTCTTATCACAAACAGGCACTTTATTATAAACTAAAAGTGCAGATGTGTGGATAAACCTTTCAAGTTAGAGCTACATATATATGTTGGAGCTACTTACCCTGCCATTCGTGCAACATTGCTGTACACAATATGGAAATAAAGAATTTGTGTGAGACATGCTTAGAAACAAGAAAGCAAGAGTCAACAATAATAAGATTTCAATAATGTGCAAATGCATTCTGGTCCATTCAGACTCTCTGTAGAGTCAAATCATCAAATGTGAGCCAGAGTACCGAAGCGTCCCTGTTTGTCACTGAACTATCTGAGGCATCTCGCTCCAGGCTTTGGCCTTCTTCTTGGCCAGAGCCATCCACGGTGGCTCATCCTGGGGCAAAGATGAAGGTGGGAGACCACGCTGAGACGCCGTCGGCGGACCAGAAAGTGCAGGAACTCTTGAAGCCGTCAGCGGAGGGTTGATTCTTGATGGAAAAGGGGGCGAAGTGAGTGTCGTGCTTGGGCTCTGCGCTGGCTTGGGTTCTATTGGGGGTTTGGACACAGCGGGCGGGTTGGAGCTAGAAGGAGCTTTTATGGGAACTGGAACAGGAGTAGGAGGGGATAGGGATCGTTGAGAGGAGGGGGCCTGTGGTGCGGGTTTGGAGGTGACCGAAGGAAGAGTGGGTTTAGGGGTGACAGGGCAAGGGAGTGGCTGACATTTGGGAAGCTGAGGTGGCACTGGAGTAACAGGAGAGAGTGGCTTCCTGGTCTCGTTTTCGGTAGTTGATGAAGACTTACTGATCTCTGATGAACTCACTAAAGGAAAAAAAGAATTTCATTGTGAGCATTTTTGAAGAAAATGCAGGTGAATCATTTATTGAGAAATGCATCATAAATTATCCAAATCATGCTAGAAAACACTCCGCTCACCAATAACACCAGCAATACAATAATAGAAGGCTTGAGTGGTCAGCAAAAGCAAGCCAGAGTTCCTCATTATAAAATTGATATTTTCACTGTAACGTTAAACACAATTTGACCATAACACTGCTCTAAAATACTGTCCAGAAAAAACTACTAATCTACCACTAGAGGGAGCCTGCCTACCACACTTTGACAATTACTGACTCAAACAATCTGTCCTTCGTGAAGAAGGCATCCAATCAAATGATAGAGTCAAGTGAATTATTAAGAAATTCAAAACGAATAAATTCAAAAATTACTGTCGTACCTATAGAACTTATTTTTGCGGTAGGAAAAACACCTGTGTCACTCGATATACATATAATACAGACGTCACCATACATGACAATAATGAAATGTCCATTGATTTTGGTTGGCCGAGGGAACTCCATGCGTCCACTGCCTTTTAGCGAGGTATCTTTGTTCTGGCCTCAATTTAATGCACCAGTATTGTAAGGTCTCTTAAGGCAAGATAAGAAATATTTTGCTACTCTGAATTAGCTTCCATTCTAATGTCTCCTTTCACATTACTTCATGTTGTTATTGTCCTTGTTTTTTTTCTTCTTATCTGCTGTATTTTTTTTTTCCAGAATGTGTCATCATCCACGCTGGTTGGTAAAGTAACAAGCTTATTATGTCAAAGTTAGAAGACCAAAGTACAGATATCTGCTTTTAAGTGCAGGTAGTAAATGTTAAAATGCTGTTGAGAAAAAAATACTCAAGTAAAGTTAAAAAGAAATAATACACAGCAAGTTTAAAATTAGCTGTCCATTAGTTTGTGTTATTGCATGGTGAGTACGTTATACAATACTCAACATACTAGAGTAAACGAGTACACCCAACTAAACTGATTCGTAAAAAAAAAAAAAAAAAAAAAAAAAAAAAACTCTGGTTTGCATCCAGAATCAACATTTCCTGACATAGAACATATTTATGTCCTTGGACTCAAGTACAAAATACGTAAAAATGTTTTTTTTTTTGGACATATCCATACATACGGTTGAAAAATCTATGCACATCAATAAAAGTCAAGCAAATATATATATATTTTTTAATTCAACCACATGTGAGTCCAGTCAGCATCAAAATTCTCAAATGTTCTTGTGCTCACTGAGAAATTTACAAAATGGGGCACACTCATTGATGTTGAGCACTGCATGTTTATATTATTTCCCAAACAAAGTTGGTTCTCTAAGAGCAAGTATAATTCACAAGGATAAAGTTGGCTGTGGTACGTGTGTGTGTACGTTTGCGTGTGTGTTCCTTTCTTGATGTTGTGTCTGTGTGTGCTCAGACCTTTTCCGATGAAGTCGGATGTTTTGGTGCAGAGTTCCTTTTTTGATGTTTGGCTGACATACGAAGGCAATGAAGAGTCACTGTCTTGGTCCTCCTGATGACAAAGGAGAGAACCACATTCATTAGTTTAAGCAGCTCAAACTGTATGTTGATGTCTTTTATGTATGCAAATGCAACGAGAGGGGGAGCAAAAAACAGGATGGACAATCATCACGAACAAATGCAGTCTCACTAGGATTTGTGTTTTTAGATCAAAAATTAAGCAAAAACTAACCTTCTTGACGGTCATCTCGTCCAGTGAATTTTCTTTATAGATCTTCTGTTTCTGTCTGGCCATGGAGATCCAGCTGGGACCCTCAGATTCAACGGGGACACCACGAGCTGCAGCAGGTTCTAAATGAGTCACAGGGTTAATTTTATGGGAACTTAATAACCATGCCAATGTTAGTTTGGCTCCGTGTTCCCAAGAGTGCATTTGTGTGCGTTTGTATGCACCTGAGACACGTTTGCTTTTCACTCCAGTCTCCCCGTGGACATCCGGTTTCTTGGGAAGGGCAGGTTTGGTGAAAACCGGTGGACTTATGGACGCTTTAAAACTGCTCATTTCAACTTTACAAGTAACAGGCTGCGCCGGAGGCTCAACGGGTGCCTAAAAAGAGAGCAAATCAAATCCAGTGACACGTTCATAGCTACATGGTCTGTCGAAACCACTACGAGTCACCAGACAAACACTGGAAACGTTGCAGTGGGCCCCACAATTGTTTGATTTGAGATCTGTTTATAGTACTAAATCAATCGTAAAAACCTATTAAACATATTTAACAGTTGCCCATCATGAAACTGCCATAAAAATCTGTATATTGTTTGTTTTTGTGGCATTTTGCTTTACAAACACCAGGTTTCGTTTGGTGGTGGGAGAAAAAATGAAGTTGCGGGTGGCTTTCACCAGTGCACATTACCACAGGAAATTTCACTTTGAAAACAAACAAAAATCATAATTTTCGTGAAAATATTTTTTTACCACAAATAATGTTTCATTCTCTGTCAGCAAGACAGACAAACAAATCAATATTTCACTAGGTGGCAGTCGGCACAGAAAATCTGTTGCCAATTACAGTATTATTAATCAATCCAGAACATTCAATCCTACCCCAAAAGGATAAATAAATAAAGGATTGGTTTTCACCTCTGTGTTTTCCTCTTCCGAACCAAAGCGATGCAGAACTGCAGTCTTCCTCAGCCGAATTCCAAAGGGATTGTTGCAGTTTCCCTCCATCGCCACAGCGCTCTCTGTACATAGAAGCGCAGGATAAACCGAACTAGGTGTGAAAGATATGACTCCTTTAAATTAACATTTATTTTTATATTATTATTTTTTAACACAATTTGTATAAATGGCCAAGCCTTTAGTTGCGCAATTGTGTTGTTTCTTTTTGTTCCAATCCAGGCGTAAAAAGATGCCACAAGATGGCAGCAGGGGACTGAATTTTTGTTTGTTCGGGGAAAATAAAACAACTAAATTAAACATGTTTCCTTAACACCAAGATGGCAGCAAATTAATGCTTTGTCTTGTGCACAAAAGGTAAATTTGTGAGATTTTCAGTCAACAAACGAATAAGTTCCCGGGGTGAAAAAATAAATTAAATTTTTAAAAAAATCAACAAATGAGTGAATTCATGAATTGCAAAAATCATTAGGGGTCTGCACACACTTCTGCTGAAGTGCCCTTGTGCTCGTCCATTATGTTTGCTCACCTTCTTTACCTGCAGCAGCTGAGGTTTGTGCTGTGTCTGGGTCCTGGACTACATCATCGAGAGCTTTGACAGCAGTCCCACCAGCCACTGTTGTTTTGACACATTTCTCCATCTGGGCCTCCAACTGTGGGTCCTTCTTGGTGGTCTCCTCCACATCCTCATCTCCGGGCTCTTGGCTGGGGGTTGGGGCTGATGAAGGTGGCGGGATCTCTTTGGCCTCCCCACCAGAGAGGGATCTCTGCCAGGCAGGGATGATTGTGAAGCGAACTTTGCTCCCATTGGGACGTTCCGGTAACTGGTTGACTACTTCCTCCTCAGGTGGAGGCGTGGCTTCATCTACAACATCTGTATCACAAATCGGAGTCATTGGCTCTTCTTTGACTTCCATTCCGGTGTCAATGGTCTCTTCATCAACATGTTGCTCTGTTATTGTATAAGATGCCGCAACTTTAGGATCTTCGTCAGATGGAGACAACTGAAAGGCAAATGTGCCCGACTCCGAGCACGGAGAAACAAGGTTTGTGTGGACTGGAGTGGTTGAAGGTTGGTTGGTAGAGAAGGTCTCAGTGGGAGTGTTGACCTCAGCATGAGGGAAGGTCTCACTGGCAGGGAGGCTCTTGGTGCAAATGGTGGTCTCTTCAAGAGTGACAGTCTCACAGGGAACGATGGGAGTGTCGGTCTCGGCGGGAGGGTCAGTCTCACTGGGAGTGCTTGTTGTGCTCAGAGCCAAGGTCTCAGTGTCTTGTGAAGGCGATTCAAAGTGTGAAGAAGACAATCTAAATGATATTGTTTGCTTTGTTTCAATTTCTTCTTCTATCTCCAGCAATTCCTCTTGCTCCACATCTCCATCCTTCCCATCGTCTTCTCCTGAATGGAGCTCTGTATGCTTGAAGTCTTCATCCTCCTCTCTTTCTTTACTTTCACGATCATTTTCATTGGGAAACATTTGGCTCTCGAGGTCAGTTACTGGATCACATGACTCCTGAAGTGTTTCAACTTCATGTGTGCATTGTGGGTTACCTATGGCACCGACATGTGAAGTTTCCCTTTGCTCCGGCAATAACGTCACATTGCAAACCTCTTGGCATGTTTCAACGGGAAGCATTTCCCAGTCTTCGTCTTCTGCCACTTCAATCCACTGTTGTTTTTCCTCTTCCTCCACATACGCCGTCACCTCATGACCTTCTCCCTCCACTTGAAGATTGATTAACTTCTGATCTTCCTTACTTGCTTCAGTTTCCAGTTCTTCCCTGTGGTTCGATTCTGTTCTGTACAAGTCGTGCTGTTCTTCAGGTTTGCCTTCTTGTGGCAAGTCGTGATGCTCATCCTCTAAATGGATCTGAAAGAAGAAACAAATGAAGTCATGAAGTCAAAAGACCCCGTAAATGACTTTTAGGCGAATGGATGCATCGATGACATGTTATTAATAATAAAAAATACTTACACAAGGCTGACTGAATCTTTCCACAACAAGTTCCTCCTCCTCCTCCTCCTCTTCTTTTTCATCGTCATCTTCACTTTCTTCTTCTTCATCCACATGTAGGAAAGGACTGGTCAAAGCGACTACCTCCTCCTCCTCCTCCTCCTCCTCCTCCTCCTCTTCCTCTTCCTCCTCCTCCTCCTCATCCTCCTCCTCCTCCTTGCTGGACTGATCCAATAGGGTATCACATGGAGCAGTTTGAGGAAATGCAGGCTCATCCTTCACCTCTTCTTCATTTTCCTGTTCCTTGTTCTCTTCATTCAGATCCAGGACAACATCCTCAGAGGCCACACATGGAGTGCAAGAAGGCAGGGGCGTCTTCAAGGAGCTGAGCACTTCCTGTAAGAAGGAGCTGTCACCCTCCACACCTTCTCCAAGTCCATCTTCTTCTCCCAGATCTAGTCCATCCATGCCCTTCTCTTTTCCATTCACGAGAGAACGGTCCCAGAAATCTTGGTGGCCAGCAGGGGGTTCCGGTGTGGCTCTGAAAGCAGAAATGATGAGGTCTTATTTGTAGGCGAGCCCACCACAATAAAGACAATTAGAAAATGATGTTTACGCACATGGGACTGTCCAGAGGAGAGCCTCCGTTACTGAGTTCGGGGGAGGGCGAAGGCTGAGTGTCAGCTGCTACCACCCCCGAGTGACAGGAAGTGTCCTGAACGAGTGAAACGTCCAACTCCTCCTCTTCCACTGCTTCGTGCAACAATGGCTGCTCTTTCTCCTGAGCTTCTTTCTCCTCTTTTGGCTTTTGTTTCAGCGCATCTTCGCTTGCATCTGCATCAATAAGCAGAAACAGATGAAGGAAACAACACATAGAGGTAGATTGGAATAAGAAGGGGGAGGGGGAGCACTAACCTCGTTTGTCCTCTTCCCCTGGTGCCTCGAAACTGTCAGGGAAGGAAATGTTCAATGATCCATCCATGCCATTGTGTTCCTCTGATTTAATCTCAAGCCTCTGCATGGACCAAACACAAAGTAGTCGAAACATCAGCACTACATAAGGATACTATTGGTTCAGAGAGTACGTAAAGAAGCAAGATGCAGGTCAAAACTATCAACGTTCCCATACGCAGCGACAGTTTCGGATATACAAGAAGCGCTCAAACCACAATAATAATTAAAATGTTCTTAACTTTGACGTCTGTGCAAAGATTTGATAGGCTTTTTCAAAGGCCTAACAAAGGCCTAAAGGTTACATCCAAGGTATTACATCATATTTTGAGCATGATGAGGATCTGCACTTAAGCAAAATTGAATTTTAAAATGGAAATAATTAACACTTGGAGTCCATCAAAAAAGGAATGAATTGTTTTAGCGTGTTGAAGAGAAACTAAAACTAGACAAGAAAGTGAAGCTATAGGAACCAATAAATTACCCATTAATTTTGTGGAAAATAATTTTCTATATTGGTGACCAGCTATCCAATGAGACAAGCTATACTTATTATTATTATTATTATTATTATTTAGTTTTGTTGAGTTCTATAAGTTTGTCTACATAATGTACAGCATCTTGTACATAAACAACCTAGAGCCTTTTTTCTTCCAAACCAATACTATTCTGTAGGGTTGGTGTTAGCAACTAAAATGGGTGACAGAAAGTTGGAGAGCTGATTGTCACAGTAAAAATGTTGCATCATTTTCAGCATGTCGATGCTACAACAGTTTGTTTCCGAGGGCGGGACCACTTTTCAAAAGTATGAGCAATACACCGCACATATTTGTGTTCTTACATTGGCAGCTTTCCTCCGGTTACAGGCTTTGTGTCTTAGGCCCAGCTTGTGCTTGGCAGCAGAATTATCCAGACAGCCAAAAGGGCTTGCCGGCTGACTGAAATCCCCCGGAACCGTCACCAGGGGGCTCACTGCTCTGCTGGACAACTGGGGAGAGAACAGGAAAAGAAGGTTTGACTTACATTTTTCACTTCATTTACATTGCCATCCATCTTCTTTAGTCCTCATGAGCTGACGGGAGGCAAGGTAGACCCTGGACTGATTGCCAGCCAATCACAGGGCATTGTTTAGCAACACAACTGTAAACACTCAAACTTATGCCTTTGGACAATTTAGACTCAGCAGGGATGTCAAACCCATTTTTGTTGCGGGCCATACCGTAGTTATGGTTTTCCTTGTGGGGCCATTAATACTATCTTATATTATCGTATACACACAGCAGCATTAAAAAACAACTTCTAATTTCGTTTGAAAGTGGGCTTTTAAAAAAATGTTGCAATACCTCACTGTTGTTAAAAGATAAGACAATTTACAATTTGGGTATTTCAACAAGAAACACTGAGTTGACATACGCCTTTGCGGGCCACATAAAATGATCTGGAGGGCCAGATCTGGCCCCCGGACCTTGAGTTTGACACCTGTGATTTAGAGTCTTCATTAAACCCAACATGCACATTTTTTAGGAAACCAGAGAGTAAAACCCATGCAAGCACATCGAGAAGATAATTAAAACCTGAAGCTTCTCAACTGAGTAGACATACTAACCACTCGAAGGAAGATGTTCCGTTAAAAAAAACAGTCAAGTCTTAAGGATTACGTTTGAGAAATGAAACCCAAATACCAACTGTAACCACAACCTTGTCTGCCATTGTTTAGAGAGATTAGTTCCAGACAGTGCAACTCACATCACACATGAGTCACTGACTTGTTGTGGATTTGAGAAGGAAACTGCACACCATGAACTGATGGTCAGTTGGTGTTGAGAAGGAAACTGCACACCATGAACTGATGGTCAGTTGGTGTTGAAAAGTTACAATTCTTCCTTGAATGATGAAGTCTGCAGATAGGAAACCAAAAAGGAAATAGAGCACAACTGTGTGTGACTACATCCAGCTGTCTAAATATTAGCTGTGCTTTAAACACTTGTGGTGTTGATTATACAGTAGAGCAGAGTCTTGTGCTTTGCTCCATCGAGAAAAGATTTCAAACTTGGAAAAGTTTCAAGAAAAACTAAAGTATGACAAAGAGAACTCACTTTCCCAGTTGAGTTTTAAGTGCTGGATTCAACCTCTTCACTTTCTCGCTCAATTTGTCATGTTGTAGCCTAATTCCAAATGTACAAACACATTTTAGATTATAGATTCAAATTAACCCTCCTCAATCTATCTCCATCTATCCTCTTTATCCATCCTATGTGCATTCATATTCACACCTTAGCTGAAGCAACGGCAACATGTCTTCTTGAGTATGCTCCTCGGCCCTTAGTGACTTTTAATGGCTGAGGCCAGCATGACACAATCTGTGCCATGCTTGAGTGCATTTGACACCTGAAGACCAGTTTGGCTAGTGTGAATGCTCTGATGTATACTCAAGTCTGGTAGACATCCTGGTGGGCCAAGATCTGGAACTAATGGTCATAAACACGCACAGCAGGGGGCAGAAGATGAGCGGAATCCCCGCACAAGTCTGACACGGTTCAGATGGCCAAGTGTGAGTACGCCCTAAAACGCTCTGGAATATGTCCCTCACAGCTGCATTAGTTTACTGTGGTTTTTTCACCATATTCCCAACTGTAAAAGGAATATTTAAACTCTTTTTTTTTTCCCCCCACATAGTTTTTTTGCTCATCATTTAGGGTTGTTTTTAGCACGGAAAGCCCACGTTTACTTAAATAGTCAAGCTTTTACTGACTGCACTTTTTGTGCACATTTAAAGGCAGACAACTTGTCAACCCACCTTGAAATGAGCTTTTCTACCATAGATGTAAAACTATGCCTGTTTAGCCCATCAGGCTTGTGCTAAACAGAAGGTCAAGAGGTTTGCAAGTGAAGTATAAAGAGTGCGGTTCAAGACAAACACAATTTTAAGGGTCTGAACAAGGTGGTGAGATGGAGCTGAAGAAGGAAATCAAAACACATGAAGGCTTTTAGAGTAACCACAAGTGATTCGACTGAATCGTGAGATTTTTTTTTTTTTTTATCCCGACGTAGTCACATGGGAAATATCTCAATAATACAAAGCTCTGCTGCACAGCCTAAAGTGTCCTCACGGCTTTCATAAATCACATCAAGTATTTTACCAAGCTGGCTTTCCAGGCCTACATTCTGCAAAACATGACTTTTCTTTTCTAGAAATCTTAACATTTAATCTTATGCCACCACACTAACCAGTTTATCAAACAGAGCTCATGCCTTGATACTGTATATATTAGAACTGTCCCAAACCCAAAGACACCCGTATAGAAGATTCCACAAGCCGATTGTGTGGCTCGAGCTCTACAATTACCTGGTCTTCGTCACTATCTACCCTCGTAAGGTTGAGTGAATTGTTCTTCTCAGCCTGATTCTGAAAGACACAGGTGGAAAGAAACAATGATGCATGTGTGAAAAGATGTGGCAATTAGGTGGCGTGACAGTAGTGTGCATGTTACCGTGGCTGCTTGAGAAGACGTGTACTCAGGGGGACTGCAGGGCAGGCCGTCATCCTCCGACATGGTTCCGGCATCTTCCGTCCTCTTGACACACATCAGCGATGGAGGAGAGCCCAGCCTGATGGCCTGCTTCAGCTGAAGCTGCAATTCCGTGTAAAAGGCACACGCAACAGTTGTTGATGCATCTTATTGAACAGTACAATCCAACACACAAATACTAAGTGTCAACACTTGGCTATAGTAAACCAGAAGTCCGGTTCAGACTCTAAATCCAAGACAAACTAGCCTTGCTTCTGACCACACTCACTATGCCGTATATTATGTAAACACTGAATTTTGTATTGGATCTCACTACGTGATGCTATCTTCCCAAAAGTGATAGATTTGACAGCATTTTTATTCATGTTTCACTAGAGTAGATGCAGTAGGTGGAATTAGAGGTCTTTATAAAAATGTTGTTATTGTAAGAGGCAACAGACGGCTCTTTGAGAGTGTCTTCCCATGTTTACAGTCTCACTGATGTAGAGTATGATTAACAGACAATGATTTGCTCATAGAGTCACCACAGAGGGGTGAGTGTTTAATTTAGAAAGTGTGTCTGTTTGCCATGAAGTATCACAGAAACTAAAACTGACATACTTTATCGGTTTGCTGCATGTTACGCTGGTATTGTCAATCAGTGACTCATTTATCAAGGTGCAAAAGAAACACAGTATGTTCCTTTCTTTTTTTATCATTTTTACAGGAGGGATAATAACAGAATACCTTGAGGGGTAATGTTAACAGAATTTAGATCCAAGTACATGACACTTAAAGAGTTATGTTTCCATCATCAATAGGTCAATCATTCATCATAAATAAAAATGTCCAAACATTTTCAGCTGATACACGTTGTGGCCTGTATCGTGATACTCTTGGAACCACACACATAAAAATAATACTTTGACCTGGATCATGTGGTGGGATGGAGGGCAAACATTCAGAAACAAGGCCACAATGTGGGTGGCAAAACGTGCAATCTTTATCCCATGTGCAGCTTGCTTGTTACATAATATGTTTGCACCGAATCTGACTCCTCGCATATCAAAATGACAGGCCGGTTCAGAGTTGAGGTTTACGGCCAGGATTTCATAATCAAGTTCTTCAAAAGTGTATATTTTGAAGCTCAAAAATATTTTACAAATGAACAAGTCATTCTTTAGAATTCTGTTACGCTGTAAATAATGTGACCATGAGAAACTAGCAAAAGTTTCCTGAGTGTCAAATCTGCTTAAGGGAGCTTCATTGTATAGACAGCTTAGAGGAGCGGTTTAACTGCGGGTCAGTCTTACATCGTCCATTTTTAGTCACTTGTTTTGACACACATTGTTCTGTCAGTCTGCTCCCTTTACCATCATTTGTTTTAACTCTGACTGCCTGGAATTTACATTACTATTAGCACATCAAGATGATATTACTATAAAAGCTCGCTTTGGTTACGTTCCCATCCCTGAGTTTAATCACAATAGCATGAAGGGCTTGTTTTTTCAACTCTGAGCTACATTTTTTTTTTTTTTTATGTATTGGACATTTTGGCTACAATTATTTGTTGATGGCTGCAGAGATCAAATGATTGGCTCAGTTTGTGATGAATTTCTCTTGTGATGATAGTTACAACAGTACCTGAAGAGATTTCACTTTTCCATGAATGCTGTCCTGAGATGCCCCCAGAGCCTCGTTGGCCTCCGACGAGTCCGAGACAAAGACGGAGTCGTGTGACAAGGCCTTGCTGCCCAGGCTAATCTTTGACCTTTAGAAAGCAGGAAATATGGGGGGGGTTAGGCCACAAAACTATTTTCTTCCTTTACTTCCATGTGTAATAGAGTAACATTTCATCCTACTATGGCATGTTCTTGCATTTTAAAAGTTTGTCTACTGAGCCAAAACAGGAAGAGGCAGTAAAACCTTTTCTTTAAAGAAAGGAAATTAGTACTATTCCAAGGAAGAGATGCTCCACTTTTTAAACAAACACGGGAAAAAGCAGTCCTGCATTCCAGAGACTAGGAGATCAGGAGATGAACACTTAGGATCACAATTAATATTTAGTCAAGTCATATTTAGGAAAATAACACTTCACTTGACAAACGCTGTGTTTATTATTTTTTGCATGTTCTTCCTCCGAACCATGAAACATGTACCCTTGAGCATGGATCGGTCATATAAACAGAACAATCATAAAGGAATCCCAGACCGATTAACAGTGGTTGTTTTTTTAGCAGCATGTACAGTACAAAATAGTAAACTAGAAATGTGTTCCATGCATGTTAACCGTGTTGCATGTAATAGCAAAGGTCAATTGATACTGATGGTTAGTGACTCTGCATTGGGCATTTGGCAAACCTTTTTGGAGGGCACTTATAGACACAAAAAAATCAATTCAATTACCAAAAATGCATCCTTTTGGAATGTGTGAGAAAGTTAGAGTACAAAGATCAAAGCCATGGCAAGAACATGCAATCACCGCATTGTAATGATGGAGTCGAGATTCAAACCCCGAATCTCAACACTGTGAGAAAGACATTTTTGGCCATTGTGTTGCTCTCCTTGTTAACATTCTGAGTAAAATTAAGTAATACAATTATCATCTGAATATAAAAAAAACTTTGGGTCCCTATTTAACAGACATTGGACTTTTTGCAAAGAGCATGTGTACGAGTATGATCTTACCCTTTCCCCTTCTCCGAGCGACTGAGAGTATTGTTTTCGGATGTTTTGCTGATGTTATCACTCGACTGGCTGCCTTTAAGCTCTGCATGATCTCCTGACGGCTCCTTTTTCTTCTTCCTCACAAAGAAGTTTTTAAAAGTCTGGAACTTGGACTTCTTCTTTCCTGAAGGGATACATGAGAGAACCATGTTTGAAATACGCAAGCAGATTTTTTGCTCTCCGGTTGGTCGTGTTCTGACTCATTCAAACAAACACCGCGGTGGTACGCTAATGAGGCAATTACGCACACAGCATCTTTATACACTGCCAAAATATGAAGTGCAGTTCCCGCAATTTGCCTGTTGGCTTTAATAGCTCAGGTAGGCACATGAGGGAAAAACCACGCGTATGAGTGTTTACACAGATAAGCACATAAACACAACACACATGCTGTAAAGGGTGCCCAAGTGACTGCGGCTCCATTAGCACTGTAGCAGAAAATGCAACAACTCTTTTATAAGCTTTTAAACAGCTACAGAGTGCTTTTAGTGAGAAAGTCACGGAAGTGGGGAAGTTGGGGGGTTGAGAATGATTAAGTGTAAGAGTACGAGGCTGATTTCAAGACATAATGAGCAAATTTGCTACTGCGGCCTGCTACCCTTTCACTGACTGAATGGAAATGAAATATTTTCTTTATTATCTAATGATTTTCATAATACAGCTGAACCTCGATTATACGCGGACTTTGAGGTCCAGAATTTGGGAACCCCAAAAGCGTGTGATTTAGAAAGTCTTGGAAGTGTAGTAAAATCAAAGCCACAGGAAATTGCAGTAGGGAAATATGTGCTACGTGTTTGCATTTGGGGAATAACATCATTGCTCTAGATGAAAATTAATGATATAATTATTACAAATTATTATATTAACAATCGTGGCAGCGATCACGTAGGGATGTCCTATCCTATTCGCATAAGCAGTCATGCGCTTGTGTTGTTTTCCAAATGTTTTAAGGTTACTGCTCACAGTTCAAAAGAAAATGTATTTATGACGAAGAAAATTGGGGTTCATGGCCAAACCGCATTTGACAGAAAGTCGCATGGAATTGAAGCACATAAAATCAAGGTTCAGCTGTAGCTAGTAATTATATGTATAACATATTTCTAACTGGTTCAACTTATTAATACCAGAGATTAATGGCTCCACAATAAGAGTAAGACCAATATTAGCCCTTACTTATCTTGCAAAAAAAAAAATGCAGTTTTCTATTTTCCTGAAGACTACATTTATTAACTAACAACTCAAAACTACTTTGAAATATAAACAAGATGAAAACCCAAGAGCTGTCTGCAGGTAGGAACGAAGAAAGTCTAGGCAGAAACATTGGCAATAGCTGGTTTAACACTGTTTGGACTGTCCTAATAAAGGAAGAAACCCACTGGTGGATTAAGAAACAGACATCCAGCAAGTAGACCAAAGACAGGAGCAGATGCAGACCTAACATTTTGAGAGCTGTAAATAAACCTTAGAATAAAGTGATATCAACAAACTGCAAGAACGCAGAAGTGAAGTCTTTTATATTCTGCGAGAAATAGATTTATGGACTGATCATATAAAGCTTAACCTTGACCCAAGTAATGGACAATTTGGAGCAAAAAAAGAACCTGATCCCAAACATACACCCTCATCCGTGAATTACAGTCATGATTTGGGTTCTTCTGGGGCTGGCCCATACATCTTTGACTCTAAAGCGTATGCATTTTAATGCTGAAGAGGAAACTGAAGATACAATCAAAAGTAAACAAGAGAGACTGTCATGAAAGCCCATTTTGTGATCCCGATGGGTCACATTCTCGATATAAGCTATTGCAAAAAATTATCAAGCCTTTTTTCACTTCATTCTAATTTAAGTCTCTCTGTTCCAATACAACAGCTACAGCAAAAAAAATAATAATAATACACGACGAAGTGTACATTAGGTGAAAGACAGCCTACTTCCCAGCCTAATCCTAACCTGCATTATCTAGTTATTTGAAAAAACTAAAAAGGCCAATTCAGCGCTTTAGCACAATACTGAGATGAGAAAAAAAACACCCAAACATACAGTTTAGGGCAGGGTTCAACAATCCTGGTTCTTGGGGTCCAGCGTCCTACATGCTTTCTATGTCTCCCTGGTGCAACACACCTAAATCAAATCATCAAATAATCCATCAATCTGCAGAAGCTGTATAAGCATCCTGATTATTAGAATCAGCTATATTGCGGAAGGGAGACATAAAAACATTACGGTTACCGCTTGAAGAGCTTATTATGTTAGTGTTTTAAAACATTTGACATGAATCTCATTTTACTTGTCTGAGTCATATGTGAAAGAATCCTTGGTATTCCTTCAAGTCTCGATTAAACTAAATTACAGTTGAAAATATGTTTGGAATCTGAGGACTAGTGCACATTTTGCCTGAAAATGCCTCATTTAACCAGATTAGCTACCTTTATGTCAAACATGAAGGAACGTGTTTTTCCCAGTCATTTTTTGTGCGTTTGCGGGGATGTTGGCAACTAATTCTCATTTCACAAAGTGAACAGCTTTAGCTGTACTTGAAGAGCTTCCAGCATGCTCTTGATGAGTCTTCAGGGGCCTTTCTGCAATACAAACGTGAAAGTCAGGTTGAAACACTATCAGGTACTTTTATTTTGCTACTTCAGGTGCAATACACTGCTAAGGTAAAGGAAGGTCAGCCTGAGTAACTTTTGGAAAAAAATGGGATATTTTATTCAATACAATTTTGTTCACTATTATTACTTGCACACATATATGTTATGTGGTGCAATGGGAATCGACCAACAGCACATGTCCCGGGAAAACTGTGACCTTTGACAGGGAAGAGAGGTGAAGCACATTGGTACTGACATTGCATCAGCATGTGTTAGGAATGAAACTATGAGGTCATGCTGTCTCTCAGAGCAGTTGGCGTTATGACTTTCAAGTACTAACTGGAAGAACAAAAAGGAATAAACAAGCAGCAGGAGAAAAGCCTATCACGGATTTATGGGTTTTAAATAAACACTCATTTCTTAAAAGTAAGATTTAATGCAATTTCAATTTTAACAATTAACTGTCAGTACTAAACGGCTCGTCCGTGGGCTGATGGACAGCTCCAAGGAATCTCATTCTACGGATCCAATCAAAGCACAAAAGATTCTACGAGACCCGAAAGGGAGATGAGTCATCTGTTCAGTACTATCACTGGAATCAAGTTAAGAACAACAGGACATGGTGTGAGAGCAGTACACAACACTGCCTCCTTGTTACAATCATAACATCATCACGTGTTATTTATCTGCGTGACACACAATGTGATGTGCTTGGGCATGTGAGACAATTTTAGGTGTATCTCTGCTTCATTTCCTGCTAAAACCTCCAGTAAGACCAGAGAAATATCTCCAGTGGCCTGTAAATATCTGCTGCATGATACGCTGATAAAACATAATTTTCTTTGAAAATAATATCCTTCTGCAAGTATCTCTATGTATCTTTTCTTTTAATCTGTAGAGCAACCTCTAAATTCTAAAACCGTGAAATTATTATAAAATATTAAAATTCTGGGAAATAAATAATAATAATAATAAATGTAAGTTAACAATCATAAAACAAACTTCAATTTGGAAATTGTGAGAATTTTGTAACCTGATTATTATGTTTATGAACTACAAAACAGATTTTGGACAACTTTGGGGATTCCACTGACTGTAGTACAAACTGTAGGTGTTTTTGAAGACATTACTTTTGCGTGCAAATAAGCAGATTTAGTTTTTGCAAAATAAAACAGACAGTACAACCACTAAAATTTTGTATAATAACATTGCCTAAAAGTAAATCCAGAAATTTTGAATAATATAACTTACATTATGTTGTATTCAGTAAATGAATATACCTGAGCACTCTTCCACAACCTCAACAGGCTCCTGGTTGGCCATCACATCTGGAGGTCCTGATGCCATGGCTGCAGGGTCACTGCTGCAAAAGAAATGAGCATGGTGAGCCTATCCCCTCCTGAAGAGATTTTTTTTTTTTAAAAATTTAATAAATGTGACTGTTGTTCACTTGCAAGGGGATTGAACTCACATGATTGATTCAAGTGTAATTCAAGTTAAACTTGTGTCTCGTTATGGCTGGGTAGGACAAAACTATTTTCAGTTAATAAAGGCATTTCTATTTTTACTACAATCCAAGAACCTCAAACAAACTGCACAATCAAGTTCAAATAATCCCATGGGGGCGTCTGAGCTATATTTACCATCGCCTGCTGCTGATGCCCATGTCCTGTCACTCAGCCAGACATGGTGAAATGTTTTCATATTGAAAGTACCTGCAGTTTCTCGTTAAACGTTAATATCTTATTGGACACCAGAAAGTTTGAGCCAATAAGAGTACAGCCCCAAAATTGTGAAATGATAGAATATTTGGATGCTGAGCAATTATTATTAAAGTTTTTAGTTTGACGACTTTAAATTTAAAGTTTTTAGTTTTTTCCTTGTACTTGAATTTTATCATTTGCCTGCTATTTTGTGTTTGGAAAGATGATCATTAATAAAATACTGAATCAAAGGGGTCTATGGATATGATAGAATTACAGTATGTTCTTTCAGTATTAGTCACACTGCTGGGAACACAAAGAATTCCGTGTCACACAATTATTTTATCAATTTTATTTTATTTTTATTATTAATATTTCATTATTTTACTTTATAATTTTATTAATTATTCGTTCAATCACTTCTGAGTGTAAATTCTCACATCATTATGACGCAAGCCCAGCTTTTATTTTATATTATTATTATTATTATTGTTGTTATTTTTTTTATTATTATTTTTATTATTATTTAAACGGTGTACTAGTAATTTTTGTTGTACTGGCATTTTAAAAAATTATATTTTTAGAAGGTTTACATGTCGACAACGCTCACCATTATGCTTGTTTCTGTTTTGAAGAGGGTCTTCTTTTTTTACATTCTTGTCATCTGTGTTTAGATTATAAAATCGTAGCAAATGGAACATTCTGGAGTTTATCACATGCTGATGGCATTTATACAACAACAAATATAACCAACCCCCTTTTGCAAAAAGCTTTCCTAATTCTCCATTCTGCAGAACGGAAAGAATTTGTAAAACAATTTGATTCTAAACAGCATTTTACCCCAACGCACAGACATTAAATCAGTAATAATCTCAAAAATAGTCCCAGATCTGAACACAGTAAACAATACGGTTCTCAGGAAAGACTATTATGGACCCTCAGTATCACAAGTGCCAGTGTTAGTCTTTTGCGTGTGTTGTGGGTTCAGTCGTGAGACTGACAAACAGAATTGGATTTTAGTGCTTTGTGACCAAACCAACAATTGATTTAAATCTTGGGTCAGAAAATTCAACAATCAAACCAACATCCGGATCAACCTGCCCTTTTTGACTTTTTGGAAAAAGACTGAATGTGTACTCGTGGCTCGCAGGCAATTTTCTTTGATGGACCACATCACATGATTCAGTTTTTGCTCTCCATCTGGCAACCGCAGTCTACTTCGGTTCTGGCATTGAGCTCTTCCTATTCCTTTAGACTAAAAGGGAGTGTATGCCGTACTGTTTTAAAAGTGATCCATTTAAAGTCACGCTTGTAAATGACCTGTCAGGGAAAGTCGAAGCAAATGATTGCCAAACAAAGGAACGCCATGACTTTACTGCTTGCATAGTACATTTGGATCATTGCTGTTGTACTTCACTTTTGAAGGCGGCGGCAATCCACATTTTGAACTATTGTCTGGTTTTAAAACTAATCAGGAAGTCTAACCATCTGCAGCGACAGACCTACACACTTGTGTGCCAGAATTTCACATATATGGAGAGGCACAAATAAACACGAGGCAACATATTTCATACAAATGAAATCAAGTTATTGTATGACTGTTTGCCAATGTCTCTTTGCTCGTAAAATGTATGCTGTAACAACAGTTAAAGTCCAAATAAGGCTGCAAGCAGGTAAATTACAAGCGTAATACACCACATGCACTTTTTTGTTGTGAGAAGCAGAGAGAGGCCTTCAATTGGCGAAAAAGAGATATTAAAGATTGCTGGAAGATGAGATAAAGTAGCAGCTGCTAATCTTTAAAGGACATTCATTGAAAAGATCATCTGGTGTAGGCAAGACCCCCCATCGTCTCGGTTTAGTTCAGACATTGCAGCCGGATCCAAATTCTCTGCCACTTGAGGGGCATTACCCAATACATCTATTGCAACTGAAAATGTTCTGTCCTGCTTAGATGATTTGGGTATTCGAGAGAGGTTTTGGGGGGAACTTAAATGCTACTATGCCAACAAGAGCTGGTGGACATGTTTGTGAGTCTCTTTAAGAATATCGGTGACCCAGGCCCGATTGGTGATTATTTAATGACACGATGAATAATGATGAAATGTTTTGTTATCGTCAATGTAAATTCTGCTTATTTTTACATTCCAGAATTTTTAGTATGATCGCACGTTTAGGTTGTTCTGATTTTTTAGGTTGTATGTATGTTTATTGTATCGTATCCTTAATTTTAGTCATTCACAATCCGTCTACATGACAATCAAAATAAAACATTGAAATGGTTTACCTTTCTGTTGTGCAAAAGTTGCACATTGATCTTTAACGCGATCAAGCCCATGAAGCATTTCAGCTTGGGCCTTTATTATCAGTCATCTGCCAACATTGTACAGTGAGTTTTTGTGTGTTCATAAAAGACAAATAAAGGTTTGCACACAAAATGTCCTTAGTATTGTCCACTTTCAGAAATCCACAAGGTTTCATAGCCTTATTTTCGGTGTCAGGGAGCTTGGGGTCTAAATGACTGACCTTCGCCCACTTCCAAAGCTGGCTCCCCACGGTGACATCCTCCGCTTCATCTAAGAGAAAGATGGGGGACGATAATGAAGAACGAAGGAAGAGAAAAGATGAGCAGTCATGATGAGGTCATTCATGAAGCGCAAAGGAAATGACGGAGGGGGAGTTTATGAGAAAACAGTGGGGACAAATAAGGGAGAAAGATCGCAAGAGCAGAGGGAGTCACAGATGGGGTTGTGGGAAAGAGCAACATGAAGAGAAAGGAAAAGCAGTTAGATAAACGAATGATCGGGAAGAGGAGAAGCTTACAGTAAACAAAAGAGCCCTTCCAGCAGAAAGCACCAGTGAGCTTTTGAACTAAACATGGCAAAAAGCCCACTGTTACACCCTTACACACTGACATGTTTTTTGCCATCTTTTTACCAGCTCGGTGTCCACATACTGCTGCGGGACGGGGTGTTCGAGTCAAAGCAGCAATTTGCCAGCTTCTGAGGCCTAACAAGTATAATGCATCCTACGTGCATGAGAGGGAAGTTTAACACCCAATATATCACATCTCTGTGTTGAAAACAAATCAAATTGTCTTAATGTGGCAAGCAGCAATGACTGCTTATCTAAGCGCAGTGTTGTGGAAAAGGAAGATTACAGTTATTTTTAGTGTTTTGGGAAATTTGTATTCACGTTTTTCTAAAAGGGTCATAGCGACCAGTCCAGGATCAAGTCTAAGTTGATGTCAGTTGGGATTTGCTGCAGCAACCCGCAACCCTGAACTGAATAAACTCAACAGGAAATGTATGGATGGATCATCTATAACCTCTAACTTTACTTGAAATTTCCTTGGTAACTCTCTAGGCTTAGATAACTTTCATGATATCTCAAAAGAACTCATCACTTTTAATGAATGGAATAAGCACGATTTTACAAACTGAGAGGGTGAATGGGGGAGAACACTGAAATAAGAGTAGGCAACATTCAAAATCCAACGCAAGAGGACTTGGATAACGGGGGCATCAACTTGGGAGGGTGTGCGAGGTCAAGCACACAGGATGTGTCGATGAGACAGACATGAAGGGTCAAGCAACAAATCAATTGGAAAAGATTGTTGCAGGACACTTTCATGGTGATCAAGTTTTTTTTTATAAACAAACAACTACCGTATATTTTAGTATGCACAAAAATTACAAAAACGATACAAAATATAATGTAAAATCAGTGCAACGTGGTTTGCAAAAAGACCTTGCTGGCCCAACATTCGTGACCTCTCACTAAATTCTTCTGAACGGCATGGACAAACACTCCCATAGACACTACAAATGTATTAAGTCTTTCTGAAGAGTATTTTAGATACAAAAGTATGTTTACAAAACAGAGATTATTGTGCACCATCTCGAGTAGGAGGTTCCTTCTTGTATTGCTAGAAATAAATTTGGGCAGAATGTAAACATTCTGTTAGCACAATTGAAAAATGGTGACCAGGAGTGAACCAAAATATAGTTTTACACAAACTTAATTCTGAAACCTGTATTATTCTGTTGAAACATTTCACAAGATGCACTCCAAGTTTAAGTTCACCTATAAAAACAAGATTCATCATTCTGGAGGTCTGAACATGTTCACTTTGTGCAAAGCCATAAGATGCAAAACCTCAAATGCCACATTCAGGCCTTAAGTGCTCTATTTTGCCTAACAAGTGTAGGCATCTGATTGTTTTCTTTCTTTCCAAGATGACTGTCTAATAATTTAGAAATAATAAAAAAAATTAATTAAATGTTCTGTTAAAACCACAATAGTATCAACATGGTATGACTGAGCTGGAACCCAACAGCCTTAGTCTAGGCAAGCACATGCATGTATGTGTCTATGCTTGCGTGTGTGTGTCTGCGTGTGTGTGTATTTGTGTGTACGTGTGTGGAGGTGTGTGTATTTTTGTGCGTGCATGTGTGCCAGAATTCTTACATAATGGATTAGCACATAAATGCCTGCCTTTATTAGGCAGATAAAATAACATCAGTTTCACATCTAAACATGCAGTATAAAGACTTGCGTCAAAGCAGTGGGTACAAATGAGACAATCAAAATATCTGCCGAGGTTAGACATGCATTCAGAATTCCTGCAGAAGTGAGGGATATGTGCAAGCGAACAGTCAAATTGGTGAAGCTTATTCTTATGGCCACTGCCTGAATGACGCAACAAAAATCCAGTCTAATTCGCCTTAATTCCTCAATGAAACCAGTGTCACCAGACTCACTGCACTACAGGCGCACAGCACTTATTAATGAACAATATCCGAGGCTAAATAAGATGACTGCTGACAAGAACATCTTCTCTAGCCTGGAACATAAATATGTATTTCGTTCTTTCTAAATGTGAATTTAAAAAAAGGCTTTACAACGAAGGCACACTACTGCAGAATTCAGCGAGGTTATCGTGGTAGTATCTCTCTGGCTTCTTATGCAATTCAGGAAAACTTTTCTGAAATTCACTATTAGTGTTTAAAATATTGGCAGTACAAGCTGGATTTTTCACTCCCTTTACCCTGATTATTTTGCCACATATTTTTCAAAAACTTTGTTTTCTCTCTTCGCAGTACTGACATTGAATGAAGGGATGATGACACATTGAGATATATATTTGAGCCGTAACAAAGGTATGATGGCTCCCGTATGTAAGGGAATGGCGTAATGCTAGGAAAGAGTGAGAAGTTTTCATGCATCTTTTATTTAAATGCAGTAGTCATGGCATAAAAGGTCACACTAGTAGTAATATCCCACTTGACTGGATTCTATTTTTTTTGTTTTTTTTAATAGTAATATCAGAGTTAGAATTTCCCAACAAGCTCCTGCAGGAAAAAAAAAACACTATTGTGGTATTGAATTGAGTTCAGTTTTGTACAAGGCAAACATTAAACTTAATTATGAAAATATCCCACACATTCACACATATTGTGAGCACATGATTGCTAAGTGTAGAGTGCAGATGGATTGAGTTTGGTAATGTGACGTTGGTGACTTGATGATGAGCCACAGGCCTTCAATTTACAGAGAGAAGCAGAAATGCAAAAGGGAATCTGGAAAGAAGGCTAGGAGAATATAAGAGCATTAGCACTAAGCGTCATACGCAAAGGATGCAGAAGAGATAAAGTGGTAAGTGACAAGAGTGAAGCCAAAGATGATACGTATATGAGTATCTAAGTGATTGAGATGGTACACTATATTAAATGCTGATTGAATTTCAATCTAAAATCCACGACAACTTTTACAGTGAAAATAAATTGGCCTTCTGTAAACTTCCACTCTACGGTATGAATGCTGCTGGAACACTCCGATTGAGTGTTTTTGTGTCTAGAATTTTGATTTTAATACTGTTTTGCACGTAAGTAATCCAACAGTCAGTCACAAGGCAGCTTGGCCACGAGTCGAGTCTTTCAAATAAAAATGCCTGTAACAAAGTGAACTAGTCAAGGCCTGAATAGCTGCGGGGAAATCACTCAATTGGAAATTTGAGGAATTTGTCAAAGAGGATATCCTGAACCGTGTTCTACTGCTCACTGGGACAATTACACAAGCTTTTACAATGTGTTCGACACAGTGCAGTACTTTGTAAGAGTATACAGTACATATCTGATATAAATTTCATTAGGACCTTTGTTACTCGTCCCATTGGTTAGAACAGAACCTCTCTTTTATCTGGAGGATGGTGTACAGCAGCATACTTGTAAATCCGCACACTTGGGATGCTCAAAGGCACACATTTGCAAACCACCCTTACCCCCACCATCACACACACTCTCCTGCTTGAAATGCAACTGTTTTCTTAGCAACGAACCTTACAAGGACTCCAGACAGAACCTGACCAAACATTGCCATCAGTCATTCTGCCCCCGTCTGTGCTACATTCATTCACATCACCAGTCCTGCTAAACAAACGCGGCCAACTGCTGCACTCGTGGGCTTCTGCTTGTATAGTAAAAACCTTTCCATCTAATATTGTGAAATGAAAGGCCATTCTTATTCTTTACGTATTACAGACAGAGCCTACATTGATGTAAAAATAGACTGAAAAACAAACAAAACAATATTAAGCAGCTTTGCTTGTTTATGGAGAAAGTAATCATGCTGGTCGGAGCAGCCCCATTCATTGCAAAATTCTATGGGCCATCTACTTTAAGCTGATTTTTGTGGTCCATTTTAGGAACACATTGATCCGGCACCACCAGAGTATCCAACTTCTTTGTGTCTGGGATGAAACAGAGAGCTCAAAAATAAATATCCTTCTGTTTCCATGAACAAGGGTCTGACCATCAGGCACAATTGTAGTTTGCTGGCTGAAGCAGTTGTACAGCAACAACATTCTTCTCTGGGCAGCATTATGCCACTTAATGTGACAATGTTGCCTTGTTCAGAATTATTTTGCTAAGGAAAGATACTCATGACACAAATATATCAAGTTGAAGTATTCAGCAGTTTTAATTAAATTATGTATGTGATCCATTTAATGTGCGACTGCTGGAAACACATAGTCAACTTTAAAACTGTGTTTTTTGACAGCTAAAATGATAATCAATGAAAACTATAAGGATAATTCTTTCAAGCAAGCTATGTGCCTGTCTCAGAGTTAATCTGACCACCTATAGTATGTATGAGCACATTTTCTATCAACGTGCCACATAAGCAAACCAAATGTTTGTCTTTGATATCTACCAAGTTAAGCTTAAAAGCTCACATTGTTTAAAAAAAGGTCAAATGGCAAGCAGTGCACACCACATCTAGTACAAAAATGATGTTTGAATGTAGCTCAAAGCGCTTATTATACAAAACGTCTGTGCTCAAATCACACTGCCAAGCCCAGTAAAGTTCTATATATACCGTGTAACCAAATCAAAGCACCAACAGTAAATCACGCGGGGACTTCAGCAAGATCCAAAGCAAGCCATCAACTGAGCAAGAATATGACCGATGCCGATTCTCCTGCATAACACACCAACAAAAAGCAGGCTCATTTTTGAAATTGTGTAACCAATCATTTACTCACAGTGTGAAAAAGAAAAAAACAAAAAAATCAGTCCATCAGCTCTGAGTCATCCAGCTGACTGTCAGTGGCAACTACAAGTCATCAACTGTCTCAACAAACAAAGACAAACAAAAGCATCATTAGCTGGCATTCACGAAACAAAAGACTGATTCAACTCTGTGGTGTGACAGCATGACATACAAGTTAAAACCAGCACACTTGGAATTTTAACCCCCAGAGTGCAAACCCATAATCACTCAGCTCATCAATATCCACTAACCACGTAATGTAGATAAAAATGGCCTGGCAGCCTTTAAGAAGAAACAGACATCTTGTTCTGCTTGCTAGACATACTGACAGAGGACACTTACTTTTTGATCTTGAAGCATCCATACATTCCGGCGGTGCCGTAGAACGACTCAAATCTTGGTTGTAATAATCAAATGTATCTTCCTCACGTATGTCTGTCCAACTGCAGAAACTGTTGCATGAAATGCAGAAGCAATGACCTCTTTCCGTCTTAAATTTGTTTCTCAGTGTGAGATGATTGCTCTCGTCCCAGTCAAACTATCCTCTGAAGTTCCTCCCACTTATGGAGCTTCACGGTAGTCAGATTACATACAGAATTCCCTTTAACCAAATGTTGGCCAAAGGACAAAAAAGGAAGGCAGGAAAGCAAGGCAAACTTTACCGTTCCAGGATTTGAATGCACAATACCACAAAACCATCATTCTTTTCAGATGAATCCGGATTTTGTGAGTCTTCAAAAACAGTTTGTCTTTTTTTTTTCCTTCAGTAGTTTGCAAGCAATCCTCTGAGAGCTACAGTGCGGTGTTTAACTAAAGGGGAAACAATGGACTACATGACTAAGTGGCTGACTGCTGCATGCCTCGCTCCTCTCGTCCCGGTCACCATGGATGGTAATGCTGCAGAGGGAGGAGGGCAGCGGGAGGGCCGCGGGAGGGAGGAGGGCGAGACTGCCCACTCAACTTCCTGGACTCTACTCTTCTGTCGTCTTAAATTGTGGATATTGCAAATTCTTAAACATATAGTTGAGTTTGTAGAAAGAAGTCCAAAAATCTTGGGACATCTTTAATGGTAACAAACGCAAAATCTGCTAACGGCCCATAATGATGCATGCTATGTTGCACGGCATATTATTTATTCATCTGGCAAAGAGAGACAAGTGTTAAGGTGTGTAAAATATACTATAGTTCTTTAGACCTAAGGTATATTGATGATCAGTCAGAGACATTTTAGAGCTGTGTCTATGGTCGTTATCCATCTGCACAGCAGCTCACGGTGATCAAGTTAGTAGCATTAATATTAGCAGAGCACTTTTAACATTGCTGCTTCCATCTCCACACTGGATCGAATTCTGAACACTCCATTTTTTTTCTTTCTTTTAAAATCAGAGTTGGACACCTATGTTTCAAAATGTTAAACCGAACGTTTGGACATTTCTTGGATATTATTATAATATATTGCAAACCAATATAGACCTCTGAATTGCATTGGGACAATGTGTTTTATTATTGTTTGGAAAGGGAAGAGGTGGGACCAGCCCACTGATAATGACTGGATCTGCACTAGCTTTTACTTCATGGTATTTACGTACATCTAGATAGTTTCTCCCTTCACTCTCCACTTCGAGAGCTAAAATTCAGGCTCTAATGAGGGACCATCAGGTCCGCAGACTAGAGTCTACTGGAAGTGCAGAAGACAAAGCAGGCCCTTTCTGTTGCTGGTCCTTCCCTCTGGAATGACCTCCCCTTAAATGTTTGGAAAGCCCCCTCTCTGTATAGAAACTTGTTTGAAGAACCATTTTTATTCTTTGGCTTTTGACTGACTTTGTTGCTAATGTCTCATTGGTGTCTACTTTATATATTTCTTACCACTAATGTATATTAATTTGTGTTTTCACTGTCTTTGCAGTTGTACCATTAAATTATATGTAAAGCGCTTTTTTACAGCTGCAGCTTTATTGATGATGTACCTCATGACGGTCACAGAAGAATGAATTCTGAAATCTATTTTGTCTGGCAGTTTACAGAAAAATGCCTCCAAACTAAATCTAAGAAGCTTCATCATGCAACAAGATAATGATCCAACACATGCCTTAACTCAATGGAGCCTGTATTTTACTTTCTGAAGAGGAGACTGAATGGAAAAAGCAAAGGCCTGGAAAATCATTTCAAATAAAGAATGCAACAGTCTGGTGGAGCCAATGATGAAATCGTCGATAAAAGATCCATTATTCTAAACCAACAACAAATATTTTGAAGCAAACAAGAAAATAACATTTTTTTTTGGGCAATGCAAAGGACTCTTGCATCAAATTTTACCATTCAAGGATGGCACTAAACTGCTGAACAGCAAGCCAACATCAAGTACAAGACCTAATTTTTCAACTCACTCAAAAGGTTAATAGTGTTGGGGGACTATAGTTGTCCTGAATGTCATTCTAAACTCATAAAAAAATATTAAACCTACTCATTTTCTTGTATCGGGCAAGAGTACTACTACTACTGTTACTACGACTACTACTACTACTACTACTACTACAGTACTGTAGTAAGTAGCAAGCAGCACAACCAAGACATGTCTGCCACCTAGTGGTAAATGGTGGTATTACAACTTAAAACTAGAGTTGATGCATATTTGCATTTTAGCACCTGCAAATTGGCATATTGTATTTTTTCAACATCTGTTTTTCAATATTTGTTTTGTTGATTTTGTTTTTCTTTCCCCATTTACCCCTCACAATTTATGGAAAGATATAGTGAATGTTTTTCATTTTTTTAAGAATTATTTGGGTTTGTATAAAAAGAAACAAATTTTTACCATTTTTTTTTTTAAATGAATCAAGGGTACACCAATTGCCCATCCCTGTATTAAGTGATGTTTAGCTCACAACCATCATTTCTCTGTGTTGCCATGTTTGCACTGCATTGTAGTAGTTATCCTAGGATATAGTACTGTAGAGTTATTCATTGATTGATCGATTGATTGATTTTCAGCAATTCGCCAGTGGCCCATGGAGCACACACACTCACTGTTTGTCTTTACAACATTGATAGGACATGCACACTATAACCCAATCTAAGAGCAATGTCACACATTTAGACATGAAAGCTTGACACTGTGTGCACGTGTATTATTTGACACTGCATTATTTCTATTGTTGCTTCCAACATTTTAAGCCTCACAAATAGACACCAAATTATTTTTTGCAAATAATTCAGCAACTGTTGTCTTATATTACTGCTTTGAGATTGGACTTCATGTTAGCATATTGTATATAGCATATTGTGCTGTGTGTACATAAAATATAGAAACACTGACCAGTTATGAACCTGTCTTTACAAATATACATTTTTTTTGTTCTAATTTTGATCTCCCATTGGCATTTTTTTTGTTCTAATTTTGATCTCCCATTGGCATTTTTTTTGTTCTAATTTTGATCTTCCATTGGCATTGGATATCTTTATAATGTGCATGTAGTCATTGGATATCTTTATAATGTGCACGTAGTCATAATGCTGTTGCCTGCTGGTGCATATTGACCCGGATTTAACAGTTACAACCCGCTACATTGTCATGCTCCACTTCCAAAAAATGAGTTTCCATTGTGCACAAAAATCAATACTGCGGCTTGTATTGATGACTAAATGTCTATGATGGGTCTTCCATTCATTTCGCAGCCACTAGATGCATCACCACTACCAGAAAGTGAACAAAAAAAGGAATGAGCCGGAGGTGTATTGTGGTCATCATTGTTCGATTTAACACAGACAAGGGATGCTTGACGGGCCTTATGTTACTCATTTGATCTAAGCTCGGGGGCAAGGGACTGCAAACGGCCTGTCGCAGCTGATCACCGTAAGTAGGGAGCTTACTGTAAATACGGACTGCAAGTTCAGCTCCACAGGCTTATCTGTGTGTTTATGTGTGGCCGCGAGGTGACGTGAGGCTTAATTTTGAGCTGGACTGTTGCCCAATCCTCCCAAGGTGGATCCTCTCGGAGGGAAATTGGCAAGTTTATTGAATTTATTATGTGGTGATTTTTGAGAAGAGGCAGACTTCAACTTGGTCAAAATTGTTGGAGAATTATCAAGCTTTCAAAAAAAAAAAGATGATGGAATAAAGCTGCGTTGACTCACAGCACATTGAACTTGGTCTAGTCACAAAAATAATGTGCTGGATGTGAAAAAGGAGGGGAAATTGGAACAACATGAGTACCATTAACAGAGTACTAAATTTCTCAATTCGAACATGCTCTGACTTACTCATCTGTGCGTCATTCCTTGAAGATGTGTGTGTGGTTCAATAATGTAATGTCCCAAGGTGGGTGTATTGTAACACTGCCAAAAAGAAAAGTTCTAATTTTCCATTAGAAATGGCATGTCTGTACCGAAAAAAACGTGATGGTGACAGGGACCATTTTCTGAAGAAAGAAAGAAAGAAAGAAAGAAAGAAAGAAAGAAAGAAAGAAAGAAAGAAAGAAAGAAAGAAAGAAAGAAAGAAAGAAAGAAAGAAAGAAAGAAAGAAAGAAAGAAAGAAAGATACCACTAGCTGTCATAATGCACACAAATAAGCGGGAAAACATTAGAACAACATGATTGGACAGATGCTTTCGGCAATAGCAAGGAAGAATTCATTCATTCATCATCGCTTCTATGTCCATGAGCTCTAAGTTGTCACAACTTTCATCTTGTTCCATCGGAACATGTTCCTAATTTTCTATTGTATAATGTAGTATATCTAAGTCAATATTTTATAGGACTGCTAATATTTACATCTGTACAGTCATTATTTTCTTCAAACATTCTTGCGTAATCATCAAACTAGAAAGCCCCTTTAAATGTCTTCATGTTTTAGAGCTAAAAAAAAAATCTAACATATTTTTTGGACTATACGATGCACCTGAATATAAGCCCCACCAGCTAAAATTTGGGGATAATCCTGTTTTGTTCATATATAAACCGAACTGGACTATAAGCCGCAGGTGTTTTAATGTTCAATTTCCATATGTAAAAGAATATGCACAAATTATACAATATCATCAAAATCATGAAATAAATCATACATAAGACGCACTGGACAATGAGCTGCAGGGTTCGAAGCTCGTGCAAAAAGTAGCGGCTTTTAGTCTGGAAAATACGGTAATTAAATTTAACGTTTAAATGGTGAAAAGTAGTGTGTAATAGTTTGCAGTCGTGTATTCACACAATGTCTGAAAAATGTTTTACACATTTTACACTGCTTTGGCTGTGTCTTGGATGTTGGTTTTTCCTGACTTGATTGACTCCAGATGAAATGCAATACCATACCAGAGGGGCACCACGTAAAAAGAAGACCTCTTCCTCGTCTAATAACCAACTGTACATACATGCAATCTCTAACTGAAACAACACATGCTTTTTTGTCCCAAAATATTTCAAATAAAATGTAATGACATGTAAACCACATTCAAGCCTGGCTTCAGTTACTTAAAAGAAAGAAAGTAGGTCACAGTGTGTGTTAGCGCTTGGCTGCCAGAAAATGGAGTGCATAATAATGCGCAGGTTAAACACAGCAACACCCCAAAGACAGACTGGTGCCATTCGCAGTCATTTAGTGGCCTCAAAAGTTTTATCTTTGTAGTTTTACTTGATTAAACTTGGAACAACAGTCGCTAAAATCACGTTCTTACATAACTGAGTGAATAAAACCAAAACTTCCACAGTAGCAAGTCAATGCCAGTGGAGTCTCCAACCAAGAGGAATTTGGGTCAAATCCACATCTTAAGTCGCACAACAGAGGGAAAAAAACATCTAAATATAAACGAATTAGAGGCTGACCATAATCATGGAACAAACTGCGATTGTGTCTATCTACTGTAGATAAAATGGCTGTTTTCTTTCTTTCTTTGTACACATATTTGAACTATATTGGTGAAACTCTGTGCCATGTTAAGTGGGAGATATTGACAGTATTTCCATTAGGAAAATCGATGCAATACTTCCTGCACCACTAAGGCTGCAGCCCATGCCATAAAGTCTCGCAACAACTCCCAAGCTGGTTTGTGAGGGAAATGTGATGCTCTTTTGCTAAATGCTGCTTGTATAAAACTTCCACAGAATGAGTAGTCTGAAAGCAACACTGATTCTATGAACAAGAAAAATAACGTGTAGGATCATCAGATGAGGATGTTCTCAAAGTGTTTAAAAAACACGTGAATTGAAAGTCTCTAATGTGCAAGTGTCAAAGCTCAACCAAGAGCAGAAGGGCTTGTCCCTCCCAAAATAAGTGTGAGGATACATATTTATCAATTATATGACTATGTGTTTACACAGCCAAGAGGAATGTGGGTCAAGTGAGTTTCCCTTAGGAGAAAAAAAACCCGTGGATATTGGTATTTCCTGAATGAGTCTGGAGAACACCCACTTTGTCTCCTTGGACTTTTTCAACAAGGCAAGTCTTGCTGTCAAACCATTAAGGCCTTCATTTCACCTTCTGTAAGAAGCCCTGTTTTACAGAGACCACCAGTTAGAAGTATTGGAATTCCCCACTTTGGATTTCTTCTCATGATTTTTACTATTAAAGCATTAATGAACAAAGCTGAAGTTAGGCTGTTATAGGCCTGACATGTTCAAACTTAATCAAATGTATTATTTGTCATTTCCCATGTATCCATATTACTGCTTGCCCTTAGAGAGACGTGGGTGAGCTCGGTGGGGCAAGGAACACATCAGACAGGTCACCGGCCAACTGCAACCAACTCTTCATACTCGCACTCACAACTATGGATAGTTTCGAGAGCAGAGGTGTCAAGTCAAAGGTCCATATCTGGTTTGCCACATAATTTGGGTTTTTTTTTGTGCCCTGCAAAAGCAAATCAATGTTTTGTTCGGTATGTAGTGTAATGAAATATTAGAGAGATTTCACAGTCATAACGTCCCTCTGAGAGCAACCAAGCAGTACAGCAATGTAACACAAGCACAGGGAAAACATACTAAATTTACAAAGGCTGACATTCAAACCATGGAATCTGGAGCTATGAGGCAAATTATTTTTATTTCTATTCTTATTGATTGCCAATGTCACACTGAGCAGATTGTTGTCGGGAATAGTTATGTCATTGTGGAGGTCTGTGTGGATGTACGCTGGCCTGATATTCCTACTTAACATCATTATTGACAAATAAATATCATGCCCATTCCAATTTTTCTTTTTTTCAAAATCACTCATATATGCAAATCTGAAAGCCGTGGCATTCACTTTGGCCTTGCCTGACCTACCCAACTAAGTGAATTTTGTTACAGCTTTGTTAGAAACCTTCCACGGAAGATTTTCCATGCTGCTTTTTTGACATCATCTCTTCCTTCTTATTTATTGTGTGACTGCTCTCCACCCATCCTCTCTCCAGATCTCATTCTGTATCTTCTTCATGTGCGGAGGAGGAGTCGCCGCCGTCGCTACTCTCTGGCGCCCTGGATTCCACTTCACATCTGGAAGCCATCTTCTCTCTCACTCTCTCTCTCTCTCTCTCTCTCTCTCTCTCTCTCGCTCTCTCGCTTAGTCAAACACTCACTGATTTTTGGTGTAGCTTGTTGCTGTAATGTAAATAACCCTATAATCATACTCCTGCCCTCAGTTTGCCACCCTCCATGCTGTGCGAGTCTGTTTTCACATAGAAAACACTCCTCCACCTAAGATCATCTTTTTCTTCTTCGCCATCCCAAGCTGAGATTTATGCTGTGCTAAAAACACGACAATCTTCATGAATTCTACATCAAGAGCGTGTGTGTATGTGTGCTTGTGTCCATGCATGCGGTGGAATTCGACATCTTCTCCATTAGGGTTTCTATGATTTGGATCACGTTCACGTAGTAGCTCTACAAAAATCTTTTTTCCCTAACATTTGTAGATGTTCAGCGCTGTTGTTTCCCAAAATTTACCAACGTACTTTCCCCTTAAAAGGGTTTGTATGATGCTCGTGTAAAAAAAAAAAAAACTTGGCACAACTTTACATTCCTGTCTTTGAGGTCCCATGTGAAGTTGAATTATCTGATGAGTAAAATTGGTTTCTTCTAAATTGTTACCTGGAACTAAAAATGTCCTTTCTGTGTGCAGATTATATTTTTTTTATGTCATGGTCCAAGGGACCACCCATTATAATCAAGAAGCAACTCGGGGACCACTGTTTTGGCTAAATATTATTTTATTTTGCACAAAAGGAGACCTATACAGGCTATTTATTTGCATCTGTAAGTCTAGCTTGGGAAGCTCAGCAACATTTGACATATTTCAGATGAGCAAATGATCCACAAATGTAGCTGGAAAATAAATCAAGTCTATATAATAAATCAATTTTATTTTCAAAAATGTTGCAATTATTTTCCATTTCCAATTTTCCGGACCCCCTGCAATACCACCATAAACCACCAGAGGGCCGCCGGTTGACGTAAACTAAACTCATGGTCTGAAACTGAAACCTTATAAAATTGATCAATACTGTTCCATCTTAGAATGTCTGTACGGTGACAAAGTCACGGCAAACTCCAAAATGGGGCAAAATTATACTATTCATAAATGACCGACCATTAAAGCCAACATTGGAGAATTCCAAGTTGTAAGCAGTTGTTTGAAATTGTGAAGGAAGGTTTAGGACACTGAAATTCTTAAGGGAGTTGGTGGCAGAGGTTTTCAGAAAATGACACATTTATGAGTTTGCCTGTATACACTACAACAATATATTCAAATTAAAACAATATGAGATTGAAAAATAGGCTTTAACTTAAGATGTTTTACCCAAAAATGCATTTAATATTCAGAATTCCAAGCTGTACGGTGAAGTTGTGGTTACCACCTTTGCTTCACAGCGGAGAGATTTTATGGTCCTTGGGGGGGCTACTTGATGCCCATGAGCTTCATGTTGGTTGCCAGTTGGTCTTAAACGTGCCGCATTTCATTCATAAATACTGTTACGCCAAACTATATGTATTGGGTTACAGTTTTTAAATCATCCCACTGTGTGGCACAGCTACCAAATATACACATAAACTTTGATTTACATTGACCGTCCATCTGAGGCCTATGTCACATGTCTCATGTGTTGCTAAATTGCTTTGTATAAATAGATGCCTTTTGTTTCAAAAAACAATTATTCTATGTGTGGGCAGCTCTAACAGTGTGATCATGGAGGGACAATCAATGGTGAAACTAATTAGCTTTTCCATGGCGACATAGTGTACCTGTCACAGTGAATTACAACAAGCATTGGATTGTCTACTGAAGTACTATCACGATAGAGAACTGAACATGACATCTTTGTACACACTCTCACATGGTTTGTCTGATGACCGAGTGAGGGATGACCTGATCAGGCTTCTCTAATCAGGATGCCTGAGAGTGGCACGTGCGGGCACAACCAAACACCCACACACGCACAAACACGCAAACACACACACGTACTTTTGCACACCAAGCCTATCAGTTAGATTATCAGCTCTGAAGCTTTTAAATGGACATAACCGATCCAAAATAGTTAAACACATCCCACATAGCTAAGACATTTGGCCCATATTTGGCATGAAGCTGGCACAGATGGCATTCAGTCGGCACTGCCATAAGGCATGTGAACAGAACATGGCCCAAGAGTGGCAAAGCAGACACTGTCTTGACTCTGTCAATCGAGATGTGGGCCAGTTTTTGAGTGAAGTATCTGTCCCAGAAATCAATTTAGAACTCTGGGACATACTCAATATCACAATTAATTGAAGGGCCTACAATAAGCTATTGAAGAATTCATTAAACATCTGACTGGTGTACTAAATCGTTCACCTACAAGCATCGGCTTTGTTGTTACAAGTGAGACAGTTTCACTTGCTCACTAGCGGGAGCAAAAATATGTCTACAAGTTGCGCAATAGTGCAGGTCGAATTATTTGGTTACACTAAAGACCGACTACATGTTACAAGTGGAGAAAAACTAGTCAACATCCACATGCTACACCATCCTATTGGTATGCAGAAATGCCATACAGTAGTGGAAATCAGTAATGGGAGGAAAAGTTAACAATGAGTCCAAGTCGTTTAACGAGTGCACCCCAGTCATAGTCTATTAATGTGGTGAATTGTACTACTATACGGACAAAAAGCGTACTACTGGGAGATCGAATTAAATTCTTATTTCCTTATATGGGCCAAGATCTCTACAGTATATTTTACGCCCAAGCACGTACGTACATATCCACGTGCACGCGCACGGACAGAAAGCAACAGGCGTGTGCACCAGAATCTCTCCGTCTGTGTTTAGGATTACAGTCGTTCCATCGCAGTTAAAGATAACTGGTTAATCTGCAGCGCCCTTGATTTGTCTCTATGTCAAACGCAGTCAACGTAGTCTCTCATACTGTTGTGCCATGGATAAACAGAATTAAACTATGTGACAAGATGCCGTCATAAATTTGACAGATTAGAATTCTACCTCGCACGGAGTTATTCTAAACTACAACCCTGCAAATCAGCCTTTAAATAAATCACGCACTGTTAATTGGGAATGTTCATAGGACAAAAACGCTAAAAAGTGAAAATGAATGATCTGCAGAGGAGCATTATAAACACAAGTGGCTTTGGACGAAATGGCACAGTCCCAGATTGAAATACTAATTTCAACAAATTTATGGACCGCATATATCGATCACCGATCACTACTCCCCGCAGCCAACAAACTCGTCATCTGCACCAAAAGCAAAGTCAAAGTTGCTCTCGCACATGAGAGCCAAAGTTGGTGTGTTTCAGGTTTATGAAAATAAAAAGCACTTACGGTGTTTCCTGGATCTCAAACGGCCTCAGAGTGAAGTCATCTCTCAGGGAGTGAAACCAAGACATCAGCGCTGTTGGTGGACTAATGATTGGATTATTTGTCTCAGTCCTGCCCAGCTTCCTCGGCTCTACCACGATGCGTTCAAAGCCGCCTCGGAAAATAGCAAATACTAAAAAGTAAATGACGTTTCTAAGTACATTTACTACGTTATAGTATGAGCACATGATCTCTCCAAAACTGCTTGAAAAGAGATTGAACGTGGTATGATTAAGAAACATTTCCAAATCGACGGTAACAAAGGTACATTTTAAATAAAGGCTGGACATGGCACAACGTAATTTAATTATTAAAATAGTGTTTTTTCACTTTAGTGCATGCAGTATGGCTATGGCAATCAACTTGCAGTATATTTTGCAGTTCTGAGTTTCTAAAAAAAATATATTTTCGGTGTTCCAAAGGTTCAATTGATGACACGCTCTAAAAATTCAATTGACAGCTTGACCATTGGGGTCCACAGCGACACTTAAAGGCATTGAAGGCACACACGTCGTCACAAGGCAGGTCATAGGGCAAATTACTTTAAAACCGAAAATAGTAAGAATGTGATACGGGAAAATGATGAATGGCTGTTTCCGCTTGATTTAAAATAAATAATCTTTTTAAGGTGGAAATGTATCATTTTCTGAAGTCTGATAACCCTCCTAGGGATGTTCCGATCAGGATTTTGTGCTACAGGACCGATTGTCCAGGAGTGTGATTCGCCGATATACCGATCCAATCGCGATCACGTGGCTTCGGTGAACGTTTTTTAGTTTTGAGCTACGACTACCACTTTTTCTTAAATAATTTGTTAGAATGTTTTTTTCAATTATTTAACAATTGTTAAATGAATTTATTTTTCAAGAACAGGACAAGGCTTCAAAAAGAGTGCATAAAATGCACAAACAAATGATTCAGCTAATGTGTTGGTTTGTAACATGTCAGAAAATTCAGAGGAAATATGCCTTGTAAAAGCACCTGTTTGAAAATGTCCGATACGGATTAAAAATTAAATAATCACTAGTCAGATTTACATAGAGCCCACTGCCAGGTCCACTGGGAGCAAATTGAGGTTCAGTGTCTTGCTTGAGGACACTTCGACATGGGCACCAGGGTTGAGGATGAATCAAACAAAGTTAGAGTTGAGGCACGAATACTCTTTCACTGAGCCAGCCCCCGTGACACCCAAGTCAAAATTTACAAAGCCCACAGGACAGCTACACTCCACAGTCAGCACCACACCCTCATCCTCCCAGCGGCGACCTCTGTGAGAGATCCGTGACCTCGCCGGACCCCAAGTGTGGCCGCGCCCCTAACTGCAAGCTTGCTGGGTGAGAGACCTGATCCTAAAGTCTGCCACAAGACTCTCTTTCGTTAACCTGCTGTGATAGCGGTTATAGTGGAGTTTCCCAACTTTAAATTGCTTAGTTCAGTGGAAAGTGTAGGTATGAAGCAAACTGACAACCTGAAGAATGCCTACACTGTAAACCCGAACACATTCACAGAAGTCAAATATTTTTTGCACCGGATCAAACAAAAACTTTTGTATGATGTTCTCAATTTTAGTAATGCTGTGTAGTTTATACCTAGATTATATCACTTATAACACAGATTCACCATGTTCTCCTATTAAAATACCCACCAAAAATTAAAAATTCTAATGTCTACATTTTGTAACTGATTCAAACTATTTTAATTTTAAACTTTTCAGCTTATACCTACCGATTACCAAAAATTCCGACTTTCAAACATTTTCTCCATTACAACACCTACAAGAGATTACATTATTTTTCTTATGGAATTTCTACATTTTTTGACCAATTACTCATTACAACTTCAACATGTTCAGCTCATTCCCAGTCATTGTATGTCTTGCGTTGTTATTTCAAATCATTCAATATCATTCCACAAGTTTTCATTCAGCCTCTCATCCATCCATCCATCCATCCATCCATCCATCCATCCATCCATCCATCCATCCATCCATCCATCCATCCATCCATCCATCCATCCATCCATCCATCCATCCATCCATCCATCCATCCATCCATCCATCCATCCATCCATCCGTCCATCCGTCCATCCATCCGTCCATCCGTCCGTCCATCCGTCCGTCCATCCGTCCGTCCGTCCGTCCATCCATTTTCTGTACCACTTGACCCCACTGGGGTGCTGGAGCGTATCCTAGCAGTCATCGGGCAGTAGGCAGGAGACACCCTGAACCGGTTGTCAGCCAATCGAAGGGCACACAGAAACGAACAACCATCCGCACTCGCACATCGGATAATGAATAATTGTAAAATACACAATGACTGAATTGAATTAATTTGCACTATGGCTGTTAAATTAATTTGGACTGAAACACTGCCACCAAGTGTTGATTTTTGGGAGCACAATTTACTTGACTCAAATCTTCAAGATTCACGGAATTTTATTGTCACAGCAACACACATTTTCACATGTGACCGACATACAATACCGGTTGAGAACGAGGAGGTTGAGGAGACCACAGATAGGAGGATCCCCCTTCCAGAATGATCAGGCTGCAATGGATGCAGAGAGGGGACATAGTGTACTAAATTTGTATAAGGTCACGCAAAGCGCGAAGAGCATCATCTCGGCATCCTTTGTGGCGTGGTGCGTGCGTGCGCGGGCGCTCGTGTGTATGTGCGTGTGCGTGCGCGGGCGCTCGTGTGTATGTGCGTGTGCGTGCGTGCGTGCGTGTGTGAGTAGGGGGGCGTGACTTGGGAGGAGCTGGCTTGCACATGCATTAGGTGCAGACAGGTATGGGGCAGGTGCAGACTACTAGTCGGCGACTAGTTGACGACGCACTAGCATCTTTCCGAGTGCTCTGCTGCTTTGTTTCCAACTGAGCTGTGTCCATGAGCGGGTCCTCACATCCCGAACATGGTTCTGTCATTCGCTGCCTGGTTCTTGGTTGCCCTCGCACTGCGTCGCACCTGTGTCGGTGAGCATTTATTCAATTTATTCTATTAAGATGGAAATGCCCCCCTTTTTATATATCAGGTGCAGACAGACAGAATTGCATTTATTATGCTTTGATTGAATCTAACTTAACTTTACGGTGGAGGATTAGGGCCAGTGTATAAAAAAAGGAGGGGGGCGGGGAGTGACAGGATCATCTTCCGTTACTTAATACACCATGTGCACAATTATTAGGAAGTTTTTGAGGATTAACTTTATGATTGAACAACTACAGTGACCGCAGTTAATCCAAAATGTTAATAAACTTCAATCTGATCATTTCATAAAGTAAAACTAAGGTTTTGGATTTCTAAGGAGAAAATCTGTGTGTGCATAATTATCGGGCAACTATTAGTGTACAGAACGTGCAACTAAATGAAAAACGAAAATGTTCCCACATCATTTGTTTATTCTTATCCGTTTAAGTGAGAATAAAAACACCTCAAAATTTACAAATAAACATTTCTGACATTTAAAAAAAGAGAAGAAAATTAGTGATCAATATAGCCAGCCTTCTTTTCAATATCAGCCACAAGCCTTCCATTCTTGGAGTCTGTCAGTTTCTTGATCTTCTGACAATCAACTTTCCATGCTGCAGCAACCACAGCCTCCCAGACACTGGCCCAGTCTTGGTGTTTCAACAAACTCTTGTTTAGTGGTGGTTAGGTTTCAGCTTTTCTTATCTTGGCCATGTCTCTGAGCACAGAACACCTTGTACTTCTGGACACTCACGGTAGGTTGCAGTTCTGGAATATGACCGCACTGGAAGATAACGGGTTCCTGTTGGCTTCATGTTTTTTGGCAGTTAATTTAGGTCTTTTCTTCGCAACATGTTTCTTGGGACCCTGTTGACTATATGCAACAAAACGTTTGATGGTTCGGTGATCACGCCGCAATATCTTGGCAATTTCAAGAGTGCTGCATCCCCCTGAAAGATTTTTCACAATTTTTGACTTTTCAGAGTTAAATCTCTTTTGGCCCATCTTGCCTGAGGAAACGACACAACCTGATAATTATGCACACCTTGATTTAGGGTGTTGACCTCCTTAGGCCGCACCCTCCCGCATTACATGAATACACTTCACCTGATATGCTTAAAACCAATTGGCATTCAAGTTTAAATTAGAATCTGCTTTATTGACAACGTTTGTGCATAAAAAACCTAAAGTTGGAAAATACGCATAAAACTTGTACTATCGTCAAAATGCTCACTTGCCTAACGATTATGCAGATCGTGTATAATCGTCAGCTGATGTATTGTATTTTTGGAATCACTGAGGTTTTGAACGTTTTTTCCCCGGCACACTTGTAAAACTGCTGGGTCGAAAATTGGACAGGTAAATCGACCAAACTGGGTCTCTCTGATTTTTGACTCGGCGGATTTCAGGGTGATACTTCCCTATTTAAATAAGCACGACCTATATACGCCATCGAATTTGTAAAGTTCAATGGGGACAACCATCCAAAAATCTCTTCAAAGGCACAGGTTTGAAATAAGGGATCATTTCATGAAAGCATGTTCTCAGGACAAGTATAGTCACCACACCTTTTCTTCTTGCTACATGTGCAAGCCAAGAGGTGACACCAGCTGGATGCTGGCACGGCTCTCATCTGGTTCTTGTTCTTTTTCCAGGGGTGCCCATGTGTCCGACTGGATGGCAAGACTACAACAATCACTGTTACTTCTTTGGAACATACAGTAAGTCCTGGACCCAGGCTGAGGACTATTGTGTGTCCAAGGGAGGCCACCTGGCGAGCATTAGGGACCAACAGGAGAGGGTAACGACTCACTCACTCACTCACTCACTCACTCACTCACTCACTCACTCACTCACTCACTCACTCACTCACTCACTCACTCACTCACTCACTCACTCACTCACTCACTCACTCACTCACGCCTCCTTTTCTTTTGTCACAATTTTTGCCTTTCTTGCAGGACTGGCTGGCGCAGCAAAGAGTGAAAGCCCCTGAAAACTGGATTGGTCTGCGACGAGCGACGCCTGGGAGCAGCGTGTGGCAGTGGACAGATGGAACACCTTTCTCCTACTCGTGAGTGTCCTTGGTGATGATGACTCAACTCGATACCTCAATATTCACAAAAAAGACTTGCAAACATGACTGGAATAGTTGGTTTCAAACCTTTGCATTTCCTCTCTTGCAGGGCCTGGGAACCCAAGCAGCCAGACTACCACAAGGGACTGGAGAACTGCGGTGAGATGCGGCGGAGTTTTGGTGGTCGCTGGAACGACGATGACTGTAACGCTAACCAGGGCTATATCTGCAAGCTGCCAAGGAGTGAGTGCACACCTTGTTTTGTGGCTGCAGCATTAGCGTGTCACGACACTGAAAAATTATTTGGTGCGGGTGATATTTACTTAGGAAAAAGTCACTTTTTTTTTAACGACCGAATTGGATGTCAAAGTTTGAGAGCCTTTGACTTGCAGCGTGATTTTCTTAAAAAAGGGTTGTGCAACACAGCCACGAGCTTGTGTATCAATGTGACACTCTAGCTGCGTTCCTCCTCTAGCGAAAGGTGTGATCAAGTGGGCAAGGCAGACTTCCTGTGTGCAAACGATGCCGTTACCTCCTGGCCAAATGGGGAAGGGCATCAGGCTCCTCCGTTGCAACCGCCATCAAAGCCACGCATTTTCAACGATCAGCTTTGGTCTAGACCAGTGGTTCTTAACATGGGTTCGATCAAACCGTAGGGCTTCGATGAGTCGGTCTCAGGGGTTTGGCAGAGCCTCTACTGCGGAGGTCCGAACACACCTGATTTATCATGTAGATTTGTGATGACTCATATCTGAACTGGTCTCGCAAAGGCACACTGATTTACAGGTATGTAATTTGTTGTGAGTTCATGCACTGTGTTGGTTTTGTTCTTTGAACAAGGTGATGATCATGCACGGCTCATTTTGTGCACCAGTAAAATACATTTATGTCTTGAATTTGAAAAAAAATAATTGAATTTGTCACTAAAGAGCGGTTCGGCTGTCATTATACATGAAAAACAACAACATTCATGAGTCGACTCCCGCATTTTGAAGTTTGCATGATTTCGTAATTGGCAAAGCGAGAACTTGTGTGTAGTCACTTTTTTGCCTAAATGTATTTAACGTTTGGCATTTTATCTACTTCTAGGCTTGGGCATAGGCATGTGCGCAAACGCCACCAATGAGGCGTCGTGTTCTTCTCAGGACGTGACGTGCGAGTGCCAGCTCGCCATGAAATTCAGCAAGGTGAGTTTGTGCTGTGGATGCTCAAAAGCATTTTTACGCTCCCGTGGCAATCGTGTGAACCTTTTGAAACACCTTCAAGTGTGGCATCAATGATTGCCAACGTCGTCGGTAAATTGGACTCACTGAGGAATGTTTGTCCACGTCGTCCGTGAAGGACCCGAGCTGTCCCCAAAACGCATGGCCTACTTGTTGCCATCTTTCTCCGTTGTGCGTGTGCAGACAGGCGGCTTCCAAGGTGTCTTCAGCGGTCTCAGCGTGGGCCGCAAACTCGTCATCAAGGGACAATCCACTCCTCAAGCAACCAAGTAATTATACCCCCCCCCCCCCCCCCCCCCACACACACACACACACACAAAGCCAAAGAAGGCAGCCGACACATTTGTGCTTGCAGTCTGGTGATCAACCTGGAGGTGCGTGAGAGCAGCGGCAAGAAGACGGGCAGCACGGCGTTGCATCTGAACTTCGACTTTGCCACCAAGAGCTTCGCTGTCAACGCCAAAGTCAGCTACAAGTGGGGCAGCAAGTTGACCGGGACCCTTCCCCAACAACGCCCTTTCGGAGCAGGACTCGCCTTCGAGGTGACGTCCGTCGCTAAGTTGGCGTTCAATCGTCACCCAAATTCTAAACCCGTAGAAAGTAACCCATACTCTGCCTTCCGCCGTCTAGATTGTTATCAAGTGTGGCAGTGGCGCTTTCCAGTTGACCTTCAACGGTGAGCGCCAGCAGGACTTTGATTATCAAATTCAAGACCTGCAAACCATCAACTGGCTGTTGGTGTGGCAAGTGACGCAGAGTCACGTCCGGCTGATGTGACCACACGGCCGTCCGAGGGCTGCTTCCTGTCTGGGCGTCTTCACGCCGACGGCAATCGGCTCCATTCTGATGTGTTTTTTTCTTTATTGTTTCTTTAGCGGTCGTCACCTTCTGTTGTTTACTTTAGACTAACAGTGCAAGATAATCTCACAGTATGACATTTTCACAGCATTGAGGCCAAATGACAGCATCTTGGCATGCTTATGTGGAACAATAAAGTACAAGTATAAACAAATGTTAATTCTGATGAGTTCTTTGACTAGTTTGAAGTGATGATTTAAATATCCAGTCTTTCAACTGACTATGAAAATGTGTTTGAACCAGAATAAAGGTGTTGGCTCAATTCACTTGATTGGTCAGGATCTCGTGTGTTGCATCAGACATAGAAAACATGCAGGACACCGGCCCTCAAGGACCAGATTTGTCCACTCCTGATCTAGAGGCTCACAGATTGACCTTTCGCGACTCCCAGCCCCACTCATTTGTTCTCATCGGGGAAAATACGTCAACCAGCGGCAAGATTAGGGATGGATTTGGTATTTGTGCAGGTTGCAGCACCCTTCAGTGGCTAATTAATGCAATTGTCACAGCGCCAACCCCCGTAGGGGGGCCGAACTCAGGGATGACAAAGGTGCAAGACTTGATGTAAAATCACATGATTACATGCACCTCTCTTCAGCTTGATCACATTGACCTGTGGACAGCAAACACTTCACGTAGGTCAGTCACACACAATATATACATGTATTTTTTTTTTTTTTATCATGTGGCTCTTGTGTCAGTAATTTAACAAAGAAAATTAGAGATTTCAGTGAGCCTGCTTTGACACTTCTGAAAAGAACATGATTAAACTTGCTCTTAATGAATACATACTTCCAATCTTCAGAGCATACAGTACATGAGGTGAAAAGAAAGATACATGAATGAGGCTTGAATTTGTGTGCCAAAAATAACCAGCAATCAGCATCAGTATAAATGTATACAATACACAACTACAAAGACGGTGTATAAAACAGGCACAAAAGCCGTTTGTTTATTGAATGATTTAGGTTGTACCACATGATCAACCCACCCTAAAATTCCTACATTAAAACAAATACTTTCAGATAAAAGCTACACACTCACCTATGAGCTAACAGTATGTAATCACAACTGCTGTCAAGACTTTGGAATGAGTCTCGCCGTAATCAAATCAAACGACCAATGTACAAAAACAGACTCAAAAGCACCTCTTCATCTGCAGCTGGAGCATTATAACTTCCCGGCTTCCTTAAACTGAGCGAGCAATCCATCATCTGCCCGGAGGGGGAACGAGAGAGTTCTGGTTTTGTAGTAGTGTGGGTCTGACTGAAGGTTCTGGATGACATCTGTGAGGAGGTGGGCTCGCTCCACACCACAACCCGGCGCATCGTAGCCAAGTTTGGTGAAGTGGACATGAAGGTGGTAGTAAGATGGCTGGTAGTGCAAGTAGACTCTCAGCTTGCTGCCTGGAAGGCTGTAGTGCTGCTGGATGGCCTCCTAAAATGCCACACGATTAGATGGCTGAAGTGCGTCAATAAAGTTGGTGTGGTGTCTCACCTTTCCTTTCTGGAAAATGTTTTGAAGGAGTGGGATGTGCTCTGATGTCAGATCCCTCAGACTTTTGATGTTTCTCTGATGAGTGATGGCAATCAGGTACAAATTATCAATCTGAAAAAGGACACAACAACAACTCATTATTTTCAGAATGTTTCTGGATCACTGGCTGGGGTTGCAAAGAAGAGGGAATGGATGAACAGTCACTCATTTGGATAAAAGATGCATCATGCGTGTTTCACCTGTTTTTGATCCCATTTGAAATCCGGGAGGAGGACAAACCCAAGCTTTGGGTCTGGATCTTCAAACACTATGCGCTCAGACTCAGCCTTCTTCTCCAGGATGTTGTATACCCACTAAGGAGTGAACGTGATGTGAAGACCATCACCACTGGATTTAAATGTTATCTTTTTCTGGCTCACTAACCTGCACACTAAAACTCTGCTTTTGGATGAAGGGAAGAGTGATGGACTGGTAGTCATCTGTTGTCTCCTCCACCAAGAAGCTCTCCTGACGCTGGTATTTCTGCACATGCTTCTCAGTGGCTGGACACACCACAGTCGCCTTCATCTCTAAAAGGCACAAATCGAAAAGTGATCCAGCTTCCATCCTTCTTCACAGATGTTTATAAATTTGTCATACCAGTACCATTAAGGTGAGGTGGAGACCGGAGACGGTAGGTGCAGTAGATGTCATTCCTCATATCTAACTCCAGGGTGGAAGCAGCAAATATTTCAGACAGAGCATCTTCTCTGATGGGAGTCTTCTCCAGGATGACTACAGCATTCTGGTCAGCAAGCTGATTACCAAGTGAACAACCCAAACATAAACATAACGAGAGAATACTTTTTTCCCCTAAACAACTTGATGTCAGGTTGCCATGTCAGGTTGACTCCAAGTCATAAAATCTCCTGTCTTACGTTGCAAAAAATATTTATTTTTTTAGAGAACTGTTTAAAATCTCGCCCTTCAACACGTAACTAGTAAACTACCAAAACTAGGAATCAAAGCCAAAACGTCTCACTCTCGTTCGATTAAAAATAAAACCATAACCACACGTTAAGAATGACGGCTTTCTATTCCAATTCAGTAGCTATATACTGAATTAAAATGTTACAGAAAATGAAAGGCTGGATGTTTAATTATCTACCTTTCCGTGGACGAAGATGGTTTTCTCCCTGGCAGAATCACTCAACACGGTAGTAGTTTGAAAACTTGACAGGACATTTTTTTCCGATTCCTTTCCATTCTCTCCTTGGCCATCTTCGTGGTTTGTTTTTGTCTTTTTGGTTCTTTGAGTAAATTCATCGAATGCTTCGGGATTATTTTCACGGTTAGTTGAAATGTCCGCCATGTTTGACGCTACTTCCGCACCACCAAAGATAGTTAATAACGGAAAGATCGCTCACTTCGAACTAACAACAAAACTGGAAGAATCGTGCATACGAGCGGAAATAGCGCGCGTGCACGGTCTCTTTGTAATTACTAGTTCGTTTTTTAATCAATTGGAAATCTGTCATTATAATCTGTTATTATTGTTCACCCAGAAATATATACAATTCAGATTGCAATGATTTATTTATTCATTTGATTCGACTCATCATCACTTACTAGATTCATCAGAACTGTCCGTCATTACAAAGTTGGATGGGAGGGGCGGGGCGCAAAAACTCTTGGCAGCTGCACATGATTAATCTGATTGACATTTTATTGAGCCAAGAGAATACGTACGCAATCGTCTAAATCTATGGGCGGGGTTACTTCGGAGCGGTCCAATTAAAATACAGTATTCAGACGCTAATCGGAAGCGAAGAGTATATATATGTTTATCGAAGATTCCTGCAATGAGGTTCAGTGTAAATTCTCTGTTAGGTGGCCGCACGCCGACTGCAGCTGTGGTTTCGAGATTCTAAATATTTCACGTGAACTTCATGTAGCTGTGTAAGGTGTCATTTGGACGTCATAGCAACATGTGCATTACTGTGCTTAAATGTCTCATCGTATTCCTTCATGTGATTCTTGTCGTTGGGAAACAAGGTAACCCTCAAAGTTTGTCAAGTTATCTTGCAAATAATGTTAATCTAATTTTGCAGTGATTCATGATAATTAGATGCTTGTTATCCACTTTGTCGCTGGACTAAGTTGTAAAATAACCATGCAGCGTTTGTGCCGAGTCCGCTTTGCTCGCAGATGCATCACTTCCTCTTTCAACATTCGAAATAATTCACTTTATGTTGTTTAAACAATGTTTGTTCTTTGCATAGACAGGCGAAATGTTCTTTTCATCATTGCTGACGACCTGAGAACTTCTTTGGGCTGTTATGGAGACTTGACAGCAAAATCGCCAAACATTGACCAACTGGCATCCAAAAGCCATGTTTTTCTCAATGCATTTGCACAGGTTAGCTGACCTCGGGATTTCAATCTTTTTTTAGACTGTAGCCTACTGTAGATGTTTGCTTGCATATTTGAATGTTTTTGTGTTTGCAGCAAGCCGTTTGTGCACCGAGTCGAACGTCCATGTTGACAAGTCGCAGACCGGATACAACCAGGCTGTATGATTTTAAATCCTACTGGAGAGTGCATGCTGGAAATTTCACCACTCTCCCACAGTATTTTAAATCACATGGTTACGATACCATGTCTGTGGGAAAAGTTTTTCACCCAGGTAAATTGAATTCCTGACATACTGCATTTGCCCATTTTCTTGTCATTTCTGCATTTTTGAACAACCTGCTTTGTCATTCCAGTTTCTAATTGAATATTGAGAACAATGACTTGTGTTTGATTGCAGGCATCCCCTCAAACTACACTGATGACTATCCTTATAGCTGGTCCATCCCTGCGTACCACCCTGATTCATTCAAATTTGAGAAACAAAAGGTACAACCAAAGATGAAGATTTATAGTACAGTACTAGACCCGTGCAATTGTAACACTGTCCTGGCTGAGACCATACAGCACTTTCACAATTTAGCTCTTTAAAATGTGGTTTAGGCCACTTTGACTCTGTCTCCTTATTATCAGCAGCATTATCCCCACATCTGCCATATACATTTTCTGATGTAATAGTGTGCAAATTAGTAACAAAAGTTGAAGTGAGGCTAATCATGCTATCGCAAGCGTTCATCGGGTTTTCAGCTCCTGTTGACTTGCAATTCCTTTTGATCAAACAAAGTGACAAAGTTTGTGGTAAATTCCGCCTAGTCCAGCACATAAAACCTAGTAATCTTATTACGTGTGTGTGTGCAGCTGTCAGAAGAAGAAACTTTGTTTGCAGGCCAGACAAAGCAGAGATTGACCAGTGTTACAGAAAGCAAGAAGTGTACATACATTAAATTGACACTAAACTTTGTTCTCAGATGTGTAAAGGAGAAGACGGTCGCCTCCATGCCAACCTGCTGTGTGCAGTGAATGTCACAGAGCAGCCTGGAGGAACGCTGCCTGACATGGAGAGTGTAGAAGAGGCAGTGAGACTTTTGAAGACTCGAGCCACAGATGGCAATCCTTTCTTCCTGGCTGTGGGCTTTCACAAACCCCACATTCCCTTCCGCATACCACAGGTACTGCATGCTATGAAGTTCCACTGTTTGGGATTTCAACCACACAATGGTTTTTAGTACTATTGCACTCTCCTCCAAAAGTCTTGCAACGGAGGTCATTTTCTTGTCACAGATCAAAAACTTAAACGTGTGGGTGGCACCTGTAGAAGCAATGGTTTCCATAGGAAGCAAATGTGTGCTGGACTATCCCAAAAATCTTACTTTTTGCCTTATTACTTTGTGTAAAACACACAAAACAAAAATAAATGTCACTTTATTCTTGACCTCATAACTTGGCTTGGGAAGGGAGGAACCTGTTGTAATTTTCTACACTTGCTAAAAATGCCCCCAAGAATACACAAAAGTCAGGCTAATAAATTATTATATGCGTTGACATAATCTCTGCAATGTGCTCACATACTCGTCATTGCTTGTTGGTCAAATCATGGGTTTTACGACTGAGGGGTCATTGAATGCACCTTGCGCAGATCGAGAGTGAGAACTTAAACAATAAAAGAAGGAACCTAGCTTCTAAAGATAGAAATTGACAAACTCAAGTGTCTGTCACACTTGTCAAACTGTCTGCCGCACGGTAATGGCTTCCGACTATCACTCAATGCGTGTGCGTCGGTTCAGCTGTCGAAAATTGGTTCGGAAGTAGATGCAAAAAAAGCGTCGGCTTTCGTAAGTAGAGCTACCACTGTAATGTGAAAAACCACACTCTGCTGATGTCAAGGTGTCATACCATGATAGCAAAAGCAAAGAATAGCAACATTTACGAGTTATACTGATGCATGTTTTTGTTGGTTAAGATTTGACTAAAATGTAATTAACATAATGAAAACATTCTGTGGTTTTATTCCAGGAGTATCTGCAGCTCTATCCCCTAAAAAAGATGCCTCTGGCCCCTGACACAGATGTTCCGAAACGCCTCCCCCCTGTGGCATATAACCCTTGGACAGACATTAGGAAGCGAGAGGATGTCCAAAAACTCAATATTAGCTTCCCGTATGGACCAATTCCTAAAGACTTCCAAGTATGTATCTGTGAACTTAATAATTGAACATGATCTTGTGGCTCTCTTTCTAAACAAGATGTCATTGTCTTCTAGCTCCGTATCCGCCAGCACTACTATGCCGCAGTGTCTTACATGGATGCCCAGGTTGGACGGCTGCTCAGTGCCCTTGATGCCTTGGGGCTGGCTCAGAGCACAATAGTGGTTTTCACCTCTGATCATGGTTAGCCATGACTAATGTTTTGAGAAATGGTTTGTGTGGGATGTTGTAGTTAAAACATGCTGGGATCATTGGTTTTGCTGGAGATTTGTTTTTGTGAGTATATCCAGCATGTTGGCTTATCAGCATTAAGTACCTCAATTGAATAAAGGCCACTAGAGGGCAGTGTTGTAACAGTAATGCTATTTTATTTTAGGGGAATAGTTTTCATTCTAGCTTGATGCATAAAGTGCAATCCATTTTACTATTCAAATTCATTATAACCTGCTAAGAGGGGAAAATCTATTTCTTGGACACCTTGTTCTTTTTGCTATTCTTTCAGGCTGGTCGCTAGGAGAGCATGGTGAATGGGCAAAATACTCCAACTTTGATGTCGCAACGCGTGTCCCTCTTATCATTTATGACCTTGAGCCTCCTGTATCTCAAAGTGGGCTGAAAGAACCTACCTTTCCATTTTTGGATGTCCTTAGCCAACCAGAGTTCATTTTTAAGAGTAAGAACTCACTTTACTTTAAATTTCAAATTAGATTGTTAACAATATATAAGGCTAATATAGTATGTACAAGCCACATAAAAAAAATCATCTGTCTTTACAAAGACCATGCTTAGTTTTAGATTATGGCGTTGTCAGAATTTTTATTTATTTTTTTATTAGTCTTAAGTGCTATCGATTTTTAGAAATAGCTTCGATTTTAAATTCTTGAAACTCATTGACTTGTTTTTTCAAGATGATAAAGTCGTGGAAAATGTGGCGGAGTTGGTGGCCGTTTTTCCAACAGTGTGCCACTTGGCTGGCCTGAAAATGCCTGCCCCCTGTCCTGAGATTCCTCACCAGGTATTTATCATGATGGTTTAAATAATTCCAGACTTTTTTTTTTTTTACCCTACAAAACAATTAAAAGAAAGTGCCATGTTAGTATAACTATGTAACCATGTTAGTACCAACAACTTGGGCTGAGATGAAGGAAAAAATCCCTTTGTTTGCTACATTGATCCTGCACTCCTAAATTAATGGACTTGGATAATTTTCCTGAAATCATTCCCCAATTTTATACATTATGGACATAAACGCAAACCGCACCAAAGACTTTAACATTAGAATTAAAAAAAAAACATCCAGTATGTATGGAAGTCAGGCATAACGGTCTTCACTTTTATTCTTGATGTTAATTCAGATTCCAAATATTGTTAAATACACAAGTGCTGTAGTGTGAGTAGTTGCAGTAATTGTTAAAATAAGTCTGTGACCAGCTGGATGGCTTGGGCACCCTGCGCTTAAGTGCCTTACAAAGCTGCTTAGCAACACTTGAAACCTTCACGCAACTTGGTCCCAACACTTTAGGTTAAGCACTCCAAATAATAATAAACGCACATTATCTTTTTAGAATGCTAAACTGTTTTACATAGCATGGAAAAGAACTATAAATAAAGTTATGTTTAAAATGGTAAATGGCATTTGAAGGCACGTCTTGGGTTTTGAGCAGTGATGCTAAAGCTGTGTAGAGCTGTGCAATTGTGGATGTGTTGCCATGTGTGATCCAGAGGCATGGGGAGCAATGAAATAAGACTATCACTCACAAAGTTCTGTTTATGGTTCTGCGTGGTCAGAAATGTAGGCTTCAAATAGAAGAACAGAACCTGCCTGTGCAAAGGCGTGGGGTGGGGTTTGTGAGGTAGGAAGGGCTTTAAGGGTGAGGTGAAAGACTCACCCTAATGACCTCTCAAAACTATTTAGTTTGGCTGAACATTGTGTTGCATCAGGGGAGGCACAGCGGTGCAGTAGTTTGGGCTTTGGGTATTCGACTGTCCAGTCTTAGAACGTTGGACTCTTGTAAATGTAAATGGTTGGCTGCCTTAAGTCAGCTGCTCAATTTCCAATTGATCAATCCATGGTGCAGTCCCACCTCTTACCCTACCATGTGGGTGTAGTTTATTCATAAGGGGTTGTTTAAGAATGATCCCCAAAAAAAACAAGATGCAAGCATGCCTAATGAGATATTGTTCACCTTGACGTTTCGCCTTTTTTCAGGAGGTGCTGTGTACAGATGGAAGGAACTTGGCAGAAGACTTTGAACTTGAAAACAATATCAATCCAGATTCCGTGGCTTTCAGCCAGTATCCACGGCCTGCTGATACACCACAGGTACTATCATGAGTAGCATTGTTGCTTTAAACCAGGGGTCACCAACTCTGGTTCTTTCGGGCACCCGTCCACTGTTTTAGATGTGTCCCTCCAACACACCTGATTGAAATAGTCAGGACGCCATCATGTTTGTACAGAGCTTGCTGATGAGCGGATTATTCAAATTAGCTGTGTTGCTTGAGGGCTTTAAGTGTACCTCTGGAGATCCTACACTGAGGTCTTGATGGGTAAAGGGAGCAATGTTTTAAAGTTTGATACATACCAGTGTGACCCGTTTTTGTGTCCATATTGTTTTTGCTGAAATAATCCCCCTGGTTAGCGTTTAATGTACCATCAAGACCTCAATTTGGGATCTCCGGCGGTACAGTTTAATCCCCCCTTGCCATACACTGGTCAGCAATTGATCCCAGGGTGGTCTTCCAACCATCGTTTCATTTTCTGGACTGATTATTGGTCCAATTTCAAATCCATTTGCTGGTTCAATTTCCTAGTTAATGCAAAGGTAACCGGAACTTTGCTCGCTCTGGCAGCATCCAGCAAGTGATGAAATTCCGTTTGATGGCTGTCATTACTGTGTGAAAGAGTCCACAATATATTAGAAAGTAGGATTTCTTAGTAGGAAATGGGGTTTTTGCCTCAACTGTCATTTCCCCTAGCAAGTTGGTCTGTAACTGTCAGAGGGCTAGCGTGAACCTTACGTTATAAACAAAATAGCAGTTCTGGTGACGTCACATCTCATCGGAGGCTGCAAAATTCTAAATCAATATGGGGCAGCACAGTGGTCGATTTGTTAGCTTGTCAGCCTCATGTTGCAAAGGTTGCAGGTTCGTTCCAGTCTCTGGCTATTCTGTCTGGAGTTTGCATGTTCTCCCCGTGCCTGTGTGGATTTCCTCCGGGTACTCCAGTTTCCTCCTATATCCCAAACTCTTGCATGGTAGGCTGATTTTGACCCCACCAAATTGACTGTAGGTATGACTACTGTGTGCCCTGCGAACCGCGCTCTTTTATAAGCGTGCGTGTATGTGTGCGCGTATATATGCATCCCCATGTTTTGTCTGATCAAGCTGCTGTCTGTTCCAGTACAATGCAGCACCATAAACTGGACTGATGTGATTCTGCTATTGCTGATGCTTGTCCTGAAATGTCCACTGTACTGATGTCTGCTTGTATAATGTCATCTATTAGGAGAACTCAGACCTCCCTGACCTCAAAGACATAAAGGTGATGGGCTACTCTGTGCGCACCTATAACTTCCGCTTCACCCTGTGGCTAGGCTTTGACCCCAAAACCTATCACGTAAGAGTTCACGCGTCGCATATAACCACACATGAACTCAATTTTTCTTAAAACTCATCTGGAGAATGCCTGATCGGCTGTCTTATGTGGTTGACATCCATCACAATCGTCAATCCCTAAAGATCAATACGTCTGATGTCCATGCTGGAGAGCTGTACGCGATAGGCAATGACCCCGGTGAGGACCATAACATCTATAAGGACCATGGGCTGCACAGTATGATGAAGATGAAGAACATGCCTCTTGTAAGTTTGCTCCCCCCCCCCTCCATTAATTTAGATGCTTCATTGGTGTGACTCATTTGTTTCTTTTTTGTCCAGTGTACGAGGATGAAGCTGCAGCTCCTCGACCTCACAGCAGGACTGAAGACTAATAGAAAGAAAGCATGATGACGGGCTGTTAAGTGCACAGGTGCAATAAAAGCCAGAAAAGGGAAACGCTCATATTTATAAATATATTTATTTAAATACTCAGTTCACATGGATGGCTAGATAATTGTTCAGCAAATGAATAAATTTGTGTGCAGATGCATTGAATGAGATGGTGAGTTGTGGCTTACTCTGAGCACAAAGTTGATTGTTTACAGAACAAGCAGCAAGCAAGTCCCCTTCAAACCTTTCCAATCTATTATCCCTTTGAACTAAGCCACAAGGAACATGCTGTTGGTGAACGCCTCTCCCTTGTGGGTCACTACATTAGCAAGCTTATTTTATTATGAAAGAAGGTTGTCATGACAGAAGAAAAGATCCATTCTGATGTGTTTCTCATCAGGAAGTGTGTAAATTTGGCATGGGGTGCCACTGAGTGGTTCAGCCATCTTTGATAAATAAAGTTCAGGTGCACAGAAGTAAATTGTCTGCTGGCTACAAAATCAGTGTGGTTGTGGTGGGTTTTATACAGTGTTGCACAAAAATATTTCATGTCATCCATCCTACTGCCACACAGTACATGGCAAGAGGAAGCTGTTTTAATAATCCAAGCTCGTGTTCATTTAGCACTTTAAAGTCATCTAATCAAATAGTCTTAAAATCCTACTTTGATCAATCATCCCGCATAGGCTTTCAGTTGAGAGGTTTTGCCAATCTCTATACAAGCAGCCACTTTCTACATGCCTTGCACTCACCGGGTCATGGGTGAGCTATTCCAGCTAACTTTAGATGGTGGGCTACACCCTGGAGTGGTCAAAACCTAAGGCAGTGAAGGCACACAGACACAATTGTGTGCTTCACTTAACCTATCATAGCTGTTTTTGAAATGTGGGTGGAAGCAGGAAAACCCACAGTTAAATAAAGCAAACGCCACACAGGATGGCCTGAGCTGAAACTGTCAGGCAAACTTGCTAACTTGACTGTGCTATTTTAAATATTGACAAAATAAAATTTCCATAATATATTTCTCAAAGTATGCACTAAAGGTCCATTGTCTTAATCCAGCAACAAGGGGTTTGACACAAAATAACGAGTGTATTTTTCTTTTTTAGTGCAAAGCATAAAATAGACCATTCAGGATGACACAAAACTGCTGAACAAGTGCAAGAACTTGAGACATTTTTAATAAACTCTATTGTTTGTCTTGCCTATCATTCCAAATGCGCAAAAGGATTACATTAGAATTAGGTTTAAATCATTTGCAGTCTGGATATATGATTAGAAAACAACAAAAATTATCTCGAGGTAACATTAGCTTCCGACAGTGCAAAAGGTACTTGTTTGCTTGGAAATGTTGACATGGTTGGGGTCATAATTATGCTTAGTGATGTCTCTGCTGTATTTTTGCATGTTCACAATAATTTGGCAAATATAAGTTTGCAGCTTTGTGCTACCTCCACAAGGAAAACTAGAATCCTTGCTGTACAAGACTGCAGTCACAGTCCGAGCCAAATTGATCCTCACATTTTAGGAGCATCTTGCCTCGTAAATTTGCGGTTTTCATTTCAGCAGTTCAGCTTCAGTTTCATATATTTGTCTGAATATAAAGCAACGGGTCACTGCGGTTGTGCCTGTCTTGTGTCATCCTGTAAATGTGCCTCAGTGGTTTTATCCAATCTATATTTATCATCTCATGCAGTGATCTCTTACCACGATCACATTGATGTAATGACAATTACATTAGTGTTTACCTGCTGCCTCCTTTTGATTCTCCGTGTGACATGTCGCTGCCTCTCCTCCTCCAGCCACTCTGTCTTTGTCATACTCTCATTATGATTCATACACCGCTAATCACATTACCAGTATGGGCCCATAGCCTGACAGGTCACCCTGCCTTTCTGTTAACATTGGTGACATACACAATTACATTAGAGGGATGGAGTGTGTGAAAAAGCTTAGCTCAGCTGTCTCGGGCCTGAAGTTGGTCTCAACTGCGTATGTGCATTTGTGTGTGAGAATTGAGAACCGCAAGCTAATTTTCCATACATGTCCCAGAATACTTCAATTTTTTGTTGTCTAGGAAAATGTCCAATACACTTTAAATCTGCTACTTTTGCTTTGTAATTGCGTTCCTCCATAGACTATTAATTTCACCTTAGTGGAATGAGTCAGAGCTTTTTATTGTGCAATATTTAATGAACTATTCACATCAGACTGAGGAGAGTTGCTGTATAAACAAATAATAAATTTACTGAAAATATCACACAATTGCTGGATTTATTTTATATAAACTTTTATGGATGTCGTCCAAGAAAGAAGCCACTGTTAAGATGAAAAGCCCGTCTACGTGTTTGAGGTTCAATTAATTGCATAATCATTTATCATATTACTCTAATTATTGAGAATCAATTAATCCTTTAAAGACCTTGTTTCATTTGATAATACACTCGTAATTTTTCCCAGATTTCTGTTGTCCTCCATAGAAGCAGATTGATTTTCTGTGTTGAATCAAAAGGAAAATGTTACAAATGTACTGTATGCATACTATGTCCAGGCTGTATCTCGTCTCTTAACCAGTCAGTAAAATAATTAGTAATATGATTCAAAAATACATTGGCTCCGTTTAATGGCACAGACAAGACACAAAAGTCATTAAAGCAGTCTGCACAAATCTTAAAAATTTGCATTGATACATAAATCCTGAAAGTTTAATGATCACAAAGGGAAAGAAGTGGATCTCTGCATAAAATTCAACGACAGTCCTCATGAGACATGCTTGATCTGTTGATTGGATATGAGATTGCAAATCATTGGGGTGAGCAAATGCTCACAATGATACATGTAAACTTTACGAATACGCTTCACAACTTAAAATTCATGGCTTTGAATATATCGAGTCCCTCTTATATTGAGTTTTCTTTCTTGGCTTTCCTTTCCTTCTCCATATATGGGCTTCTTATTTTCATTCTTAAATACATTCTATTGATAACACGTGATAAATCCAATGAATTGAACATTCACTGGAAAGGAAGCTAATAATTGAATAAATGTAAAAAAAAAAAAAGATATCCATTAGCTTGAAGAGGATAGATAAAACACGGGTGTCAGATTAAAACATCCGTGTTTTAATGAAAGGCGTCTCTATAGCAAACAGACCTTGCTGAGTGCACCTGTGAGCTGTTATTCTTTAGAAATTCTGTTCTCATTGAGTTCTTTGAGTACATTAATGTTTTTTTTTTTTTTAAATGACAGTGAATACAGTGCTAGCTGTAGATTACATTTGTGCTAGTGCGTTGTGAGAGTTCAAGGTTTCAATTTGCGTTTTTACATGAACTTTCCTTCCATACAATTTTTTTCCACTACACATTTTGTCATTTTAAACCGAAGCGTGTATCCGAATCTTGGTAGTTGCTGCTTGTTGGCAGGTCTTGCTGCCTTCACTTTTCAAGTGAAAAGGCATGCTCACTTATCTCAAAATCAGGCTACTGACTGTCACTAGACCATTAGGCCCATGGGTTTTAATTTAATTTAATTTAATTTAATTTAATTTAATTTTGCCCAGCAAATGTCACTGCATTTGAAAGGTGATAACTCAGTCATTTATGAATAGTTTTTTTTACTTTCAACAACTCAAAATGTGTCATCAGTCCTATCCATACATGTATATATATTTTTTCTTTTTCTTCCAAATAGGCAGTAAAGGTTCAAAAATGCACAATAAAGAAAAACGACCTATTCTCTATCCGCATTTGAGAAAAAAAAATGGCAAGGTTTCGTGACATTATTAGAGCCTTAAATAGATGAAATAGTCATAAAAGAATTATTTTTGCATGCCTATTTTTTTGACGATGACTGATTTTCTGAAAGCATGAGACTTATGTGATTTTGTCCCAAAAATGGCACTGCTTTGTAAGTGTGATAACTAAATCATTTATGAAGATTTTTTAACTTTCAACCATCCATACTATCCATTCATAAATATTTAGGTTTTTTAGGGGGCTGCCATCTATAGACAATAATAGTAGTATTTTGATAATAGCAAAAATTACTATGGTGTATATACACATATATACAGAGATGCACTGGTTAGTTGGCATGTCAGTCTCACAGTGTTTGATTATGACGCCAACCTTCCTGTGTGGAGTTTGCATGTTTCCCCCGTGGCTATGTTGGTTTCTTCGGGGAACTCCAGGTTGCTCCCATATGCCAAAAACATGGTAGACTGAAAGTACGAGTGCGAATGTTTGCTCGTCTGTGCCCTGCAACTGGCAACCAGTTCAGGATGTCCCCCTACTGCCCATAGTCACCTGGGATAGGCTCCAGCACCCCTGCAACCCACCTAAGGACAAGCGAGTCACACAATGGATGGATCGATATATATAACATACATAAAAGTGCTGGGAAGAAACTGAAAAAAGAAAAAGTAATATGAGCGATGAGCATTTATAAACTACTACTAGTTTATGAACTACTAAAATGCTCTGAACCATCCATCCATTGGCTGGACCGTTTGTCGTGCTGGAGCCCATCCCAGCAGCCGTCGGGCGACAAGCTAACCAGTGTGTCACCGTGCATCAATCCAAGGCACCACATTGCTTTTGGCATCACACTTTAGTGTGCCAAAAAAGGAAGGCCTAATAAGTTTTATAACTGTCAAAGTCACATTTTCTCCACTTCTTAAACTTGACTGTGTATAACTCGCACAGTTTATTTAAACATCATGCGCTACTTTACAGTGTGTAAGTAATGACTGGAAAATAAATGCAACATGTGTGAATGACTGATCAAATTCTTCCATTTCTTACGGTTACAAGCAGGCAAATTTCCTAGATAAAATACAAGATTGCAATTGCAACAGGATTAATTTACAAACGATTCACATTAATGGAATAAAATATGACAAGCAAGTGACTTCTACCTGCAATCATAATGCAGCTCTGCTTACCTTTTGGCTTTGACATGAGATTAGGGGCGTCACATCCATGTGGTATGCGGGTGTTTCCGCTGTCTTTCAAACTGATCAAGTCAGAGGTGGAGAAAGTGGAGTTGGGAGTGGTTATTATGTACATCAGCCCCATTGTTAGATGTCTGTGGGCTAAAAGTGTAAGAGCCCACTCGCAGGCAGATTTTTAGAAAAAGCCAACAAACAAAAAAAAAAACTTGGTTGTTTTATTACACTGGATGGTTGGACAAGACACTCTAAAGATAGAACTATTTGTATACAAGGCGCCATTTTGACTTTGACTAGTTTCTGGATGTGGGCAGTTTAGATGCCATTTTTAAAGAAGGCAGTGCCTCTGACAAGAACTTACTGGCAAACACTCCAAATGTTCTACATTTGGCCATGGTATCAAGGAATCCTGGTTAAAGTAAGTTATCTAAACTAAAAAGAAAAACCCTTCTTGACGCGGGTTGCCAAAAGACGTAGTAAGTTCTCGATAGTTTTCAAATAAGTGAATGTGTGGCTTTGGTTTTTAAGTATATCAACTGTGATCAAACAAAAAAAGAAAACAGTAGTTTTCCTGGATTATAACAATAAATCAACCACTATAAAACAGCAAAGAAAATAAGAAACAAGGCACAGTTCTAAAGTTACATATTTAATAAATGGTGCCGCTGTATTAATAGCACACTTGTTCAAACAGGACTTCCCACCACTTTGAGACACAGGACACAAGTCTTTGTTGGTCTGACGCTACCATTTATTGCATGCAACGTTTTTCATATCAGGCATTTGAGACGAACCCTCAAAACATCAAGAAAAAGAACAATGGAAACTTGACACTTGGAATCACATATTTTCCTTAAAGCCGAACCAACCCCCACTGTCATCATACAGTAAATGCTAGTAAAAAGCTTATGGAAACATTTGATTTTACAAAAAACAATCTCATATTTGTACCAATATGGTATGGAAAATCATTTAGATTCTTTATTTGTTCTTAAATAAATAGAGCAATTCCCACTGGACACGAATAGAGGCACTTAAGTTTTTTTTCCTTTTTTGTCAAATGTTCTTTTCACATCTGCATTGTCTTCCATACACATTCAGCAGTGGTTACATGATTGAAAACCAAAGCACTCATTCTTGATGAGCCGGATTTAGGGAGACCACGACGACTAAAAATAAATACGATGAAAATCAATGAAAAAGAATCAGCACAGGTGGAAAGTGTTCATGTTTTTTTTAAGTTCTCATGTGGAGGACTTGTTGCCGTGCGAATGCGACCGTAAACAAAGTCACACCTCTCTCACTCACTCACTCACCCACACGCACACACACACACACACACACACACACACACACACACACACACACACACACACACACACACGCATGACAGAGTATAGATGTTCAATATCTTGTTTCACATCATTCAATCATCTGGTCACTTGGAACTGACATAAACAACCACAACAACAATAACACAACAACATCACTGTTTGCAGGAGTCACTGTCCCTATATTGTGGAGCACAAACACTGTTGTCACTGCTGTCCAGTCATTTTTCAAAGACTCGACACAATCAGCTGTACACGTATACGCACAACAACACACAACAAACGACCAAAATGTCCTGTGGCGAGTTGATCGGATTCAATATTGTGCAAGGTTGCCATTGTTGCACAGTCTTTTGGTGGGATCGGAAAGGTCTTATATTTTATAGCCAACCTTGGACAGTTAGCTAGGTTGCTGGGTTACCGTGGGAGCCAGAACTGAGCCAACGTCTCTGAAAAGAACTGGTAAGGCCTAGAAGGAACTCAAGGGATACCAAAATGTACCATTCTTTGTGTGCTGGGCTCGGTAGTCTGATTATTCTTTGGTGAAATATTTCACTTAGAAGAGGGATTGTCAACCGGTGGTCCGCGGCCTTCGAGTGGTTCGTGGCGGTATTCCTAGTGGTCCGCGTAATTGGAAATGTTATTCATTTACCCATCCAAATTATGTCAAATGTAGCTGAGATCGCCAAAATAGACATACAGATGCAAATAAACAACCTGTATAGGTCTATACTCCTTGGGTGAAAAATAAAATAATATTCCACCAAAGCAGTGGTCCCCGAGTTGCTTCTTGATTATAATGGTGGTCCCTTGGACAAAACCAGTTGAAAACCCCTGACTAAGAACAATGACAGTAAGGTCCCAAGCAAATACTGATTATCTCCACTGGTTAAATTGGATTTTTGGTTCATGTATTGAGTTTTCCAGCACTAAAAACAAAAAAATGCTTAGCATTTAGGAACAATAATGACTTAAATTACTAAAAGAAATGAAAATTAAGAGGCATTGCCACCAAACGATTATGGTCAGGATTTAGTGCAAAGGCAATCGACATCGTAAATATAAGTATGCAAATATGCGATCTACTCAGACAGTGGCAACAAAAACCACTGTCAACTTCAAATACTGTATTTTTAGTACAATTGTAAGTAAATCATAAAAGTGCCGAAATAAAGCTGCAGATTAACTGTGTATAGAACAGCAGCAATGGTCACTTAAATTGCTGAAAATGCAACCAGATTTCTTTAATTTTGAATATAACAAAATAAAAAGTAAAGGACACGATCACACAATGAACAATAAATAGCCACAGGAGAATTTAGATTCTTAACAAGACTGGCACGTTAAGGTGACAGATGTTAGTCTTGTGTTCTCCTGTTAATAAATTATTTGTAATGTTTATAAGAGAGCCTGCCATTACCTGCATGCTCCTTGTCTAATTGGTGTACCAGACAAGTACTTTAGCAGCTGGATCAATATCAGACAGCATGTTTCTTGGAGCCTCTATAGAGCTTCCTTCCAAGAGTCATTCTCTTTAATTACAATCAGGTTGAACATTTCCCTTTTAAAAACAACCCCATCTTATTAAAAATACATCTAACTTATATTTCTATTCAGGGAGGAATTTAAACCGAGTATAATTGTTGTCTCTCCAAAGAGGCACATCATTTTAATTATGCTAATATGCACTCAGTGAGTCACATTGAAAGGATGTAGTTACTGTTAATTCCTAAGTGCGGATTGATTTTTGCCCAATTAATCCAGCAAGTCAATGCCATTATATTATGATTGCATGTTGTGTCATATGAAGGACCCCACCAGGGACAAAAGCGTCATTGTGTGTGTCATCTCACTGATCCCAGTTCTAGCTCCCAGGCCCATTTTATGATTTTCCTTTTTTATAGCTGGCTCCGGTCCAGCGCTTACAGCAGGTGAGCCTCGATGCGAAGCCAGTGCAGTCCCTGTCTGATGTAACGGACCAGCTCGGTCATGCCGCTCTGCTGACTCAAAGGCTCTATCACAGAGTCAAGCTCCTGGAAGAACTCTGCAGGGAGACAAGGAGACACTCCAGTTGAAACATTCAAATACACTTGAGGTTCTTCACTGCCATAGCTGAGAAGATTAGCAAACAACACAAGAGCACTGAGACTGTTAGCAATAATGGGGCTGATGTCTGTGAAACCTAAAGTGAAGGGATTATGCACCTACAACATCTAATGGGAAACTATACATTAAAAAAACATAATGTATATTGGTGATATAGTCCACACCCGTTTTATCACAGTTTGGCATTAGCAAATGCACCTATTTTAAGATTTGAAACCCATGACTTGTTATTAGTTTGCTGTTTTTGTTTGAAGGCCATGTCGTGGCAAGTTGGTGCTAATGAACTACGTAGAAGTGATTTAAGATGCTTCGTTTAGACGAAAGTTGCACATCTCGGGGCATCTTGGTACCAATGAACTCTGTTGAAGTGATTTTTGGAGCTTCAGTCAGACTTAAATCATCTTGTGGCAACTGTCAATTGTAAAGTCCTTTTCACATTGCAGGGAACGGCAGCATGGAATAATAATGGCGCCCCTGGTTTAGACGTGCTGATGTACAAGCACCAGAAAATAAAAACTGAGAATTTTCCCCCTGGTTTGGATGAGGCCGCACCTTGACAAGATAAATAAGTATGTTTCATTGTCGCAAAAGAAAACCCTGGCTTGGCTCATTGTAAGAAGGAAGAGGTGGAGACCAACATAAAAAAGAAATTGTCACGCCAAACGATAATAAGGTTTGTCTTTTATGCCATTGATATTAGAACAAAGAGCAATTATCTTTCAATTAACAAAAATATAAAACACTTGAACATTGAAATGTAGAATGTAATTTCTTATATAAATAAGCTGCGAAAAAAAATTACTTCAGTCAATGCATACACAACACAAACAACTAGTTATCTGGCTTATTGACAATTCTTGCACTCAAAACCGATATCTGGTGCGTTCGCCAGTTTGTTTAAGTATCTGGTGGGCATAGTGAATGTTTGTCGACCTGTTCATAAACAAGGAATGAAATGACAAAAATAGCACTGACGATGATAGCTGTGAGCCGGCACAACTATACGCGTCACCTTCCTGTCTATCATTAGCGCTAGTGTACCCACCCACGCTTCAATAATGAAGGAGAAAAAGCTTTGCGAGTGCTTGTGAATCGGCGAGACACATGCGAACTGATTTGCAAACCAAATTGTTTAAACTGTTGTCAAAAGCTTTGGGTCCTTTCTTATTCATTTACAGACGCACACAATTTCATAAATTACAGAAACGTGGAGTTGCCAATGTGAAAAAAAAAAAAAGACTGGCAAATACATAGGCATATACTCTCAACGCACTAGCCAGAACAATAATTACCAAGGTGATAAACATTAACACTTTATTTCAATAAATTTCTGCAAGTGTTTTCTTTTTCAAAAAATCAATTCTATAACAGTCCTGGGAAATCACAATGCCCCAATATTTTAGAATAACCCAGTGGGCACCAACATGATACAAGATTAAGTAATTGCATTAAAACAAAACAGACCTTACAATGATGATATGATTTCATTTCCCTACCTTGACTACCAGTGGCCAATCTGTCTGCAGTCTCCCAGTGCTCATAGCTGCGTAGGATGTTGTTAGTGATGTTTACATGACTGGCCGCCATGTGGTGGATGCGTTGCGGAATAGCTATGCTGCCTGACGAATTTGTTGCACCTCCCGATATTCCTCCCCCAATGCCGCCGCTGGCTGGGGAGAGGCTGAGAGAGAGTGGAGACGGAGTTCCGTTGATCCTAGAATACACAGAGAGTGTTAGGCCCGCGTAAGCCCATGAGACTTAAACGTAATGAACTGAAACGAGAATCTTAACGTGCGTAGTTCCGTCTGTCAACCAAATGCTACATGCTGGCTGTTTAATGGGTAAAGCGATTTTCTAGCCTAACCTAAAAGCAAAGCGCCTAAAGTTATCTCGGAATGCTTAGGTGAGGAAGAATTTGCACAGAACCCAGGCCTCAAACCCGCCAATCACATTTGGGAAAAACAGAGAGTGTCACAGTGGACATATTGTTAGCACGTCCGCCTCACTGTTCTAAGATGTGGAATCTTCATGCAATTATTCCCAATCTGTCAGGTTAATTGAAGTGTTTAAATCGTCCACAGGGCATCAAACATGAGTCTTTTTTTTGACAAAAGAGTCCCACTGCGTCTGAATTCCCTTCCCTCATCCACTGGAACGTCTTTCCCATCTCTAGTAACAAATACTACATTAATAAACATAAAAAAGTAAGATGGTGTGTTGCTTGTAGAGCAAAGTAACTTTAACAAATGAAAAAAATCTCCCACAGTGGCTGCGTGGTTCTGACAGTGACGACGATTATGGCCCTCGCTAATCTACAGTCTTGCGCCTTCTGAGCTGCGCGCACATCCCTGCACACGTGCTGAAGGCCAGTCCTGCTGTTATGCAGCGTCAGAGCTGTTCAAACTCATTAGTTTCACATCCACAGCGCCGCCATGCCTCCCCTCGATCTATCACCACCCACTCCATCTCACCTCAGCCAGCACTCGACAACCCCTCTAGTCTTCTCTTGCTCACATCTACAGCAAATCAATCTCTTTCTTTACTTCCTGAGGGGTTTGTTTGTCTACAAGATTGCGAAGGACGCCAGGGTATTTTGCAGCGGAGCTCTAGTGAATTCTGAATTCAAAATTATCTATTGTATGTGAGAGCAAGCAGGTACTCACTTTCCATTTGTCCTCCAGGGAGAGGGTGCTTGATGGGAGCTCTTGGTCGAGTTCTGGTTTTACAAGAAGAGACACAGGAAAAGCTAAATGGAAGTATACTTTTAAGACCTTGAGTAGTAGCACAGTAACATTATCGTTTCAATTCTTTTTCAGATGTTCAGAGTTCTTTGCCAAGAGGAAAAACTAAATGGAAGTTTAGTTTTAAGATCTTGAGTAGTAGCACAGTAACGTTATCTTTTCAATTCTTTTTCAGATGCTCAAAGTTCTTTGCCATGAGGGCCATATTGTGCTTCGAGTGAGCAGTATGAGGGTGTGTGAGAGTGATCTTTCCATATTTAACACATCTGTTTTATTTGTAACCAATTTTCTTTATAATCAATAGTATGGGAAAATGTTTTTAGCCTGGATTTAAAAGAATTTACACTCGGACTAAATGTTCTTCTCTATTAATTGACCCAAGTCTGCAAATCTTAGAGCTGTACTGGTTTTATATTCAATCAGTATTTCTTTAATGCACTCAGGACCCAAAACTATTCAGTGATCTATTGACCAGTAGCAGAATTTTAAAATATATTCAACAGCTGATTTGGAGCCAGTGTAAAAAAGCCTTTAGGATTGGAGATGCTCTGATTTCTTTGTTCTGGTCAGAACCCAAGCTGCAGCGTTCTGAATGAGCTGCAGCTGTTCAATGCTCTTTTGAAGGAGTCCAGGCAAAAGATTTGGAGCATGCAATCCATTAATCCAGATAAGTTTTTCATTTTAAAAGGCAGTTTTGCTGATTGACTTGATATGTCTATTAGCATCCCAAGATTTCAGATGAAGTCTGAAAGTGTTTTCTAACAGCAATCCTCTTTTCTTTAATGCTGAAAACAAATACATATCACTTTTTTTCTTTCTACTGTAGCTGAAGAAAATGTTGGTTCATGCATTTGTTAATTTGCTCTAGACACAGACACAACACACTAATTGAACTGCTTTCAATTGAGGACACTATGTGTCATCCATATAGCCATGATAACCAACATTGGTAATCTGAAGCATTTGATCCAAAGTTAACAAGTACAAACTTAACAAAAGGGTTCCAAGAACTAACCCTTGAGGGACCCTACAACTCATGTCCATTTGATGAGATCCAAAACTTCCAAAGGTCACAAAGTAACTTCTTTTTCTAAGGACCTGAACTATGTTACGACTGTTCCGTTTAAAATATATAATACATCAGTAGTAAGACTCTTTTCATCTGTTACCCCAGGGGTGTCAAACTTTGGAACCGCAGTGTAATTGTATTTGGCCCACAAAGACAAATTGTGCATCGACTTTGTGTTAATCCTAACATTGCAAATTGTCGTCACTTTTAAAAAAAATAGAGATATTTCTGGCAATTTTTATTTCCATTCACCTTTAAAAAAATCTGAAGAGTTCTTACTAGTCTCTGATTTCACAACCAGTTCTAAACTATATATAATATGAGGCGTTCATACATTTATTTGGGCTGACAGTCATAATGGCCCTCCAAAGGAAACTATGACTATGATGCGGCCCACGACAAAAATGAGTTTGACACCCCTGCGTTACACTGTGGTTTGATTGGTTGGTCCGTCTCTTCAAAACATAATGTGTATCGACATAGTCTGAGTACCACATGCATGCACACGCACACGCACACACGCACGCACACACACAGCTCCCACAAATTCCCATTGCGTTTCCTCTCAGAAATCCAATCCCATCACTGCATATGCGGCACTGTGATAATGACATCCTCAGTAATTAATTAAACTACACATAATTAATCAACACAAGTACATTAAACTCAACAATCCTCTCTGATGATTGATGGAGCTAATTAATGCGTTAATATCAAAGAGAAAGCATGGATTTTAATAATGCCATGCAAAATTAATGCACAGCACCATGAAAACGAATATGGAATGTGTTGTAATTGGCTTTGCATGTTTTACACCCATCGAGTGAGAAAGTAAAGTCACCATTTTATTGTGTGTGTGTGTGTGTGTGTGTGTGTGTGTGTGTGTGTGTGGTGTGTGCGTGCCCTTGCCTGTGTTTTACCTTAAAATACTCCATCAGCGAACGGGAGTACTTGACAGCATGGTCTTTCTTCAAATGGAACATCCGCAGATACAGCAGCGACAGACAGCGGTTACTATGGAAACAAAACCATTAGAAGACAGATGAATACAAATACACCATAAAAGCCTCATCTTCAATACTGCATTATCTTCATGTCATTAAAAAAAAAAAGAAATACAGTCAGATATTTTATACATGTCCTCACATAGTCTGATGAGCACCTATTAAATACACCAAAGGCAAAAACTCAGGATGTGTTTTTCTGATCATCCTTCATGTTTTTCCCCTAACAGAAAGAGCAAGAAAGAAGACCAGAGGTGAAAAACCAAACATACAAGGACATAACCTTGTAAGGCTAATAGACTTGCAAAATGCACATTTGTAATTTCAAGTATCCATCTGGCAAGCTTCCATTGTGGGCCCTTGGAAAACAGACTCAGGAGAATTCAGCGAGAAAAGAGAGGAAACTGCAGTCATGGAAAATAATTATTAGAGGGTATGGAGGATTTTTGCTTTGCATGGCCATCTCAATTCTTTTCTGTTATGCCCCCTCAGGAGGAAGAAACTTTTCCATACCCCTCCAACTCTCATCAGTGACTACAACTAGTTTGTCTATACAATTGAAATTGTAAGTACACCTCTACATAACATTGTATACTGATTAACTTGTGCCAAAACCAAAACTATCTGCACCAATGAAGGTTGAGTAAACCACTAACCACTTGTTTGCTAAAACGATAACACATGATTGTTTTATTAACTAACATCAAGGTTGGACTGTTCCATCACAAAAACAAAAAATGTAATCATACCATAACACGGCAAGTTTCTTCTCAGCTATGGTGGCTGAGTGGCTGGTGAAGTTCTTCAACCTCATGGCATACCTAAAGAAAGAGTATAAGGGGGATAAACAGAGAGAGAGAGAAGTAAATATCTATTGATCAATTTTTTATCGTGCCTTTCCTCATTAGGGTCGAGGGAGCCTATGCCAGAATTCAGGGAGAGGGTACACATTTGTTAATCGCAGGACTCACACACACAGGCACACACCAAATCATTATCACCCCTGAACAAATTGACCAAACATGCATGTTTTTTTTTGGAAAGTCAAAGGAAAAGCATGAGCAGAATAAGCATTGCCGTGAATCGTGATTTAAAAACCTGACCTCCCGTGCTGCTCCTTAGTAAATGTGCAGTACCACACCATTCCTTCAGGTTTGATACAAATTCGGACACAGACGATTTTCACACTGTAGAAGGATATATTTTCAAAGGCCACATTTGGCTATTGGTATTTTTTCCCCAAAAAACAGAGCTACAAGGGTCATATTTTGCCTTTCGCCCTCAGTGACCTAATCAGCTCTGGACCATCCTTTTCTGAAGTGGTTAATCAGTCTTATGAAACTCAGCAGTGACAGGGGAATCAAGGAAAACGACTTGGCTATTTATGCTTTATTGATCTTGAGGAAAATGTGCGTCCTTCCTCCGATTCCCTTCACTCGGAGACCAAAGGTGCACAGTCGCAGCCCTGAAGTGTCTTGCCCAAGGACACTTCTGTAGGATGGATGAGCTTGAACTCGAGTCCTTCAGTTAAGAGTCTCCGTGTTCGACTTATCTGCTGTCTGAGAAGTAGTCTCCATGACTTCATACGCTGGCAGTTATTAAAGATTCAAAAAACGACAGCAACCCATTCTGTGTTTCTTTTAATCAATTTTGCTTATTAACATGACGTATCATCCATACCTGATTAACTCGACGGTTTCCGAATACATTGTGTATGGAGATTTGGCCTCAAGAGGATCACGCTCCATAGCATTTCCACACTCAATGAAAGAGAGGGCGCCGTCTGCGTAGTTGACTGCTTTACCAAATTTGTCCATCTACACACAGAGAAAGCATGTAGGAGAAAAATACAATAAGACACCTACACAAATAAAGCTGAGGAAACTGTGCATAAATTTAAGGTAAATAATAGGTCACATCATTGTTTACAGCAGTCAGGTAATTATTTGGATAATGTAGCAGGCATCATCAGTCCTTGAGTGCAATGATCACATGGCTATATAATGGAGCAATTAAATTGTACATTACAGTCCTTGAAGCAACAATACACAAAACCAAGCTAGTACTCTCATTATTACCAGTAGTCAGCCCATTCTGTGTGCTTTCAAATAATTTCCGTTCCATCTTTGCGGTGCTATCTTCCAGCATGCAGCAGTTTGTGTAAGTGTTATTGTGTGTGTGTTTGTGTGTGTGTGTCTGTAAGATTTTTACCCAGTTGTGATTGCAGATGAACTTACCAAAGCATCAGCCTTGTGCTTGAGCCTTTTGGCTTCCTGCATATAGTAGTCTGCACTATGGACACTGGATAGAGCACACAGGACATATAAAGAGGAATAAATAGTATGTGTGGCTAGAAAAAGTCATTCACCCTAAAAACAAACTGTCTTTCGTGTTGAAGTAAAAAAAGCAACAAAAAAAAAAAAAAAGCCTACATAGTGGGACCAAACGTAACTCAGGCAGGGTCACATGCTGCTTTCTAACTGAATACGGGAAGCTAATGTTTAAGACAGAGCAGACTCCAGGTAAAACACTGTGTGCTTTTTATTTTATTTTTTTACATTGGTTAAGCTTTCTGTGGAGTATCTGCTCTGTCCTACATGACTTAATTATTTTAGTTTCGAACTGACTAAACATTGCAATTTAATCACCTACTACAGAAATTTCAATGGTAACAAAGGGAATCAGAAGAGTCCAGGATAAAAAAATAAATTAAAAAAATGTAATTATGTTAATGAAATTAGTGTGTTTGGGTTGTCTACTGTAACAATCACTATGCTTGTACATACGTGTCAGTGAAGGACAGTCTTGGTCTGGGAGGTTCTGCAGGTTCTGTCAGTGTTTCTGGCCACGCATCTGAGTTGGACTGTCCGTTGGCATGGAAACTGTCTCCACAGGGCTTCTTGTTATGATGATCTGTTAGCTGTAGAAGTGGAAGACCAGCTTTTATGTATATATTAGGAGAAAATTACACAATCAAAAAACATAAGAGTGAACATACTGTAGCGTATTTGAAGCTGCCATTCGTGTATAAACTTGTCAACAACATAGTGGATAGATGCTGCTCATTCACACATAATAATATTGATATTGTATGCTTTTGCTAGCAAAAGTCTGCTTGCAAAATATTTCACGACCTAAAGCTTAAAGCTTCGGATAGCCCAGATTTTCGTCCAGTCTTGTATTTGCCAAAATAATAGCCCTGGTTTATTTTAAAACCCGGCGCCATGTTGGGAAGTGATGTACCGTCAAGTCATTGACCTTGTACCTACCAAGTGCTATTTAGTGATATGCCAGATGGCTTGCCTGTGGATGGAAATGTATCTTTTCTTATTTGTTTTTACCTCAATGCGACCCTTAAAAACACAACAAAAAACAAAACAAAACAAAAACTTTAAAAAAAAGTCAGGCCAAAAGCAAGTGTGTCAGCCCCACCCACTTCTTTATTTGACATTGAGATGTCGGATATATTTATTTATTTACCCTCCGTCAGCATTGACCCTGGAAAATTCAAGAATGACTCAGATTTGTCAGAATCTGACCAAGAAAGTGCTGTGTTGTATTGAGGAGGTGGCCAGACCAAGAAAACTGTCAATACTGCTGCGTCGCCTTCTTTTTCTTTCTTTGTTTTATAATCTTTTTGTGAAATATCACAAATAATGATGGATTGTGGGGTATTGTGAAATTCCCACTCCGAGTTAAAATATATAAAATATACGTACATCATCCGCTATTATACTATATGAATGTAAAATTATTTAAAGCTATAATTTATAGCTTTTCAACACATTAAATTAATTTAAGAAATTAGGAGTTACTTCGAATCAATAAAAAAATGAAAACTAGAATCACAGAATCGAAAATATTCCATTGATGATGACGGTTTTTCTGATCAGCTCTGGACTCTGGCTTGACCTTCTGCCTGTCCCCAACCATGAGCTTGCTATACCCTTTCGACAACGCACGACGTGACCGACTCGTCAGGTTGCCTCGTAGTCCTGCTCTTGCACTTAATTGCCCTGCCCCATTCATGACATGTCGTCTTCCACATTTTTATCATTCATTGTTCATGATCCGTTCAATCACGTGTCATAAACAACTAATAGGATGTTGGTAATCGGACACATTTTAGGACTTACACTCGTTGCAACATTTCTGGCATGTGATAATCTTCTGCTATCTCCTCTCCTGTGTCGGTGCGTGGAGGAGGACACGGGGCAAGTGGCGCCGCCATCCTGGCTGAGAGATGAACTGTTCTCACAAGTACGTTTATGAGGGGGTTCTTCAGAAAGGGGGGATAGTAGTGGAGGAAGGAGCTTCTCATCTTGCCGTCGGGACTGTTTCCTGTTTAGAGATCTAAATAACGCACACACGTACACACACTTAAAAATGCAATAGTACCAGTCAAGCCTGCCCTAACGTTTGAGCTTTTTGCATCAAAATATGGTTTCTGTACATAATGCCTTGATGTCAATTTAATTTCAGAAAGTACACATTTCTGTTTTTACACAATAGGACGGCACCAACTCAGGTAAGCAGCCGGGAATGAGTATGAGTCATTCAATCTTTTTTTTTTTTTTTTGTCAAATCGACACAAGCACCACCACGAACATTGTTGTGTTCCCATGTGCACAACTTCACCCAAAATCAACCTACCGTGGATTTCCCAGTGATCTTGAACTGATTCAGTACATGCATTGCATACATTACATGTATTGGAAAGATTCAATTGATAAGAATAAATGCAAGCATACATGTTGGAAACGAGGAGTTCCAAGCTTCGTATGATGAAATTTAACGTGGTTGAATTTCCCAATCTGTTTGTCACACTCTGCCAACCTCGTTGCCAGCTGGGAGCATTTACCAATGTTTGTGAACACACACAATGTTTGAATAAATATACTTGTGATTGATTTCACTAATGGCAATTTTGAAAACATTTTGTCCTCCAAATCTATTCAAAACATGGACAGCAACATCAACTTCCTAAATACTTTCTGTGCAGTGCTGTGCCATCGACCATAAATTAAAAGTGGTCCTTTCTTGTTGTTTCTTGATGGAACACGGATGATTAATCCCTCAGTTGCCTTTTTGAAGCTCCTGTGACTCATATTGTTTGCAACATCATAGATAATATTTTGGATGTTTTTCCTCTTCCCTCAAGCTCTTGGGGGGGTGATGCAATGCAAAAGTTGCTGAGCTTGCACAACAGCACCGCAGGCCTAGACATTAGTGATAATATACAAAACCTGGGAGACAAAACTAATTAGTGGCTGAGTGTGTTTGCCTGTGTGTTATGGCTGTGTATGTTTGTGTGTGTACCGAATAATGGATGCTAGCAATGTGCATGAATATGCTAATATGCATGTTTGTGTGTTGTTTCTAAATGAATGCTGGTATGTGTGTGTTTTCCATTGCACTTCTGCATATTTTAGGGTGACAATTACCAATGTTAAAGCACAAAATGACCACATGATATCTGTCAAATATTCATCTGCAGTTTATGGAACGTTACTGGAAATTGCAAAGCCGCTTTTGCGAAACTCTCGTTTTCAGTCATTAATTTATAGCGTTATGTTTTCACCGACTGTGATAATCTGTCAAGTCTCAGATTAGAAAATGGTGAAAGGCTCTGAGTCGGGTAATCACATCAGCCAGTTTACTGCTACTATAAAAATCCTCTTGGGTGAAATACAGACGATCTACACACTGAGACGTCTGGTGCCCAATGTTGAAGGTTCAACTCCAGGTCACCCCAACTTTCCCTCCCTTCTCCCTTGCCATATAATCTGTGCTTGTGATGAGATGCTTAGTAAATCTCAGCAGACGCCACATTGACTTTTATGCGATGAGACTGTCGGCTGCATCTGTTTTCAGAAATTCAAAGAGGGCATGTTGCACGTCAGTAGTGTCACACTGAAGTTTCTATTGCTTTATTTAACATTAATTGAACTCTCTCTGTAGTTTATTGCTTTGAGGACATTTTAAATTTGTATCCTCTTTAAGTTTTTAGCGATGAGTTGGGTGTAAGCACTTGGCATGAGTTTGAATGGTGCTATGAGGCAAAATTGACCAAGGGGAATGGAGGTTGTGACAGCTGCAAGTTTTGCAAAGCCTTCTCTCAATCTACCCAAATGCATGCCTCTTCGTTGTTCAACATACTGTAATACATATGGAATATACTGACTCATCATTGTATCACTGGACGTTACGGCACAGTACTGTACTTACTCCGCAGAGTTGTTTTTGTGGTTGTGTATTGGAGAGATACAAGGTGGAAGGAGCTGACAGTCTTTGCCCAGTTGTAGTTTTTTATTGTTGTTGCCGGATGGCTCCATGTGGTCCAACTGGCAATAGAAAGAAAACCAAAAATGAGTTTAAAAGGGCGACAGGGATTGTGCACTTGCAAGAGAAGGTACATTTATAGCCAAGGTTAGTGGCGGTTGGTCAAGAGATTGTGTTAGGGCACCGCCCCACCTCACATGGCCATCATAATATAATTCTCTGTGAAGGCTAAATAAACAAATAAACAAATAAATAAATAAATGACTAACAGTACAAGGTGTTAAAAAAAAAGAGATTTATATTTGCCACCTATATAGGCTCTAGGTATAAGAGAGTATTATCATGTAGACGTCTTCGGGTCTCGACTATTTATATACATGTGAAGTTTCAGATTTTTTTGGGAGCACGTGCAGGTCGGTTATTAAGATTTTTCTTTTGTGCGGTGAAGGAAATGTGAACTTGTGATAGTTCACCAAGATACAAACGCGTGAGGTGACACCAATTTTGTTCAGCTATGCTGTTGCATCTGCTTGGTAATGAACTCATCCACAGCCAGCTCTGTTAAAATGGATCTTTGCCGTCTATAGTTGTCAATGGCAGTAAATGAGTTAAAATTAGATTTTAGTTATCTGGTTGTTACTCCCAAATTCATTGTGTTGTCTGTAATACCTACAACATTGCAAAACGAGGATAAATTACAGGTAATCAGAGAGCAATATTGAAGAAACTCTAGTTTTCGTGGTATTTAGCTCGGAGTGGTTGGTGCCTTGTTTGTATTTTTCATTAAAAAAACATTACTTATAGGATGAGCAAATAAAATTAGGAAGGTGTACAAGACAAACAATTTTAACCTTGTGTTTTCTCTTGCTCTTGCTGGTGTGCTTCTCCGTCTGGACCACCAAGCCGCCGGTAGCTTGCCTCCTGTGTTTCCCTCCACTCTCTCCTCTCTCCGTCCTCCCAGGTAGCCTTGGAAGACTCTTTTCTTGCACAGGGGGGTTGCCCATGACCCTGAGCCCCTGACATCCCTTTTCTCTTCTTTCCATCACCTTGTCTCTCTCTCCCAAGTTGAACCTTTCCCTCTCCTCTCTGTCCGCCTGCCTGTCCCTCTCTGTTAATCTATTGGTGCCACACAGCCTCTCTGCATCGTGCCCTAATGGTTCATTTTCTTCATTCTGCTGCTCCCCTTTGGGTAACTTGGGTCTTTCCCTGAGCCCTTGCCACTCTCTGTCACCCTGTTTTTGTCTCTCTCTCTCTGACACCATGAGCCTTTCCCCTGGTCGCTCGCATCCTCTTCCTTCAATGCCATCCTGTTCTATTATCCCTACCCGAGATATTTGACCAAAATCCTTCCCTGGAACCCTGTTTAGCAAACTCAGATCAATTTTCACCCATAGACTCTGTGTCTCCTGGTATTCCGTAAGTGGGGAAAGAGGCATATCTTGTCCCATGCTGAAGTGTGGTGACATAGACTCCAGGTTCTTGCACGGTCCACCTAACCCGCCAGGGTCAGGAACAGAGGTACTAAATGAACCACTTATGTTGTTAATGTTTAGTGTGTTATAGCTACTACTACTACTACTCCCAGTGCCATTGCTGCTGCTGATGCTACCAGTGGTACTATTCATATTGGCAGTCACACTGCCACCATCTCGAACACAAAGTCCCTTGCCTCCAAAGACTCCCAGACTTCCTATTCCGCTGGCCGAGCCAAAACAGGGAAGAGGGGGGGTGTACGAGTTGGACTGAGGCTGTGCGTTAATTGCGGCACGTGTCGTTTGAAGCGGCAAAGCAGGGATTTTCATGACTTCTTCTGAATCCGACTGGCATTCCGAAGAAGAAGAGGAAGAATCTGTTTCGACAAACTCTCTGGACTTGGGTGTGATTTTGCTACTTGGGCCTCTGTGCTTTCTCTTGTCCTGTTATTTGACAAATAACATGGGGAAAAAAAAAAGAATCAGGATTTATCATAGTCTGTAGAATTCAACAACTGGGCACCAAATAAGATATTAAATATCATGGAGATGATGAGCCCACAGTTATGTGAGTTTATTACTTTTATTGACTTATGTTGCTCATCTACTGTACCATTCAATTTGCGAACCACATTAATTCGAGCACACAAAATAATGCTGCTCTTGTGTTTCTCTCAGTTTGTATCAATAAAGTGTAGTATGCCATCTGTTGTACAACCTGTCAAAAAAAAAAGTAAAGTATAGTTTTATCGCTTTCAATAATGATGACATAGTGCAAATAAGACAGACGTGTTTTACTGATCAGTGAAACGAAACATGTTTTGGCTCGCTAGTGTTTGAATGTCAATGATATTCACAGCACACATGCCGCACAATTGAGCACATGCAAGATGATGTCTATCACATGCAAATTAAGATTCAGCGATACCATCTTGCCATGAACAGTTGACAGACTTTACAAAAATTGTATCAGTGGAAAATACCATCTGCAAAACTCCCTAAGAAATGTTGACCCACTTCCCCTCCTACGGAGACATTGCACATGCTTTCTAACCTTAACCAATTAAGCTATGCTCATTAACTCAGGGCAAGCCTTTGATGGAATAAATAAAAATAATTTGTTGAACTTGGTTTGTTCCCTTGAGAGCTGTTATTTTTGGAGAAACCTAAAGGCATATAATGACAACAGCTTCATTCTCCAGGCTGTTAGGATCCTGAACTCTCTTCCCCCTCTTCTGCGTAGCGTCCTGTACGTTTTTATTGTGTTATTTGTTTATTTATTATTTATTCATCACTCTTATTTATTCATTGATTGTGCCTTCTTGTTTTATTTTTCTTGTGTTGTTTACTTGTATGTACATTGTGAACTGTCTTGTCACCGTGGGATAGTGGGAACGTAATTTCGATCTCTTTGTGTGTCTTGGCATGTGAAGAAATTGACAATAAAGCAGACTTTGACTTTGACTTTGATGAATGTATTTTTGTGGTTTGAACCTCTGACTGCTTAACTGAATCAAACTTTTCAGAAAAAGTAGAAGATGTCAAGGTCATGCTTTTTCTGCATGACAGATTAGTTGCTGTTTGCTTGTTGCTGAGTTCATATCATTTGATTTGCTGTTAAATTCTGCCTGTTTTTGTTTGCATTGTTCTCGTGTCGTCTCATGTTCTCTTTCAAAGGCAACAAAAGCAATGCCAAAAGGTAAGCTTGTCTAGAACACACTGTCAGCGATGCGTAAAACGATCGTTACTTCCTGTGTTCTTTTAAAGGTGCTTGTATTGATCTTTGATGAGTCACAATTACTTGAGGGGTTCTGTCACATTTGTGAGTTTTTATGACTTGATTGTTAGATGCTCCAGATTTTTGCTTCGGCACCAAATCACACTCAACTCAACCCAGAGGATATAAAATATAATCTCAACTACTTTACTTGCTATGATTTGTCTAAAAACAACAACAAAAACCATTTCGAAAAGAATAGTACTGATTGTACACAATTCTACTGAAAGTGCTATAAATTTGCGATTTACTAAAAAATATTTTAATTTTTTCATCTATTTCATTGTCACGCTATCTTCAATTGCACTACAAAACCCGGAGATATTGAACCAGAATACTTCTCACGCTAGCCTGGTGCTATGTAGATAAAGTGCTCATTGGATACTGTGAACCACATGTTTCTGTGATTGTTGCAATCAGAGGTGTAACATGATGACACACAAATACACGTGCATATGGACACATACTGCACTAACCTGGTTTATACTGACAGTAGGTATTGGCACAGTGGTTTGCTGTAGTGCTACTGGTTGTGCAACTGTGTTGTTTGAGTTGGTGGAACTACGAGGTTCTTTCCTAGGAGCTGCTTTCCCACTGGTGGGCTTGGTTCTTGGTCTGGACGTGTTCTGATGCTCCTGGGAGGAAGGAGGGTACAGGTCCTTTTCCCTCACTGCAGGGCTACTGACGAAACAGCATGAGTTTAATAAAAAAAATGTGGGTATTTTTTTGGGTGATAAATTACCATGTGACGTTATACTGGGTCGTTTGTGGATCACTTTCTGCTGATTGGATTACAATAATGATGTTCATTGCTTGCATTGAGTCTTTTTAAAAAGGTAAGAAGTCAATCATCATATTTTAATCATCAATCATCACATAATATTTTAATAGGTAAAGGTGTTTATGTGATCATTTATAGTTGGTGGTAGGATGGAAAACAATTATCAAAGTGGAAGGAAGGAAGGAAGGAAGGAAGGAAGGAAGGAAGGAAGGAAGGAAGGAAGGAAGGAAGGAAGGAAGGAAGGAAGGAAGGAGAAGGGATCAAATAAAACATTTGAAATAAATATAATATAATTTGGGAGAAACTAAGAGATTCTAACAAATTTGAGTGTTTTTTAAGTATGTCTAAGTATATATATTTTTTTCAGTTACATTTTTTCCCCCCACTGAAAATGCTGATTGGCAAGTAAAGAGTGTTTAATGCCTAAAATGGGAATGTACTCTCAAAGGAAAGTTAATTAGTTTTAACAGTACCAAAAATTATGCTTTCACAAAGTTAAAGCTCCACTTCACGGGACTGGGCCCCAAAATGTCTTTATAATAGTTTTTTCCATTTCATTTTCATTTATGAACCACCCATCTTATAAATAGCATATTAACACTTCGGCTGTTCACAATGGGAAAGGCTCTGAAAATAATTTTCGGACTGGAATCAGTTTCAGATGTCCCGTGCTCTCTCATGCACGTTCTAATGTTAGCTTTTTGTTTCACAGAGTTACAGAAAGAAGCTATTATTTTTTTCGACATCTGCTTAGAATAGACGGCTAAACTATCAACACGAAGAAACGAGTGTGCCATTTCTTTTTTGGGCCGCAGGTGGCAGTTGTGATTAGATACTCAAAATCCTGCAGTTTTAACAATATGTATTCATAGTATTTACTGCAAGTATGAATATACATATATATGTTTTTAATGGTGAGAGTCTAGTTTTTATTGCCTCATGCTGTTTAATACTATTTAGCTACATGAGCATTATCTAAAACAAAAAAACAATTGTAAGATCATAGCAGACAAATAATGTGAGTGATTTGCTGTGGCGACCTGAAGGGAGCAAGCCACTACGTCAAATAAATACCTACTATTACTGAGAATTATGGGAGGATTGTGTACAATTGGATGTATCATGGGTGAAGGTATACTTAATATTGTGTTTGAAGAGCTTATAGGAATCAGAATATTGGAGTACTTGGAAAATAGTCAGTTAAAAGTAATTAATTGTGAAAGTCATCACAAAACAGATGTCAGAAAAAAAGGAATCGTAATATATTATAATCAAATACAATACATTCTATCCTTATCTATATAACACACGTGGAGGATTTTCCTCAATGTTAGTGTGGCGTCCTTCGTCCCTCACCTTTGTTGGTTTGATCTGCTGCTCCATGTCTGACTCTGATTATCCTCCATACTGTTCGACCTCTCTGTCCGTCTGGGTTGTTTCTTCCCTGTAGTGGTTCTCCTCGGTGTGGCGACCTCTGGTCCGGACATCAGTCCTGGCGACAGCCTCATCTTTGATCTCTGACTCTCCCCCGATGCCTTCTGGGTGAGTTTGGCCTTCGTTTTCTCCCTGCTTGGGCTGTGAGACACAAACATGATTGATTTTTCTCTCATTTTTCTTATGGGTAGAACATTTAAGAACACAACATGACAAGTGTTATCTCTGATGTCACTAAACCTTAAATGCAAATCCCAAAACACATTTTACAAATATATAAGTCACGTATTTGACGTTTTCAAACAAGTAGATGTGGTTCATACCAAAATGTTCCCCTGGCATCTTTGTGCTCCACTGTTGGTGCTGTGGGAAGTGAAGGAACGTTGGAGTCCAAGGGTTTGGTCTTGGGTGCAGCACCCACTCCTGCTGTTTCGCTCCGCTGCGAGAATGTTTCCTGACTCTGGGTGACAGAACCTGAACAGTGGACCATTAGAGCACAGGATTTCCAGATTACACTAAGTGAATTCAAGCTTTCCTATCCTCATTGTCACTGCTACTACTTTTGTCTGTACATTTGCCAACCTGTGCCATGATGATCTTGCTGTGGCGCCACCAGAGGTTTAGTTTGAGCTTGGACCTTGTTCAACCAGCTGTCCAGCTGCCATTTGTTACTTGAGGATGGCTCAGGCTATAGGGTAGCAACAAATATTTCACATTTGCATCTTTGTACAGGCGCAAATAATTAAAAAGAAATGGTAGACAGATACATTTAAAAGTTTGTACCTTGTGTGCAATGATAATGAATCGGGCAAAATTCACTGAAAATAAAAGTGTGTTGAATTTACTCAGTTTTATCTCATAGAGTGGTTGCACGAAATAAAAGCATTTGGATACAAAAATACTTTTTTTAGGTAGATGAGTAGAGTGCTTATAAAAATGTATCTGGATCCAAATGATCTTATTTCATGCAACCACTTGAGGAAAGAAAAAATAAATTCAACATACAATTTTCCCAGGATTATTCTCATAAAAAAATGCAGCATCTGTCTGACCACCACTTGGGAGGGAAAAAAGTCTGAAATTTGAGTTCAATGTGTTAAATAAATGAGAGCAAAAACACACGTGTTGTGTTTACATTTTCGCTCAGGATGATAAAAAGAAACAAAAGACCAAGATGTTGCATGCTGGTACTATAAAACTTTGATTATTCTACAGTATCAATACAATATCTGTGTATTGAAGTCAATTGGAAACTATAGTGATGAATACAGTGATGAATTATAACACATTGTGATATGAAAAAAAGCCGAGATGACAACTGTCTGTTCCTAGTCGTTACACCAACAAGATTTTCAATATTCCTTGTGAGGCATTATGTGTTTGTACTTATGATGTAAATGTAAGCATAGTTCAGCTAATGTATATTATTCTACGATAGATTTATCATGACAATTGTAGATTGCATTATTGAATACTGTATGGTCATTGAGTCATCAGAGTGATTTAATGCAGAAAGGTGGGCCAACTAAACTCCCGTGTATAGAATAAAACGGACATTCCCATTCATTCACTTGCAAATAGGACAAGAAAAGAAAAGGCCACAGCTAATATAACGCACAAATGGTCCCAGATTTGTACCTGGAACAATGCCTGTCAATATGTATTGTTGTTTATTCTGCGGCCCTTTGTTAACACACATGCTTGTCATGGTACCTCAGGGGATGCGGCGCGGGCGGCCTGGTTATACTCGCTGTCAGTGGAACTGCTTTCTGATTCGTCTGTGTCCGACTCGGAGCTGCTCTCAGATTCACTGCTGCTCCCCGATGCACCGCTTTAGAGGACAGGGAGTAGACAGAGATTTAATCTACATGTCACAAAGTCGCAAAACAATACACAACGCTTGACTCACTTGACACGAGCAAAGCTCATTCGTGTCATCTTCCATTGCTAACAGGGTTACATCATGACTCACAAATTCACTCACTCTCTCCAGTGCGTTGTCTATTTGCAATAAACCCCCTGCTTGTAAGTTTTGATGCGTGTTTACGTCATTCACACAATGCTTCGTACACTAAAGCTGACTCAGTCAATTAGCGTCATCTTTTCTGCTGCCATCCTTCATATGATAATAAAATTTAGAAGCCACCGTGTTATCCTATTATCCACAACATATTTACCAGTACTCACACGGTATTTTCAAGGTTGAAATAGCATATTACCAATTTCATTCAAACAAATTTTTAATCATTTTAATAGTTGATAGGTCATGAAACCTATTGTGATCATACTGTGGCACAACCTTGACATTAAAGATAACTCGACATTGATTTGAACCAGAAGCAACGTGGTTGAAGTGGCTGCCAAGAGGCCTGTAGCAAAATGAAAAGCTGATTGAATATGTGACAAGTTGTGGTGGTGTAGAAAATGTAACGGGATATCTCCCATACACTTCATAATGTGGGAACGTGATGTCATTTTGGCTGTAGTCCCAAAAGTGATGTTGAGCACATGACAGCTACCTCATTGGCAGAGTTCTTAAAAAGAAAATAGGTACACAAACTACTAGTACTGTCTCTATTTGTTTGAACTGAATCTGAAATATGAGAACTATTTTGCCTCTAATTGTTGAGTTTATGGCTTGAAAAGCTAACAATATACGTCAAAAGAATGTGACATACTTGAGGGACCCCGACAGAAGGTGACGGGCTGGGAGGGAACGAGCTGGCATTCGGGGTAATGCACGGGTCAAACCATTGTGTTTAGCATGCCCCCCCACCCTCATGGCCCATCACAGACACAATGGTAGACTGTGTGAAAACATAGCAGAACCTGAATATAGTAAAAAAAACATCCAATGGCACATTACCTTTCAGGCAAACAGGGCTGCCGTGGCCATCAGGATGCTAAATATAGCCTAAGTGCTACAAACTGTGTACAGCAGGAGTGTCAAACTCATTTTTGTCACGGGCTGCATCATAGTCATAAGTGAAGACAATTTGTAATTTTAGTAATGACACAAAGTCAATGCACAATTTGTCTTTGCGGGCCACAAAAAAATGATATGGTGGGCCATATCTAGCCCCTGGGCCTTGAGTTTGACACCAATGGTGCACAGGATATGGATTACAAGAATGACATGAATAATTATTACATTGTTTTTCCACCCTTTTAATGTCTCTAAAAACCAGTGGGAATCGTATGAAAAAACATTTGACAAAACCCAGCCAAGATTTTTTTTTTTTTAATTCTAGTTAACTCTTTTAAAAATTAGTAGAAAATATAACCGATCTCACTTTTCTAATTTCGTCAATGGAGAAAAAGTGAAGTAGGATGATATCCACTTCTTACAGTGGCCGCCTCAGCCACCATTAAGCATTAATAGAAAATATAATCGCATATCTAGTGATAATTGCTGAAATGCAGTCTTTTGAACCAGTTCAATTATCTCTTTCTCGTGCTTATGCTGGTTCATCCGTCCTTCCACAATCCTTTGAAATGGTCTCCTAGAGGCAACGCAACCGCTGACACAACTTGAGAACATACACACGCGCAGAAATAGCAAACGTGTGTATATGTGTGTGCATGTGTGTGTGTGTATATTTCAGTCCAAGGCTGCCGTCACAGCAGGCACCAATCTGTGTGAGCAGTCAAGCAGCAAATCCATCAACTGTTCCTCAGGCAACACACACGCGCGCGCACACACATATATGCACGCATGCAGGGATTGCGATTTCTTCTATCATTTCTCATCTCCTCCCGTCTTCTCTCGCTCCTGTCTTTCTCTTTCAATTTTAATACATTTTCCTCTCTGTTTTCACTTTAAGCATCGCATAGCGTTTAACTCCTCCACAGTTGTATTGTTCTCAGCTGATGAATTTTACATCAATCTTTTCTTATTTTAGATTTCTTTCAAGCTCAGCAGATCGAACTTAAATGGAATTTATTGTCTGCAAAATAGCTAAAAAAAAATAGCTATGGGTGCATTCAAATCACTTTGTATTTGGCTCCTGTGTTAATAGTTATTTGCAATATAAAATAACATTTCAAAGTTTGAGCTTCATAATTAATTTAGTAGTGATGTTTCTTTGAGAGTCAAGACCTATTTAAAATGACTTCATTTGAGCATGTAAGAAATACATTTAACCATAGCTATATTTCAATCTGGGATTGATGGTTTAAAATAATAACAAAAGACACACAGCCATGATTGAACATTATAATCGCTACAAAGGAAGATAAAGTGTTGCAGAAGTGAGTGAGCCAATGAAACTCATGTGCATACCTTCCAGATGAATGCATTTGCAGCGCTACTATCAATTTGTGTTTTATAGTTTCATGAGACAAAATTTGTCGATACAGTCCTTGTCTTAATATCATTATACTATATGACGCAAGTGGTCATAACGTTGTGGGCAGCCAATATCAAATTGAGCTGCAACCATTTTATCACATGAATCCCACAAGTCAATCAAAGAAAGGCAGGAGGTCATATTCTGACACTTTTCTTTCCAAAGTGAATTTGAAGTGAGGTGCCAATTCTCTCATATTAATTTGGTGACATCTCAATTGCAATGTGAGTAAGTGCAGCACTTACGTGAAACAAACCACTGCTGCAAAAGAGCTAATCAGTTATGTAAAAGGGGGATCGCTTTAGAGTGGAAGCACGACTAACTTGTCCGTGTTAAAATATGCAAATAAATGGCAGTTTCTCTCTATTTATGTTTTTGTACACAGTAAATGCTGTATAGTGAATGCTGATCTGTTTTTTGTATAAATAGCATCATGTGAAGTTGAAGGAAAGGTGTTTGCTGCTCAATGAGACATTCAGTCAGGCACTCTTCAGCCTGTTTTATTCTGGCACCATAAACAAGAGTGTTGCAGGAACAAGATAAAAGGAGCTAAATACATGTGTGAAAGTATTACATCTGGCCCGCTTCCCTCTACTCTCCTCAGGAATCAGCCAGGCATCAGCCGTCAAACATAATTTAGCACCGTTGACTGTGCCAAATTGAAATGCGGCACCAGCTGGTTCAATCTGAAAGGCAAGCATTTCACTGGACACCTTAAATACATCTCTATGATGTCAGGTCTTAAATGAAGATACACTCTACAGTTCACCCAGAAGCGGGTGGATCACTTTGCAGCGTTGTGTCCTATTTTCTGATGAGCATTTCAGATTTCTACTGTTGAAGATGGTTACACAAATATGGATTTTTCAGGTATTAAGAAAAATATTGGGAAAAAAATGGCAAGCTACTGTTATGGTGTGTGGTGGCCAACAACAAATCACATACAAAGTGTGTGTCCTTTTTCAAGGATGGATTTTGTAGTATCAAGATTGACCTATGAAAGGCAACATGATGCCACAGGGCATCCAGGCTGCCATAAAAACACAAAGAAGAAGACAGCGGAGAAGTTGATGAAGCATATAACATTACATTGGCAGTCTTTTCCTTGTCGTTTTTACAAAATTGGTCACTTCCTATTTGGCTATTGTTCTTTTTAGTGTAACAGTCTGTGGATCCTGACCAGCCGTTTTCCCAGCAGTTTTTCAAGCACATGATAAAAAGGAATTTTTCACATCATACTCATATTGTAATATTCTTTTAGTCAACATTTTAAACAGCTATAGGTTGAAACATGTAGCTATGTGTTATTTCGTTATGATTATTGCAAGATTCTGCTTGTGTGGGGTTACTTTGGGCATTATGGGTTTGTCCTAGATTTCCAAAACACGTGTTTAACCTATGAGAACAAAAGCGCAAGTGAGAGTAGTACCGTATTTTCCGCACTATAAGCCGCACCGAATTATAAGGCGCACCTTCAATGAATGACCCATTTTAAAACTTTGTCCATATATAAGATATGTACATTTGGCCCACGGGCCGCACTTTGGACACGCCTGCTGTAGTGGCTCAATATTGGTCCATATATAAGACGCACCTAATTATAAGGTGCACTTTTGAGAAAACTTTAGGTTTTTCGGTGCACCTTATAGTGCGGAAAATACGGGAGTTTGTCTATGTACTATAGCTCGCTACCAGTTCAGGACGTGCGCTGCCTTTTGCCCAAAGTCTCTAGCGACCCAATGAGGAAAAGCACTATAAGAGTGACACATAAAAGCAATATCATGGAATAATCAGAATATCATTGCCCTTACAGCAATCAGATTGCATTGATGACATCTGGAGCTTGCTATGTGCTAACATGCATAAACAACGACTACTGATGTCTTTCTTGCATCTCTCTGCATGTATGGGTAAAATAGAAGCAATCACATTTGAATAGTATGACAACAAAAATAGACTCAAAAAACAATGTGATGACCTCAGAATAACATATATCAGAACATTTCTTCAGTGTTTCCAACTAGATTATTCTTCCTATCAGTAGGAAATGATTTACAGCACAGAACTTTCTGTCTTTGCGCTGCATAAGAAAAAAAAATAGCCTTTGTCAGATTCTCAGAGTGGAGCCGAGCCTTTGGTATGCGCCTGTTAGTTTGTATGATAAAATCATCCTCAACAGGGGAAATGAAAGCCTCGCAGCCTTGACAAAGTGAGCCGTTGGCCTGATATGCCCAATGGGCCTCACAAGAACCCCGTCATCCTCAAAGGCTGCCGTTAAACGAGTGATAGCACCGCAAATAGGAGGCTGGAATCTACAAAGATATATACCATACCTGCCATCCTTTTTCTTATGTAAGTAAGGTGAAAGTGTTTTTTTATTTTTTTTATTTTTTATTTTTTTATGACATGAATAGAAACTGAGCTTTGAACAGAAGTGGATAAATGGAGGACGATGCTTTTGTTTTTAAATTGCTGTTTGTAATGTGGGAGCAGCTGTAGCGTTCCAGAAGGCAACTAATTAAAAACACACCTAGAAGAAATTGCTGATTTGTATTACTATGAAAAACATAACTCTGTAAACATGATTACAATGTAACCACTCATTTCAGTTGCTGATGTGCTTTCAAATAATTTCTTGTTACGCTCTGCCCCATTTCAACGTCCTTCATGTAATCTTAATTAATTTCAGAGGAATTTAAATCGGCTGTCTTGAATTCAACACACCATAAAGCCGTTCAAAAGCTTATGTGATTAAATGTTGATGACTTCAAAAGTGACATTCATTCCATTTTCAAATGGAATTACAAATAATGTTGATTTACAAGATGACTCATATGTTGAAGTATACGGTCATAAACAAGGATTTCATTTGAAATTTTATTCTGTCAAGTTTTTAGAGGCTTTGATGAAATTCTTGATTTTGGCAGCTATTTGTCCCCAGCTATATTTGTGCAATATTTTGTTTGACTACTTGTGGAACAACTCTGTTTTTAGAGGGTGATGTCAACCAGATCTACCGAGTATTTCTGTGAGCAAGATGGATTTGACAAATGGTTGTTTATTAGTGGGTATAGCATATGAATGAACAGACATGAATTAATATAGATGCAGTTACATGACGTGTAATCTTGTATCCAATGTTCATGCCCTGTTGGTAGGTTTTGGTTCGCGCCTGTTCTTGTCAACTCAGTCCCTTGTTCGACCAATCAGTCTCTGGTGACATTGTGTCATCAGCTTACTTGCAATTGCTTCCTTCTGTCAGTTTATTGTTTTGGGTGATGTTGCTGTCACTTATCTCATAGTCTTGTCATGTCTCTGACATTCTCTGTTTTTGTTTGTTGACGTTTCTTTGGTAGTTTGAATTTTTATTTGTTGGGCTTTGTTCATTTAGCATTTTGATTGGTCCCTGTGGCTAATTTGCCTTTTTTGTTTTGGAAAAGAAATTCTTTAGGGTCCTGTCAATCACCATCAAAACCCTAAATCCTGTCATGTGTACATAAAATAGACAAAGGGATGTTTGTGCTATGTCAATGAATGGGCAGACCAGTGTTTACATTATGTGTGTATATGAACTGACAGAACTTTACATTGTGTTAACATGAATGGACTGAAGAAATATAATTTAAAGATTTTATAATGGTGTAATACCAATTATGGGTAATATAACTTTTTGGTTCTCCTCTTGTCAGTGCTTAGCAATCATAAACAGCGTATCGGCTTGCTGTGTTTTAAAATTATTTACATAAACAGTTTTACATCAACGATTTCAGTACAGACCTAATAATAGCTACCTGTAGTTATTCCTTCAGAAAATGATTAAAGCCCAGAGGATAATTGTGCGTTACAGTGCATGATTGGATTTGCATTGTGTCAATTAACCAGCAGGAATAGAAGATACAAAAGACAGTCAACAGTCAATAGTTTTCTTCCTTCCGTCAATCACCTCAACAAGGGACTAAATCGATTAGCTTCTGACATCAATGAACTGAGTGGCTTACAGGCACATGCAGCGTCACAAATATAGTCTCTTAAATTGGCCAAAGAGCAATGTGAAAGTAGAGGAGTCATGGTGGCATTTTGATACGTTTGAGTGAAGATGTGGACACCATCTGGACTCAGTTCATCTGTCATCAAATCATCTTCCACTTGGCAGAGCTTCTCCCTGCACAGCTGGCTCTACAATCTTCCTCTCTGTCTCTCTTTAAATCACTCTCACACACTTATGCAAATCATGTGTATTTTCGCCACCATTTGAGATCTGAGCAAATTGATTGAACTAGTAGCCAGTATGATCTTTTAACACATGAATGTACCTGCAATACATAAACTGTTTGCTCCATTATCAAAGATTCCTATTGATAATCTTGCTATTCTGTAAGCAAATATAAACTAGTGGAGATGATTGTTTGTTCGATGTTAATTTCCAATTTTGTTTGTTCATCATAGGCTAAGCTAAAGTGCCTGGGGTAATATTGTGGGAAAGGCTGTAATATAGGTTTCCATTTGTACGTGTGTGGTGTAATAGCTCAGGGAGACAGTACGCTTAAGAAGTCATCTCACACTTGACACCCTTGACTGACATGCAAAGTAGCATCAGTGTAACCCCTCTGCCAAAATGTGGATCCTACTAATAATTATGAGGGCATCCATTAAAAAGAACAAACAACCAAATTTAAATAGAGATTATAGACGACAGAGTTTCATTTAAATGTTTCAATTGAACATAGTACGTCTACATTTCCTGTACCACCTATCGGATTCTGGGTTAATGCTCAGGCTGATTATACTTGGACTGATAACTAGTTTTTGTTGATGTGGTTTTGAATGGTTTTAGTTTTGTCATGCATCCCCCGTGTCCCTTTTTATGTGTGATTTGTCTGGTTGGGTTTTTGTCCACCTACTCTCGTCTGTCTGCCAATCACCTCCCTCAGCCACTCATGTCTTTTCCAGGTCTTCCTCATTGTCTCGTCAGTTTCTTTCCATTCCGTTTGGTATTTGTCTGATCATTGCTTCTATTTGTGTCCTTGTCTCATTATGTTGCCTGTTGTAGTGTGACCGATGCCAGTTTTGCTATATTACTTGACTTTGTTTCTTGCTTTTTGAACTTATGTTAATTGAGTATTTCTGATTCTATGTGTTTTGGTAGCTTTGGTTTGGGGGACAAAAATTGCTTTTATTTTTGGATATATCCTACACTCCTGCCTTGCACCCTTTTGCGTCCCCAGCAACATTAAGGTTTGGTTTTGAGTGACACTGTCAGAGGGGTAATACAGAATAACATTGTTTCAAAAACCTTCTAAGTTTCTAATATGGTCATCTCAAGATGAGAGAGTCCAAAATCTCTGCAGGAGTACACTTCACCATCACCACCACTACACTGCTTACTGTATACTGTTCAGTGTTTGTGCAAAAAGTTCATTTATATTGAAGGATTGTACAGTTCTCGTGATTATTCTTGTCGCTATAGTTACCCATTTTACTTCATTATTTGACTACATGTGCTTCATTACTTGTCCTAATACAAGCTAAACCCATCCGTCCGTCCATCCATCCATCATCTGTACCGCTTGTCCCCGCAGGGGTCGCGGGCGTGCTGGAGCCAACCCAGCACTCATTGGGCGGTAGGCGGGGGACACCCTGAACTGGTTGGCAGCCAATTGCAGGGCACACAGAGACGAACAACCATCTGCACACACACTCACACCTACGGGCAATTTGGGGTGCTCAATCGGCCTAACGAGCATGTTTTTGGGACGTGCGAGGAAACCGGAGGACCCGGAGAAAACCAACGCAGGCACGGGGAGAACAAGCAAACTCCACAGAGAGAGGGCTGGAGGTGGAATTGAACCCGCACCCTCCGAACTGTGAGGCGTACCAGTACGCCACCGTCACGCTCACAAGCTGAACCATTTTATGATGCATGATGAAAAATATGAGAAGCAGATTTACTGAAAGCAGACATGGTAAAACTGTTTGTGTATTGTTATGTGATGTCTGGGAAAGGTGATGTTGTGGATGGCGGCAGAAAAATACAATTAGTATACAAGTGAAGTTGCCAGAACATGATTAAAACAATACCTGGATATGCAGTATAAATGTGTATATTTAGACCGTGTGTGTGTGTGTGTGTGTGTGTGTGTGTGTGTGCGTGTGTCTGTGTGTGTGTTTCTTTCGGATATAGCCCATGGATTGCTTGTAGCAACTTCAGTTGCAGCATCCCTGTGGATACATGTCTGTGTGTATGCCCGCTCTGCTCGGGCTCATTAGCAGCAGCAAAAGTAACACATGCCCTGGGGCACACACAGAAACATGGCACATTCTCTTTTTATCGCACACGCTTATAGACACGTGCATATGTGCACACACATTAACACTCACGCAGACAGAGAACACAAGCCTAATTTGTAAAAGATTTTGACATTCTTATGCACCACAATTTGAGCTTGACTTTTTTAATGACAGGCAGAATGCATTTCTCTAATCACATTCATCCATCTATAATTTAGAATAAACCAAATTATTTTTTATTCAATCTTGAGTCATACCAAAATATACACATCTATATCAAAACACACACAACAAAAAATAATGCCAATGCACTGCAGACTGCAGTTACTGTCCTGTAGTGTTAGTGCCTATACGATGATTAAAAAAAAATTCAATCCTGGCCAAACATTTGCTGCTTACAGAGTTACAGGGATACTGGAGGATAAGGTAAGTCATATAACTAAAGAGGAAATCCTTTGATTAGATTTTTTCTTTTTTAGTTGCACCCATTTTTTGGGGTTACACCAATGAGTTCCATGAAACTAATGACGTGCTTAACATGAACTGAACTACTCTAACTAGTGAAGTTGAGCGGAAAGAGTTTAAGAGTTCATTATAGTCAAAGGCATTCAGACAATAATGAAACTGATAAAAATCCAAATAGCAACAGAAACTAATGGGGTACATGCAGACAGATGTGTAGTGGTTTATGCATGAACCAACAAATAGTGACACCTGCTGCCTTGTGAGGAATGTTTGTGTTGGTGACTGAAGTTCGCAGAGCACACGGCATTGCAGATGTTTCAGATAATTACAGGCACTGTGGTTCCAGATTGCCTGATGGCGATTATGTGCACAATAACCTTGAAACACTCCTACTTGTAAAAAGTGAATGCGATGTAACATTACTGAACAACAGAGTGTGTGTGTGTCCTACCTCAGGGCTGTCGTTCGGGCTTTGGGCTTGTCGGATACCTGTCAGCAAACGCAGACATGCATGTTAAAATGCTCTGCATGTTAATAGCATATCAATATTAGCATGCATAGATTTACCAAAGTGTAGAATAACATATACTTTATGAAAGCTTGCAGCTGTGTACTAGAGGGCATGTTCTCCCACAATGTGATTGTGAAATAACTTGGGTTGCGGATCCGGGGGTTATCGCTATTGCTCATCAACAGCCTACTTAGAAGGAGCGTGTTTTTGCATTCTCTTTTTAATAAATCCAATACAAGCAATTTAATCCAAAAACAGTTCTCATAACGGAATGCTTAGGAGACTGTGGAAACTGAGAGTTGACGAGGTTACCATGCAACGCACTACACGAACAATACCCCCAGAAATCCATAACTCATGGCCCATTATTATGATGATTTTCTTGTTTGTGATCAGCGCTTCAACCCAAAGTCCCATCAGCATATGGAAATTCTCCTCACATTTGAAGAAAAAAGTCCACAGTGACTCATCATTTTGCCAATTAATGATATAACGTCGACGTCCAGCCATCATTGTAATGTAATAGGGACACAGATGCAGCCGTTGGGCATTTGGTGAGCAAAACTGAAACCTGAGGTGTGCCATCTCTGCTCTCCTTCCGTCCGCATGTCAGCACAAATCAGCCATGTCGGCCGGTGATAGTCATCACTCGCTGCCAGCGGCTGTGAAATGACTCAAAACGTGCAATATGATGGTTTGCCATCAAGAGGCGCTAGACCTTAGTACAGCCGCTGGAGCATGGAAAACAAAAGATGCTTCAGTCAGGTTAGAATGGCACACACTGACAGATTTGTCAGGGTCATGCAATGATGTCAAGGTCAGTCCACTCAGTGCGTACATTTCATGAATGTGCATAAGTGGCACACTGAAGTTGAGGGGAGAATCTGCGTAGCTCAAAACATGCACAGCAGCGTGTCTTCTCTGACTTGAGCACATCAGAGAATGTCCCTAGGAGCGTGTGTGTGTGTGTGTGTGTGTGTGTGTGTGCGTGTGAGTGTATGTGTGTGTGTGTGTCTGTCTGTGTGTGATTGAAACATTGACATTGACTTAAACACTTGTGTTGAAGTGATTTGCACACAAAAAAAAACTTAAGCAGTTTGAAAGATGGATGAATGAATGATTGTCAAGTAATTGCTTTTAAAATAAAAATAGACTCAAATTTACCAAGTGCAATCAGGTAAATTAATAATACAGTAATAGTACAAATAATTTGAGTGAAATAATCATCAAATGTTTCAGTTAAACTTTTCCTTCATAAAGCTACGTCGTCTCCATTAGTCAATTTTGTACATGGCTGCTTCAATTACAATAACAAAACAAAATTAGTTGATTCAGTTTTACAATTTTTTCATCTCCATTTTTTAATTAAAATCAATTCATATTTAGCCCCTTTTCTGTCTCTCAAGGAATGAGGTGATTAACGGCACCGGTGGTTTTGTGGTTTTGATAGCTTGAAGTTGAGCTACAGTCTTGAATAATAAAGCTTGTCAGCTCTGTGGCTCAGGGAGATTTGCAGGGTTCATGAAGAGGATCTGTGTGGGAATATATCCCGCAGGGCTTTAAAGAACAACACGGGCTGCAATTATTCACTTAATCCACTAAACATGGCTGTGGCATGGATAACAAGTCTGTCTACTGCAGATATTTGCGCTCAAGAAGCACAATTCCGTTATGGTTAATAGAAGATTGGAATCAAAATCCAATATGTATGGATATTTGCGGGTGCAACTGCAGTGTAAATGCCTACGTTATATTTGATAAACCCCATCAACGGACCTTAATATCTAAAAAAAAAACAATTACTAAGGTAGAAACACAACGAAAGAACTCAAAAATTGCAAAAGCATAGACAAAAATTTTGTAAACCATAACCAACCCATTCATTGTGTATGTACCACCACGGTGCAACATCACAACACCAGACTTACGGTGAATGAAGCGCGCGATTGCTCCCCCATGGCCGGCTCACTACAAGTGGAAAATGTGGAAAATTCCAACAGGGGAAATGGTGGTTTCAGAGAGACAATGGAGAAACTCGGGATATTTTTCTTGCCAATCAGCATCTTCAGCGATAAATAAACAAATAAATAAACAAACAAACAAACAAACAAACAAACAAATAAATAAAATTAAATACAATTAAATATATAAATAAAAATATATTTTGTAAGGTCGTCGAAAGAGCTGAGATGAGCTAGTGAACTCATTTTATTGACAATTGGGCTGGAACAGGTCCTTGAGTAATTTGAGTACCTCGGTTAAAAGAAATTTATTTTGTGTTAGGGAAAAAAAGTCAAGCTAACTGCTGCAATGAGTATTCAGCTATGCATGACAGATGACAGAGAAGAATGCTAATGTCATAATAAATGTTACCCTGGTTAAGGTGCTGCATTTGAACATTATTTTCCAAGTTGGCCAGGGAAATTATGGGAATCTCACCATTCCCATTCAGAGGGTTTGAGACACGTCATCATATTTATGAATGATATATGGCACCTACCGTGCTGCCGCACATGTCTACGGTGCACAGAATCTGTCAGAACGTGCCAGGATAAAATTGACTAACATCGCGTTAGATTACATGCGCCAAAACTCAAATATACTGTGAAATTTTGAATACTTTCTGCCACCAAAATGTCAGATGCGCTAGACCGCACCTTCAGACACCAGCATGCCTAGCATGGCGCGGAGAGATGAAACAAATTCCCAAGTAGGCACAATGAGGCTCGCACCTGCATGAAAATTCAAGGTTACTCCTTTGATTTGTTATTGCACGAAAGTTTAAAAAAATCTTTTGCAGTCTTGCATCACCTGAAATGTTTGATGTGATTATCAAGGTGCATTTTACCAGAAAATATACCTCACAAATTAAATGCAATGCAACTCTAATAATTGTCCCATCTTCAAAATGACAGCTGTGAGGAAGGTAATCAAAACAAAGGGCTGGTGTTTGTCCCAGACTTAAGCAACAGTAGTGCTTGATATTTCTTGCCTATAATCTACCAAGAAAAGGAACATCTTTTTTGAGGCCCAGCAAGTCATTTTTACAGGCTATTCGAACTTCAACCCAATGAACTCGTTGGTTACTCATGTTTGCTGTAGCATGAGCTGATCATTGAGCTTGGTTCGAGCATGTTTTATAAAGTTATCTCTCCTTCAAAATTAAACTAAAGACGCACTCATCTCCATTTCAAAATTCTTCTCAAGGTGCAAGTCTTTGTCATTGGCTCTTGTGACATGTATTTACCGTATTTTACACACTATAATGCGCACCTAAAAACCTCAAATTTTCTCAAAAGCCGACAATGCGCCTCATAATCAGGTGCACCTTATATATGGACCAATATTGAGCCACTACAGCAGGCGTGTCCAAAGTCCGGCCTGCGGGCCAAATGTATCTATCTTATATGTGGACAAAGTTTTAAAATGGGCCATTCATTGAAGGTGCTCCCTATAATCCGGTGCGCCATATAGTGTGGAAAATACGGTAAATTGGGTGGCATTGGCACACGCAAAATGCTTTTCTAATGATGAAAAATATATTAAATACAAATCCAGCAAAAACGTGCATTTTTTTTCTTCTAAAGAAAAAGGCAACATCATACCTTCAAATGATAACACATCAAATGATAGTTTAATTCACATACAGCTCGGCTTTTTACAGACACATCAGCACTGAACCGAGGTTCACACAAAATCAGACCATTGGTTGAGCTGGTCCACCAAAATTGTAGACCACAAAAATCGTTTTTTAGGGACTATTTTCTTTCGAGTCCAATCCATCAATTTCTGTAACACTTATCCTGTAACCAGTTACGGCAGGAGCTGAGGTCTATCCCAGCTGACTCAGGGCCAAAGGCAGACCACATCCTGCACTGGATGCCACTCAATCACAGGTTGACTCTGAATGGGACATTGAAAAGTGAATGGATCCCACAGCAGTCGAATAAAAATAAACTATGTGAACCAAAGCACTACTGCAGCTAGCAAGTTAGTCCAAGTCAATGTAGTATCCAATGATTAATTCAAGCTGATATTGTTAAATTGTTGGTTCTCGTAGCAGCGGGAGGTGAATAAAGGGAGTAGTACACACATAAAATGTAATGTGCGACTGAATAGACAAAGCCACAAGGAAATATGTCATCGCTTGGAAGCAGACTAATTTCTTGCTAGTTTCAAAATGCAAACAAAAGCTTTATTGCTGCTCCAGTCATTAACTGTGCTTCTTAACCATCAGAAACAGTGATAATATGGTTCATGTGAGCATAGAACCAAAACAATGAGCTGAAAGGAGTTTATCAAAACAAGTGACCCCCAACCACCACATCACGTTAAACAACATGACCCTATGTGAGCTCTATTCCTAATTATCTTGCATATAAACTGAATGAATTATGATTATTATTACAGGGTAGCTTTGAAGTAAAATTTGCCCGAGTCATGGACACTTTTACCAGCTGCAATTCAACTTTTATAGAAAGCCAGAACGTTTTAGTGTGACCTTGCTTTGACCAAGGTGATCTGTCATCACAGAGAGAAATGTGCAGGCAGCTCGAGACAAAGGACATTCGTGCAGTGGTAGTAATTGGGTTGGTGTTTTTCTTTCAGCTTTTAAAGTCACCAGGAACATCTCTCTCCTTCCCTTCTTTTGCTCGTGCTCGCTCTCCTCTCCTTCTATCAACCCCTCTTTCCTCTGCTGCTTCTTTCAATTCCCTGCCCTCCTTCGTGTCTTTGCTCAGTGCAAAAACATATTCATCATACTCCTCTGCTGCCCTCACAGTGCCGCGCCACAGAATACTAATGACAGTGTGTCTGCGTGTGAGAGGCTGCCAACATTTGCACAACACACAAGCATCTGTGTTGATTATGAATGTATGTGTGTTGTGCTTTACTCCAGGCTATAAAAGCTTGATAATACACCATGCACTCATTTGCTATAAGCCTATTAAGTGCATGCACAGAAAAATGCCATTGGATTCATGTCAGCCTCTCTCTCGCGCCTTAGCATCCTTCCCTCTCTTCATCTCCTCCTGTCTGCACTGTTAACGGTATGTCTGCTCCGTCTTTGTCTCTCCAGTTCCTCTTTTTACCTTCTATTCTGTTTATTCTTTCCATATCCATCTTGCACTGTCACGCTGGAGGCTTAAAGTAATAGTTCAACAACTTTGGAGATATTCACTTTATTTCTCAGGGTGAGCCAGGAAGTGCTTTGCATATAATGTCGGTGGGTTATATGTGAAGCTGCAAAGTGGGAGGAGATCTATCAAACACCTCGAGTTCAGAAAATAAAAATACCATTCAATCTTCCCAACAGTATTGACTCACGGCCTGATAAAAACGATGGTAGGCAACCTCCTGAGTTATATACATTGAGCCAAACTATTTGAACAAATGCGGCGCAAGAATGCTCATTAAAACTTCTTAAGTGCACTTGAGCTCCACTGTAATCAAGCATTTATAGATGACATGATAGGGAAGCCCCTTGCCACAGATCTATAATTAAACGATCCACTTTCAACATGATTACAAAAAGTAAAACCACTAAATACAACCAGCCTGCATTTAGAATTATAGTCTCCATCATCCCATAATTATTCAATCAGTGTGAGGGTTAAAAAAGAATGAGAGGAATTGGTATAGTTTCATTAGCATTTCATGGACTCTGACAAGCACTGATGTGAGTGGGGAGGGACAGTGGCTTGAGCCCCCCACTGGCATCGTGAGTGCACAACGACTGTGATTAGCGCAGACGGAGCCTTTATGACACTTCTCATACATAATCAGCTTAATTTTTGTGTTACGGCAGGTTATTTTTGAATTAATGTGCAAGACCCTAAAATAACTCAACTAAAAATGACATTTATCACGACCTGTGTCAAAGAAGCCGAAGGTGTATTAATGGAGAGCGGAGGGAGAACATCCAGACTCCACAAATGAGCGCCTGAGCCTTTTATTCATCTGCATGAATACAAATCTGACGTTTTCTTTTACCCTCGTCTTTTGACCCGGGTGCCTGGGTCATTTGCGACATTGTTCCACTATGTCACTGTGTAAACACAACATATTAGAATTTGCACATTCAATCTTTGTCACGAGAATGTACAATCTACCACTTGCGTTTTAATCCTTTTAAGGTGCAAATGTAGTCTAACAGGTTTTATAACTGCCATAACTTGACTCGTTAAAATGCACACAGATACATACATTGTCGAAACAAAAGTGTTTAGTGATTTATTAAAGAATCAATCAGGGTAAGCACTACATTCTGTGCCTGTCCAAAACAATTCCTCCAACTTTGTGGTAACAATTTAGCAGAAGGTATTTTTCTGTCCAAGCATGACTTTGTCCCAGTGATGGCCATTAAGGCATGGTTGGCGGAATTTGGTGTGGAAGAATTTCAGAGTCTGAACCCCATTAATAAATTTTATAATCAGAGATTATGGGCCAGGCCATCTTGTTTAACATCAGTGACCTCTGGATGAAAGAACAGAAATCCAAGGGCATACTTGACACTGCGCAGCCAATACTCGTAAATGTTAGCGAATTAAAACGCTGATTGCAAAGGTATGCATGAGTCAACCGATGACATGAGAAAGGAAATTAAAATGAATTGTAGATGAATGCTTTCAGTTCAACTAATTAAACAGATGTTGAGACTGATGAACAAATCAGTCCCAAAGAAGAACTGGTCGTAATTGAATGAAAGACAAATGGTGTCAGGCCAAGATGACGGACAGTACTGATAAATGCCGACAAGGGGCAACTCACCTGTTGCTCGGCCTCCTCCTCATCACTGCTGATCTTTAGGTCATCCTCCAGCATTCTGCGCAAACACAAAATAACATGTTTAATCGCAGCCCTGACCTCGGCATCTGCTTGAATGAGATGAAATACAGCGCACTGTTAACTGCCATTAACTTTACCAAGCTGTCCTAGCAAATGGAGTCATTGCATAAGCAAAGTAGCACTGGCTTATGTTAGGGAATGACGACGAGAACGGTGAATGAGGCATAGCGGTGCAGAAAAGCAACCAGATGTTGAGTTTGGAGGTAGAAGCCAGATTGTTTTTTCACCTGGAAACGTTCTGTGATGACAAGCGCTGACTTGCTGCCAAGAATTCTTTGGTAACAAGAGGGCATTCTGAGAGGAAAGAGCCCACTGAATTCAAATTCCTTTCTAATCGGTAGAAGTTGCTTTTACACTCCATTTGTAGCACCATAAATATATGAATGATAAAAACACAACATGTACTTGTGCTGGTGTGTTCGATGACCTCTCTGGTAGCAAATTATTCTGTATTTATGTGCTGTGCATTGGCAAGTTCCCATGTTTTATTGCTTTATATAAACCATCCACGCATGCTACTGTTATTTTAAGATAGCACTGCTATTGTTATGACAGGAGAATCCCCTAAAGGGATTTTTACTGCTTCGCGAACTGCTCTCTTCACTGCTCTCCCCGCTAAAAAACACTCCCCAGTGTTGTGGTGTTTTCAGACGGGACTGCGCGAGTCGTGAATGAGTGAAGCGCAATGAGAAGCGCTTCACAGATAAGGGCGCAGTGCAGCACATAGGCGATGATAGATATATTTGGATGAATGAAAAATGGAGTCATACTTTATTTCATAAGAAGGCACAGATGGCTAGCGAAAGATAAGGAGGTAAGACGGAGATGATAATGACGGAGGAAGTGGAAGGCAGGGACCCAGGAGAGTGAATGCTGGAAGAAGGATGCAAACAAGGAAAATGAAATAAAAGGCGCCACGAAGGAGCAAATGTAGAAAGAGCATCTTACACTGTAGTCAACAACTGCCTGTTAAATACGTGTGTGTGTGTGTGTGTGTGTGTGTGTTGGACTATTATTGGACTAACCATTCGCACTCACACTTAGGGGCAACATTAAAAAAAGACAAGGGTTATCAAAAAATTAACTTGGATGTTAACTTACTCATTTACAAGTGGAATTGGTTCATTGATCAAAGATAGAGTGAGAATTTAGTGTTTTACAAATTTCTTTTTACGCGTTATCTGAATGACTTCTCCTGGCGAGGGTTGCGGGTCCGCTGGAGCCTATCCCAGTTGACTTGGACAGTAGGTGGGGGACACCCTGAACTGGTGGCCAGCAAATCACAGACGTGTGTAAAACTATAACATATTGTTAAATGACTTTTAATACCCTCTCATTTATCATAACATTTAAGAGTCTTTTAATGATTTAATGAATTAAATCCGAGTAGCTACTTCTCAAGTATACAAACCTTTGTAGTCATTAAGTATGTTAGAATCTCATCTGTATGGTTAAGAAATGTTTTCTTATACATTGTTTAATGAACTGGAAAAGTTGTCAAATGAATCCCTCACATGCAGATGCATATAAAAAGGCAAAATCCTTTTTGCTGCGCTAGAAGGCATATAGTATTATGTGACATTCTTTTGGTGGTGATTCACAATTTTTGAACTTTTCCACCTTATCTTGCACAAAATCGGAACAGTAATCAGCTTCTGATACTGTTGCTATTCCAAAGGTGAAGTTGGACATGTTCTGTTTGGTGGATTGAGTATAACATTAATTTTGTAAAACAAAATCATTATGCCTGTGTGGCATATTTACAAGCAGCGATCCCTGCCTTTCCAATCCCACCCAGCCATGAATCCTGCTGTGTTGCTATGCGAGTGAAGTGGAGTGGGCTGCAGCCTGAGATGTTGCAATATGCCCCCGGCTCACGTTAAATTAATGTAGCTGCACTTTCCCGCTCTAATCCACGTAATCTTTTCCCCCCTCTCCTACCAGCTCTGAATTTCATCCAAGAGTCAAACTTAATTTTACCTTGAGGGAAACATAACATTGGGTCCGAAATTGTGTATGGGTGTGTGCTTGTCTGTGTGTGTGCGTGTGTGTGTTTCTAGCGAGATATGGCATACTTACGACTTTTGTGGTGCACTTGGTGGTTTCACAGCTGACTTGCTGGCTGATACAGTACATCGCTCTGTAACACAATAAAGGTTATTATAAGCATTTAACGTTTGTTTGTTTTGCCCGCTGATATGTGTTTGACAAATAACCAGACTCATTTTGTATGCCTATCACAATACTAAACATGCCAATTCACTATTTAGGTGCATGTTTGTTTTGCATCTGTAAAAGGAATGAAAAGAAATTTGAAAAAAAGTTAAATAATAATGAAATGAGAATACGATGAATAGAAAAATGCAGAAAGCAAAAAAAATCCAGATATTATCTAATGTTTATCCCAAGAACTATTGATTTTTTTAGAATAACTGCCATGATTTTCAGAGAACAAAATAAAAATGTATTCTTTCCACTAGTTGATATCCTTATTGAATTTACTCCCTAGTGTTTCTTTTTTTTATTGTGTAATTTCTTCTTCTTTCCGGTTATTGCTTTTGCCAGCTACTTTTGTTCCCCCAGGTTACAACAAAACATTTCCTTTGCTGACTGTGGCATCCACATGAGTCAATTCCCTTCTTCCGTGCCTCAGAGACATATTTTGCTGTGACTCACAGACAAAATCTGCTATTTTGTGTATCAATACTTTGTTCTAAACATGTACTTGATTTAGAGAAGCGAGGGTCACGACAGGTCACAGGTTAATCAAATATCAATCTGTTGTCTTTTCTGCCCTAAACAATGTTGGCGTATCATTTCTTGTGCTTTAAGTTTGCCAGAGTATTGTAGAGCTGCATTGCATCATACTGACACATTTCCCACCATGTGATGTAATGCACTTATTACATCATTGCTACCTGCAATAGATATTGGGAAAATAATGTTTCCCTGACAATGTCAATTAAAACAGTTTTCTCTCCATCCATCCATCCATCCATCCATCCATCCATCCATCCATCCATCCATCCATCCATCCATCCATCCATCCATCCATCCATCCATCCATCCATCCATCCATCCATCCATCCATCCATCCATCCATCCATCCATCCATCCATCCATCCATCCATCCATCCATCCATCCATCCATCCATCCATCCATCCATCCATCCATGTCAATCAATGAATCCCTCCATTTGAACATTTATTCACTAGTTTAACATAGCACTTTGTAACATATTTATTCCGGTACTGCCTTTCCAGATTAACACCAGTGATGTGGATGATCCCTGCAGCCAGCATGGTAACTTTGATTAGGGGAGACTTACTCTGGGTGTTGTAGCTCGAGGTCACATGCTGCGACTCCTAGGGTGAGAGAAAATGGATGAAAGCGGCGGCCAATGTGTTTAAGGAATGAACCATCAAAGGTTATTATTGATATCACAGTATTAGATATATTTCAGTCCACTCATTTAGATCTCGCTACATCAAAATGCAGCTGTACTGACAGTGCTTTTGATATTTCTCCACAAAAAAAGGCATTTCTTTTACAGAGCAGGTGTATTATAACGTATCGTATATTGTTGTTTACATAGCTCCACGGCAGACTTAAACCTGTGGCCTGATTGTGTCAAGCAAGAACATATATTAGCCGTAAATCTAGCTTTATGCAGTGAGTCCCAACCTTTACTGAGCCAAGGTATCTATTTTACAATAGAAAAATATCACACCATACCATCAAACAAAAATGAGACAAAAACATGAAATCATTGTCTTAATGTCAATGTATTGGCAAATTGTAATTCAGGTGTTTTTAATTGACAAAAGCCTGACACATTCACAGGAAGCCATGGTTTATAATATTGTATAAATAACATGTACCTTACTAACCTTGCTTGGAATGGGGAACTTTGTTTGATCAGCTTTTCCAGGAGTGTGAATGGCTGTGAGAGGGGGTGGCCAGGAGTGAGTCATCTCCTAGATTTGAATAGATATAAGCAAACAGAAACAAGCACACATTACTAAGGGCACTTGACAATTACAAATAATCCAGTTTACTCTTGTGGTCCAAGCAAACCAGAGCTATAACTCTGTATGAATTGAGTGAAAACAATTCTGAAGACAATTTTTGATGTGAGGGATTTATTTGTGCACTTGGATGTAGGGGAGCGGAGTTAACATTCATTTATGGTTTTGTAGACTCACACACATCCAACTGGACTGTATTATAACTCACAATATAAAGTGAGAAGTGGATTGGGAGTTGGCAGCACACTCGGGGATCTGAGCATGAACTAAGTGCAGAGTGTTCAGTGTCCAAACTAAAAGCTGACTTCAGCTGGTTGCATTAAAAGCTAAACGGCAGCACTGCAGCAGCATTGTGATTTAATTGCTAATCACGCAGTCTCTCTCAGTTCAATTCCAGCTTCAATATGTGGGAGTTTCAATTAGTTAACAGAATAATCATCTGATGTATGCCTGCCTTTGTGTGTGAACGTGAGCGTGTGTGTGCATTAGTTTTGCAATACCATTCAGTCTCCGAGGCATAACAGTGTAAAGGAAGTTGAGTCCTACAGTATGTTGAAAAAGCTGCTCACGTAGCAAAGTAAAATGTAATTTAATTCTTTCTACCAAAATATGCCATCTGTCATTGAACATTTACAGCCATGTTATGTGGTGTTGCTCTACTTTCATGGGTTGGAAGGTTTTGTGTTGCACACTATCTCTGTTGGTTGCCTTCTACCGGGTAATGAATGATCTTTGTACTTGTAGTGCGTATTGCATGTATCTTTTGTTAACCTACATTTGATGTATTCCTACTTAAATTGTTACATCAACCTACCAAAGAACTACAGATGGATCCTAGCCACTGGCTCTACATGTAAATCCTTTTTTATATAAATGAAATACGATATAACTGCGAGTCATAGCAGTCCATTATTCAGCTAGACACAAGGAACACCGATTTTGTTTTCGGAAGTAGTTATCATATCGTACTTTGATTTAAACATCTGCCACACACAGGTCACCGTGTGAAAGGTCTCTACAAGATGACTGACGTCACAGCTTCATCATCAAGACTCTCCTCGGCGATGTGGATGACTCATTGGATGAGTCATGGTTATACCAGACAGAGTATGTGCATGTGGGTGAGCTGTAATGTTTAATCGATTTACCCAGGGACTTCATAGCATACACCGTGCCAGTGTAGTACACACGTGTGTGACTGCAAGTCCGATGTCGCTTGTGTCTCTGAAATGTGCATGCTCGAAGAATGACTATGTTTTGACAGACAGCAGTCCTGATTATGCATGTATGTGTAGTTTAATAATGTCTATTAGCCTCTATAAATGTTAATGTGAGTGATTACCTCAGTGAGTCACAAATCCTCCCTCGCTCCCTCATGCACACACAGACCTGTATATCAAAGTGATTTAGTCTCATTGTCATTTAGTTAAGGATTATTGGGGTTTATATGATGACAATATCTCCATTCAGTACAGAAATATTTAGGATAACAATGATCATCCATCCATCCATCCATCCATCCATCCATCCATCCATCCATCCATCCATCCATCCATCCATCCATCCATCCATCCATCCATCCATCCATCCATCCATCCATCCATCCATCCATCCATCCATCCATCCATCCATCCATCCATTCATTCATTCATTCATTCATTCATTCATTCATTCATTCATTCATTCATTCATTCAAACAGCTTATCTTCACTACATTATTATTATAATTATTATTATTATTATTATTATTACTATTATTATGACCCCAATGGATAATCAAAATGGCCCTCGGATACTTGTGCTTTTACATTAAAACCAAATTCCTTTGAGGGGGGGGGGTAAAGGTATTCCTCTCAGAAGTAGCAAACATTGCAAGGATTTTTCATAACTTCTGTGGATTTTGTACGTGGAAAAGATGCATACAACAACGCCCAGTGATTAGCCGATGATTGGGCCAGGGTGCATGCCTGCCACGAGCCCGAAGTCAGCTGGGTTAGGCACCAGCTTACAAGAATGTTACGAGGATAAGCTCTCTGGAAAATGCTCAAATGGATGCTTGCAACCACAATGACACACTCTGAAGGATATATTCACCAGTTTTGGTCAATGCACTTGATATATAAAATGTAAGTGTTGCTTGAAAAGAGAAATTATTTGATGAACTTCTGTATGCTCTTATTTTGCAACATGCCCATCATGAAGTATGGCGGTGAGACCCTGGAACGACCAGAAAGACCCAGCTCAACCCTAATTAGGACGAGCATTTAGAAAATAAATGGATGGATGAAGTTAACACCCACATCACCGTTTGCGTCTGACCTATTGCCATGTTGTGACAGAAAAGGGAAAACAGCTGCGGTCATCTGCTTTGACGTGCCACACTTTACATTTTGAACTTGCTGATCTTTCCATTTGACACGGTTTCAAAGTACAGATTGAATTTATCGAATTCAATCTGTAGTTTTAAGCGCACCCATTTTATTGACCTAAGGCTCCTCATGCGGCTCACAGCTCGCGATCCGTCACACAGGCAGTTGACCAGCTTATTGATTTGTGAGAAGGGGAGGTGAACGACAGAGGGCAGAGAGCGATGAACAGGCACACAAAGAGAGCATCACAAGAGGCAGGATGGAGACAATCATGGGTGACAGAGGAAAGTGAGCCATAAGTTATCACATTATATCATATGCTGTCTTGACGGCCTTTGCAACTATCTTGGTTGGTGCTGTGATGACTCGACTCTCACCTCACTTTGGCAAAAAGCAACCAACCAAACAGAAATTTCAAAAAGGGGTTGAGAGTTTGTGATGAAATTATCTCATTACATGTAGATGAGAAACTAGGGTAGACGGAGTGAGATATTTCTGCATGACGTGACTGGACAATTTGTCCAAACGCTGGTTTATTGTTAACCGAAGCCAACAGAACTCCCATTACATGCATTTATCTTCTCTCCATTCAGTTCTTCCTGGCTATAATCGGTCTACTTCCAGAGAGAACATATTTGCAAGCAAACTTAAAACAGCTGATGATCCTGGCACTGACTGTGCGTGTGTACGTGTGCAACATACCCGCAAAATCTCTTCTACACAACTGGAGTCATTTGGAAGGTTGACCTGTAGAAAACAAATGGAAGACAAAGAAACTGTCACTATTAATACAAAACATTAGTGACAACATAACACTGTTTGTGTTACACGCTCTTGAGGAATGCCACTTGAAACACCCATCCATCCATATTTTCGATATTATTTCACGGGGTTTTAATGTTTACGGTATTTAGAATTAACTCACTCCTTGATCACTTTGAAATAATGATTCCAATTCCCTCAATTCTTCATTGTTTTCATGTTGTCTTTTCCATAAATGTTTCTGGCAGTTCAGTGGAGGTAAACTAAACTGATTCTTAATTGAATGTAGAAGAAAGAATCTTATAACATCATCAAAATTAAATGATATATGCAATTAACAGCCAAAAAAAACATGGACTGTGCTTCGTTCAAAAAACTCCAAACATGTTTTCCATGTCAGATACAATAGTATAAAACAGGTTTTCAGGTTTGGGTTTTAAACTTGAAACCCTGATACTTACAATATATTAATGAAATGTCATTTGGACCTTGAAGTCCTAACAGATTGGGAAATTTCTAGGTTTTTACACTATTTACATCACACCACAATAAAAGTGTGAATACCAGGTACGGTTCCCAAAATGACTACAAGTACGCTATTGATTTGGAAAGGTGGCACAACTGACCAAATGCTTGAGTTTTAGTTATGATCAAAACAAAATCCAAGTAAACAATGAAAGGTCTCCTATAAAAATGAAAGCATAAGCCAAACAAATGGCTTTCTTGGAGCAGCTACTCTTTGGTGTGTCAGTTCAGCCAAAGTGCATGTTGTACTTCTTCCATTATTGGAAACAAATCATTATTGTCTCTGCTGGATACGCACACTGCATTGTTAACTAAACGTACCCCACACAAGTATAAATGCCACTGCCAAATGAGTGTTTCCAAAAAGCATTTGAAAACAAAATAAAACAGTGTGATGGACTAGTTCCTGGCTTGGTTCTCCCTGACAGGCTCAATAAAAAAAGGAGTGAGGGGATAAAGGAGCAGCTGGAGGAGAGGAGAGCAAATCCCTCCATAACCATAACCTCTGTCGCACAACATCACTAACTGCACCAACACGGGCATCAGGAAACATTTAGTGCCCGCGATAATGACCATGACATCATCCTCATTCTGAATTACAGCTAATAAAAACTACAAGGGACACTGGCATATGCTATGTAACAAAAAATGACTTGACCATTAAAAGTGAAAAAACATATTCGCTCTTCAATAATAGGGCACGAGCACTTATAGCAATGGGTAACCAAGTGATTCTAGAGAGATAGACTCACGACTTAGAAAGCAGTATGTTAATCTGAAAACAAAGAACAGTTGATAAAGAGTAAGGTTTCAAAGAGGTAATGAACTATTTACATGTCATTCTTAACTACAGCATTATACTAACGTAATCAAAGTTTGGCAAGAGAAATGCTCAATGTAAAATCGGTTCAGTCAAAGACTTGAGGAAATAGCATCGCTGTGGTGTCACGATCTGAGTCACATGACATGAGTCAAACTCGAGTCCAAAATTTTAGGGCTTGCGCTTTATAAAAGACTCAGCTTGACTTTGACTTGGTAGTAAGCAGACTTGATTTGACTTAGAACAGAACAACACTTGGCTACATGCACCTCCAGACAGGCTGGCATACAGAATGTATTGCAATAAAAGACACAACAGCCTCCAGGCTCTGTGAATAGCAGCCAGCCTGTAATACATTTGAATGGATATGTGAGTGTTGCAGGGTGTGTGTTTATGAGTGGGTTTGTAACTTGAGATGAGAAATGGTTGCAGTATAAGGCTGAAATAATAATTTTTGGGGGGAAAAAACAGAAATGAAGTCTCTGCTGGAGAAGAAGCAGATAAAGGATGACAAGAACAAAAGAGAAGAGTAAGAAGTGAGTTGGGTGGAAAATATAACCAAGGCAATTACTGAAGCAGAAATCCTTTTCTGTCTGAAATAGCTTCTCAGATAATAGACGTCTATACACATGAACACACCAACAATAGGTTTCTCTCCCTCTCACTATTTCTTGCACATGTACACGCACGCATGCACGCACGCACGCACACACACACACACACAAACACACACCACACACACTCTAGGCCTGCACTAAAAGTGAAAGAAATAATTTTATCACAAAAATTAAGCCAAAATATTGGAGGAAAAATTGTGAACTCATCAAAATACAGAAACTATGAAACAGTCAAGTTTTGCTTGCCGGTTTTAGCCCTGACAAAGGACTAGTCAGAGTGAAGTCACCTCCTTGTGAGAATCAGAATTTTTTTTATTTTATTTAGTGATATCAGAATGGTGGGCTAGTGATTAGCATGTGTCATTGTTCTGAAATTTGGGGTTTGAATCTTGGCTCAGAGCTTCTTGTGTTTTCAGTTTTCAGGGTCTCTCCATGCTTGCCTAGGTTTTCTCCAGCTATATTCAAGAAGATGCGTTTTAGGTTGATTCAGAGCTCTAAATTGTCCATAGGTGGATATGTGAATTGGCTCATGATCAATCGGGAGTGTTTCCCTGACTCTTCCCCCAAAGTCAGCAGGGATAGGCTCCAACCTACAACACTTGTAAGGATAAGTACTTTGGGAAATGGATTAATTTGGCATATCTTGTACTGGTCACCAGTAAACTGACGGCTACATACACATAGATAATTTTTTGCCCTCGGCGTAAAAAAGGGTGTAACCTCTTTATTGTGCCAGTGTATGTCTAGTCTAGTATGTCTGGGGTTGCGTTGCGCTTATCTGGGTACGCCAGTACAACGTTACTTTGATATAGTAACCCATGCCTTTGTTATAATTACATATCAATTTGATTTCTGTGATGCACTTTGTTTTGGAATCATCCAGTCCTCCCTCAAGCTTCTCCAGCTGGTCCAAAATGCTGTCGCGGGCTCGTAGGAGGGAGTAGAGTAACTCCAATTTTGGCCTCCCTGTACATTTTAAATTTCACTTTAAGATTACTTTTCTTTTCAAATGGTCTGCACAACTCCATTTCTACGTATATGCCCGGTGCCTCGGATCAGTGGACCACATGCTATTGGAGGTCCCGAGAACTAGGCGGAGCCTCAGAATGGATCAAGATTTTCTGTTGCTCCCTTTGGATTGATGTTCCCTTAAGCGAGCCCCCTCTCTGTCCATCTTTAAAACACATTTTTATGAAATGGCTTTTGACTCACCATGACACTTGGATTTTTATTTTAATGCATGTATAGCATTTTGTATGCAACTCGGGTTGTTTTTAAAATCCTCTGCAAAAAAAAAAGGTTTAGTTGAGATGGTTAACATAATGAAAGCCAATTGAAGAAAGGGCTCATGAGTTACTATAGGTAAACATTAGCTCACTAAGCCTCTCTAACACTATCAGCAGTGACCTCTCGTACCAATACCAAAGGTGGACCCCGGACATATTTTTAATCTCTCTGGGTTAAAATTCTGTGACTGGTACTGGTACAATCAACCCATCGCTAGCCAATGGGTTTTTCTTATGGGAGGGGCTCCCGACCTTGCCTCTCCTGCTGCATCCACCAAGGCTCAAGGTATAAATACAATGATTATTATTATTTTATTACTACAACAACACAGATCATTGATTTTGCAAACCAAATTAAAATAGTGAGGTAAAAAAAAAACATACTTTATTTTCACTTCCACTGGAGCCATACTGTCAGCTAACTGTGATTAAAAAAAAATGAACAAAAATACTTGGAATGTTTAACTAATGGAGACAATGCTGTTCGTGCAAAGTGAAAAAGGGCACAATGGAGCCCTCTGTTTGTGTGTGAACCTGAAATTGTTTGTATAGTGGCTCATTCGTAAACTCCACATTTCAGCTGTTATTTTCTGGTGTAAATATTTAGAAACATTTATATTTATAATATTATAAATATAAATATATATTTGTAACATCTCTCAAATATTATATAATTTATTGTCTGTCACATCATTCTAAAATGGTAATATTTAATTCCCCATTTATCATATAAGTCTGAGATTTCATATTACTCATTTATTCAAGTGATTAGACCCATTCCATGGTGTCTTGTTTCTTTTGTAATGCAGTCAATTATAGTCATGCGTACTAGAAAAAAAAAATCTTTTGTGTCTGTGTTGAGAGAGGCCGAGCAAAGAATAAATGGCATAAGTAAAATGATCAGAAGAAGAGAAAAAAAAAACGTGGCAAAATTAAATCCATGCAAACTTTTGATTGACTGATTGATTGAACATTTATTGATCCCGGGGATGGGGAAATTTTCGTATCCTTGGAGAACTGTGAACTCACCCTCTCCACTTCCTGTTACATCTCAAAGTAACTTCACGGGATTTCTATTCAGGCGCTGACAAGAAAAAGGCTCATATTGTTTCAGTAATTACATCAAGAAAGAGAACACTGTCAACAATGGGAGAGGTCAAAGTGTGACACACAGGCAAACTTGCCACAATGTCATGGAAACAAAAAGGGTGCCGTCAAAGTGAGACTGTCAGTCATACGGTTGGTGCTATTGAAGTTTTTGAAGACTGGGGTCCGCCGGGTTTGGAAAATCTTCAAGGATATTTTTTGTTCACAGACTATTTGTTTATTCAGTTTCATGTGCTCCTGTTATCATCCATATTTCAGCTGTTTACAGAGCTGCACTGACCGCCATCACTGGGATTACCAGCATGTGAGATAGATCAAAAGCTTGACTCATGGTGCGTGTGTGTGTGTGTGTCTTTGTGGCTGTATGTGTAAGCATTCATGTGTGTGAGCAAGCAAGTGAGCATGTTTGAGTTATCTGAGGATGTCTGCATGAACTGGTGTGTCTAAAATCCTGCAGATTGTCCTGGAAAAAGCCTCTCTGACAGCCTTTTTGCACATCTATACTGTCATATTCTGTAAAACAGTCATTTCTAAATGTCTGGTACTAAATAATTTTCATTTTTATTATCATTCAGCCCACTTTTTTGACATTCTATTGCCGTAGAATTTTACAAAATTTTAGGAGACTTGTGGAATTTCAACAATGCAAACGTTCCACCATTCCATAGAATTCAAGTAAATGACAGGTTCAACTTCCTCTCAAACTTCCTCTTCTTTCCCATTCCAATTTCAAACAATGTCGAAAACCTAATTGAATACTTTAAATGAGACGGTTTTATGGGGATATCTAATAACTGTAGGCAGGGGAGTCCAAACTCCTGTCTCCCTAGCCACTTCATCCAGCTTTTCCGGGGGAATCCCAAGATGTTCCCAGTCCAGCCAAGAGTCTCTCCAACATGTCCTGGGTCTCCTCCTGGTGGGAGATACCTGGAACGCCTCACCAGTGTGACATCCAGGTGGCATCATAACGAAATGCCTGAGGTTTAAATATACAATGTATGTACTTCATTTTATTGAGTGTTTAGTTTCACAGTAAACTCCAACTGGGGTGTCAACAAACATCTTAAACTACGCTCAAGAACAGCAAAATCACATACGCTACGCGTTTACTACCCAAGCATCTTGATGCATTCACGGTAACAACGTAGCAAAGTTGCCATATTAAGCACATTAACATTGAGAGAAAAAACACAATTGAAATGTTATTTATTCGTCCAACCCTAGCCAGAAGTTCCCACCAGACCCTCACAAGACATTTGGGTCTGCCAGTCACATTGACATTTTCTCCCATAATCGAAGCACCACGATTTGGGAGGGCTGCCCATTGGTCCACTGGGGTGAACCCCACCTTACACGCATTGAGCCAGGGGGCAATAAGTATGCAATCACCTGCTCAGCGCCGCTTAGCGTGGGCTACTCTATAGTGCAAGAATGTCCAACCCGTCTTACAAGGACTGGTACTAGAACCCAGGCTGCGTGTGGAGGTGAGTCTGACTATATCTATTTGGAACTTTTCAACCTCGCATACCAGCTTGGGCTCCTTCCCTGCCAGAGAGGCGATATTCCACATTCCTACAGACAGCTTCTGTAGACGAGGATCAGACTGCCAAGGTCCCTGCTTCCAGCCACTACCGAGTGACCATTTTGACACGTGGTGAGCCCATGGGTGCAAGCCTGGTCACCAAGAGCCATCAAGCCCTACCTCCAGATGCTTTGTGTGGTTCCTCACCTAGGACCTGTTTGCCATGGTCAACCCTGCTAGGGGCATAACGCCCTAGGCAACTTAGCTCCTTGGATCAGTGTCACAGACAAACACCACCACAAAAAGGTGATGGCTCATGGAGGTCATGCACATGTATTTTAATTTTTTTTTAATTACCACTGCAGCTTCCATGAATCATTTAGCATTTCATTTCAACCAGGTTTATACATTCACCACTCACGTTATGGCTAGGCTGTGAATGATTGGTGGCTGAATGTGACATATCCACAACCACACAGACACTGACATCCACTGAATGAATTCTACTTTCTCACAGTACTGTGCACCAAATTTCTCCCCTCCTTTCTCCTTTCATTTCATTTGTTTCTCTCTTACTTACTTCCTGCCACCCCACTCATTTATTTAGCTTTCTCTCTCCCTCCATTCTCTCTTGTCCTTCATCTTGCGTTTCCCTTTCCAAGCTGCAAAGAGGCAGATAAGCGGTTGAGGTACCATCCAATTAAATGTAGACATTGAAACATTGCTTCAAATAAATCTGTCATTTTAGCCCTGTACTGATTGGAATTGATCTACTATATGCAAGCACTAGAGTGTAGGCAAAGTATTGTGTGTCTGCGTGTGCGCTAATGTGTAAGTGTGCGCTAAAAAACGGAGTTCATTTTAAGTTCAGAGAGAGTTCCATGTGTGGTTATTTTAGTGCATTGGTATAATACAGCTCTTTTTCTATCATTCAAACCTCCAGCTGTACTATAGAGTTCAAATATACCTTTTCCTAATTTTGACATTTAAGATCAATAAATCAAAACTTGGCCAACAGTTGTCTTGCTTTCTTCATTCTTCACAACTTTAGATGTTCAAAAGGCAATGCTAGTCTGTTTCACAACTGTTTAGGCGCCCATGAGCAAGGCACCAACCGCGATAAACTGTTAAAAATGGCTTATTCCCTTTGGTGATGTAATATAATTGGCTCAACAAACATTTTTTGTTTTCGTGAAAAGTGATGGGTTCGGGGATGAGAGGGTTCCAGCTGGTAGCAGCCATACAATTTAATATGTGCATATCAGGTACTTGTCCTTTATTGGAATCATCTTGTCAATACGATCAATGAGAAAAATCCTGAAAATCTGAGAAGGACTTTGAAAGGAAGCATTTTGCAGAAAATTACCTTTTTAATTTCTTGCAAATATTTCTCTCTCTGGAGAGAAATTATAGAAGCAAGTAAATCTTTTGTTAGGTAACTAATTCAAAAAATATCAAACTGAAAAACAAGTGTACTTTGATAGCTCGCGATTTAAAGTACTGCCAAAGCGCACTCGATTCTGTCTTGATGGGCACTTCTGTGTGCCTCACAGTTCGGACTCGCTTCAATATATAACAACTGGCCTCCACGTAGTGCTGCCCTTAGTCGCCATGGTGACAAAAGACATGCTCACCATTGGCCCAACATCACAGTGGGCAGGTTGATCTGTAGGTCATTTGCATGAGGCAGGCCTGACCATGAGAACAGGCTAATCTGAGTAAAAAAAGAGGGTGAAAACTGCTTTTTAATTATTGATTCTTGGGGTATTTTAACAAACGCATGTCACACACATTATTAGGATGCTAAAACTGGTTTTAATTAGTTTCAAAAAGGAAATATTATTTGTGTCCTTTAAAATGTGATTTTAATTATTCAATCGGAAAGCGGTCTCATGAATTCTTGATCATATCCTCAACATTAGTTGGCTGTTAAATGCATATGAGCGAAGAAGCGAGGAGGACAAAGTGAAGAGATGTGATCAATGCCATTGGACCATATAATTGTACCAAGATTGGACTGAGGTTGAATACATTAATTAGCCTTGTTTTGTGGTGAATAACAGCCCAGAACAAGTTAACTACACCATATAATTCAGTCTGTTTAAATGTGACCCCAACAAATGTACATTTATCCATCGCGTTGAAGTTATTTTGCTTTGCTTGCCACTCCACTCAGAGTGAAACATTTGTATTATGGATCAGAATCAGAAAATGAATGAAAGAGCCTGTTCTACTTTACATTATAATTGCCCTCAAACTGCTGCTGTTGTGCTTTTGTCTGTAGCTAAAAAAAGATGACAAAAATAATTCATTCAAATAGTCACTCTATACAAGTTTCCTGCTATGTATTTTTGTACCTGCTGACTGCTGCTGTAGCACCTGAAATTTTCCTCTGCGTATCCTGGCTTTCGGTTGCATTTCCCCAAAAGTGCTTCTTAAGTAATTTAAGATGGCAAATTGTCCATTGCTTTAAATGACAAAAAAAAAAATGGCTGACACGTCTCAGAAATGTAGCTTATTTGCCACCACACAGGGAATGTGAACTGACTTAGAAATGACTCCATGACATGTTTAGGCGTACTAGTAGCCATCTAAAGCTGTTGTAGCACAGAGCTTCCCTTGACCACCGACTAACCGCAATTTTTGACATGAGTATGATGATGAACCCTTTTTGCGACCCGCTCTGTGGTTCAGTTGTCTCTGCGTTTGATTCCCAGTTTTGCTATTAATAAGGTGCAAAACAGAAATTTTGACCCCAAAACTGTGATGTAAAACCGCTTATTTCAAGCAGTGCTTTATAAGAGCGGTCCACAAAGCCCACTGGACTTCAGTTCAATTACGGTCGTTGTCTTAAAAGATTCATGTCAGCTGTACCTCAGAAATGATGCTAAGGAACATGTCAGTGATGTGAAGTGAAACTCCACTGTACTGTGTTGAAAAATATCAATGATGCCTTTATTCAACTTCAGCTCAAATTTCATCACATAATGACCAAACAAAACCCTTAAGGCATTCAAACCCTTCTAGTCAAGTACGGACATACCTTTCAATTCAATAACATGAGCATGAACGTTTTCTGTAGTTTCACAAAGGTGCCTCTATTTTCGGTTGGCATAAAAAAGAAAAGCAGTATAAAGGACACATGCAGAAAGCATCCCGATGGCATTGAAATTGAGAGCAGTGAATGGGCAATGACTGACAGATTTGTGTTTGTGTGTGCACAGCAACATTCAAGCTGAGTATATATGATTTACTCTGTTGGCAGGAAAATACGACGTATTTTTTTTGTTCTGTTGGCAGAACTTGTGCTCGTGTGTGGTCTCTCTGTGTGTGGTTCTCAGCATGATGCCTTTTTACCAACTAAATAAGTGCTTCTTGAAAGGGGGACAGCGGGTGGGTGATGAAGGGTCGTCAGCAATACAACAGGACACCGGTTAGTATTTGTTTATTCACTTACATTCATCAACTCTAACTTCAAATAGTTCTCACTGCAACACAGGGTGCATTTCAATCAATTATTAGAAAACAATTTATTCACCATGGACTTAATATATGTGTGTGCGTGCATGTGTGTGTGCGTATAACAGTAGCCTAGTGCAGTTGTATAGATGAGGTAAGGATCAGTGGTCATCACAATGAACTATTATTTCTTTTTGAGGAAATTCTCAAACAAGGATCACATATTTCGTTTGTAGGTTTGGATATGACTTAGTGTACATGTGAGATTATAATCAATTTAGGCACACTGTTTCAGTTGTGTTTTTTAGACAACCTGATCAGGAGTAGGAGACTTGCCTGTTTCCAGATAATATGAATTCATCCCCCCCACCTTTTTTTTTTTTATAAAGAAAACAGAAACTTAAGGGGCTTTTCTTACGTGATTTCCAATGCCCCAGTATGTATGTAGATAGATTTTGTAGACAGATTGCATTCTAGTCTGCATCCTTACAATTGCAAGGTGCCCTTGAGCAAGGCATCGAAAGCCTCAGTCTCAACTCAAGGGTGGAGTCACAGTTGGATGTAACTCTTAAATTGATTTCCGCTGCCAAGTGAAACAAATCGGATACGTGCCACGGAAGCGTAACGAAAAACATAATACGGTATCATCAGTTATTCAGTCCTTTTTCAAATGTGGATAAAAATCCAATACTTATTGAATAGCTGCCATGTGAGTGCAGCAAGAACAGATTGGCTATAATCATTCAATGAAAAACGGACGTGATCATTCATTAGAATCACTAACCCTTTTAACGTGAATCAAAAAACGTAGTCCTCCTTGATATTGCATTACAGAAACAAAGTAAATTGATTAGAAAAAGCACTCAACATCTGTAGGTGTGCAAGCAGTAGTGTCAGATGTGCTAGCAAAGCACTCAGGCAGGACACTGGCAATAAGCTCAGAGCTATGAGGACAGCGGGACTTCACATGTGCGCTGGGGGAGTGTTTAAATTGAAACCCAAAGCGCTAATGTTGTACTTTATACATAGACATTATCACAGGACCACAAAATAGGAATGAGCTCGTCACACATTCTCACGTTTCTTTTCCGAATCTCTTGAACTGCTGGAGCAGTTTGTTTGTTCAATCTGCCATCATCTGCGCCTCCCAAAATATTCAATGTTGTTTGTAAAAAGTACAAATGCTCCGAAATATTATAGCTCGCTGCTATTTATTTGAATGTAACATCACCTGAGGGCAATTGTTTTTATGGAAATGCTTTGGTGAGTAATATTGTAAAATACTGTACATATGATGAAAAACACAACAATAAGAAACACAACAATCACAATAGAATTGTGTATATACCAATCTGTATCCAGGTTATGCAATTTATTGTATTGCTGTATTGTATTTTTCTTCATTCTTAATTTTTTTATTCTCTCCATTTTTCCATTGATCTTACCTTTCGCTTCCTCTGTGCATGCATTATGAATTCTAAATCTGGGGATTTGAGGGTGTTAGGAGCTGAGGTGTAAACCACTAGTTGGTACTCAAAAGGAGAAAATAATCCAACACAAGTCTTTTTTCTCAATAGCAACTCTCCTCCCTCTTAATCGCCCCATTAGCTGCCTCAGCTTTTCTTTTATAATGTTAGCAAACATTTTCTGCCTTCAATGTACACTTCAATTTTCTGAGAGTCTGGGGAGTGTTTATTTTAGAGTAAAAATATGCCATTATGGAGACTGTATTAGAATTGAGTTGTAGGATGAAACAACTCGCATCCATCATAAAAGTAAAGTACATTTACTAATGTGGACAAAAACACAACCTCCAACCTATTATTAGATGTGCATCAACTTAAAAGAGCAGACATAAACACATTTGTTAGGGATCGGAAGATTGTCTGGCATAGGTTTAAAGGCAGATGCCTTTCATGACACAGTGTGGGTATTAGCACCGGACAGCGCCTGTGCCAGGGTGCACTAGCCAGGAATCAAACCCATACCATTTTCAGGATAGGCAACAGCATGCACCATGGCACTATGATATGAAATGTAATTAGAAATAAGCATATATCTGAAATCACAAATTAGAATAGAAGCAATCCAGTCAATCTGCCTTCCACCTATTTAGTTTATTCGTCACAAGAGTAAAACAAAGGGGTGTTGCCTAGATTGTCATGCATTCCCTTCTCCCTTTTCTTACTTCACTCCATCCTTCTCATCTTTCTCATCTCCCTTCTCTTAACTTCCCTCCTTCTCCCTCTCTCTCTCTTTTATATTCATAGGATTTTAAAATGTCTGTAATAGCCCTGCTAGATCAAAACACTCTTTCCCCCACTGTGTGTGCGTGTGTGTGTGCGCCTGTGTGTGTGCGTGCGTGTGAGAAAGCTTTTTCTCTGTGCGTATTTCTATCTGTGTGTGTGTTTGTGCGTGTGTACGTGATTTGCATATCACAGCTATGCTCTGATTGGCAAACTGGCAATGCCGAGTCCAGCGGTGCGTAATTTTTAAGAGGCCCTACCACGTACACAAAGTCGGGAGCAGCCACTGGTCTGTATCAGAACCTAATGAATAATATGAGCGCGCTAGCAGCAGGGGTTCTCCATGAATTGTCCTGTAATGCCAAGCGCAATAAAGATTTTTATAACCATGTTTTTATGGGCACCAGACATAAGCTGTTATGAAATAGTCTGATATTTTACAAGCCGTTTGGTCTAGGTTTTATTGTCTCAAATGAAGTTGCCTTGTAATGTATCATATTTGACCAGTCAAGACTATCAAATGTGCTGCTTTACTACCTTCATATCCTGGGGAATTAATATTAATGGATGGAAAATGCGTAATCGCTTATAATATCAATCACTTATCGGCAAATTGATAAACACAGCACAGCTTTCAAAATATATCCTGAAGAATGCAATGCAAAATTGAGAATACTAATCTTTGGGTCAATCATGATTTAATGTCAAAATACAATGGAGGGAATGGAGCAAAATGATGCAACAATGTAGAAACCCACACATTAGTAGTGGTGCTAACACGTGAGCTCTCACATCCTACATTTCAAACCCCACGTGGGACAGACTATAAGCACACTTTCGATCCATCCACAAAACAAGAGGTTGGTGCAAAAAGCCTCGACGCAATACAAATTCAACTCTTCCACTTGGCCCAAAGGCTGAGATTGGAGCAGGATCATGGATGCAATCCTCCAGAATGGAATGGTAACTCACACACTGACCTTGTGTATTCTGGTGAAGGCTTCCTGACCCTCACCATCTACAAGGAAGTAGCCTTCTAACTTACAAAGAAGGGGACAAACAAAAATATTTAGCAACACAATGTGAAATATTCCATCTAAATGCCCCACTACATTGGGCTAACAACCATACGGAGCACATGAGTGCTTCCTCCAGCGCATCTCTCTGTCCAAGCATTCGATCAAGTATATCAAGGAGACTTGCAGTGAAAGTGCACGGAATTACTACTGTGACCCCTTAGACCACCATCACCGGGAGCGGCAGTGTGTCGAGTGCTCTGCCCTGCCTCTTCTTGAACCAATGACCTCCTATTCAGCAGTGTGATAACAGTCGCTTTATCTGACCAGCCTCTTGAGAGTGTCCAAACCAGAGGAAGCGAAATGGAGTTTTAGTTGGAATGGGTACTCCCTGTGGCTCAATAATACACACCTTCAGACTGGCGGTGATGGTAAAAATCAATGCTGATCATTGCAGCTAATCCATTGCTGTAATGCTAATCCCCAGCGGTAAACAGAACAGTTAGTCATACTGCACAGTATGCTAAACAGTTTATGAAACATCCATGTAAAGAGAAATAACTTGTGACATGCTGCCTCCATTCATGCTGCTTGTGCATCTCTACAATACATGACACAGTACTAACTGTTGTGTTTTATGGGAGCAGCAGGAGCTCTCCGGGTAATGTTGTATCAAACCAGAATAGGACTTGAGCTGTTTAAATTTGAATGGTACCACTTCAAAAACCCACTGAGGGGTCCATTCACTCAATTGCATTATTGTTTGTTTCAACACAAGTCCATTTTGGAGTGTACACTTTTTGAGGCATATCTTACCCTAGATTCCCCTAAAATCCAGATGATATACAGCTGTGGTGCCTAAGTAAATGATAGAAGTGGAGGTATTATGAATCGTTTCACGTGTGCATGTATTTGTGTGCATGTCTTGGTCGTGACTTGACAGCCAGGGAGATATTATGCAAATGAGGCCAGCTGTTTGGTGCACTGGTAGACACTGCTGCATTGACAGAATACCATGTCCCCATGTTGCAATGCATCGCCTATTCAGTGAAGGCACCCCAAAATACTTTCATATTCATACCTAGGCTTCTCTATATTTCCAAGAGTTGTTCCACTTGTATTGTTGCAGTAATGAACAGTAAAAGCTTCAGTTTAAGCTGTTCAGTTGACAGAGTATATCCCTGCTCCTTATGTTTAGTTTCTTGAGTAGTAGAAGTAGTAGCAGTTGTAGTAGTAATAATAATAATAATAATAATAATAATAATAATAATAATAATAATAATAATAATAATAATAATAATAATAATAATAATACCATAATATCTCTGCAGTCATTGAAGCAGTTGGTATGTTTATCCAAAACATTATAAATTATAGTATCTTTGAATATATACAAATCACAGTGAATTTGGCAAGCATTCAGTCTTGTACAAAAGAAAATATACCTGAAATGTAGGCCAGACCAGGACTGTAATGGTGAACTTGACATACGTAAGTGCGAAAGAGTTTTGGACAACACATTTTTAACTGATACGTAAAATTAATGACAAGAAATTATGAACCATAAAGGTTTTTCTTCCACACACTTACATGGGCTTAATCATTTAACCAAAAGCCACAAATTTACATTCTTAACAGCTACATAAATAGAGAGGTCGGTATATTGGTATGAGAGAGACGCTGTCTCATCATTAATTTTATTTATATGGAAACTTGCATCAAAACACTTTTGTTATTGGATAATTAATGCCATCATAATTGATTGTATGATATTTTGGGAGAGAAAGTTATAGTACATTTATTTCCTGCCGCTAAGAACACCATCGCCACTTAAAAGGAATTATGACCTCAGTGGACAGGAAGAGATGCAGCCTCGCTGGTGAGGTTTTTAAGAGCGAGGTGAGTTTATCTGAGCTTTTCAAAGATAAGAGCGGCGGAGTGAATTAAAACAGTAAAGTTGTGGCCCACAGAACAGTCAGCTGGCAGATGATAAAACATTTTGTGAAGCTGCCGAGTGTGGATGATAACTCTCAGTAGACTGGCCTCTCTAAGTGACCTCTTTCACATTACACAAACTCATTTGATCCATCGCTAGCATAAAAATATTGATCACTCTAGTGAGCAGACTGTTATGAGAGGAAGAAAAAACTAACATCTGCGATTTCATCATTGTGGCCACAAGCCATAGTAATCACTTTAATGAAGGAAGATAATCTTTGTCAGTAAATGATGAATTGTTGCCTCAACATGCTTGATAAAAAATATATACAGTATTTTCCGGACTATAAGTCGCTCCGGAGTAGAAGTCGCACCAGCCATAAAATGCATAATAAAGAAGAAAAAGATATATATGTCGCACCGGAGTATAAGTCACTTTTTGGGGGAAATTTATTTGATAAAATCCATGGTATGGTAGGCTAACGTTACATAAACACATAAACAAGGAACTAAGAACGTGCCTGACGTAATATATTAAGAGTTATTCAAATAACTATAGCATAAATAATATGCTAACAAGTTTATCGAACCATCTGTGTCACTCCAAATCATTAAATCCAATGAATTCTTCATCCTTGGTGTCACTTATCAGCTCCCCTAACCCTGGAAGTAGAAGATGCGGCGCTTCCTCTTCTATGTCGCTTATGTCAGACTCATCGTCAGTTGCAGTTCCAATTATTCCACAGGCCTAGAGCGCCCTCTTGCGGTTTGGTGTTTAATAATATGTGAAATGATATCATGTGTTAATAATTTCACACATAAGTTGCTCCTGAGTATAAGTCGCACCCCCAGCCAAACTATGAAAAAAAATGTGACTTATAGTCCGGAAAACACTGCATATCCTTTTTTAAGATGACAGTTCTAAAAAAGATTGATTATGTTACTTGAAGAAGAGCTGATTTGAATCACAGACTGGATCTGAAGATCTGGTTTACATAGTGAGTAGCACATAAGTATTGAACTTAAAGTTGCCTAAGTAACTTTAATGTCAATAAATACACCTGTATTGTGATTACGATGTCTACATACATTTCTGAAAGGATATTTCATTTAATAATCCTGCCAGCTCTTGCTTCGACATCATCAGCATGTCCCTATGACATTTTCCCCTTAATGTTATTCTTTCAAAAACGTGAAATGTAATAATGACTTCACACCCCAAGATAATATCTTGACTTTCACTCTTTCAACTGCAATCAATAGGTCAGCCATTTCAGTTGAGAATTAAATTACTTGCCACCCCACAAAAAAAAAAAAAAAAGCAAAAATAAAGAAATAAGAAGACTAGTCTTTGACTGGATGTCCTCTTCAACGTACATGTCCTGATTTGCTAACTTAATTGTTTCTCTTTACATCCCACACTCATGCATGGCCTCTATTTATTAAAAATAATATCAAATTATATTGTTGTCTATCATCTTCGTATGTGTGCGTGCGTGTGTGTGTGTGCGTGCGTGTGTGATATTAGGCCTAAACACTGAATCGAAAGAATGATTCTGCCCAAAGGTGTGTTTTGGAAATAGTAAGTAAAATGAAAGAAGCAAAGTCATTTACATGATGGAAATTTAACCAAGCTTTTAATACTGATGTCGGTTTTTATCATAGTCCATTTTCTTTTATCAGACTAACGTGTCATATTAAGTTTATTTTTTGAAGCAAAAAGGCATAAATAGAAGCTGAGTCTGAGCAGAATATATTTTGTTGCTGTGGCCTTCCTGATTACTGACTAGAGGTCCAAGTCTATCCTGCTTCTTATTTACCGCTACATTAGTGGCGAGGCGCCGTATGTGCTTTTACACATGACCGACAGAAATGCCACAGCGGGTCTTCAAATCAGTGTGAAATTACATCAGTCCCATTCTTTGAACTACTTTGAAATGAAAGCTGTCACAGCACTGCTGGAAATGTCACCTGTCAGATCAGAGTTTACCTTCTAGCCACCTCACTCACATGCCTAAACATGCTTGAGTGTTGTTTACGTGTGTATTTCAGACAAACGACAGTAACAGAGCAGTGACCTCACATTAAGTGTTTCAATGAAGCATCAATGTTTTTGACAGCCTCTTTCATCTCCCCTGAGCGATATTGCCTTTCTTTGCTAATTTGAAATTAATCATCAGAAGGATTATTTGGAAAGTCTTCTTACACAATGCAGTATGAAGGTCTCAGTTTCTTACAGGCATCACATAACTGGGGCCAACAAGGAGTTTTGTTTAATTTCTCACTATCTTTTTTCCCTTCTCATATCAAAAACCGGATATGAATTTTTTTTTTTTTTTGTAAAACTTCTTTTTTTGCAAGAAACTTCATAGTTATGGTTTACTTTGGAGGGCCGTTATAGGTGTGACCCCAAATGAATACATGATCACTTCATATTACATATTCACAAAAGATTGATGACTAATTAGTTTAAGCGTCAGAGGCCAGTAAAGAGGCCATTTATTTTAAAAGGGGGGTTGGTAAGCAAAAAATGCTTGCAATATCTTAGCATTCTCAAAAAGTGAAGACAAATTGCACATTTGGTATTTCAGCAAGAAACATCAAGAAATTTGCTTTTGTGGGCTGCATAAAATGGTGTTTGTACGTGTGTGTGTGGTGGTGGGATGGGTGGGTGGGGGTCAGAGATTCATTTGTAAATACACTATACAAGTTTGAAGACAATTTCTCAAAGCATGTCCAAATACTGAGAACTGTGTAATACTGAATAGTGTAGTTACAGTACAGTGGCCAACTGAACACCATTTCAAGTTTCTAGATTTATTTGGGGGTGTGGCTAAAAGAGCATCCAGTGATGCACTTGGCTGCCCAGCATGCCCCTCCACCACTACAAAGTAACTGAGCATCTTGGTTCCATTACTGGTTATCTTACTTGATTCTGATTATGTGTTCCATTCTACCACTATCACAAGCAGTTGGCTAGCTATCTAAGCCTACCACCCTGAAAAAATGTATCTTCCTTAAATGCCAGAGAAGAACAGCTCTGTGTCATGATTTAAATTCCCTAGCCTTTTTTATTATTTGTGCTACCCTAACCAAGCCTTAACCAAGGTTACGCCTTGCAATTGAAAGTTTTACATTACACGTAAATATAAATATTTTCCTTGTGTGTTTACTAAGTTTACATTTAGTCAACACGTGTGTGGCCATAACAGACATGATACAGTGGTAATCTTTGGCAAAAAAGGAATTGACTGTATACTTCTCAACTTCTCAAAGTATTTTTAGATCTTTCAGCTCATTTATTCAATTTAACAACCGTTTCTTCATGCTTTGTTTGCTCCCCGCTCCCATCAGCCTCGCACGGAAGACAGTGGTAGGAGCTAGCCGCGGAGCAATTAAATCCAGATATTTCCCTCAGGAGATGGTGGAAACCAAATCAGCTCTTATATCCACCAGGCGGATGCAGAATTGACTAACATGAACATTATGTTGCTTTGTGCCTTCTGAAGGAACAAGTACCCTTCTATGTGCTTAAACATTTGCTTTAAATACAAAAGAAAATAGAAAAGCTGCTATTTCCATCCTGTACTACAAAATTGCATACAGTATTTGTGTTCCCTAGTCACATATTTCCCGGACTATAAACTGTTCCTTTTTGACAAGCTTTGAACCCTGCGGTTTATAGTCCAGCACAGCTTATCTATGCATTTTCACGATTTTTAGGATATTGTAAGAATTGTACATATACTCTTATATGTGGAAATTAAACATTAAAACACCTGCCACACCTCCAGTGTGTCTTATATAGGAACAAAACTGGATTTTCCCCTAATTTTGGCTGGTGCGACTTATATTCAGGTGCGGCTTATAGTCCAGAAAATACGGTATAAACAGCTGAGACTAAAAAAATGAGAGTCACAGCATTGTTTACTGCCCAATTCCTATCTTCAAGAGATATGACTATATCTGACCTGTTAATAAGGCCAAATCATTTCTCATTATTGATATATGGTCATTGTGACAAAGTCATCACAATGTCCACCTGCATTGATGACACTGACAATTTCCTTTCTGGTGCAGTATTTACATTAATACTATTTAATCTTTTGACAATATGTACATGAAATAGTGTGAATGAATTAATATTGTCCTATCAAAATTATAGCCATGTTCAGATTCAAACTCTAAGCAGCAGTTCATGTTGCTGACCAAATGTGCATGCAAGTGTGTGCGTTTGTGCATTGTATGTGTGTGTCTGGGAGTAAGTCTAAGTCTACTGTAACCATGTGAGGAAAGGATCAATAATGTTATCAGTCTACTCTCTCTTATGCGCACATATGCACGCAAAGATACGCACGCACACACACCCGAGGGAATAAAAGGCACAAATCGATATTTCTATAGTGCCAACAGAAAGCTGCCACAGCAGTTTAAAGGCTTACATGCACGCACACGCATACGTGTACTGAGCTGCTTGACCATTGGTTATCTTAAACTATTTCATGGCACCTGAAGTAATTTGGAAACTGTTAATGTAAAATCAATGATGGTGATTTACTGGTCGGTTCTTGTAGTCCTTAGGGGTTGTTTTGTTGGTTTTACACTCATGACATTGGTGCTGGTGTTTATGGTTTAAGCCAATTTTGACATTGTCACTGTCTGACACTGGGCTTAATTGTTTCCCCTTGAGACGGATGTTTGCATTATGTGTGTACATGAAGGGAGAAACAGATGTTTGAAATATCTGTCAGCATGAATAGAAAAAAGCTCCTTAAAACGTAAATGGGAATGGACAGACGTAAGGTTTACGTCATGTGTAGATTATAGGTGACAGGCAGGAACACTATGGCAAATTCAACCACACAATAAGAAATAGTTCACTCTTTATCTTTTTGACCATTACACTGTGTTGTGGAGTTATAGCGATAGAATGGCTCAGGTGGGCGAGTGGTCATCTCCCAAATAACAGGTTCTGGTTCTAATCCTGAGCTGAACGGTCCTTCAGCAAGATAGTGATCCCCACTGCTGCACCATCAGTAGGTGAATGAGGAGAGTGTTAAAGCGCTTTGAGTGCCTTGAAGGTAGGAAAGTGTTACACAAGTGAAGGCCTGTTTATAGCATGCTGTTATACTTGGCATTCTTCTGCTTATTCTGGCCTTGCCGTGCATGACCGAAACACACATAAAACATGTTGAAAGTCATCAATAGTGTAGTGATTCACTTTAATTGTCGCTCAATGACTTTGTGAATCAGAATGGTTGATCTTTCTCCTCGTGCCATGTGAATAATCAGTCTCAGGACTGTATCTTTCTCGCAGTCAGCTGAAATGCGCTCCAGTCTCTGAATACGAGAAGTCGTAGAAAATGAATGGATAAACTGTGTGGTACGTTGGAACTCAATTAAGAAAAAAAAATACCAACCACTCTACAGGAGATTTTCTGTCTGGACATCAATGTTTTAGGGGAAAACAACGCCAACTACAAATCATAAGCTTCAGGGCTTTTGATTAAATTGTTGCTATGTCTATAGTTTGCCTCCTCAAACCTTTTTTAGTCTTTTGGTAGAGAGAAATTTAAACAGCTTCAGTCTTAAAAGCACACACTGAGGTAGGTGAAAAACTGTAAAAGAAGCATGTTGTGTTCGATTGGTTTCAGTTGCTGCCGTTATACTCCACTGTAATAAAGTCTTGAGGATAAAGTATATTTTAATTCCTCTGTCCCCCCACATCTGAGTGCCTTTCTCCTTCTCAGCGCCATATGCTCCAAGCTCCAACTTGGGCTCATTTGGAAAGCTACGCACACACACACCAGCTCCATCAAAGCAAGGGAACAGCTGCTCCATTCGATAGGGATGACTACTCTCCCGTCACATAGTACACACGCACGCATGCACGCATGCCACCGAGCTGGATGTTTCATGCTGTTTTGAAAAAGCAAGTGAGGGAGCTAAAGATGGAGGGTGGGCTGAAGTAAGAGCAGAGAGGGCAGATCGGAAAGAGTTTGATATGGTCCAATTTATTTGACAATACAATTGTGTCCAATTGTATTTAATCTGTTCCCGCCATGTTTAAGTACCAGAAGTACAACTCAATTTGGACAAGATCAAGAGCTGCATGGGTTGTGCGCTGTGAGAGTCAGTGGTGGACTTGAGCAAGGGGCTATAGTGAATACACCTCGGGTTATTGTATGAAATTATTTGGTTTGGCCATTTAAATCAAATCAAGGAAATTAATGACAAGCAGCTAATGTCTAAACACTCTACGTGGTCATCTAATAGGAGTTATGTTAAATGTTTTTTTTGTTTTTTTTATCAATGGTATACTGGATTTCATGTTATTAAGATATATCTTAAGAATATATATCAAGAAATAAGACATTTCATGTGTGATGTCATGCTGTGATCTATGGACGATGATTATAGGTTCCATAAATTTTTTTTTTTTTTAATCCATAGCCTCGTAATTATTGCTATTTAATAAATACTCCACTTAATTTGCACAAAAATGTTACATTTCTTGTTCACGTATATATATGCAGGTGACTTGACAAACAGGAAAAAATTGGCAGAGGGTAAAATAAATGTGTGTATCCACGTTTTGCTATTAACAAAAAAGAGTAAGTCACGGCTTCTTGTGTGTATGTCAGTTATTGCTTGCATTTCACTCAGAGTAAGTGGGTTTGCGAGTAAATTGGGACCGGATCATTATTATTTCAATATTGTTGCTGATGTTGTGCCTGAAAATTCCTCATGTAAAATTCGTGAAAATTGGTAAAGGTTGAGCAACACTAATCAATGGTAGTAAGCTCATCTGCAAAACCTGCACCAATTCCTACCATCAGATAGACATCAAACACCCCTTGCAGGAGTGAGAATTACAGAGGAATCCAGAATTTGATAGTATCACAGTTTGATAGTATCACAATATTGCAACAACAGCATGAATAATATCACAACACAGTTACTAAGCAACACTCAAACTCTTGGAAAAAAGAGAAGGAACTGCTCTTGTAAAATACCATCTGAGGATATGTCCAACTACCAAAGCAAATGTTAATAAAATACATTTTTTTAAAGATATTCACTGTTGAATAAATATGTGAGAGGTTATAGACTTGCATATCTTTTTCTTCATTTGTTAGACATCAACAATTCTGATATTTGATCATTGCTGGATAGTAGCAGACACAAACTGAATTCCTATTTTGTCCCACCTCTAATACCTTGACCATTTATTCGTATTCAATGCACTACCAGTGATATAACCATAATAAAATAGAGACCATTGGTCATTTACCCATTGATGACTTCTATGCCGCTAACACGGGCCCATTTCCCAGTCCATGTCAAAAAATACGGTAAAGTATATCCATTCAGAATATTAGGCCTGAGTTTACCGCACTAAACCTGATCATCATCAGCAGTGAAGAAAAAAGGATGGAAAATTGAACACCTTCAGCAATTCCACCTGATTCTTGTTGAAGCCTTTCGCTGATGATGCCCATTTCATTTAGAACTGTTGACTATGTCATTGACAACTTTGGAGAAATGCATCTGCTAAATGTATCGTTGTACAACAAGTACGACAATGAAATGAAATGCTTGTTGTTGCCTTACCTCCGCAGTGTGGCTCAGACTCAGTTTAGGCAGTTTATTCTTCATGTTGCCAGAGTTTCCCCCATATGTTTGACCACAGTTGAACCCCTCTGGGGCCACGGGAAGTGGTTTTAATTGAGGAGAGTCGATAGGCGCCTGGTCCTGGCCATCCATCGGGCGAACGTAAGCTGTCGGTTTCTGCTGCACCGCAATCGGCTTCCCTGATAGGCCACCGAGCGGGAATGTAGATGTGGGAGTGGTTAGGCCAGGTACAGGTGCTGACAAAAGTGATGTGGAAGCCAGTGGGGAGGATGACGTCGAGAGGTGAGAGCTTGGTTCAGTTTCTAATGGGGAGCCAGACGATTTGCAATGACCAGCATCCATAGTCAAAGAGCGAAAATTTCCACCATCTATGTGTGTGTAAGAGAAGACAAAACAAAAAAATGACCCTCTGGATGATTTGGCTGTTATGTGTTGACTAAATTAATCTGACATCTCAAGCATTTTACTGAAATTGAATAATTAATCATTAAACACACAAGTATTTAAGATGACAACGAAAGAATAATTGCTTTTTTTCCCGTCCACATATGAACAAACGGAAAACTAAAGGACACTTAGTGCTCTCCTGAGAGTTTAAATAGATGAAAAACCCAAGCCAAACATTCAGTGGCACAAACTTTTTTGGGAAGTTTTGACTGCCGCGCTTGCGGCTTACCCCTTGTTTCAGTCTTCAGGCTAAGCTGTGCCAATCAAACTGGTGTTGAAACTCAATACGGGGTTACGCCGATCTTCTCTTTGAACATCAAAGAAGGAATGGTTGCGAATACATATGTATTAACATTTCCAAAAATGTCAAACTTTTCCAAATATTGTTAGCAGACCAAATATAATCTGTACCCTGTACCCTCAACTTTATTGGGTGGCCGCTGGAGGGCTTCAGATGCCGCATCGTGAGAATGACGAGGCGTTTTCATTTATATGAGAAAGCATGTGCATTTACTGGGCTGTACTTTTGAACGTCATGCAACAACAGTTCATATTCGAGCCGCCCCCAAAACAGAGGTCATGACTCGCCGCTTGTGAAATGTTACATGTTGCAGCCCAAGCTTTCACAGTTCAGTTGACCCCACTCCCATCCCTCCGCACGCCTGACGTGATAGAAAAGCAAAGGCGGCTGTGTGGTGTGGTGCTGTTTTGAGGTAATGAAAAAGCGGCATTACGGTTCATGCAATTAATTGTGCGGCCAACAAGTCAACCAATTAAATGCTGCACTTTGATAGGTGCGAAGGAAGGCATTGATTATTATGGTGACACATCACCTGTAATGTTGCTTCGTTGCGAGGTGGTTACTTCTTATATTAGGAATTAGCTTGCTCAACATGTAGGCAGACATAGATTACAAGCAAACAACTTTTTGGGTGACCTACTGTCGGACATACCTGGAACAGGAAGAGTTTTAGTGGGATGTGAAGAATGCCGTCTTCCAGAGGAGACGGAGGAAGAGGATGAAGATGATGATGAAGGGCTGGAATCTCGTTTTAGACCTAATTCATCTTTCAGAGAACTAAAAAGCTCATCATGCCTTGGGAGTTCCTGCTCTTCAAACATTGAGACTTTCCCCCTTCCATTTGCAGCTCCTGGAGCCTGACCTTGGCCTGTTGCCGGGGTGCTCTGCGCATGGCCTCCCTTTGTCCACTCAGTGGAGCTCCTGGACTTTTTGGAATTGTGATGGGACAATGACTGCCCACTTGATGACGCTGTCATTGTTGACGCAGTCGGTTGCAAGGAATTTGAGGATGCCAGTGACGCACTTGCGATCCTTTTTTCTCCACCCCGCTCCACTCCTCCCCCATCAGTTCCTGTGCCTCCATTCATGGTCTCACTGAAAAGCTGGGACTCCATTGTAGCTCTCTCAGTCACTGAAGTGGTTGGTGGTTGCATGGTGTTGTTGTTGTTGGCACTGCTGCCTTTGGGGATACCCACTAAGTGGCTCTGGTTTGAATGGCTGGTTAATAGGTCTTTCATCTCTTCATAGGAGCCAAGCGTGTTCTGGACCCGACTCGCCAACGCATCACCTTTATTAGTCTGAAAGAGGAAAGGTAGAAGAGAGAAAAGTGACAGACAGGGGTATTAATTAACTTTCCATCTTTCTGTTTTATTTCTAAGCACTTGATGAAAAGCCCTCTTTACTCATTCGGAGAGGAACAGGAAGAGACGAATTGGTTGACCACTGATCAGGCACCAGGACAAGATGATTAATTAAACACATCGCATCCTTAAGAGGGTCCAGTCCAGGCTGGAGCAGTAAAACTAATGGAGCAGGAATCATTATTAGCCTGACCTCAGGTTCTCAAGCAATCATCGCGAGGAGGACAGTCTAGCTTCTTCTGATTTATGATCCAAAAGCCCCTTCAGCTGTTACGTGTTCATGCTAAGATGTTCCCCGGAATAGTTAAGAGTCTTTGACAGGTTCTTTAATGATGAAACCACACCATTTCATCATCCGTCGTTTCAGCCCGAGATCCTTTCAGAAAGGCAAAGACGTAAAGCGCAGTAGTTGTTCCCTCATACTCTCGTGTCTTTTCGTGTTGCAAATATTAATCATGAGCCAAAAATGAATATATCCATGGTACCTGTTAATAATTTGATGAAGAAAACAAATGCCAGAAAACAAATAAACAGAAAAGTAGTTCAAAATGGAACAATGCTCTGTCAGTCTTTAGGTTGCTCAACAAGTTGAACCATACACTGTAACGTACGTGCTAAAATAATTCACGAGAATTGCACTTTTGTGTGTGTTTATCAATTTTATTTCTGTCAACAATCAAACAGTGTAATAATAGGCAACGATCCACTCAAAGATCTTATTGCTGAGCAGGGAATTCTGCAAGAGTGTGCTTTATGAAGCATGCAGGCTCGAAGATTATGCCCACCATTGATTTGCTTCTACTGAATACAGTTTAATCAGTGGTTGACAATTACTACTATTACTGCTACCCTTTCAGCGTCAGGGATGGTTTTGTTTATGCAAAAATTCATGGATCACCAAACCAACGGTTAACTACACATTGGCTATCTCGCAAAATATTTTGTGCATTACTTCATTTACTTTGTCAATTCATTGCCCAATAAACGACACAGCTAGATCAGACTTTCAAATAGCCAATTCTGTCCAACTCTTTAAATTTTTAACATCTCCAGTGCACCCTATGTCAGTTAAAGTGATGTGTGGAGCAAATAAAAAGTAAATGTGTGAGTTTAAAATAAATCAATAAGCAAACGAGCCTAATAAATTGCTAACAGCATTGCTTTACAGCTGATAGAAGACACCGCATAGAGGAAGAATCTGAATGAAGTGTAGTAGTGAGTAACCTGAAGCCTTTTGCAAAGGGACCACTTGCCCAGGGCCAAGCCAACATGCTAACCTCAACCTTGTCTTTATTATATTCTGTGTAATTAGAAAAACATATTTTCTTGTTTGCTAAAACAGAGACAGGGATGAATTCACTGAAGATGGTCATTGTGCCAGTTATATTTTATATTTTACTTAGACTTTATAGTCACTGTGAGGACCAGTCAGAGAGTGTAGGTTGGCTGGATTGGGGCCCTGGGCCGTATTTTGCCAAGATGTTCTGATGATATATAGTAAATAACTCTAACTGTGAGCATGGGTAGAGTTTACTTTCTTTGAATATTAACCCAGACGCACGCAGCCAGAAACCAGCCAGGTGTGGGAATGACCGCCAACTTCTCGGCAAATGGAGGCAGCACATCTCATTCCTTTTAAATTCAGTGCTGGAGAGGCACATGGTCTACATAGCAGAAAAATAAATGAACTTGCTGGGGTCCATACAGAAGATCATCGTGAGCCATGTTTAACAGGAACTGCGAGAAGAGCTCCACTTGCCGATGATGTAGTGTTGGCAGCTGTGAAGTAGGCAATTGGAGACGGCCTTCCATCCCCAAACATGTGTCCGTGTGTAACCTGCTTTCAGCTCGTCTAAAGTTTGGTGTACTTTCTGTCACCAAATTGTCAGGTTGGCCGGGCATGTAAAAGAAAATGCCCAGCTTTACCAATTACTTCACATTGGTGACCACAGGTTTATAGGTTCCTTGTGATTAACTGGCGATAAGTAAAGCCTCTTGACCAAAGTAAGGTGGTAAGGCTCGACTTGCCCATGACCCCAACCCTGTACAGGAGAAGCGGTAGAAAATGTTTTGCTATTGTTGGAATTCTATTTCAGCAGCCCTCAATAACATGTCTACCTAAATCCTGAGGCATTTGTTTGTGTCCTTTATTTTACACTAAAAAAGCAGCATGAACATAACATTTTATCTATTGTTTATTACATTTTCACGAGTCACAATTTGTATTCAAATCATCTCAACAAATAATTTTTCATACACACACTTCCACTACACAAACCATTGCGCACTAAAGTGTGAATATATTACCTTGTTCCTTCTCTATCTCCATCTTGTGAATAAAAATGTGGTGGCTGCAGAGAATGTGAAAACATATTCACAAAGAAAATATGGAAAACAGAGACAGGGATTAATACCTGCATTTGTGTGTATGTGTGCTCTTGTATGTGTCTAATGGGCTTAGTGAGGGATTAGCTAATAGGTGACAGAGTCAAAGTAAATGAGAAAGTCAGACAGTGACAGACACCCAAATGATATGAAGGCAGAATGAAGGAAGAAAAAAAACAAAAATAATGATTGAGATGAAGGTTGTCTATAAATCCCTGGTGATAACAAAGAGATACAGATCTCAAAGAACTGAGCAAGTGTGGGCCGCACGATTGAGGAGGCCCTATGATTGTATGTATCTGTAAAGTGACGCCTTCAGTAAAAACTGAAATCTCAAGCAGGACAAATAAATCAACAGAGCCAAGGAACAAAGTATGCCAGAGCCATTTGTCATGAGTCATGGGAGTAGGAGCTGAGCTGTAGCAAGGGCATGTACTGTATAGAGGAGGAACACAGGAATATGAAACAAATAAACATAAACCTCTGTGCATGGTCAAATACGCTTTTTGGCCTGAAGGATTACAAAATGCCCCACCCATCATATTTTGTCCCAAACAGTCACAGCATTAGGTCGACCTGCACACCACAAGAGATGCACCAAAAGCTCAGGTTTCATTTCACCTCTCAGGGAGAAAATGCGTATTGAATTTACAAATGTCTGATGCAGTGACTGAACGTTGTTATTTTTGTAATCAAACATTATGATCTAACAGAAACACAACAGCGTCAGAAATTAACATTCTCTCAGGGGATACTCACTGTCCTATACCTGAAATGTTAATTGAGGTTTTCTCAACATGTTTAAAAAAAAATTTCAGTGAGAGACAGTTTTTAAGATCTTATTATAATCAGCCCCACAATGCGAAATAAATAGATCTGAGTCTAGATGTCATGTTCATCATTTGGTTATTATTTATTTATTCTTTGTTCATTGAACGTGGCACCTGGACTTATTCATTCGTTCATTCATTCATTCAGTTAGTTTTGTAGGCTATTATTCCTTATATACCTTATATACTTGTTATACCTTAAACGTGGCACACTGGTTTTCCAATTAAATAAATAAGATGTGCTTTAAATGCTGACTTTCATCTTTAATATGGGGGAATTTACAATCAACCCAAATCAGGTATTGCTGTAGGAATTTTAAGAGTCAGTCAACCTCAGGCCGCCTAGCTGCACGCTAGCATTGAATCTATCTGGGAGAAACAACGCACCTCAGTCACGGAAATGGTGTTCCACAGGGATCTATTTTGAGGCCCCTTGGTATTTTTATTGTAAGTATTTGCTACCTCTAAGTTCCATCCTACATAAACATGGCCTTTCACTGCTCTGCGGATGACTATCAGATCTATGTCACTCTTTGCAAAAAGGATGCATTCTCCTTAAGACCACTCTTGTCTTTCCTAGAGGAAATCAAAGCCTGGGTATCACTCAATGTTCTAAATTTCAATGGAAAGAGAACAGAAACTATGTTTTTTGGTTATAATGAGTCTTGTACATCCCACCCTGTTGACTGGCACCTTATCTAAAGCCAACAGTCTTGAACTTGGGTTTTAAATTGAACAGTGCTTGTAAATTGGACTGGCAGATCAGTGCAGTTGTTAAATTCAGCTTCTTCCATCTTAAGAAAATGGCTAAGGTGAAACCCTTCCTTTTTCAACAGCACTTAGAAACAGTAATCTAGCCCTACACACCTCCCTGGTGCCACACATCCGCAGACCAAACCAGACGCTACTGAAAGTGCAGAGGACTAAGCGGAGCCTCAGAGGGGATTGAGCCTTTTATGTTGCCGGTCCTTCCCTCTGGAATGACCTCCCCTCAAATGTTAGGCAAGCCCCCTCTCTGTCCAGCTTTAAAGGCCTGTTTGAAGGCCCATTTATTATTTGGCTTTCGACTACTATATATTAATTAGTGGTTTAATTGACTGTTTTATTGTTTTACAGTTTAATGTCTTTGTGGTTGTCCAATTGTCATATATAAAGTGTTTTGATGTAGCTCCAGCTGTTATAAAATGCACTACATAAATAAAGTTGTTTTGAATTGTATAAAACATACTAAATGAAATGCAAATGCCTGAAAATTTGGAACAGTCTTTTGATTTGATGTAATTTCTAAATACGGTTTGATTACTGAATGATTACAATCACAACAACTAACACATTTTCGCCTAATCTCATTTTTATGCTTGAGATAACAGTCCAATTTTGAAGAATATTTCACTCTCGCACCACCCCTTGTTGAGAAACCCCATTAAATCTATCACTGTGACACCTCTCTTGTGTTTTATAATCTTATATTTTATTATCCTATGAATTCAGTGCCGTCAGTCACTCTTACTTACTTTGTAAGGTTCACCAAACAGGTTGAATCCAGTCAAGAACAAATCTTCATCCTGTTGGACCTCCTGGGTCCTCCTCTCCCATTCTCTCCTTTTCAGGACACTGCGCTCCGACTCCAAATGGCTAAAGGGAAACCGAGAGAAAAACTCATTAATGTTGCCCACTGAGAACAATCCACTAGCAGACACTACTGTCTTTTTAAGTCAGACATGTGGACAAAATCAAGCTTTAACAATGGCAAATAAAAGCATGATAGCTGATACACAATTCCACCCATTTCTGACCTAAAAAAAAAAAAGGAAAGAAAAACAATGGATCACTTAATTCCCAAAATGCAAAATGTATTAAATTAAAGATATGGCTGTATCATTGCTGGAAGTTGATTACAAGATGCAATCATGGGTAATTTACTGTTGGACCGAATAGTCATACTTAAGTTATAAATGGTGTAATTTGTCACTCTACATATTGACAGTATTTTTATGTTGAAAGTGTATCAGTACAGCATATCAATAATGATTACCTCATATAAGTCAGAAGAACAACCAAACTTGCCATTAAATAAAATTGTTTACATTAGAATTCTAATGAATATGAAACCTAAAAAAAAAAAAAATTGTTTCATTATATATATTAAATTATTTGATTTATTAGGGTATAGAATAGAATATTATTTTCCACCTCACTATTACATTGGAAAAAAATGACAGGAAATTGAGACTTTGATTTATACCACGAAATGGGTTAAATGTACATAGGTTACTACTAATAATTGGACCTCTCATTATGAAAATTCAACTCTTGGTGTGTAACTTCCAACACATGCATGAGGTTTTGCATTAAAAAACATCTCCAAATACAACTTGCAATTATTGTGCTTACTAAGAGAAGAATGTAATTTTATTTGGTCAGTCTAAAATCACATCTCTTTTAGAATCGATTATCCGATGGATTTTTTCCAATCAATTAACAGAATAAAGGTACAAATGTATTTTTCTTTTTTAAGTACAGTACACTGCACACCTGAAGATTTTTCATTAATAAATTATTGATATTCTCTTGAAATATATATTGCATTGCATGTTGACGTTTTATTGATTATTCTTGCAGCAGTTCTCATCTTAAAGGGTGTCTCAGTGGCTCCACAGAGCTCAAACAAGATTTCCGCACAAGTGTCAACCGTTTGCTAAATACGATATGAACTGCTGCACCGCAGAGTAGCCATGCACTTCTCTTTTTTGCTCTCCTCCAGCTCCTACAGCATATATGCATGTGTCTCTTTCAATTCTCCTCAGTGCTTGTCAGCCAGCAGGTCTGAGTATGAAAATGTCACAAAGGCTTTTTATCGCAAATTGTTTGTGATCCAGAAGGGCAGACATTTCATATAAAAAGCTATAATACAAAACTGAGCATAATTATTCTTCCTCTAATCCCAAAGATCCCAAAGGCGACTCTGTTTTTTATTCGTAAGTACCGTATGGTACGAGATGGTCACTTTCATTCCTTTGTTTTAACTTTAGTGGCCTGCGTGGGATTTAGGTAGTGTAGTGTTGATGACATAATGTACCTACTGAGCTATGCCACATTCCCTTCATGTCCTCTCTTGGTGTCGTTGATCAAATCTGAATTAAGTGAGCTTTTAATCAGTCGTTCTGGGAAGTACTTTCTTGGCTTATATCTCACCCATGAGTGCTGGTGGGTATATGATTCATGAATGTTTCCTGTGTAATACAGCTGGAAGCATTAATTGAAACTAGTGATCTGTGGAGCGTAATAATGGTGTAGATTGTTTCCCGCATTATACCGTCTATTTTTAAGCAAAGGCTACGTTTTATTATGCTAACCCAAAGCTTTTCACTCAGCTGTGGTCTAGCGATCAGTCCACAGAGAAATCGACAAGCGGCTCTTAGAGGTTTAAAATGTCTGTGAACAAGCACACGCTACGTGCACGCCTGTGGCCTATTGACCCAGGAAAGGGCATCTTGTTTCAGCCAACATGCTGCACAGAGAGTAGACGGAGGGCCTAATTAGCCATCAACACAATTAAAAGAGACATTCTCTTTTCCTGCGCCAGACCTCTCCTCTGACATCTAATCTCCCAGTAAGATGTAGGTGGGAGGTAGGGAGAATGGAGAGGGGTGACCAAAAGAAGGGGAGGGAGAGCATTGGGTCATAGAGGCCCATGGGAACAAAAAAGAAATCCTCGCAGGGTAACCGACTGTTTCTTAAAAGGAAAGAAAATAAGAGAATGATGAAAGACTGGGTAGAGGGAAGAGGACAGAAAAGTAGGATGAGATGAAGGCATGAGCAAAAAGTAACAGAGCAATGGGAATTCCTGTAAAATGATTGACAAGTCTGTGTGCGTGTGTGTTTGTGTGGGTTTGTGTGACTGCGTCAGAGGAGAGCGTTCATCATCTGTCTGTACACAGAGATAGGTGACAGCTCAGTAAGTCACATGACACAAATATGCAGCACAAGCTCCATGCACACAAGAGATGTGTACATGTCCATCATTGACAAGTTGAGATCTTGACACGCCTCCTGTGATTCACTTTAATTTATATACACAATATAATTTGACATGAAAGAGATACAGGTGTACAAATATTGCGGATCTCATTCAGGAGTTAATAGCTGTATTCTGAAGAAGCAGGAGACGCAGACCACTATGTGTTCACATCGTGCCACCCCTTTACTTGCAACCTTGACGGCCACTGAGGGCAGTGAGACGACTTGTTATGCAACAGGGGAGGAAGCAATCATGAATGAAATTATCGGACACAAATTAGTCAGTAATAAAAGATGAAAGTCTTTCATTTCAATTACAATTGAAAGAAAATCTATTTCACCGCTTGGCACTTGGAGCGTCCAAATTGTTAAATTATATCTTTGACATAATGATTAAATTTGGGGCCATTGCATCTTAGTTATGAAGATGCATCGTTGTTTATTGGTTATTTTTCCCCAAGCCTAACACACTCAACATATTCCTGGGCCCGCTGTCTGACTCCACTTGACTCACTTTACAGTGCAGCACTTTACATCAGACGTCAGTCAGATCTTTCATTTTTACCAGGACTTTGAATGACTAAATGACTTTTTTTTCTATTCTCAGCAACATGATGGTGGTTATAGTGTCAACTTAGAATCATAGAGTCGCTGCAGGAAACTACTTCTTCTCATTCCAAATGATTGCTGACAAAGGAGTCACTTGCGCTAAGCACACTTTTTCACTGTATTAAAAAATGACATTAAGTTACCTCGTCTTTGAAGTCTTACAAAATGCTATTTTGTGTGTTGGTAATTTCTGCAAATGTGTTATTTTTGGTGTTTGTCATTAAAGGAAAAATTATACAGCTATACAAGATTTCAGGAAAATCGCTTTGTTTTTAAATTGTCTTGGTAAAACACAAGCACACGTACACACACACGCACACACACACACACACACACACACACACACACACACAACCCAGAGGTAAACTGTAATTTCAAAAAGATATTGAAACATTTTATTGGCCTTCCTTTACAGTTTCTTCAAAAACCTAATCACATGCAGAAGTGCAACTAACTTGACAACTTTACAGCCATGCAGTCATTTATTATTATTATTATTATTATGACTATTTACTAAAAGAGACATTTCATGTACCTTTTTTCCCCTTTGCTGGATCTGGTCAAATCACGCATACTATGTTTTGTGAAGTGATATGTTAATGCATAATAAGAGAAACTTGCAAATAATTTTCTTTTTCTTATGTATGCCTGCCATGCTTCATGTGTTAGTGTGTGTGTTTGTGTTTGTGTGTGTGTGCGTGCGTGCGTGTGTGTGTGTGTGCATGTACGTATCCTGAAGTAATGCTGATAGCCAGAGTAAACTCTGGGAATTTAATCTCAACAGCGCTATGCTGGTCTCCCCTGAGAACTATTCACACACTCTTTTCATTCACTCACCCACACACACACACACACACACACACACACACACACACACACACACACACACACACACACACTCACGAACCCATGCGCAGACAAACACATGCATGCAGGCTGCCTTCTCTTGCACATTTTCAGGTGCTTCAACCAACAATAATGGACTTGTATAAGGTATGGCCTTCGAGTCAGATTGCATTTTTTCCATCAATAAAAACAGAATACAATGATTTGAAAATTTCTTCAAAACAATACAAAAAGGAAATATTCAAGTTTAAACTGCTATATGTTATTGTTTCTTTTTTAAGTGTTCCTGGGCCCATGTGGCAGTATCATTCACACAACCATGCCGGTTTTTAATGCAGTGCTGCCTGAAGCATCGGTCTCGAGCATTCAACGTTGCTTTTGGGTCTTGACGCTTACATGCAGTGATTTCCCCAGACCCTTTCAGTCTTTTTGATGACATCATGGTCCATTGATGAAAAAATCATTAAATTTTTGTCAATTTTACATTGAGAAAGTTGTTCTTAATGTGCTGGATTATTTACTCACACAGTTGTTCATAAAGTGGTGAAACTTGGACCACCCTTGAGCAACTGAGCTTTTGGAGGACGCTCCTTGTAAACCCAATCAGGACTTTCACATATTTCCAATTAATCTAGTCACCTGTGAAATGGATACATGTCGTCATCGAATACGTAAAACTATTTGTATTGGAATAAAAATCAACACCTTTCATTTAAACACACTTACAAACAAAAATGTTTTAAGGAAAGAACTTTCGATATGAATTTGGTCCCATCTTTTGTCCAAGAGCACACAACATAAAAGCCACAGTTAAATGCTTGTGAAACACTTGACAGTACAAACATTGAAACGTTTGAGCTCCAAGAAAAAGGATGATATTTCGGTGTGTTCTGTCGTTATTTAGAAAGAAGGCAGCGGCCTGCGTGTGTCACTGAGAGTTTGTGGGTCCACATCACTGTGAGCACTCATGCAGTATTTGTGTCTTCTGGGAAGAACTGTCAGAACAGTTCAAGGCAACCACTTGAAATATGTTTCAACTAATTTAAAGCCATCCAGACATTCGGAGCAAAGTTTTTCTTTGCCATCTGAGCGCAATAAGCCCGTGCACACATTTTGCACACTTACTGGATTAAAGTGTTCCCTTGAAGATGAAAAGCATTTGTTTCAGCTCAAGTGAACATATCACCATTTATCTTGCATCTGAAACTATGTTTTGTAAATGCATACTTTATAATTTCGCAAAAGAGAGCCAAATTATCGGATCACTTTGAAGCAAAACATTCATAACAGTGAACAGTGACAGCACGCAGCGGCTCTGCTCATTTAAATGAGGAAACATGCAAATGGGGCTTTTATGTTTAAATGCTTCCCACAGTTCTGATGAGCTCTTTTCAGCGCAGATTGGATGATATGACACAGTAGGAAAGGCACAGGTGTTAGTGAAGCCATTAATGGGGGCTGTTTTCCATTCAGGCTTCCCACTGTGTTCTGGTAGTCACCAGAACCTGCAGCAACATGATGAAATACAGCCTTCAGACAGACACATGTTCCTTGCATTAGAGAAACAAAAAAAATTGCCATCCCCTCAGGACATTTCTGTAGATCCTGGTAGATTTTGTTGTAGTGCATATTGCTGGTTTTAAAGCCCTGTTGTCATCAAGTGGCACAGTCTGGCACAATTCTGTGCAGATTGGTATCCCCTGATCAGAATTATTTTTTCGTTTTGGCCATTGCAGCTTTAGCTAAAGTACATAACCACTTTGGCAGTAGTTATTATAGCAGCAGGACAGCATGTCACTCCAATTAATTAAACTAACTAGAGAAATGTGATATGGGGCAGTGCTGTCTGCGGACATTATCTATAAACACTCCATTGCAATCATAGGACCAGATGTCATGTATTCTGTGATTAATTTTCCTGTCTTACCTTCTGGATATTTTGTCACTGGTTGGTGTTTTAGACAATGTTCATGCAGTAAATTGACGTTCTAAATGACAATCATCCACCACTGATTGGCTGTGATCCCTCAGCATGTGGATATATTAATATTGCAAATGGACTTGTAGTTCAGAAACACAGGAACTCCTCATGGGCAAACCAAAGTTTTCATGTGATTTTACAATTTAAGGTAATAACTACATTCATATATGGTGTCATTTCCTGACCATGGAAATTTTTGGCCACTTGTCTTTTTTTTTGCAGTGGTTTGGAGATGAAAAGCTAAAATGTTTGAGTTTGTAAAAACAATTATGTCCCAATCAAAATAAGAGTTGTGGAGCAGAGGGCTGTAATTGTATGTATGCAAGTCTCTAACGACATACATTTACTGTCACCAGTGGAAACACATTACTCCCATAAAACCAAATATAAGCCCTGTGGATTGTTGAAAATTTGGGAGTGTGGCATAAGAGAGGGAGGACAAGTGTTGTAAAGATACATGCAAAACTGCAATGGAATAAACAAGATCATTGTGATATAAATACACTGCAAAATATGCTAAATTATTATAATCAGGATTTCTCTGTCTTGGTTAAAATTGCAGTAACCTACATTTACTTTGCCTGTGTTCAAGTGACATTCCCATGCACTTCCAAAAGTCAGTGGTCAGAAATGTGAGGCATCCATCAACCCAAAGATTTCTACACTCCCACAGTAACTTTCATTTACCATCATTGCACCCTAGCGTGACTTCTTTTCATTTCATGACTTAGGTCTAGCTCACATTCTGTCCACCCCTTTCCAAATTGCTATTGAGTTTCTGCAGCACAACTTGCCATCTTGAACAGATAATCATTATGATTCACATACTGTAGGACAGGGGGTCACATATGACAAGGTCAATTGCCAGGAGGAGGACCTGATGAGTCCGACAGGTTTCTTGTCAATTTCTCCCTCATGTCATGACAGTACATTGGCACTGGGATCGTGTAACCCTCTTGGCTGTTCACACATTAAACACTGAACAAGTGTTGTACTTATTCATCAATCCATTTTCTACGCAGCTTATTATATTATGTCCCCATTAGAGTCACAAATGAGCTGGAGCCTGCCAGCTGAGTAAAGGACAACTATTCACATTCACACCTACGAACAATTTAGTTTTTAGTGTCCCTAACGTGTGTTTTTTCAAACGTGGGAGGAAGCATGGGAAAAACATCCAAACACCACACAGAAGAATGTGGCACGCTGCAAGCAATTCAGCATTCACAAATAATCTAAAATTAATTAAAATACTGTAGACATAAAACATTTTAGTCTTATAAATACTTATAATGAACATATATAAAATATATAGTACACAACCCTTCAAAACGGGTCTATATATTAGGAATCGGGACCACGTATCGGCCTACGTATACCAGTATTATTTCCAGGTATCGGTACTCCACACAGAAGCCAATACCGCCGTTTTGTCACACTCACAGACACACACTCTCACACACACACATGCATGAACTTCAAGTCGCGTAACAGAGCAGACGGCAACAGAAAACAGCAAGAGCAGCATTCGTGCATAAAACAGACTTCCTATTTGCCATTTTATGCATCAGAGCTTTTGCATTGGAGAAATTACCACTCGTTGGAAATCACTATGGTAATATAAGACATTTAACTTTAGCCTTTATTGAGCAGAGTACTGATTATACTGTATATTACATGTGTTTTCTATTACAGTAGGAGTGTTTGATGCACTGGTAGCTCTTAACACTCATGCAAATGTTAATAAAACGTACAGTACATGCATTCTAAATAATGTATAGCTACCTTTTATCATCCAATGGAAGAGCATTTAATTTTTCTGCCTATCACAATATGCACCTGGCATGGATAGTCAACCAAGGATACATTTCTGATGAGTATAACTAAATAGCATTACAATAACAACAAATAAAAATGCGTATTATTAATTAGAGTATTTTCCGGACTATAAGTCACAGTGACACGGATGGTTTGATAAATGTGTTATTTATGTTATAGTTATTTGAATAAATGTTAATATGTTACTTCAGGCACGTTCTAAGTTCCTCATTTGTTTATGTAACGTTAGCATACCGTATTGTTTCGTCTGTTGTTGCCTATTCATGTCTGCTCTTGGTGTTGGATTTTGTCCACTAAAGCCCCCCCCAAAAATGTAGTCCGGTGCGACTTATGTGTTTTTTTTTTTCTTCTTTATTATGCATTTTATGGCTGGTACGACTTGTACTCCGGAGCGACTTATAGTCCAGAAAATACGGTATGTGAGAATCCTTTATGTATTCATTTATGTGTTCACTTTTTATCGAACAAAAGTCCAAGTGTATTGAACCATGATGACCACAAAAAAAAAACCTCAGTCGTCAGTAAAGACAATGAAGCTTTGTTCATGCATGCATTGTGGCTTGTAATGAATAATTCGGAACATCGTTTGGAGAAAATTGTTTAATTAATCCATCTTCAACAGATGAAATGCTCCTGATTAACACCTTTGTCTCAAGTAGTGTTATGCAAAGCCCTTCATACACTTTCAGTCTTTGCATTTTATTTAGCCTGCATTAAGCCGAGCGGCTCAATTAAGTATAAACCCTTGAATGTGCTCACTGTGTGTGTTCATGTAGTGGGGGAAAGGGGTGGGTGTCTGCGCAGCTCGTAGGAGTGCTTTGGAATGACAGGGAGGAGTGAGGGGGATAATGAGAGGGGGAGGAGAGGGGGAAGGAAAGAGGAATAGCTGTCAGGCTGCAGACAAAAGCTTTGTTTGAAGTGTCACTTCAACGACACATTTTTGTCAGCGTGTGTTTGTGTGTATTTTCTCTGGTTTGTGTGTTCATTCTGAAAGCATTAGACATCAGAGGAAATATCAGCAGGCATCCCTGGACCCACAGAGAAGAAGATGAGCCAGAATGCTATCAACGTGGATATATACAGCTTGTACTTTTTTATTGTAAAGATGAATAACATCAAAAATCTCACAATCGCGTCCCGGTGGCTATGTATGTGTTACACGTCACAGCGGGCATTATAATGAGACAAGGGCTTCAAACACATTTTTACCTTTTGGCTTTGTTTTCATGCTCATCACACAAAGGCGTGTGGGTGACACTGATGGATGGATAAACAGACCAAGAGCAAGGCCAGGAAAAGGAGGACACCACTTTGTGGTTTTCACTTTTGCATCAGATCACATCGCATCATATTCATTTCCTTTTGTTGTGTACTAAGAAAATTATCAGTGTTTAAATTCACAAAATCTTTCAGATCTCTAAAGAAACTTAGCGAGAGCATCTTTTTTTTTTTTGGTACGTATAGTATATATAGTATAGTATATACATAGTATATTTTTCAAATATGACCCAATACAAGATCAACATGTTATCAAGCATTGCGCCTCGGGCTGAGTAACAAAAGCAGGGAAGTCGTTCCAAACACGCAAACTGCAAGCGATGTTACGCTTCTTATTGGCTGTTGCTAGATGACATTGCTTCTAGGCGACACACATTAAAAGCACTAGAACTCCTCGACGACTGGTTGACCTTTCTAGTAGTAATACCAAAGTAAATACATTTAAAAGCAATCCCAAAGGCTCATGTACTGAACTAATAAAAACTAAGGGCATTATTGCAATACGTTTATTAAGTTTCCATTAATTTTGAAACATGTGGTTTCAGTTTGTTTTAATTTTTTAAAAACATTTTTGTTTTTATTTCATCAACAAAAAAGTTTTCATTGGCTAAAATAGCCTTGCCTCCTACATTTACAAAAAAAAACGCATTTTCGGTTTATCGACAACTCTAAACGTTTGTCTATAAGAGAGCAGCTGTTGGCTACCGACCAGTACCGACCAGTCTAGGGTGCACCCGGCCTTATGCCCAACGTGAGATGGAATGGGCTCCAGCTCAGCTCACGAGGACAATTAATGGATACCGCATGAATGTTTGTCCAGAGAATGTGAGTCCAGCTTTTCCTGAACCAGACATGCCAAAAAAAACATCAATATAATAAAGAAACATTGCTGTTTACATTGTGAATGTTCTTTCGTTGATTATTGATAGTATGTGCTCCTGTTACCCAATATGACCTAAGAAGGTGGTATGAATTTGTACTTATTTGTGTGCTGCTGTATGCTAGTGAGTGTCAAACATTGTCTCTAAGCAACTGTGATTATTGTTAAGATATTTGGCCAATGGTTTGTTACACTGGCACACAACTAACACAAAGCTGGTCAATTATTCTGAACTCCAAAATAGTTTGGATTGAAGTCAACTGTCCCATCTGCTTGCACAGAGTTGCCCTCATGAGTCAGGTGGTAGATTGTGCTCCCAGATGGTCTGAAATTGTACCGCCGTACCCCCTGGCCTCACACACATGGCTGAGGCACCCTTGTGCAAGGCATTGCAACTGCTCCTCAGGCAATATAAAGCTGCCAACTCCCACAAGTCACCAATTATATGTGCTTGCTGTGTTCATGACAAGGTCACTTCCAGAGGTCACATTTACTGGATTGTAATCTATGTACAAATTACTGTAATGGGCAGCACAATGAGTCTGGGTGTTCAAAAACTACACTCGTGTTTAACATTTGCATGTTCTCTACATGCTCGAGTGGATGTTCTGGGAGTAGTCCCAGTCCAGGGTGTATCCCGACTCTGGCCTAAAGTCAGCTGCCAATGAAGATAAGCAGTGTGCAAAAAAAAGGGTAGGTGAAAAATCTTTATGAAGGCACTTGGAAAATATTATAAGTCACTTCACAAATCATGGTTTGACCATAAAATTGATTTTTTTTCCATTTAAATTATTTTTTACTCATATTTATGTTATATGTACAAACATTTCACATGCTACATTGTAAAAATACTGGACACAATTATGGCTAATGTCACTCAAATACATTTGAGAATATTTTTCAAAATAACACTAAAACCCATGGCCGGTCTGTGTGTGCGTGTGTGTGCGTGCGTGTGCGTGTGTGTGTAGTACGTTCGTGTGTGTGTGCACGCGTGCGTACATGCGTGTGTGTGTGTGTGTGTGTGTGTGTGTGTGTGTGTGTGTGTGTGTGTGTGTGTGTGTGTGTGCGTGCACACGACTGCATGTGTGTTAAATGAGTGTGGTGTCCATATTTAATGGTGGGCCTGCTTTATTGTAAGTACTCAGACATCCAGTAATGGCTTTTAGGGACCACTGGAATAAAAGGAATGGAAAGAACGATAAGAAGGAGAGATCAGAAGGGCGAGATTCTCGAGTGTGTGTGACACAATGAAAACAGGGCACTCAGACACATTTCCGAGAGCAAACACTTTTGAGCAGAATCGTTGTCAGAGCAAACACGGACTCTGGTGCCTCTAAAGAACGTCACACAACGTCCCTGACTTCATTGCAAATGCATGAAAGGCCTCTCACTACTTTTTATAGAAAGACAAAACATGATGATAGACTAACCTCTTAAAATGGGCCAACATTAGGCTATTCAAGAATTACAATTATCATTTTTTTTAAACTTATTCCGCTGAAATTCAAGATAACCTTTCAAATTTTTCTTGGAGATAATCCTCAACAACACACTAATGAAGATGACTTCACTCTCTTTTTCCTAAATGTGAATAAAGGATCTTGAAGGACGTGTGAATATTCACAGATAAGGTGGGAAAATTCTCATTTTTTTATTAAGAAAGTATGTCCGATTATTGATTGTGTAAGGTGCAGCTGAGCGACAGCCAGAACAAATGAAGTAGCTGACATATAATGACTGAATTGACTTGCATTAAGTGATACATTCAGATAAAAGATGGCCGTCTATATACGTACATTGACTGTATAGAGTGGATGGATGCCACTTCTTTCTCCAGTGCAGACAAATTAAGCTTCGGGCCTATCGGGCCCCTTTTTTGAGGCAAGTTGTGCCTGCCGGTGGTACGCAGAAATATTGTTTTTCATGGCAGTCCGTAAGTCTCATGCTGAAGTCATTTATCCTTCAGCTCAATGGCGGTACTTGTAGTCCTCTCGACAACAATGACATCTTTTGCAGTTTTGGCCAAGATGGAGAGAAGCCTTTCGCATTCCCTGACCAAACAAAGCTGCATGGTGCCTTTTGAGACACTGCACTAGCATCTCCACCTCTACATCTTGGAAATTGCCCAGGGTCTTACTGCAGTAGGGAAGTGAACACTGTACATGTGCCGCCACTGAGCTTGAGCATAGTAAATGGCGAGACTCAAAGACCACCACAAAAAAAAATCTCCGTTTACAAGATGGTTGCACAAAGAGTGAAAATAATAGCAGGGTTTGCATTTAATCCCATTTTGGAAGTCTTAACTTTATTTAATATTATTTTTTACAATATTATTAGTGTGTGTGATTAAAATAACAATTGGAAGTCAAGTTCATAACCTGAACTCCAAGTAAGTGGTTTGGTTCGTGGGCATCAGTGCAAACTACCTCATTATAGAGTTTCTTCCTCTGCATTTTAGATCTCTTCTTGAATTAGTAATGAAATTTTAATTTGAATCTCGGAGAATAAGTTTGTTGATCACAGTTAATGGCAGGACGAAAAACAAAATCACTGTTGGAAAGTGTTGACTGTACAACAAAGCAACGCCTGCAGAGCTGCAGCCGACAGGGTAAAAGCTTATGTAAGCAGAAGCATGTGTGATTAAAATCAGTGTACCATTTAAATATCTAATGATGCAACAAAAACTAAATGAACACATTGAATAATTACATTGAAAAATAACTGCAAGCTCCCAAAGATGATTTCAATAGCCTGTGTATATCCATTTTGGAACAACATTCAAAATCTCACACTCAAATTCATTGAGCCAAATTTTATGACAATGATTCCCAAAAAAATAATGTTATCTTGATATTTGTGTTGAACTATGTTGCAATGAGTTCATACTGAGGGTAGGGGAATATGAATAAACAACTCACACGTATATCAGGGAAGCAGTCTAAGTGGTTCAGCCTGGGGTCAAAGGAATGGAGACAAGGATTCAGCTGGGAGACATTTCCCCAACTCTGACTCATTCCTCCATGATTACCTTTTATACTATGAACATTAAGCACACAGTATATGACTTTACGTCTGTGACCTATAACTAGAAAACTCTAGTGCTACCACTTGTCCTGCTGAGCGCTACGTCATAAGCGCAACTGGCTTTTTTTAAATTTCCAGAACACCAAGGTCATGATCAAAGATTTCCCGCACAAGTTAAGGACATTGCGGAATATTTGGCAGCTCTGTTATATCAACATATACCGTTTTCCACTACTATACACTCCACCGATATTTTTGTATATTTATGAATTTCTTACAATTTTCTGCGCATTTCATAAAGTATGGTTTTGACTGCAATAGTGAAACGGATTACTTTCTATAGTTTTTTTTTTTTTTTTTTTTAATAATATCCAAGCAGATTATCAGGAAAAGGGATTGTGTTTAGCCTTTGCAGTATATAATATAAATCCAAAATCAACATGATGTTCAGGATATGTGGTTTGCATTCTGCAAATGAAATAACACTATTATAAATATTATTCATATTTTATTTATTATTACAAATAAATATTTATATCTTTTAAAACATTTGTTTCTATGCATCTACCAAGCACATGCAGAATGTTAAGACTTTTATCTCAGATGAGCACATTTTGCATTCATTGCCAAAGATTGTATTGAACCCATCACAGTAGTGAACACAGCTAGAAAATCCCATTAGTGACACACTGGAGCAATGGGCAGCTCTCAGCGCTGGGAAATCGAACTTGGGGGCCCCGCACGATCCCAGGCAGCATTCTTGCATTTGTTCACGGCTGTCCCGAAATGATAAATGTTCCCCGCATTAGAAAATACCAGTTGTAATCAGCAAAGACTGCAAGTGTCAGTGCCATTTTTTGCACCATAGTATTTTGGCACTGCCATGGCATCTGAAGATTAATTTCTGCTTTTGATGCTACTTTCAGGTCTGCAAGCGCAGTATGTCACAATGTAATTGCACCAAAAAGATGTCATCATGTGGCTGATTGGGAGAGAATGTGTGTTGGAAGCATATTATATTAATCCTGCAAGATTACATGCCTTTTCCTTTGTTGTCAGCACAACAAACAAAGGCAAATCAGGGATGATGATGCGCACAAATTACTGATTGCTCATCGTTGCCGTTTGAAAGGAATAGCGGTTGTACTCTGATTTGCCAGATCAGTGATGGAGGCTTTCTTTAGTTCCTGACTTTCACCCGATAATAATTAGGGTTAATAATTTAACGTACACTCAAAAAGAAATCCTACAGCCCCTCCTTCCTCTTACAGACACCCACCATCACACTTTAATATGCTATTAGCTGATGAGAAAGAATTAGTGCATGGTAAATTGATTAATTAGGTAATGAATGAACACACTTAACTACATCCTGTATGCTGCGAATTGAAAACTGGAGAAGGAGGGACACAGCCAAGTGATCAGATAACAGGTTAGAGAGGGAAGGACAAAAGATGGAGAGAGTGAAGAAGGAGCAAGAGGAGAAGGGGGGGGGAGTCAGACGAAGAAGGCGTGTGGAGATGTTAATGTTTGCGAGTCGTGGTCTGGCTGACACACAAATACACACATACTCAGATGCACAAACGCACGTACGGTTGATAAGAAAAACAATGTTAGACAGGCAGTTTATCATAAGGGCAGGATGAGACAGAGAAAGATTAGACACCATACCCCCGTGTGTGTGTGTGTGTGTGTGTGTGTGTGTGTGTGTGTGTGTGTGTGTGTGCGTGGATGCGCACGTGTGCATTTGCGTGCAAATTATCGCATAGCATGCTGGTGTCTGTATTACAGTTTATAATTGTTCCCATGTACATATAGATTATGCATTTATAATTATAGATGTTTCAAAGATACTCAATACGTTAATCAGAGGTGTCATCTCACATACAATAGCTGCACTACTATTATCATGCCCATTATCACACTTTTGATCTTTGTCTCAAACAAATTTGCAGTGGTGTCACATGCTTGTCAGAGCCGCTGGCATCTTGCCACATCCTCCCGTGCACAATTCTTGAGCTTCCTCTGTTATCCACAGTGACGGAATTACGTGATTCTGATAATGTAATTGAAATGACAGTCGTGTAATCCTCACATTATAATCTTGCTCATTTACATGCATGTGCGTGGCCATGTACAATACACACAATCAAGAATGACAAAGACGTGAAACTGTGATACACATGGAGCAGTTACAGACACAAAACATTGCATTTGGCATAAAGTTGGGTCACTAACATTCCAGACACAAGCATTTAATCTTCCATCCACATTGAAATGATAATACTATGAAGTAAATTGGATGATGTAAATTTAATGGATCCCATACTGGGAACCAATTCAGGGTGTACCGTAAATCCCACGCAAAGTCAGCTGGGTTAGGCTCCAATTCACCCGCGAACCAATGTTTCCAAGCAAAACATGAACGGATAGTTAGAATTCAACAACACAACCGAATCACTATTGACAAAGAAACAAATCATTCATCCATCTGTTCATTTTCTACCAATCATCCTGCTGTCTGTATTTTGGTGAGAGTACAGGATGTACACGACGCCAGCCGACGTCAGCTCTCTTGTTGACAAACGCCCATGTACACAGTTGCACCTATGGACACTTTAGATTCTTCAAATGAATCTAATGCATACTTTTGGAATGTGGTAAGAAAGTGGGGTCAGCCTATACAAGGTACTACCCATTCGAATGTCCACCAACCAATTGTATTCATCATATGGTAAATGGTACGATTATGTAGCACTTTATCTACACCACATGGTGCCCAAAGTGCTTTACAATACCTCACATTCACCCATTCACACACACATTCATACACCAATGGGAGGCCAATTCATAAGCAGCCTTAGCATTTTTTGCAGCCATTTTATGGCATTTTGGAGTGCCTTAATTACCTGTTGCGCTAAACAACCCCCTATAAATGCAACAACCGTCCTTCTAAACTGGCATAAATAACCCATCCAGCAGTTTGAACATGACCTTGTCTCCTCTGCTTCAAAATTCCACTCGTCCTGCTTTTCCATCAAACTCTCCCTCTTTCTCTCTCTGATTGCTCTTGCCTGGCAGCATGAACAAACGGATAAACACACTGACACACACTGACACACACACACACACTTCTCTGTCTATCTTGCACTCACACAAACTGGCAGGCTGATACATGTGTGTGTCTTCGTGTGCATGTAGTATGTCTGAAAAAGATAATACAATTTTTGGGACTTCGGTATTACCTCTTCTTCTATGTTGCCATAGTAACAAGCTCTGGACCAGAGAGTGAGAGCAAGAAAGATGGATAGAGAGTCCCCTAAGGACACACACACACACACGCGCACACACATTACACACACACACACACACACACACAGCAAACATGCTTATATCACCACCAATTTCTCTTCTCTCGCCCTCACACAAAGGCTTTTTCAGCCAATTATCCACTGGTGACACATGAAGGGTTAATAACGTGCTATCTGTAGCAAAGAGAATTTACCTCAAGCCATTTGGTCTTGGCTATAATCGACGTTCTTTTGCATTGCATGTATGCACAGTATGTGAAATAATATTCTGTTATTGTAACCATTGTGGCAAATTGCTTTAGCAACGTCTCAGCACACACTCATGCATGCACACAAATACGCGGATGCACACATTACATGGTAGCGATGTGACATATTGTGAGTAACCATGTAGCAAGTGACGATAATGTGGGTTTTAGTGGTGGTTCTTAAAGTCACGGCAAGGTTTCTATAGGCACAGAATGACTTAATAGTGAAGACTGAAATTGTTTATGTCATGACATTATCGTTGATTTAAAGAAGCATCTTTTATTTGGCAGGGAAATTACATAACACTCATCGAATAAGGTTTAGTGAAATATCGCTTGATGTGAAACGGATAAGTGGTGCAAAAACGGACCCCAGACATACAAGCATAGAGCTCATTGCAGACAAGGATCCAGTCCTGCTGTATCTGGCATTACAAACAGATCTCTTTCTTTTCTATCATTCTTTATATCATATAATTGTGTTCATCATTTTGAAAACTGTCATTTGTTGATTAGTTGACATGACTGCCCCTAAACGGTGGCAATTTGATAAGATGGGTTAAGTAAATTTTCTGTCTACGACTTAAATTTTTGCATGTGTGTACATTTGCAGATTTTGGGATTTTTTTTTTATACAGTTAATAGTGTGTGTCCTTAGATTGTCTACTCGCATCCCAAAGATTTCAGGTTAGGAGAAACTGTGCTCCTAGAAAAAAAAGTTAAGAGCCTTGTAAGCTGACCTATTATTTTCGTTTTTATTTGTTTGGCAGTTTGGAATAAGTTTACAGCTTCTACGACTGCAGTGGAACAGTTAAACCAAGACTGAAAAGCAGCCCCAAAGCTGCAGTCGTTCACTCATTAATATCGATGGTGACAAATTCCTTGGAGTATGTACTGTACGCTTTTATTGAGTGCTCTTTTTTTGTGTTTTGGTTGCAGCTGGTTTCTCCTTGTGTCCACAAGTAAAATCACGATGACTCACATTGAGATCATTTGGCGTCATATAGGAGTGGTTCAGGTTCTTAAAAAAGCCAGACTCTAAATTTTCACTGAGACAAAAGCACAAAAAGCATTTGTGCAAATCAACAAATAAAAATCTGCAAACAGATTTTAAATAGATATTTTTAACTCATGTTTTTCTTTTGTCTTCTTCTTATTTTTTTTAATTCATAACAAATTGCTAATTGAATTTCAGAATTAATTTGGACTGGAACCAAATCTCACCAGAGTTACAGTGGTGCCAGTATTGCTAAAGCAATTTGCCAGAATGGATTCAATTATGTGATAACTTACAAAAAAGCGTCTCTCTTGCAAATTTGTTGCCTGTTATTGATTAATGCCAAACCTGACTGTCAAAGTGCTGCCTGAACTGAAAATAGCTTATATAACACTGAGATGAAAAAACTCAAATAAATGACACTAGAGTGTGTCATCGTTAAAACATATGTCGTTAAAACATACATAAAGTAAGTGTCTTTAAATATATGAGTAAAAATGACAATAAAGGGCATAGTATTCTTCTATTCTATTCTAAAATACTTTCTAACCTTCAGTAGTATGGATTTGGTCAAATGTTTGTGTAGTTTTGGGAAGGACTCTACACATTCATATCAGTAATCAGCAGGGTTCTTTTGGCTCGAGACGGCAGCATCCAAGCAGGTGGTTAACCTTTCCTAAAAGAGCACGCATGACTGCACTGCAAAAGCTTCTAGGCTTTTTGAAAGTGTCAGAACTGTCAACAGCCATCAGAGATCTTTGTATGCACTCTCATCACCACTTACAGGTGCATGAATATCACCACTCATTAATCTGATCCCTGACAAGAGCAATGTGGCCCGATGGCATCGACATCTGCAGTGATGACCTTCTTAGAGAGGCTGTGACACAAAGCCGGTGGCTTTGAGCAAGCGAAGGTGTGTGTTAGTGGTGCATCACCACATTTTTTTCAGGTTATGTAGCACAAACAGCAGCAAATGAATATTAAGCATCAGATCGTCCAGGGCATCGGTTCTACCCTAACAGCAGGTCAGTTGCGATGAGCACTCTAAACGGTAGATCACAATGAGATCTAGCTCCCCCAAAACTCCGCTGGGCTCACTTACATCGGTGGGGCTGTTTACCATGCGTACATATGACAGATACGTTCTCTCTCCCACACTCGAATGACATCGTAATCCTGGACGCATTATGAGGCGCCTGAGCTCTGGCTCCTGGAGGAAAAGCAATCACCTCTGTGCGAAAGCATCCAAAACAAAAGTGCTTATAGACTTTGTGGAACTGCCAGCAAACGTGACAGGGGAGTTCATCTGTGATTACGAAACGCTGAAGGCGAGAGGCCATTAGGACAAGTGTTGGCGTAAATTACGTTCACAGAAGAAATAATTACATTCTCTTTGTTGTGGTGTATTATGAAGTAGAATATGTTCAGTCAAACAGCGGGATCAAAGTTTGAATGAGAAGAGGAAAGCACAGAGTTTGAAAGTTGGGACTATGACAGAATAAATGAGGAGGTTGACATGATGGGGCAGGGATCAAATTGCTTTAAAAAGGTGTACTATATGGGAAGAGAACCCGAGTCGTTTTTATTTCTTAAAGGAGGAGTTGATTAAGAATGTCCTGGGGGGGAAAGTGTCCAATCAAATGATGAGAGTAAAAATTGAGGGTGTTGTGTTTTATGTAATTAGTGGTTTTGCTCAGAAGGTCAAATGTAAACTGTGTATGTCCTGGAGAAGAAACTTTTTGTAATGGGCATGTTGGTGAAGGTAACAAGGGGATCATAAAAAAGTGATGGCTAAATCTGGTATAAAGAAAATTAACTGAGTGACAGATGGCGGTGGACTTGGCCAGAAGGGTGGAAAAAGCTGTAATGAACACTTCCAGAAGAGGCTGGAACATAGGGCGACCTACAAGAGCAGAGGTAGAAGCACACATGTGGATTACATCTTGTCTGGACTTTAAGGGGGAGGTAGCTAGACAGCATAGGATGGTGATGTGTAAAATAACTCTTTTGGGTGGGTGGGGGTGAGGAAGACAAAGACAAAGCAGAGAAACATGTGGTGGAAGCTGAGAAAGGAGTGTCGTGTGGGTTTTCAGGAAGTGGTGAGACATTCTCTCCGTTGGCAGGAGCAGCCTCCAGAAGACTAGACATCTATAGCCAAGATGATCTGAGAGACAGGCAAGAGACTACTTGCAATGTCTTCTGGTAGGAAAGGAAAGAAGGAGACTTGGTGGTGGAACCAGAAAGTACAGGAAAAATTAGAGACACTGCACTGTTTGCGAGCCAACAGCTGGACATTTTTGGTGGCTATACCATGCTCATATGCTAGTTCCAAATAAGCAAACAAGGCAAAATGCAACAGCTATCAGATGACAAAAAGTAATTGTAATTATCTTGAATTAAATGTACCATCTATTGACTAATTTTAGAAGAGAATACTTTGCATTATTTTTCATTTAGAAAATCTCAAATGGGACATATTGTATTATGGAAAATTGACCTTCTTTTGTACAAATAGTCGTGTGCCTGGCCCAGCATCAAGTGTGAGAGAAAATTTTATTTTGAAAGAATTTCACTGATGGCTTATTAAAGCACCTGGCTATTGTTTTAATATATAAGGAAGCATAATACCAGTATGTTTCCTTTAAGATATTTAATTGCTTCATGCTGACTGTCTATAAGATTTAAATACCACATTTCAATTTCGAAATAAAACATTGAACATTGCGAATAACACGGGAAGCCTTCATACCAATTAGCACCCACTAATTATCAAAAACTAATTTTCTTACCTGGTGTAATATATATTTCATCCATAAATATGAAGTAAAAAAATGGAGTGAACAGTTTAAACAAAGCCAGACACAGATATGTTGCTTAAGTCATGCAAACAAGAACTTGATGGATCCCAGCAGATTACACATAAGTGTATGTTCTTGTTCTTTGATGCTTTTTCTGTCTTTGCTACATCTAAGAATTAGAGCTCGAGGAGAGGGCAGCCTATGTTTTCAAGGCCAGTTCTCCCCACATGGCAAAGCGTCAAGGGCCCACACAGAAACTCCTGCTCTTTACACTTGGGAAAGAATGATTTTCTTCAGCTGATTCATGCAGTCGTCTTGCTCTGGCAGAGTGAAAACGTCAGATGTGACCGGGAATAGGTTTTCAGCTGTCATCCCCTCGCAGGCTCAGGCTGTCTCGTGGTGATGTGGCGTTTACACTCTGACACACTCGCCTCCACAGTGAAATAACACTGCTAGCGTTTAGTCGGACTGAGGCAGCCGGTCAATACACCAGGCAGGCATTGGCCTCCCATTTGTGAGGAGGTTCGCAATGCATCAAGACGAAAAACAGCCAACCTTGCTCCAAGGATTAAAACCTCATTGCTCAACACTTCAAATAGATGCCAAGATATAGTTTGTTTGACTTAACTTTTTGAATGGAAAAAAGAAAAAAGGAAAATAAACAAGGTCATAATGTGTTCATAGCAGAGGTTGGATTTGTTGCTGATTATCATACCTTTTGGATTCCTTACAAATATGAATGAGTAGAAAACTATTAATATTTTATTGCTTTGACACTAAATATCCAGGTTTGCACCAAAAATACTGCAAATTACACAAATTTGTGCACACAATTTTATAGTCTGAATAGGCAATGAATGTCTATAAAGCTCCAGAATTTAAGGCAAGCTAAACAAAACAAGACTGATTCATTACAACACTGACACAAGCTTAGTAAAAACAGCATAGTTCTGCTAAAGGTGAATGAGGAAATTATATTTATACCAGTCAGGCCAGACGACTTCTGTTCAATGACTTACTCGGAGAACGAGCATTTTCATCTTGTGATTAAGTACATTATGTGGGACTGACTGAGGAGAAGAGAGGAGCATAGAAAACACAATGGAAAGACAATGGAAAACATTCTGTTTAGTAAACATGTGGGAGATGTAAGTTAGGCTTTCTGTTTATCTTTAATGCTATTTACAGTAACATTAACAAGGTGACCTGGTTTTCTTTCCTTCTGAGGTTCAAGCCCCCGAAGAGTTAGACTATTGTTTGTCTTGACATTTATTATCCATTTTACTTTGTATTTACCGCCTGCTGTTTGGCAATTTTCCCTTGAGGGCCAGGAGGTATCTGTTATACGTCTAATGATGAGCAAATGACGTAAAACCAATTTTATTCTGATTATTCTAATGACAGTGCTATAAATATTACGTTAGGTCAACGCAACTCTCTTAAATCTTTAGGCTGGAAAATTCACAAGAAGCTGCAAAATGCACCATAAAAGAGAAAACTTCTTCATCCATCCATTCTCCACATTGCTGGATTATTTAGTTTTCAATTAATCTAACGCGCGTGTTGGAGCCAATTTAGTTTCCTCATCTTAAATTCTTATTTTTGTTTAAGATTCGCTGGCCATGGGCCATGGACTTTTATTTGACAAAGCCTTTGGTCACCTGATCAGGGAAATAGGCTGCTCCTACTTGGTAGTCAGTCTCAGTTAGACAAAGAAGGAAGATAGTAGTGACATCGTTTTTTACCGCTAAAAGGCTGCTTCAAGCTACTTCAAGTCTGCTCCAAGCTTGTAATTTTTGGAACTTGAAACTTGGAATTTAGAAAACAAACTTTAGTTTACTTCTTGAAACCCTTTATGTTGAAACCTTAGTTGAATTACAAACAATTTGGATTTGTACCTGTGTGCCACCTGTTTGCCTGCCTGCCATTCCCCCTCACCCCTTTCCTTGCTTGGCCTCCCACCTTTGCCTGCCTGCCATTGCCTCTCTCCCTCGACCTGCATGCCTGCTTGTCTCCATTTTGGACATTCTACCTCCATCTTCAAAAGGGTATGAGCAACAGCTGTACACAGTGTTTTAAGATAAGCGTGTGACAAGAACTATACATCTAACCTTTGAAATTTAAACTGAACTGAAACTGACACTCACAGCGCGTATTACATCTGTGTGTGTGTGTATCATTCTGTAAGGTGTCTTCATACAGTCTCTCGGTGCTGTAGATTTTTTTTTTTTGCTACAGATGAGAGAAAAAGAGCAAAACCAGCTCTTCGTTAATCCAAACTAAGCATGACAACAGATCTAACACCAAGCAATCAAAGTGCATTTGTTGCTGGCATTGATTGGCACAAACACACAATATTGCCATTCCTTGTTAGAGGGAATCAGTCGATGAGCAGCAAATAGTTTGTCATTTCATGAGGCTGAGTGTGACAAACCATCGATCACACAGCTTAATTATTTCGGGAGGCGATGCGAAACAAGAGTGAGGTAAAGACAAACAAAGATATTCTTTATTTGGATGAGAACTGAGATCAATTGAGAGAAACATCGGGCAACATCATAGAGAAGAGAAGCATCTTTAAATGCACTCTGTATGTACTGGATGCACTATCTGGATGGATGTACTGCATGCTTGCCTGCAACGACTATCTGGGCTCTATTTTTACACCCGGTGCAAGTCTTGCACAGTGCCTTCTAACTGTGTGCATGGGTGGAGGTTTCTATCTCTTTGTAGTTTTCATATATGCCGCAGGTAGAATGGGACGTCTGCGCCATTGTGGGGGTGAACACAGCCAGCTTGTTATCTGGCCAATAGAAACGGCTCCTCTCATTCCATTTAAAGCAACACACCACTGAAAATTCCCTGTCCTTCATTCGATAAGGCAGTGTGTACGAACTTTAACAGTGCAAATATCAATGGCATCTGATTCCTCCCCAAAAAAGGCGATTAAGTATTAAAATAATCAAAACAATAATCAAAGCAAAGACATACTATATGCAGCCCTAGCTTGACCAGTTTTGAACAGCTGACAATCATTATGACATGCAATTATATTTCAGTGTTCGTTTTTTTACTTGTTTCCTGGTTTATTTTACTATTGAAATGCCGTGATAAAAAAGATGTTTGATGAATTTATTTCTAAAATAATACAGAGGGTTTGCGCTACGCTGTTGTCGGGATTTATGAATGAAATACGATGACATTCACCGCACTTGTCTGCAGAGCTCAGCTGTCTGCCTGCACCTTATCCAAATTCACCAAAATCACGTTACACCAGATGCTCCACAAATACAGTAAACTGGACATGTTCTGGCACGAAAATCATGATGCACCTGTTTTTACACAACTGTCTACAAAAATTGAGCCCTCTCTTAAATGTGCATATACGTACCGTATATAGTTGAAACGAGAAGGAAGAATATCTGCACATTGCTCAAAATGCATCAAGTCAAGACAGGTGAAAAATGTCCTTGTGGGAAAAAAAAAAAAGGCGCTGATGAATCACACTTCAGTCATCCGTCATCATTAGAGGGTCCGAGGCAAAGTTAATGAAAGTAGAAAACAGCCGACCATCAGATACACAAGACAGCACCTCAGGATCGATATATACTGTGTACACACAACGCGTGAGGTTAAAGATGCACAGACACACATAATCCAAGTGTGCAGTCACACTCACACACACACATACACACACACGAACACACACACACACTTAGCATATTGATCGAGCCCTCTGTTTGCCATTTTCTGAGCAAGCTTGAAGTCTTACAGGTTACAGCCAATCCTCCCCAAACCACAGTCATCCATCTGCTGCTTAATGAGGCACAACTAAGATTTGTTTTTTGTTTACTTACTTAGCTGCAGAGCAACAAGGATTACACTTATCAAGCACATGCATCCCCTACAGCAGAGGTCCCCAACCACCAGGCCGCGGTCCATGGGTCATTTGGTTCCGGGCCGCACAGAAAAAAAAAACTTTTTTTTATCGATGACCTATTAAGGTCAAGACGCTCGTCCCGGTCACGTAACACAGTGGTCCCCAACTTTTTTTGCGCCACGGACCGGTTACGTGTCAGAAATATTTTCGCGGACCGGTCTTTATATGAATAAATAATACATTTATATAAATAAATAATACATTTATAATAAATGAATAAAGACGATGAAATAAAAGGATATGACTGGCATAAAAAGAAGTATAAATGACATATTTTTTATTATTTATTTATTAGTAATTATTTATCTATTATTTATTACATTTTATTAATAAAACTCACCATTACGTTGAATTAGTGGGAGCACTGAAGCTTGTTTCACAGAAACGAGCCGGTCCCATCTAGGCGTAAAGACAATGGTTTGTCTTTTAATGCAGGATGCATGGTCTCCATGTGCCAAAGCAGTTTTGAGTTTTATTTTGTTTTGAATTTTGTAAATCCATATTTTAAGTAGGACTCCAGAAATATTCTTTTTTTTTTTATACTTTTCAAATTAAATTCTTACTCATTTTTGCTTGCTTTGCGGGCTCGACTGGGGAAACATGTCACATGACCAGGACGAGCGTCTTGACCTTAATTATTTATATAATTATGAATTATATTATAAATGTATTATTTATTTATATATTTATATAAAGCCCGGTCCGTGAAAATATTGTCTGACATGTAACCGGTCCGTGGCGCAAAAAAGGTTGGGAACCGCAGGCCTACACTATATCTTACACCAACAACAAGGGGAAAAGAAAATACTGTCCATCTGTTGTCTTAACTCCACAAATAAAAGAGCTCACCATCCTCACCCCTGCATCCTGATCATAAGCACGGTTCTGTTTGTTAAGATTTCCACTGACATTGAACACGAATATTTTTTCAAATGTTTTATTTAGTCTATACTGCCTAAAGTCTTTCAGAATGCATTTGCTTTGTATTTGTACTTTTTTGTACTGATTGAAAAGTAGCCTTAACAAGGTCGTGCATAAAATTTGCATGGGTCTGCTGTGGTTTACACGGAATGCTAATGCACTGCATAATAAGAGAATAAAAAAATAAAGATTTACAGTATACTCAGTTTAACTATTTAAGTGTGAATTTAAAGCCGTTGTTAATAAAATAAGGGTATATTACAAAGGTCCTTAGTACTTTTCCACGTTATATTGTGCACGCGTGCATGCGTGTGCGTATACAGTATGACTGGCAGTATGACTGGACAGACACGTGTGGTTGACAAAGATTTTTTTTTCAGTGAGTGATGTGAATGGGCAGTCACATTTTTCATGGCTTTGAATAGACTAACCATTTGGGACCCTATTTTTGTGCCCATTCTCACTGTTTAATTGCACTTTGGCATTTTCAAAGAGTTGTTGCGTGATTGAACACAACTGACTCTTCATTCTCTTGTAATTCAGTGCAAAAGAGGCATCATGGTGAACAATCATACAAGAATAAATATATTGTTAAAGAACTATTTCACTGAAAGTGTCGGATGAAACTGAGCATTAATATCTAAATGTCAGCAATGACAGTCGTGGTACATATTTTCTCTTGGTCTTGGTGTCTAGTGATCATTTCCATGTGGATATGGTTCCAGAGATTTTTAATGAGCCAGTTGATGTCTTTCCCTTATGTGAAACATACAAAGTGGAAATTGTTTTGAAGTGTACAGCACAATAGCATGAGGGAGGAGGCACAGAAATGATTCAGTGGGCATTTTATCCTTTGTGAAAATGCTCCGTTGTTACATAACTTTGCTTCAAATAAATTGTCCATGAGAAATTCTGTATGTAGTAAATTCATTTGGTATTTTTTACTTTACTTTAGGTCTTCTATTATAAAATTATTACAACATCTTTATAGCTTTAGCCTTACAAATTGTGATTGTATCATGGTCGATCTGTGAGTGTTTAATTTAATTTGATCAATTTAAAATTCTTTGATTCTTAATCCAACATAAAAAAGAAGCTTTCCATGGACTCAAATTGATTTAAATTGAAGCCCAGATCATGATGTTGACCACAGTAAAGCCCTGCACAGACACGTTGACACACAATGCGAAGGCAAAGAAAGGGAGCCAGGATTTAAAAAGAGAATGGCAAGTCAAATTTCCAGAAAGCATATGCTAAAAAAAAAAAAAGGCAGAGGATGTGAAGCATCAGAGTAGCAAATTAATTACTTGATGACAAACTGGACTCATTCTTGGTAAATAGTTTCTCCATGTCAAAAATAAGACAAATCACATGATGTGTTTAATGTGTAATAATCAACATTTGTAACGTTGATGGGCTTACCGAGGATGTAGCAATGGTAACAATTGGCTCATTTTCAGCTCGATTGGCTGTGACCGATCGATGAATCTCATATTACTATTGTGTGCTCGTCCTATTTACTCAATATCGGATCAAATTCAATAGGGGCTTTTGGGATAGATGCGGCTAGTGAGACTGGATACAGCTTGTAATGTAGTGCAAATGTGAAAAGAAGATAATAAAATGCACATTCACACATACTTATTCCCATCTGATGAACATAAACTCTGTCGCTGCATATAAGCAGTCAGCTTTGGCTCAGACAGATTGTCAATTTACTGCAGCAAATATTTGCGTTACAAAATTAGTATTAATACTGTGGCTTGGCTGCATATACTACTTGCTTTTAACTGCTAAGAGTCACATGCATCAATTTAAACTCAAAATCAAATCTTAAGTAATTACGCTGGATCAGTGAAAGTAACACAGAAGTAAGTTGTAAATGCAGCTAGGAAATAAAGCTGTATAGCCAATAAATTAATCAAACTATTACGAGATCAGATGGATTATGTTGTGAAGTAACGTTACAAGAATAGAGTAATTCAAGCCATTTATAATAGGATATACTGTAGTTGTATTAGACAAGTAGTGTCCTTGAAAAAATACTGCATGATTTCATGGCACTATGATAGTTTAACAAATTCAAATGATACATATATAAGCATTTAATGAGTCTTTAGGGACTTCGGCCCTCGGGTATCAGCAAGTCTAAGGGAATCTTTAAAGTTCTGTTGAAAGAACCCCAGTAACTGAAGTTTGTGAATTTTCCTCTTGTTGGATTTGTGAGGATATCCACCTGTTTGGTTTGTAGCAAATGTTTAATAATGATACCTGCTGATTGTACGGCTCAACTCTTCAAGGGGGGGCGAGGCTCTGCATTAATGCTGTGTGGGAATTTTGACATGCTCTTCTATAATTCTGATGGTATTTTCGTATTACGTACCACATTTTTGTCACAATTAAACTTTGATGATACAATCCTAAAACTTTTTTGTAATTCGTTAAACCCTTACTTCGTCATTAAATTGAAAATGTTTGACGGTGTTTGAGAGATTACAGAGAGAAAAAAGAACAGAACAAAACCCAAGACAAAACAACAGTATACAGTTTACAGGTAAAAAAAAGACTGAATTATGTGGAGTTTATATTTTAAGTTTATATTCATTTATGTTCAGTGAAATGCAGAAAGTCAAGTTTTTTGAGGGAAAAATTATTTTTTATGTAAGATAAAAAGAGGCTTTATTTATTTTAATAAATCATCAGAGCTAGTTGTCATTTTTATGTTTTTATGTCAGGTTGTTGACGGCCGCTGAAACTAACTTGCAATCTGTTTTTTAAAGCAAGTAATGAGTAAAGTAACAATGTTACTTTCTCATGGTAACTGTAGAAACACTGGTTGCTATAAGTTTTTGTTTGACCAATGAATGTCAAAGTGAAACGTTTAAATTGTCAAGTAGACACAGTTTGTTATTTTCTCTCATGTCAATGCATGTTTGTATCTCTCTTTAGGTTAAGTTTGTGAAACTCTGAGGTCAACTCCAATAAAGAATAGGATGGGAAAATGTGGACGGAAAGAAAAAGGGTGAATCAACTAGAGTTGAACCATTAGTGTTTCCTTTCACTTTCACAGTCGATTGCCTCTTTTTACACGGTTGATAGAAAATATTCATGAGCGCATAAATATGAGCGCTTAAGAGCGAATAATAATAGCACAGCACAACAATCATAAATATGCCAATAGAATAACGGGAAATAACATTATATTTCATATACAATTTGCTTATGTTTTTTAACCTTTTTATCATAGTCACGGGTTATATTTTATTCACAAACCAGTCCGAGCAATGTATAACTATATAAACAAAAGGTACATATGGAAATTTTAATTTTCAATGGATGTATATAAAAAGTTGGGTGTCTTGAGTGGCTGCCCAAGCACCAGGTGTGAATGTAAACATCCAAGTAAATAATTTGCTATAATTATTTCGGAAAATGTCTCTGTGAGCGAGAGGTTCTGCGCTTCAAAGTTGTACAAGCAGAATGAAGACGTCACAAGTTAGTTCAGCTGCAGAGTTCACGTAGATTAGCTGACAGCGTTGCCAGCATCAAATTCTAATATTAACGTTTATAATAATGTTAGGTTGTCAGTTTTTGATTTGGGGGCGGGGCGTATTTGTTTGGTGATATCATGCAGTACACCGTTAGTTGACAAGAGTATTTTCTGATGATGATGATGGGAGCTGCTGCATTTCATCATTAGCACATTGATGATGCAATAACATCTATGAACTATTTTACATTGTGACAAAAAAATATATATACAAATGCATCATACACCTAAGAAATGCTGTTCATGATGCTTTATATATTTGTTCACAAATTGTATTTCTGTTCAAGGCACTACAGGAGGATGTTAATACAATATCATGCTGTATTCATTTGGGACTTTCCAAAATATTAATATTTCTGTTAAACCCACAATCCCAAACCATTTAACAACTAATCCCTTTAGCTCTTCCTTCTCTGCATAGCCCACAGGACACACACATACGCACACACACACACTCGCGTGCACAAGTACGCACTGTACATAGCTGGTCTTCAGGGATGCGGGTTCGCATCTTCAAGGGAGTAAAAAAGATTTCATTTGATCCTTTCTAGACATACATCATGAAACAAATAAAGCAGAAAATTTAAACAACAGTATGTGATGACAAAATATAATGTAAAACAAACACCAAAGCTTGCCAAAATATAAGCATTGGTTCGGTTCATCTTCTCTTCCAACTTTGTTTTACGCTGTCAGGGATCATCTGTCAATCAATCAAGCAGTCTCTGTGTTCCGCGAGCAAAGAGCATCTGTCAGTCAAACAATGCGCATCATTTAATTAGATTCTCATCTCTGTAGAGTTTGACTTTTCGAGGCTTAAGCGTGTTTCTTTTTCCATGTATACTAATTAGACCCTTCCTCTTGTCTTTAGTTTGAATTATTGGGAATCATTAAGTCCCTCAGGTCAGTGTGCATTCCCCAGAGAAAATATCTAGCGGTGAATAACAAAGTTTTAATAAGGTCCTTGCAATAGAAAAAGTTTGGAGTACAATAAAATGCATTCCAGAATTTAAATGTTGGATTTTAGAATTGCAACATCTTGGCAGTGTGTAGGACACTGTGATCCATTGTCAGAAATGTGGCGCTGGTGTTTGTTAGAAGCATCATTAGGAGAATTTTGACCAATGTCTTGAGGGCTCTTATGTTAACCGTGTGAAACAATTAGTGTCAAATATCACCCCCATCCCCTGCAGCCCTCCCCCTCTCCTCTCAGACTCTCCGTCTTTCTCCGACTCTTTCTAGCCGGTGTAAATAATGTAATTTGTCACAGACAGGCCTCCGTGTAGGAGATGACCTTTGGAAACCTCACAGTAAATTGGCTCCAGCTAGAAAAGCTACGTCATTAGCCTCTCGCCATCTCTGTGTCACTGCCGCTTTTCTTTTGCTGTCTTGCCGCATTCACATTCACTTTTATTATTTTGGTTTAATTTGAAGCGCGCTGTTTAATCTGTGCAGTCTTGTGGGGCTCTCGAGCTCCCTGTGTGTTTCTTCTAAAGTGGTGGAGTCAAACAGTACAGTGGGAGACTTTTGTCTTTGTGAGTGTGAGTGATCTGCTTTTTGATTGGATTTGTTTGACAGCACACTCACAACTCTCTTGTTCTGAGTTCATTTTGTATCCAGTGTCTTGTACGTTTGCCAGCTTTTCAGCAATAACTTTAAATGTGATCTTCAATAGCCAAGTTTTGGAAATCTTAACAGTTTTTGTCCATGGGCAAACATTACGAGTGGGTTGGCCACCCTAAATAGTGGGAGCACCTCCGAAAGAACGGGCACACTGTTTATTTCCTCATCCAATGAGTCCTTATCAAGGCTCATAATGAGGAGATTGAATTAGAAGAGCCTCACAGTCAGAATACTAATCGCAACTCTGTGTGTCCACTTTGTTAGGATTGCAAAGCACAAACAGTCATACGCCCGCCTAAAAAAGTAAATATGAACACTAAATATTATGATGCTGAACTCTAAAAATACCTGGATAATATTTGGATGGAAAAAAAGGAATATTACATTGGGGATTTCCCTTTTTAGTTGCATCCTCATTTTACAGCAATTACAGCTTAAAAGACCAATTTAAAAGACTATCAAAGAATTACCAGAAATTCCATAATATCCGCAACATTCTGGTTTTGTGTAGGACTTGGGCTAAATTCAGCTCCAAGTTGTCTGCCCAATACTATAATTTTGATTAGTTGATCTAAATACTACATATCACAACTGTATTTTTATCTCTTACACACGATTATACTCATTTTCTGGTTTAACTATCATGCTACATTTGTAGGAAATTGATCAAGAAGTCAGTACTTTTTTTCATATGGTGAAAGGAAGCATCCAACATTCCGCCCTCCCTGAAAAATGTATGACAAAGTGTATGACAAAGACACATATGGATGATCTTACTTTTGAAAAGCAACCACATTATTTCAGGGACTAAAGTAGAAGTGAAGCAAATAATTACAGACTACAGTTATTCAATTCCAGTCAAAATGTGTATTTCCAATTTAATTTCAACATTCGATTATTTGCAACAAATGATTTACAAGCCCTATAAATACTTTACTAAATATATAAATGTGCTCTATTAGGTTGATGCCACAAAACAAATTGTGTTTATAAGCAATTATCTGATTAGATTAGGTAGGTAGGTAGGTAGGTAGGTAGGTAGGTAGGTAGGTAGGTAGGTAGGTAGGTAGGTAGGTAGGTAGGTAGGTAGGTAGGTAGGTAGGTAGGTAGGTAGGTAGGTAGGTAGGTAGGTAGGTAGGTAGGTAGGTAGGTAGGTAGGTAGGTAGGGGGAAATTCAGTTTTCCAGCAGCATTCATACCGCAGAGTGGGAATATAAAAGACATATAGATGACATGAGCGCAAACTTAATCTTAAAGAATGAACTAATCAGAGGATTGCTTATAAACGGAATTTGATCATGTTTAATTCACCCACGTGTTTATGGCAAAGTCACAAGTGCCGCATGAGCCTTCTCCTGTAATTTAAGATAAGCCATTAGGAGGGTATTTTTCCTTTAATATTGTGCTCATTGTGTGTTTTGTCCATAGGAGCTTCTTACTTGGTCCTTACACTTTGATTTTCCCTCTTTGTGGCATGTGAATGTGGGTCAAATTATGAGCTCTCCTAATGGCACTTTGTGTCTACCCCAAAGCTATCAAAACGGTGGAGCAGTAATTACACACTAAAATAGAACTAGCTGTGAAAAACTGAGACTCCAAAAGTTATGATGTTCGTACTATGTGTAGTTTGCCACAAATACAAGACCTCAAGTCCCATCAGTTAAAAACGTAAATCCATTTTTACATCAACAAATATACGCCAGTCTAGACAAATGTTTTAAACAGGTCCTCATCCTTTGTTCATCAGAATGTTCCACATCATTAGTTGGAATCATTTTAAAGGTAACTCACTAAGCCACTGTGCAGTCTCACGATGAGTTATGGTGAATTATTCATTCATTGTCTAAACGTCTTATCCTGTTCACGGCTGCAGAGAGCTGGAGGCTGTCCCAGGTGACTCTGGGTGAAAGGCAGACTACACCATGGACTGATCACCAGTAAATCGCAGGGCAGATATAGACAGACAGCCAATAATGCCGCCCATTCAGACCATCACTAATTTGCTGTTATAGTGAATAAGATTTTTTTTTTCTATTTATTTGAAAGAACTTTAGAATTCAATAAAATCCAATTGTGCTGTAGACCAGCTGGTATTTTAGCAAATTATAAATACATGATTACTGGAGTCACTTGATTTATTTTAATTACGGTCAAGAACCTGCATTGTTCCTTCCTTAACTGTTACTTACTGATCATAATCATTCTGAGAATGCATTATTTATGTTTATCTCACAACAGTAGAAGAGTAAATGTTCCAAATCGAAAAATAAAGCAGTTTAAATAGAAACACTCCAAAAGCTACAGGTCTACAGATCTACTTTGCCTATTGCTGTGCTTTGACGCTATAGTGCAACTAACAGTGTGTGAACTCCTTCAGGGAGACATGCTTGTTCTCAGAACATGAGACACAAAACATGATGGTCTTTCCTGCTGAGGTGTAAATGATGACGATGACGACATTGCACACTGCTAATTGAAACTACATTGCACACTGCTAATTGAAGTCAAATTTGGCCAATACTGTGCAAAATACTTCTATTTTGAATCATTTGTTGTTAGGCCACTATTATTACTTGTTGTTTTAGTTATGCTGCACTATTGTAATTTTTTTGTGGTTTAATTTAGCTAAACGGTTGAATGAATGAACGAATGAATGAATGAATGAATGAATGAATGAATGAATGAATGAATGAATGAATGAATGAATGAATGAATGAATGAATGAATGAATGAATGAACGAACAAATGAACGAACAAAAAAATAAATATAGCAACACCTTTTTTCAAATTCTTACATTTCCCCTTCTATTTAGTCTCATGCGCTACTCTAGTAGTTTTGTGGAATTGTTTTTTTGGGGGGGTAATCCTGCTAAGTGTATGTCATGCTGTTTGTTGTTTTACAATATTAAAATTAGATGAAATCTGTGTGTGCAGGTGCTATGCGAGTGCCGATCATGCAGCGCTTCTCATTGATCAAGAGAAATAGTGCCGTCTTCTCAGTAATTCTGATTGGCTGGGCCAGGCAATTAATTCATGAAAATGAAATGCAATATTGGAAAATAATATACATGGATCCCGTCCTGTATTTATACCACAAAGTGTTTCTCGAAAACAATACAGGGACTCTTTCAGATATAAAACGGTCGAAGTTAACATACTACATCCAAATAAATGCCTTCAAAACTATAAGTGATGTGACATTTCTGTTGGCATCACGAGGTCACGGTTCATACATATCAGCACTTTGTTAGCATTTTCATTGCAATTATGCTCGCATCCTGGCATTAACATTCAGTTCAAATTTGCCTTGTGCCAGTAAAGAGGCCCTCAGAGATGGCAACATGCTGAGAAAGGCTCTAATTATGTGTCCATGCACTTCCTTTATCCTTGAGATCTGATTCCTGTATTAATCAGGCAGGTGAGTTGTGCTCTACGCGGACAAAAGTCCTCTAAAGTGAACAGTTGTTTTTCTGGCAGTGGCATTGTGGCAGACTTGGAGTTTGAAGTGTAAGAAAGTGCGAGGAAGCCTTACTTTAACCCCAATGAACACGTGTGGGATGAACCTGGCCATAGCTTGTGAGCCTCTCACTCAAATTTAGCGACAACGCCTATCCCCTAAATTTGGAAGAAAAACATCTGTAAAGAATCGATGCTTGGTAGCATGAAGTTGGAATTGTCAGCCATCATTTCTGCAAATATCATGTGTGCACATAGTCCTTTTGTCCACAGGGGTGTATTCATAAAACTATGTGGTTTTCAGATTTTCATCCCAGATGGACTCCAGGTGATGCGAGGCCATATGTATGAGACCAATTTTTATTTTTCCTTCCTAAAAGAACTTTCTTTTGGTCTTGTCCTGGGATCCTTGGCAGTTACGGGATGAGGCACAGCTTCCTTTCACAGCCTCTGAGTCGCTGTAGATGTTAGTGTGAAGTAGCATCAAGTGGAGCTGTTTTGGCAAACGGAGAGTGATCACGAAGCGGGGGTGCGGATTTCAATGTGATGAATGATTTGAAGCTTGCACGTGTGACTGTGCTGATTGAGAGCTCGGGAGTGTCGAAAGGCAGATTGAATGTAGGAATGTGAGACTGAACACTGAATACATGCATTCTAAATGAACTCCATGTTGAAGTATTATAGCTTTATCACTTCACTTTTAGGGCTGTAGACAGTAAAATATGTTTTTAGACTCTCACTAATAAATGTGCAAAAGATGAGGCAAACAATTCAATCAAGCAATAATAATAACAGTAATCAGGGTGTTTTCATGCAGATATGCACGTTTAGGCTGTGAAATGCCCAGCTGGGAATTCATAGCGAGTTGATATGACATCAATTCTCTAATTACCTACTTCTTTTGCACAGACCATCCCAATCAGCATCAGTTAACATCCTCTGCCACCTTCCCCTGATTCCCGTGCTAAAATTAGCCAGATACATAATGTCAGCAGCAGGTTACATAAAATGGAAGTCCTCTCGCAATCATACAAAGCTTTCAGATCCCATTGCAAGACAATGAAACAAGGAGTGAGATGAGGGAAGGGGAGCACGAGCAACAAAGATTTGAAAGCAGGAGAACGATGAGAAGGAGGGGACCCACACTGTCGGTTTTATTCACAATTACTAAAAGTAAGGAGAGCGTCCTGATTATTCTTCGAAAGGTAAACACAAAGTGCACATGAAATGGGAGTGACTGACTTCTTGCCACAGAGATCAAATAATTTGGAAAACAATTGTAAAACAATTTCTCATCTTAGTCTTTTTTTTTTTTTTACTTCTAAGTGGATGCATTAATTTCCTTTTAATACTGAACGAGGTAAAAGGCATTACTCAAGGCTAGGCTCAGTAAGAAGCAGCTCAACTTACAATCATTGGTTTGGATAGTGATAAAAATAATAAACACTGAACAATGTCTATACTTATTCTAAATTGAACCAGTTTGTGAATTATAATCCTATGCAGTCGTAAATGCTGACCTGTACTAATGTACACACGATGGAATTTTTATGCTGAACTCCATTGGTTCCATGATGCTGGTCAACTGATTTACTGCACGGTGCAATTTTATTTTTCACTTATAAACTTTGACTTAACTGGTCAGAAAAAATTGTTTACTCATAAGTAAACTGTCTATGTGCCCATCTGTCTATTAAAGCAGTTTATAGTCTGACAGAGCAACGAGCAAAATATAGCAGTAATGTTATAGACGTTTTGTGACAATTTTGTGTCGTGAGATTTTCCGAGTTTAAAATATGTGCCTCGGCTCAATAAAGGTTGGGGAATAATTGATCCAAAGACTTTCACTGTAATTGATGAAAACATGAATCAACATTTAATAGAGTTGACCATTCCGGCTGCTTTTATACTCACCTCTTGGTGATGAAAAGCTTCACATAGGGTGGTTGTAAGTCTTGCTCAGTGTGGGCTCTAGGCACTGTGTGACATATGGCCACTGGAGTACTGTAAGTGGCTCCGTTTTGAGTCATGGATGGAAAAACACAAAAGTGGACTGAAATGGGCCATGTACCCAAACAGAAGAGGGTTTTGGTGAAATGTCAAAATGAATATCTAATGAAAGACATATTTGTTGCCTCTGGAGATGTCTTCATTTTAGTTTGAACTGTATAATATCGCATGCTAAAGCGCTAGTTGCACAAAGACTGTTGATGCCTTTTTGCCCCACTGAAAATGTCTCTGGACAATTAAATACGGTTTGCTGCTATGGGGCATATTATTTCGTTTGCGCTTGAGTCAATTTCTCACACATCCTTCTTGCGGACTTTCAAGTTGTGGCACCAAAGAGGCAGTAGACGTGATTACCGGCATGTGTAAGGCTCATCTACAGAATACTTTGAGGGAGCGTGTACTTTTGCTTTCACTTTTTAATAAATCCAATGATTATTTTAATCAGAATACAGTGCTCATAATGGTGCTCATTGATAGTTGACAAGGTTGCCAAGAAACACACTGCGCACATTTGTATTTCTCTGAGTTCCATCCTTTTCGCATCATTAATGTGGGAGCTGCAGCTCTGGTAAATATCTTCTTTAACCCCGGACACTTCTAATGTGTCAAGAGCGTAAACAGTTAAGCGAGTGTCTGTAATCAATTAGAGGCACATTACATGCATGCATTGTTTGTGTTTATATGCATGCATTGTGCATACCACATTAGCAGGTAATGTCAGTCATTGTGGTAATGTAGTGCTCTGTCAACCTGATCAGTCCATGAATTACTGCCACCATCAATAAAGGGCGACAGAAACATTCATAAATTGTACTTTTTCCCCCAGTAAAATAAAAATAAAAAATAACTTCAACTTGAACAGATCATGGGGAGATTCATTCAGTTTATTGGACAGCAACAATATGCTTCCATCATTCAGTCTTCAGCCTTGACTGGCAAAAAGTTAATTGCATCAATGGAAACATGAAACCAGGGCACTTTTGTAATGACCGATTCAAATTAACTGTTTAAAACTGGCTTGTGCTTCCAATTGAACTGATGTGATTTGTGTTTCATTCAGCTGAGTGGTTGCAAAATACGGATACTAAACTTGACGCTTCAGGTGACAAAACCACCATGGCTGTTGTGATAGAATAGCTGTCATCATCCTCTTTGTTCGTTTTTTTTTTTTTTGCCCCCATTATCAAACACATTACTGCCTATGGCCGGGATGTTTTGATGAACATCCTTATCATCTGAACCTTTCATTCAAACGTCTGTTCTTAATAGACAAAAGTGAGATACAGTTTCCACATTTACCAATGAGGTCCACCAATCTTTTATATACAATGTAAAACAAGGCAAACAAATTACAGTGGTACTTCAACCTGTCATCGCTTATACAGTATGTTGTTGTTTATTTGTGGTGGGGAGGGGCGGGGGGTGCTGGAAGGGGTTAATGACATGCCCATTCATTTCAACAGGTAACATTAATTAATGATACACAAGTTTGAGTTACAAGCATGGTCATGATTTATACTCGTAAGTCAAGGCAGAACTGTATTGGTATAAAACAGTGCCGCTCTATATCCATGCAAACTACCACTTTTAACTTCCAACGTTTCTGTCCACTTACATTCGGGCAACCCCATTCCGCAGATGGAGCTGTATTGAAATAAATAAACTTTGTGGCTAAATCACCTGTATGCAGTATGTAAACACCAGCTCTAGAACTAGTGTTAGATTTTCAATTGACTTAACTGGCGAAATAAAGCTTCATAAATACACTTTTTTAAAGAGACTTGTACTATGCTTTGAATTTCATTTCCTGCTCTTCTCTGGACCCGGCTAGGACATTTCAATGGAGTACCACGCACAAATGGTGACTCATGACTGTGATTTGTCCATACTGTCATGTCACACGGTGCACAAGCAATCGTGCGCTTGTGATTGACATACTTTAACCCACACGTTAACACCCGAACGGGGTTCATTATTCAGACCGCTCATTTGTGCACATTTCCATATTCTCTTTCCAAGAATAAAGCCGTTGTCTGTGCCAGCCCCGTTTCCCATCAGGAGCAGCTGTCAGCTACTGTGTGATGGACTGGTGGCAGAGCGAGGGCAACATGTAGACACCCTGAGCTTGTTGTTCAGCCCTGAGCTGCTCCGCTCCAGCAGTGGGGGGTTAAGTACCTTGCTCCAGGGCCTTCCATGGCACTATGTGTATGCATGTCATTTTACCCTGCTGAGATTCTCCAGCTATAGAACACACCGCCAAAACAGCAGCACTGTTGCCAAGTTATTGTGGCCCCGGCCCCCGCTGTAACACATGGCTGACCTGAGATGTGCTGATTTAGAATATGATGCTCCTTCCACTAAACTCTTGACTAACCGATAAAAAGACAGTGAAATGTGCTATCAAAAACTACAGCCAAGCCACTATTTTTTGAGCTTGTCCAATTCTGTATGTCATTGTTAAACGTTTCCTTATGTCTTTTGCTGTATTCATGTACAAACAGAGAGCTGAAACTAAAAGATATTGATTTGGAGCAAGTAAGAGCCTATATTCAAGCCCTTGAACCTGGCGTGCAATGTTTGAAGTTTCCCCCAAAAATATCTTCTATTTAGGGACTGGGAAATATTCCTTAACACATTTTTATGGGCATTCAGATCACATACAAATCCAGCTGAGTGATATTCTTTGATTTTTTTTTTTTTTTTTTTTTTGTTATTATTTCATTTCTTAGCGTTTGCTGAGCATGCATACACTTAAATCACTGCCTATGACAGTTGGTCTTGCCACGCTAAACTGCTTTTTGTTTTTTTTCTTGTCCAACAACAACCAAGACCGGTTGTTGTCTAGAATGTAATCCTGTACTAGCAGGAGCCTATACAAGTTTTGATCACACTAAATTATTCGTTCTACAGTCTACAAAAAACACAGACAAAACATGTCAGACAATGTGCTATTGCATCACGTGTAATACATCTATTAATTAATGTAAGCAAAATTTCAGACGAAAGAAAACAGTAAATTGAAATTGCTTGTTTGTTGACATGATCAGATTTTTTGTTTCCTCAAACACTCTAGGATTTATGACTATGAACACAAAAGGCACAACATTTAGTAGCCTCACACAACAAATTAGCGCACGACAAATGATCCAATTCAATTCCATTTTATCTATTTATCTTATCTAATTATATTTTTGTAAAAAAGAATCACTGCCTGGGAGATATTTAACAAAATAGCATGATAATTATTGTGACTGTAGTTGGCATGTATGTTACTCCACTTACTGTGTATACACGACGGACAGCCCTCAATCCTTTACTATGTATGGTGAGTAAAATAATAATAATAATAATAATAATAATAATAATAATAATAATAATCGTAATGTTATAGAAAATAAATATATTATTTAATATAACATTATATATATATATATATATATATATATATATATATATATATATATATATATATATATATATATATATATATATATATATATATATATATATATACATTGTTTGTTTTTTATACATTTGATACATGTGGAGATTATAGCGTAATATTCTCACACTGCAAATATTCATGTGCTGGTTAATCTGAAATCTTTGCATTATAGTTGCAATTACTTCTCGAGCATAATGGATTATTTCCAACCCCGCTGTACAACTCGCTGGACGCTCAGGGCTGCAGCCCAAAAATGATGCCCATTCATCCTTCCATTGCAACTTGACTGTTTCGGTCCGCCTGCATGAATGTACACCCAGACGCGCTTCCAACTCTGTCAACAGTGTGATGCCACAGCAAACACACATTGTGGAACTTCTTGCTACCTGTTAACAATCTGTGCGCGTAATTGTGTTATTAGTGTGTGGCTGTGCTGGCCATAATGTCAGCATATCCAACATTCCATCATTGCACAATAAGACTCCAAAAGCCGGTGTTGCACGCGTGTTGGAACGCATGCAATTTTATCAGTGACACAAAGGAAGAGACTAAGCTAAGCGGAGCCCACTTTTGGCTTCATCTCCATCACTCGTAAAATTGCAAGTCTTACATTGAGGCGCTTTCGTGTTCAAATTTAAATACAAAGGCAGACAGACAGGGGGGGGGGAAAAGAGACGATATAACTCACCATGGTTGTTCAAGCTCCCAGTCTCGGAAAAAGTCCAGTTCGAAAAGATCCATGACAGGCTCCTGCTGGCTTTGTGAGGCTGATCAGAATCCAATGCTGGTGCTACGTGGTTCTACATGGGCAAGTGACACACGCGGTGTACGCGTGTGTGCGTGAGACACAGCCAGCGAGAGAGGGAGTGAGAAGGAGAGTAGACACAAGCGACTGCCTCTGCCAGGAATCTGCTACGTGGTCGAGGCAAGCTGACAGCAAGGCAGAGGAGGGAGGGAGGGAGGGGAGACGCGCGCGCGCGCACACGCGAGCCCGCACGCATACAAGACTGACTCAAACTGCAAAAAAAAGACAACGAAAACGTCTTCTTTTTAAAGACATATATCTATGGTGAACAAAAGGTTGAATGAAAAACAATTAAATTGTTGTACCTTCATCTGGACGCACTGTTCTAGACTGTAAAAATTAATACTCTGATGAGTCACCTCACATTTATACACATTCATAAAAGGTGATTTTTTTTTTGTAGATAGTCACCACGTTGGGAGAAAGAGTAAATGAAGCTTTCAGATTCAAAGTAGTGACACTAAGTATAAAAGCCTATCGAGTGAAATGAGAAGATGCTTTGTTCATCCTGTCACAATGAGCATTTTAAATATCGGACTGAGTCCCAGAACCTCTCACGACTCCCCCTCCTCCACACTTCAGACACCCTAAGATATTTTCTACATCTTGTGATTTGTTTGATTCTGTGTAGAAGCTCGGATCATGATATGAATTATTTTAATTCAAGCCAGCCTGCTGAAATATTCCAACATAATAATGATCCATATAATGTGGTCAATATGTGGTTACATTTGGTCTGGGGACAACTAGTAGTTTGTTTGTTTGTTTGTTTGTTTGTTTGTTTGTTTGTTTGTTTGTTTGTTTGTTTGTTTGTTTGTTTGTTTGTTTGTTTGTTTGTTTGTTTGTTTGTTTGTTTGTTTGTTTTTCAGATAGTTTCAAGTGTTCAACATGTTGTCCCTATATTTGAATAAAGATCCGTACTTTCAACTTCTTACTTTGTCAAAAGATACTTCTTCGTCAACCTCCGTGACTGAAAGAGACATTATCTAAGCCATGGGAGATTTGAACATAATGATTTTAAAGTGAAGTATTTCCTTAGACAGGTTCCTGTACTTGCGCCGTGTGTGAATACTTTTGCCACCTCCGGCCAGAAGGGGCACCACGGATGTTGAGTTGGAGCAAAACAGCAAGCTACTCCAAGCTCACGAAACTTTGGCCACCAGAGGGCCCCCGAGAGTAACGAGAGCAGCAGGCTCCCTCTGTGGCTGCTGCAAGTGGAGGTCATGGTGGCTCCCTGGAGGTCCAAATAAAGCATGCTCATGGAGGGCCAGGTTACACTGAGTGAAAGGTCAATCACTGGGAAAATTGCTGACTCTCAATGTATAGAAAACGGAAAGTTTTTAACGGGAAAACTCTGCACATCTATTCATGACATGATTTAAGTTTGTTAAAATGTAGACCCCAAAATAAAAACATTCCTTTCTGATTATTTGTCACAGAAAAAAGGTATTCTTTTCTTTGTAAAAGCAAAGTTTTTTTCTTGATATAGCCGTAGCTCGTTATATCTGTAACTATAATGTGAATGCATTTAATGTCCTGTCTGCTCTGATTAAGCCTCATTCAAACTTTTACATCATATTAATTAGGAGATGTGAAGCCTATAACGCGATATAATAATAATATATGATATAATATAAAGCCAAGACCACTGAACTGTAGGTTGATGTGCTTCTCACGTCCCACCGAGCTGCCATTGAATTCGTCCGTCTTTTGCCAATTTTCTCCTATACTGAATGCCATTAGCTCTTTTCGACTCTTCTAGCTCTCTCTTCTGCTCATGTTTCCATGTCTACAAGCTTGTAAGTCCACCATCTCAGAGAAGGCCAAAAACAAGTGTGTCATTAAATGTTTGTGGAAAACCATCTCGACTCCACTGCCATCATGCACTTGCTGTGACACGTGCCCAGCAGCACGTTTTACTGTTTACGCCTTGCCTTGAGAAATGATTGACCAGATGGTCCAAACGTCTCACTCAGCATGTGTGGTGGCGGTCGCTCTAACTGTAGCTTCTTTGTGTGACATCACTGTCTTCCACGCAAAAGCTTGCATGATTTTAAGACGACAACAGATCAACACATACGCGTCAAAATGGAGCACAAAATAACATTTGAGGAAGTGCTGCAGCCTGCAGGCAGTGTGGCAAACACTGTGTGCATACAACCAAAAAGGGAGAGAGAGAAAGTGTGTGCGTGTGTGTGCGTGTGCATGTGCGTGTGTGTGTATGTGGTCTAAGGCAACATGCCAACACTACTCTGCATCACACTCTGCAAGTACAAACAGCAGGCTCCAACAGAGAGGATGAGGGGAGACAACAATATCTTATTTAACACGGCGGAATTTAGGAATTCAGATCTCCGCTGCTTTGCCCTCTATCTTCAGATGAATTGTATCATTTAACCTCAGAATGCCATGGGAATGACCACAAGCATTGTGGCCACCACCTTGATACATTACAGTCAGTTCATTGATATTAAATACAATTTATATTACATGTATTACACACACTTATGTCACCCCCTTTGTGTTTTAAGCATCAAACTGTGTGTGTGTGTGTGTGTGTGTGTGTGTGTGTGTGTGTGTGTGTGTGTGTGTGTGTGTGTGTGTGTGTGTGTGTGTGTGTGTGTGTGTGTGTGAGTGAATGATGTGGTGGCTGTCCAAAACTAGGTCAGACCTTGAAAGACAGAGTGGAGAGAGAGCAGAGACAGACAGAGTGGAGAGAGAGAGAGAGAGAGGGAGGGGGAGAGAGAGAGAGAGAGAGAGAGAGAGAGAGAAGCAAAGTGATGAGATTTTAATGTAGAAATTGCAGGGATGAGTTACTGGTGCATAAAATGATAAAACGAGCCTGAAAGACATTGAAATAAGATATCATTATGACAAGGGTATGATTAAAACTCTCGATTTCAATTGAACTAATCCCAACACAATCATTGCAGGTTTTCATAATTTTACCGACTACTATTTATAGCAATAAGGAGGTTCATAATGCAGCAATAATAAATATTAGGACGTGAAAGTTTCAGATGGAGACAGAAGACCTGAAGAGACAGCACCACGACTCCCCCACGTGGTTTTTAACCAATACTGCATTTTTTTTTTTTTTTTTTTTTTAATTCATAGTAGAGTGTGACACTGAAATTGTTTTTCAATGAATGCGTTCAGAACGCATTAGAGAATATTTGGGGAGGGGAGGGGGGCGTAATTTTGCAACAAACTTTATCAGAAAAGTTTTCAACTCAATACATTGTACAAGTATATCAATCCATCCATAATCTGAACTACTTATCTTTACGAGGTTCACGGGGTGTACAAGTATATAGAAACCAGTGTACAGAACATTACTACTGCTGTGCTGTGCTATGCTGTGCTGTGCTGTGACACAACAATGTGCACCCTCCCACCAGAGGTCAGCTGATGTGACCACAACTTCAATAAACAGAGGTGGGCATTCAATCAGTGCTGACAGTTTGACAGTCTGACAGTCCATTTATTGGCAAAAGATGGACAACTTCAAGAAACTGACGTACTACATCGACAAAAGCGGGTATTTGTCCATCGGCAGAATTGTCACTTAGCAGGTCAGTACTGATTGACCTTGTCAATCTGTCAATGACAGACTCCCGTTTCATGACAGATCCTGCACCTTAGCTGCATGTAGGCTGCTCATTTCTTGGCATTTTAACTCATCTATGGAAAAGCAAGTGGGCCGAAATCGAGATGGACACGTACATTTTGGAGCCATTGACTCATTATTTTCACATTACCAATATGGTATTTTAGGCCACATTCCTCATTAAAAAGGGACAGTATTCAAGGTGTTGTTATTGATATATAATCAAAAGTTAATCTTGTCTTCTGTTACATTAAATTGTTGTTACTTTTAGTCAGACAACTAAGCTTTTTTTTTTTTTTTTTTTTTTTTACCTCTGGTAGTTTTGACTCAGCATTATGTGCAATCTAATCGTCTGATCAAGAGGACTTTTTTAAGATCCTGAAGACAGGCTGCCTCTCGCTCTGTCCTTTACTGACTGAGACCGAGACAAAAAAGGAGAACAGAGAGCGAGGAAGGTGGTGAGTGATTTGTTTACAGCTGTTGAACTGTCAGCCAACATAACATTTTTAGCAGCCAACACAACCACAGCTCAGCAAATGGACTGGCAAGTAAAAAGAGAAAAAAAAAACAAGAACGTGTTGTTGAAAATGCAAGTCTGCAGATCGGTGTACACTTAAAAATACAAGACAAGACTTATCAGAAGATCATTTTTTTGTTTATTGAAACTGCTTGCATACAAAATATATTGCACTATAACCAGACATGTAAACCCGGACACTTTAAATGCTAGTAAGTAGTATTTACAAAGGAAGAGAGAGAGAGAAAAAAAAAAAACAACGCTCAAAAGTGCTCACAAGATTTACAGCTTTTTAGACTACCCTGGTTTTTAAGTATGTACAGATTTTTTCTTTCGTTCTTTTTTTCTTTTACGTTAACATTTGTTCTGGAATAAGAGAAGAAACATTTGCCGCAGAGTGGCAATCAAGAAAAAGTCAAAGTTGGTCATCTTCGGTTGAAAACATGTTGCAATCCCAAATGGATTGAAATGCTGAGTGAGGGATGCAAGTCAGGTTCTTGATGCAATATTACCAATCTTATCTGTTATACTGTCATTTTAAAATGAGCAAAATCACACATTTAAATCACAGATATTTTTATATTTAGTTCCTAAAACCGTAACTAACATTCATCTTCTGAGATTGTGTGGCATGGGGGAAAATGGCACTCCTCAGAATGTTCAGATTAGGAGCAACAGCTAGCAGGTAGACACCACCTACACGCATACAAAGTATAATTATTAAAGGTTTTAAACGACCATGTTCAATCCCGTTTAGACCATCAACTCAATTTAACATTCATGGAAAATCTAGCACCAACATGTCCCCCATGATAAAAGTCACATCAAGTTAATAGTCCAGTGAAAATATTCGCATTCGTTTTATTAGAAGGGGACAGCCAGAACATGATCCAAGCTGTCACTGAAGGAGAGGTATTACTCATAAAGGAAAAAATTACGTACATACAACATTCATTCTGAAAATAACACATTTCAGCGGGAAAGCCTTCAAAGGGTTCAATCCAAATCGCTTTTGAAGTCGTGTTTTAGTACAGCGAGGCTGATTTCACAGAGACTATTCAATCAATACACAAAACGAAAGACAAATCGCCTTGCATTTCAAAACTTTTTGTAAAATTGAGTTGTGATTGTTAGTATCCCTTTCTAAAGTTCTGTCAGTTGGCCATGGTCACATGTACTCATCTCAAGAGTTTTGTTTCTATTTTGTCTGTTTCTTGTGTTCGAATGATGACACGTTCATAAGCACAGATAATTCCATCGCATCGATTCGACATGGGCAGCATGCAACAGTTTCCCAGCTCCTCAATGCACATTTTCTATTATAGTACAAACTTGGATTTTTGCAACACGATTTGTTAGTATTAACTGCTATTAACACAACAATGCACACAAGTCCTTGCTGTTGAAAGGTTGACTTCAACTTTTAAACTTAAAATTTTCTTTTTCTAAACTGGAACCTGTATCCAATTTGACACTTATAGCATCTCAGCCTAATCCTCCCTCTTACTACTCCTGGGGGTGTGTATAATATATATATATATATATATATATATATATATATATATAATTAAAAATTGTTTTGTTAGAATTCTCCTGGTTGATAAATGACAAAATGGACAGATACTTATGGTTTCTACACTGGAACAACCAGAAAAGAAGAGATACACTTTCACAATTATTTGATTCGGGCTCAACATTTAGTAAAAATGGTTTTTTTTTGTTTGTTTTGTTTTTTAAATTGGTCAAGATTTGCAACTTCTCCATTAGTTATCTTAAATGATACACCAAGGATTTTTCGCATAGGAGAACAATTACAAATGAAAGGATTTGATGTGTATGACAAGATTAAATTCAGGAACGCAAACTTAAAAAGATAATCTGGTCTAATTTGTCAAAGGCTAAAAACTGAAAGCAGGTTCGATGTATTATTTTTTTCCTCGACTATCGCCGAAAACGTCAAGCCCTTCATTTATTTTAAATGAAAAACTTACTGTACACCTAAAACACTGTGACAATTGCAAGTCAATCTAATTTTAGGGCACTGTATTACGGAAAATTGGAATTGGACTGCAGTAATAGTGTTCTTCCTTGAGACACTACAGTATACAACAATTATGTACTGATTATTTCACATGAAATTCTTCCTCTGTGTAATAACACTACTTTTGGACTTCTGTAGCAGTGCTATGGACATTCACTATCAATGTCACTCACTATTAATGTGCTATGGAGCATACTTTTTTAACAGCAAGTTTATTAACAGGAGAGCTAGCATTTAACTGATATCAAACAGCAACAAAAGAAAGAAAATAACGATAAGTGCACATTTGAAACAGTACAATTCCTTCCTCCAAACAAATTATGACATCATTATATACAGTATGCCACCCTCTCGTTTTTTTTTTAAACACAAAACAACTTCATTCTGTTGATGTTTATGGAAAGTAAAATGGTTAATTGTACTCAAACCACGTTGTTGATGTATTGTAGGAAATGCTAACTTTATAAACGCAGCCTGGCTGCAGTGTGAAATTTGAAGGTTAGTGAAAAAGAATCACAATTAATTCACACTTGTGTAAAAGCAAGCACAATTGAAGGACTACTGGCCTCAGAAAGCAAGTTGTGAGTGCGATATTTGTATATATTTAGAGTGTGGCACACAAAAGTGTGTTGCAAGGACCTAAAAAGCTGAAACAAAATTACAAATCAGTCAGGGGTTCATTTAAAAAAAAAAGGCCAGAGAGAAAGAATCAGCCTTAGAGGGGTTGTAAATTTGACTCAACACGATGAGCCACATGAATTTTTTGCTCTGCCTGAAATCAATTAGGTTAATCTTTCAGTGACAGGTACGCAAGTATTTTTTTTTTTTTAAATGCAAGTAATGGAGCTCCACTTGAGTCACCAAAATACACCAAGAAGCAAAATTGCAGGCTGCATGATGCCAGAACAGGACATGATTTATAAAAGATATCACAGGAACAGAATGACTGAAAGTTGAACATGATCAGTCAGCCAGTCAGCCAGAGAAATAGCACTGCATTACAGGAACCATTTTCTTCCATAAGAACTTACTGGTAGAACCATGGTCCTTAAAAGCTGTAAGCGTTGGGTCATGACTACAAATGCACAATCGTTTTTGTTGAATTTGCTATACATTAAATTGCAAAGAACGTCTCCTTTAATTCAATTAGTTTTTTCTTTTATATAAAGTACTTGGGTTAGGGTTTAAACTGAGTGCGTGTCATTATTATTATTTGTTGACAAGATGGTATTAATGTCATGTATGATGTTGCCCACCCGTGTCACCTTGCCCTAGCTGGTGACTTTGCACACATGCTTTGTCATCTTGCCATTTCTAGGGTTATGGACTACACATTGTTTGGGCCAGAGTGCTACCAGCACTCCTGTCACGGCTTGAACTCACTATGCCCTAACCATGTTGGTTAAAGGAGCAGTTTCAAAACACAAAAGGAGCAAGTCGAAGGTCAAGGTTGAAACCTCGCGGTATAAAGTGAAGGATAGCATGTGCAGCATCCAAGTTGCTTTGCAAGCTCATGGAGAAAAGTGATGTAATTGAACGTCGGATGCGTTCTTGAGATTTAAGTATGAATTTGCTGGACAAGAGCCTTCTTTTACATTAAGAAACTTGAAACTTGCTTTCTTACTATACTGTACATCCTTTCGGTCCCAGGCCAGCTCGCTGTGCTACACTGAAGAGTACACAGATGTAGCACACTGGCAGCGCCCTTCACACTACAATTACACCCTACAGAGTTGCATGCTGATGGAAGCTCCTGTCTAATGTAGCAATTGACAAAAACGGAAAAGGGGGGGGAAAAGCGAGAAAGGAAAATCCGTGGATAGTTAATGAGCGGTTATTTGTGTATGTGTATGAAGAGTAGAGTGTGGGTTCATTTCTGAATGTGAGTAGGTCCTCCAGTGATGAATCTACGACACGCCATTCACCAGAGGGGGAGCGTCCTGCTTCTCTTTCTTCATTCCTCGGTCTCTAACGGGCCGCTGCTGGTGGCGTAGTGGGCCGTCGCCGCCGGCACTGTGCCCACCCTGTGATGAAGGCCCTCCACCTCTCCCTCCATGCTGCACACTACGTTCGTTGTTCCCATCCACGCGAATCTGTGGGGTCAGCAAATAGAGTGTCACACAGCAACTAATGAGTGTGACATTTTGATCCATGTTCATTTCTCCCCCTAAAAAAAAAAACGTTTCCAACTTGATAGGCATACATTATTGCAGGTGTTAATTAAGCAAGGCCTTTTATTCTGAAGATCATAGCAGCCAGACACTGCCTACCAACCAATTAAATCAAGTGCTATTCAAGAATTCAAGAAAGGGTCTGGAAAAATCTCTTTAAATTCATTTAACAAGGATGAACGCCCTTAGAACTTCATTATTTAATGAATTAAGCCATGCATTCTGGAAACCGACTGGCTTTATTGTCATTACCATAGGCACTTGCACACAGCGACATTAAAGTGCGGACGGCTGAAGTGTTGCCATCTTTGTGGATGTCAAAAAAAAATAAATAAATAAAAGTCAAGGACGCATGTTTTGTATTGTTAGCACATATTTTGCCGTACACAAAAGTAAATGTTTTGACATGGCCCCGGTAGGCCTTACCGCATAAAAATCTTTGGCGGTAGACTTCAGGTGTCTTTCTTTGTCGCTTTGAATGGCCGCCGCATCCCGTAATGTGAATGATTTGCTATCTGTTATTTAATCATCGCATTTTTTCTTTTCACCTACTTCTCTCTTGAACAGAATTATTTTTTCTTGCCACAATACAATCAAAATAAGGTAAAGCGTTTGAATTTTCATTTGTTTCGATGTCAAACATTACTCTGTTTTGTTGTCATATTTTTCATTGTTGCATTTGTTTCTGCATTATATTAACTGTAACATGCAAGTTGACAACTTGAGTAAAGCTATAAAGTTGCAGTTACACAACAAACGGTGAAAATGCGAATCGCAGTTTTTCATTAAATGCTGCTGAAAATACAATTGTTTGGCACTGCTCACAAATGCAAAACTACGCTCTTTGAATTTACCAACCTGATGCTCTTAAAAGTGAAATACTGTAATTCCAAATGACATATATAATCCTAAAGTGCCACTCACTGCAGCTGTGAGCCACACACGCTTTAAAACAAACCAATTCATACACTACTGAGCCATGAGCCAAAGAGGAAGGAGTACAGTATTAATGTTGTTTGAGCTCATGATCGTGGGAAGAACTAGGACAATTTCAACAAATTGTTCAATGACATTGCTTGTGTATCTGACTTTCTGGTGAAGAGGCATTACAAATATAAATCTGGCTCCTGATCTTGACCATCCAGCCTCAATTTTTCTCAATCCCAAGCCAAGTGGTATCTCTCCAAATATGCCTACCTGGACCACGTGGAGGAGGGACTTCAAAGAAATGTGTAGTTAATGAACTTTTAGTATGCATTCAAATGAAATAATAACCAATGGAGGCTAAGACATAATGAATTAATTTACCTGGAACCTGGAAAAGAAATAACATCCTTTTAATCACCAGCACAAATATATTGCATCTCATTTACAGTGTTATAATGGCTCCACAGCAAGCCAACTATTCTTACTCCAGTCATAGACCAAAACGGATTTAATGGATTCTTTTGTAGCCCATACTGCACCAACACTGTTCAGTGAAAAATTGTGGATTAGGTTTTGTTGAATAATTTTTTTTGTAGTAACAAAAAGGGACGCAAACGTAACCTTCTTGTTTGATGCAAAAAATATTGATTTTCTCGCTAGCTCCAGCTATACAAGTGCTGATCAATGAATTAGAAATTCATTGGAAGGCTTATCTGAGCATTCTTTACAGGTAGATAGTTCTGTTATTACTCTAACAATAACGCGGTGAATACTTGACTTACTATTCTCACAAAAAATCCATTAAAATCAATAGATGTTTAGGGTCATTAAACCAAGACATGGTCAATAAATAAGTCTTCTCAACACTAACAGAACTACCTAATATGCATTTTATAGTGAAATCTTATTCAACATTTTTTAAGCAACTAACCTGTTATCCCAGTAGATTTAGAAAAAGACGTAGGGTAAACCCTGTGACCAAAAGTCAATCACAGGACTGATGCAAATGACATATTTGGGCAATTTAGAGTTTTCAGTAAATGACCTATACACCATGCTACCTGTTATGTTATCAATTTTTAAAAACCACATCATCTAGTTATACTACAGTGCAGTCAGCACACCCTTGGTATGTATAAAGGACAGTACCTGTAAGGTGTCTTCCTGTGCTCTTGTCTTGGGCTCTCTAATATGACGAGGCCTTGGGTCGCTCCACTGCACATCGTCACCTAAATGGGACAGTTCAAGTTATTCTCATATACACTGTATTTCAAATTATTACCTATATATGCCAACATTGAAGAATGTCCTTAGCGATGTACCAATCACATTTCTAGCACCCATGTCAGAGTCATTCGATTTTGAATGGATCTGCTCATGAGTACCCGCAGGCACATGCACTGGCTGTCTGGTTTATAAGGCTCTTCTTAAATGCTCTCCTGCAAAAAACTAAAAGCTGCGATACCTTGCGCTCCCTATCATTCACCTAATTGTTCCACGTGTCCGGACTGAAAAAGAGAAAGGAGCGCTCAACTTTGCTGCCCATCAATGTGGAACTCTCTTCAGAATGACAAACTGTCCGTGCTTGACTCATATGCAAGCTTTCGCTCCATCTTGGTTGACAGGCAATGCGAGGCCATGAAACATTGCTTGTGTTTTTCAATTGTTATTGTGACTCCAATTGTTGCACCTGAAGACATTATCCATTGTTGTTATTTACTGTATTGCTTTTTTCTACCGTTATGTTTTCAACCAAATTTAAACGACTTTCCTTTATATGCTCCTCTTCCTCTTCCACCTCGCCCTCGAAGTCCTGCCCCACCCGGTCTCCTCCTTCCATCTGTCCTTCTTGGCAATGTCCCACCTCCTGTCATTAGCTCTTCTGTGGGAGCCAGGGACCAATCGCTGAGCTCGTCCCGGTGGTCTGACTCAGTTTCTGAAGCATTGGATGCCTCTGAGTTTGTACCTAGAGTGAGCAATGCCACAAGTTAATATTAGGACTAAAAATATTCATATCGTGGATGAACGACATATGCAATGCTTCCAATATAGTATTGAAGTATGTGACTTTTGCAGATGACGCGAATGTTTTCTGCTCAGGAGAGAATCCCCAGCAGCTGATTAAAGTCACGCGTTTGTTCTTTTATTTACTGTAAAGGTACAATACATGGACAGAATAGTGTGGGAATGGTTATTAAGAGAACGGGAAAGGTTTATGTAGCGTAAAAATATTTAATTTAGGCTTTAATATTGTGTATAGGATCACAATGCAACAGGAGATTCATGCGCAACTGTGACTCACTTTGTTTTCGCTATGTATGTTGTCCCCTGGGTTAGTGTAGTGTGGTAATTCTGTGGTTGGACACTTTGCCTTGTTTGCCAAGGAAAAGCATACTTCAAATTGACAATTTCAATACATTGGTAATTACATTTCTAAATAATGCATACACTGTTTCTACTTCCCAGATCTTTGTTTTTCGCGGGTGGTTCGGGAATGCATCTCCCGCGAAAAACGAGGGATTACTGTACAGGATATGAAGTAGTAATGAAGCCGCACCTGAGGCAAAAGCGGCACCGCCGCCTCTTCGCCCTCGAGCACCTCTTCCTCCTCCCCCATAAGGTTTCCCTCCTCCTGTTCCTCTTCCAAGGCCCGTGCCATTATCAAACACGTAGCTTTTGTCTTTAAGATTTCGTGGCCCTGTTCCTCCTGCACCGCCGCCCCCTCCTATCTGTCTCAGCTGTTCGTCAATCTGGAGACGCTCTAAACGAAGTTGGTCCACCTCCTACAGTGATTGAGAGCAATGTTGCAACATTGAATAACCATGTCATATTTGCAGAACAACACAACTTTGCAAGGGCGTCAGCTCATGTGAGATTGATGTACTATATAACTGTACCGCAAACACTTGAGTATGCAATTTCTCATGTACCTTAAGGTAGTTGAGGTGATAGTCCAGCAATACCGTTGCATTTGAGATGCTTTCCTTGGTCCCCACAAATACAAAGGGCACCATTCCCTATGACAAACATATTCAAAATAGAACTATTCAAGCATTTCTCAAAACTGTACACAACCTTAAGGCTTACTTTGTCCTCGCTAATGGCCCAAACATTTTCTGACCTAGACTTGTTTTTTTGATGGTTTTTGGCAGATTTTAGAATGGCCAGATTTTGGTTGAAACAGGCTTGAGTATGCCTACAGAAAAGACAAGTGCATTTCCCCATAGTAGCACATGTCTGCCCTCGGTTCATTTTTTTTTTTTTTATAAATCACAAAGCTCCATATTTGATGTATACTATAACTTTAGCAATAATTGTCTTAAACATTGACCTATTTACAGTAGATATATTCGTTCTGACTTACATCATCCGTTGCTGAGACTGCCGCTGCCGCTGATGAGGATGCCACCGAAGGCTTTTTGTCATTTTCTGGTTCAATACGAACCCGCACCACACCAGACTTATCAACCACTTCTTGGATCAGTTTACCACTCTTCCCAATTACTTTGCCTAAAGGGAAAAATAATATTATTCACAAAAGACATTCTATAAAAATGCATCCCAAATGTATTCAATATTTTACTGTGAACTTTGCACCACTGAGACACTGTCCAGTTCTTTTTTTCTTTTTATCCCAAGTAAAGACACTTCTGACATTGCCTCTGGTGCACGAGGGGCTTGACACTAGGAACACACCACTTTTTTTCATTCATCTATGCACAGTGGTTTTGCTTCATTATCCTCTTGTGCCAAACTGTGAGCATGCAGCGATCCACTGTATATTTAAGTGAGCTGAAACGTTTCACTTCGGCATAAGTAGAGTTTTGCAGCTTTACTGTACTGTATAGAAAAATAGAAAACTTTTTGGTGGATTTCTACTGTCTGTGTCAGAATTTGGTCCCTCACTTACAGAAATAGCAAAAAAAATAATTGTATAAGAAATTGGTACGCAATCTACTTAAGTTACTTAAAATGAAGCTGCTTCCTGATCGTGTCATAATAATTGCTGAGCTGCAGAGTTTAGAGTTCTGCACTTGATTGTGAGTCAATTTAAGCACAATTACTCATTCTTCTGTACACAAAACAATAATCCAAAATACTTAACAACAATTATAAAAAAAAAAAAAAAAAAAAGACACTCCACTGCCACAGGCCCCACAGTCCTATTGGTGGAGTGAATTACTCACCTACTAAGTTCCGGGGAACTTTGATGATATCTTCGGAAAACTCCAGGAAACTGCGAGCAATACGGACAGCTTCCTGGTCCTTGAATACACACCAAACATGTCAATATGTTCTTCGGGACTTTTAAAGTAGTATGTGAGGAACTATTTTGGAACAACAGAATAACAAGGCTCCCAAAATCTTTTCTCTCCCCTTTCATTCACTGCACATAGGGAGTAACATTTTTGTATTGGCAGACAGAGGTATGAAACTTGTTCTGCAGACTAGTGGCTAAACCTCAAGAGAAAGAATGTAAATATATGATATATCATCAGGCATCCAATTATAAACAAAGTACGCCTACGAAATAACAAAATGTGTATTAGCGACACTTGCTAGTTTGTGTTCTCGAATCCCACCAGGCATTTAAATTCAGGATAGTATCAAAGCAGAATGACTAGCAACAAAATTATTGATTTAAAAAAACTTGTCTGTGATTGTCCGGTTTTGTCAAGAAACAATATAATAAAATACAGTAGAAAGATTTGAGCTGTATTAAACGTGAATAAATACCAAACTAAAAGGGTAGATGCAGCTATCTATTGCGAGGCCATTGGGAACAGTTGGGCTATCATACCTCTCCATAAATATGGAAGGTGCATGTCTCTTCATCCAGGTCTATATTAGTGACTCCAGGGACTTTACGTGCTTGCTGAATGTTGGCCCCATGAGTCCCAATGGCGAGTCCCATTAAATCATCACGCACTACAAATTGTTCATGGAACCGTGATGCCAGTTGTCGGGAACTCTGCAAGCAACACAATCACAGTGAATGGGTTGGACTTGTACTTTTGATGGACAGAAATAATTAAATTATTGTTGGAATATTAAAGCTTCAGACTCTTGCGTATGTGTGTGTGATGTATGTGCGTGCGTACCTCCAGTTGTCTGCTGGCCTCTTCATTTCTCAGCATGAGAGACAGTTTGGTGCGGAGGCTCCTGAAGTGCATGTCACTCATCATGTTGGCCCGCTTCGCTGTGACCTCATTCACCGACTGTTAAAACAATTCAAAGTTCATCTTACATCAGTGGGGTAGGTGCAGACAAGTTGAATGTAGTCAAATAAAACATTTCCACTCTTGCAGTGCATCCTGATTGTTGCTAAACAAGTATAATAAAAATATTGTATCTACAATCTTGAAAAAGAAACACGAACCAAGATGACCAGCTGCTTCTTCTCAGAGTCATAGGTGACACTGAACGCTCCAACAGCCTTCTTGAAATCTTTGTGCGCCGATTCCTTAGAGCACCTGATATCAAGGAGTCAACAATCATATTATTAGACCATTCTGGTTTATTTAAAAATGCAAGGAAAATGTGTGTCTTAACAATCACGATTCAATTGTTTTGGGCACAATGATTAGGCAAGCCTCGCCATGGGCAACAATTCAAGAATTAAAAAAATAAATAATCACCAAAAATGAACAAGTGACTGCATTAAATTTCGAAGTTGTTCTACACACATAGACGAACTACGTAGTACTATACAATCTATACTGCTGTTAAAAACCATTTGCCCCCTTCCTGATATTTCTTGTGTGTTCCTACATAAAACGATTCAGATTTTCGATGAGCTTCTCAGTCCACAAAATATTGTTTTCCAGAAGTCTCGAGGATGATCAAGTTTTCTAGGTAAATCTGAGAAAAGCCTTTGTGTTTTCTTCTTGTCAGCAATGGTTTCACTTCAGAACTGTCCAATGAAGACCATTTTGGCCTGTGTCCTAACTAAAACCAGCTAGCCTGCAATTCTTATATGTCATTCTGTTTTAGATCTCCAGAATAAGCTGCTGCACTATAGTATAGGAATAATTTTGATTGGCGGACTAGGTGAAAGCCACTGGGAAGGTTCACACTTTTTCACATATGGATTTGGACTGAAGTAGTGATGGCGCTGTCAACCATGATGCGTGGGCTCGTGTCAAACCCTGTGTCGATGCGTGTAGCACTCTAAGTCACATGACTGTGACTGAAGTCTCAAACTATGTGGTTCAGGCAGTATTTGAATGCATTGCTGCCAAAAGTATGACAGATACTTTGAGTCCCCATTCTGTCCATGGAAGCCATTGGGAATCTTACATCTGTCGTAGATCATCAGGGACATCGAGTCTGATCTTGAGGAAGGTAGTTTTGGTGGCTGGTTTGTTGGGATTGATCGGTCGTAACCGCTCCAGTGTGACAATCTCGTTTAATGTCGCGTCACATGCAGCATACTCTATAACATAAAACTTTAGACACACAAAACATTCATCAACAAGTACAAATGAATGGCATTGAAACATCCATCAAAAGTGCATTTAAGTTATTTTTTATAACCGTGAATCATCCTGATAAACGCAAAATGGTTACATGAACCAATTAAGGTGAATCAACGGAAACACATTACAATGATTTAGTATACATAAAGGGTTTCAGATTGTTATTCAAGTTTCAAAATGAGTATCTAGCAGATCTTGTACACCTCCAGGTGGCTGCAAGTTTACAATGCATAGACCCTCTGTCAGGGAATGAGAATGAATAGGAAATAATCAGATTTCGAAAATTCCTACGAAATTGGTGTGTGTGCTTTAATGGTCATTTGAAAGATCTACTCAAATCAAACCTCGTGCCGAAAAATTTACATTGCCGTTCTGAGTGAAGTAAACTACTCAGACTGAGTGATCAATGGCTGATTACGACCACACAAAGTGACTACCAGGATATTTGCTGTAGTGGAACCTTGATTTAACAGATTTGGAATCAATGGACTCCAGATTTTACAGACAGAAAATTGTGTCCAGTCAGTTCAAAACAACCGTAGCTGTCAACATTCGTTAGTGCCACAATTGGCTGCAATTGACAATGTGTGCAATCGAAAGATTAGAGCATACAGTGCCGTGAAAAAGTTTGTGAACCCTTAGGATTTTACAATATATTTGCACTTTTTTTAAAGAAATGACGGTGACAAGTTTACAAAAGTGTTACAGGATATTGACACAAGGCTAGTTAGCATTGACACAAATCTGCAAAACCCTGTTTTAACAGGAAGCATAAGAAAATAGCAAAAAAATCAAAACACAGGTGTGAATAAGTTTGTGAACCTTTCCACCTATAGAAGTTAAAACTGACTGTGTGACATGTCTTTCAATACTAGATGACTTCGGGTAATTTCATGTGACTTGACAGACCTTAAAGCCACACTTGTTGTATACGCACCTGAATGTACTTGTCATTTAGTAGAGCTATACCTGCGTGGACACAAACATTACAAATCTAGCAATGGGAAGATCTAAAGAGCTGTCTCCAGACCACAGAGGAGCAATAATTGCAGCTCACAAATCTGGAAAAGGTTACAAAACCATAGCCAAAGATCTGCAGCTACATGTTTCAACTGTAAGACAAGTGATTTACAAGTACCAAGAACATGGAGTAACTACTTCACTTCGAAGATCTGGTCGTCCAAGGAAGATAACAGGCAGAGCAGAAAGAGAGATGGTGAGAGAAGTCACTGATAACCCCAGACTTACCTCTAGAGACCTTCAGAAATCTCTCTCAAGCAAAGGAATTGAAGTTCATGACAGCACCATCAGAAAAAGACTGGCTCAGAATAACCTTCATGGAAGGGTAGCAAGGAAGAAGCCATTACTATCAAAAAAGAATATTGCAGCTCGGTTAAAATTTGCTCAAGAGCACATAGGAAAGCCTCAAGAATTTTGGAACAACATTTTATGGACTGATGAATCTAAAATAGAACTTTTTGGCCAAAATCAAAACAGATTTGTTTGGAGACGACCAAACACAGCTTATCAACAAAAGCACCTCATCCCTACTGTAAAACATGGAGGAGGACGAGTACTCGTATGGGGCTGCTTTGCAGCAGCAGGACCAGGGCAACTTACCATCATAGAAGGAATCATGAATTCCGAGGTTTACCAAAATATTCTGGAAGAAAACGTTAAACCGTCTGTAAAGAAGCTCAAGTTAGGAAGAAACTGGATGCTGCAACAGGACAATGATCCAAAGCATGCAAGTAAATCAACATCGGAATGGCTCAAAAAGAAAAAATTCAATGTTCTGGAGTGGCCCAGTCAAAGTCCAGACTTAAATCCGATAGAAATGTTGTGGTCGGACCTGAAAAAAGCAGTGCACCAAAGAAAACCATCAAACCTTGGACAACTGAAGCAGTTCTGCAGGGAGGAGTGGCCCAAAATCTCCCCAGCTCGATGTGAGAGACTCGTCAGTACTTACAAGAAAAGATTGCAAGAAGTCATTGCTGCTAAAGGAGGTGCAACAAGCTATTAACTCTGACTGTTGGCAAGGGTTCACAAACTTATTCACAACTGCGTTTTCATTATTTTGTTATTCTTGTGTGTTTATAGTTAAAATATAGTCCTATTAATTTGTATTCAGCCATAATGGCAATGTGTCACCATTCTGTAACACTATTGTGAACTTGTCTCCGTTATTTCTTTAAAAAAATGCAAATATATTGTAAAATCCTAAGGGTTCACAAACTTTTTCACGGCACTGTATCTTTTTATTGTTACATGGTAAACATGGCACCGGTAGATTCAGTAGAATCCCAGGGAACAACCCCAGCACAAACTATTACGACTATAGCTAAGCTACTGATCATTATTTTTTAAAGTTATAAAAGAATAGATAACATAGATTATTTGTGATTCACTATAAAACTTCACAGCTGAAATAAAAGGTGAACTGCCTGTAGATCAACAAAGTTTCTCTTCATAATTAATGAAAAACAAAGGTATGTGCAAGTCCCGCCCACTCGACAGTTCAAATGGCAAACTGTAAATGGAAAGCTAAGCAGAAACACAGAAACAAAAGTGAAACGGTTTGGACTGAGTCCTACCTCTCCTTTGACCATGCGAACTTTGGCCAGCCACCATCCACATGGCTCCTTGTCATTCGCCCTGGAATACACCTGCCAAAACCCACACAGTAAATTTTACTCAGCAGAAACATGGACAAAACATAAATATAAACATGCCATCATTGTTCAACATTTGTTTTTTTAAATTTCATTCAGATGTTTAGGAAAGATGAAATTAAAAGAATCCCACCTCAACCTCATCACTCTCATTTATCTCTTTACAGAACCCTGTTGGAGGAGGAAATCGCACATCCTGGAATGGGATCTGGCGCTCTGGCTGCCAACTGGTATGGAAGCACAGCACACATTTATTTCATCATTAGCTGCTGTACTGTAGCTTGTCGATACTGTGGCAAAGTTGTTTTGTATTATTGTTGTATGCGATATGTTCCGTTGTATTGTTATTTTATGTTACATGGTTTTGTAAAGCGCTTTGTCACAGCGATAGCTGTTGTGAAAGCGCTATTGGAAATAAACATTGTATAACTTACTTGTTTTCAAATGCAACTGTGATTGAGCCTTCATGGACATCCTTCACAAATGCCTAAAAGAAACAAGTAAAAAAACTATAAGAAACACAAAATGTTAACATTCTGATGGCAAACTCTAGTCTAAAATGTTTTGTGTACCCCAAAACTGATTAAATCTGTTTGGGCAGTTCAGCTCACTCTTAAACTGTAAATACTATGGATTTGTACTGTACCTATCCATCAAATGTTCAAAGTAGGACTGCATGTCATGCCCTGAAGGACACCAGAAAAACTTGGCTTGCCGCAGGATGGCACAAGCCTAACAAACTGTGACTAACAGATGCAAGGGAGCCAAACATAAAGGAGAAGGGGAGCAATCTAAAATTGCCAATGGGCTGAAAGTATGTCCCTTGACCTAGTCCATTAATTGGTCAAGTAAACGCATGTACAAAACTGTTGGTACCCCTCTGGTAAAAAAAAGAAAAAACCCATAGTGGTCATAGAAATAACTTGAATTTGTCGAAAGTAATTGTGAACAAAAATGCAAGAAAAACTCACCGATGAAAATCTGACATTGTTTTTTTAATTGTGGTTCAACAGAACTATATATATAAAAAAACACTCATGAAACAGACCTGGACAAAAATGATGACCCTAACCCCCCCTAAAAAAACAATATAATTAATTTAAATAATTTAACCACAGGAACGTATTAAATCTCTTGGGTTCCTCTAATTAGAGTCTTAAAACGTGTAACCAATTAGTTCCACTATTTACAGGGTGTCAGGAACTTGTACTATTTGTTGACTACACTAAACATAGACCAGAGAAAGTGAAAGAAAGCATTGTCTCAGTATTTTAGAAATAACTTCAGACAATCCATTCAAAGATAAAGGCTATACGCCCATCACTAAGCAGCTTGAAGTCCCTGTGCAAACAACTACACATGATATTTGGAAATTTAAGACATGGCCACAAGAGAAAACTTGACAAATTGAAAAATTGTAACAAAACAGCCCAGAACAATTGCATAAAACTTATGAAGGTGAACTCAAAAGCTGAAGGGACCGAGTCAGGTTGAACAATTCGTCGTCGTTTGAGCCCGAGTAGACTTCATGGAAGATGCCCTAAGAGGACATCGCTGTTGAAAATAAATCATAAATGAACAATCAAATATGAGACTGGAATTTACCAAACAGCATGCTGACAACCCACAAAGCTTCCAGGAGAAATTCCAATGTGCAGACAAGACAAATTTTAAGCTTTTAGTCAAGACACATCAGCTTTATGGTCTGAAACACAAACAAATTAAGCATACCAAGAAAAGATGACAGCCCAAGAATGGGTAAAAGCAAAACACTGGACTATTCTGCAGTAGACCTTTGATAACCTCTGATCTAAATCCTGGTACACGTGTGGCAGCAAATGATCAAAAGCCCCCTTCAAACTTGTGACAAGCGGAGCAGTTTGCTTTTCAAGAGTGGACCATAATGCCACAATTCGATCACATTTCAATGTCTGACTTTAATTGGTTAATTTTCATTCAATTTTCAGCTTTTATTGTCAGCTTTTAGTTATTTCTGTGGTTATATTTTCCATTGACAGAGGATACCAACAATTTTATCTACAAATGTACAAACTCTGTATGAGATATTTGTGAAACAAGAAATCCTCACTTGTGAGGGAGATGTACTATAACCACTGTTTATTACAATTGTAAATTATAAGTGTAACCAATATAGTATCTAAGACAGCCAATGGTGTTCACAAATGGCCATCCGTGTACATTGAAAACCTAGAACGATCCTTTCCTGGGACGACATTGTAACTTGTTTGCTTTGGTATGAATGAATTCTCAGCAATCGCTATACAGTATGGTAGCAACCACCTGGTCATAGTACCACTCAACAGATGTCACCATATTACCAGGTACCACTTTCAACCAAACACCATAGCAACCTTGTGAATTCCGACATAAAACGAATGCCAATTAACTTAAGATGAAGACCAATCCAAATAAGATTGATAGTAATGATCGGGCCAATCAACGACTGCTTCGCTGATATTCATTACATTCAATTCAACAACGCCACTGTTTCTACTTCAGTTCTGCCAAGGTATGATCCACCATGAGATCTCAAATCGTCACAGTTTTAGCTTTGTTTACAGTTTTTTCTGCGTCTACATCCCGGGCAGCGGAGGCCAGAGCAGGTACCTCAATCAACGCCAGTCCAATGTGAATGGCTAGCCTGGATTGTATACTTGTCGCGTAAGCGTTGTATGTTGACTTGAATAGAGATGTAGAGAGAAGAAGGGGGGCCGGGGGAAATCAACCTACCTTATAAAAGGCACCACTTGTTCCCCTCACTTCCACTAGTAGTTCATCCATGACGCAAGTTAGCACAGCTCGCTAGCTAGCTAACCACCGTTAGCGACAGGAGTAGCTAGCTAGCTGGCTAGCTTAACGCTAGCCAAGGTAGAGTGTTCTTGCTAGCTAAAATAGGCTGCCAGCAGGATGCAAGACGAGAGGTGCAACAAATATTCGGACCCGTAAAACGATCCCTCGTGCAGCGAGTTTGTTAAATCGCTATTCGGTTGAAGTCTGGTATACAAATTTGAATTTTCGATCAATCAAAGACGAAGCATGTAGAACGCAGCAGGGTTAGCTCGTAGTAGGTAGTTTATGTGTGATTAGTGGTCAGGCAGCTAGCTACTGCTGCTTGCATCTCTGTGACGTCTCTGGTTTCTTCCTCTACTGATCTCCAAGGCTGCTCACATTCAGGAAAGGCTGATGCTGCTGTCCTTAGGTTACCCCGACTAATGCCCGATCCACCCCCCCAAAAAAGTAAGAAATATTTAAAAATATATATATATGTATATATATATATAGATAGATATATATATTGATATATATATTGATATATATATATTGATTCATTTATTTGTTTATGGGGCTGTCTATCAGTTCACTCATTGGTAAGAGATGATGGTGCCATTAATAGCTTCCTATTAATGTCTTGGTGGGAGTCACGGAGGGACTGATCACAGTATTAATAAATTTGGATATGTGAGTAAAAATTATGTCAGCTTTAGAGTCAAATTGAAGAAAAATCAAATGGCCTTTAAATTGTGGTGCATGTACTACTGTACACAATGGTGTTGTTTTCCAATCCACCTGCTCCTCAGCTGTGAATTCTGAGCAGATTCTTTCACCCAAGGTTGGCAGATGGGCTGAACATTGAATTTGGGGCTTTTTAAAAATAATTCTTGGAACTAGATAAAATGTAAAATCATCAGTAAGCTAATTAAACAATTAGTTGAATTACAGATGCATTGTGTGGTAAACAGTACTATAATTCTTTATTACATATCAGATACTGAATGCCAGCAACTATTACCAATACAATTCTGAAATAATCATTCAGTATTTGAAGTGCATTGAATAAATTGGACTGGACTGTTCTGGCTGTCACTGTAGCAGTTGACGCAGAGTTGATATGCATTCAATTTGTAATGATGTTTTTAAAGGCACCTTGAAAGCCACGACACGGCCATTTTTGGTATCCTTGGCTCGGGTGTTTATCTACCTTAGAGGATAAATAATGTACTTGGATTTCCACACCAACAATTCTGCTAAAGGGGTCGATTCAATGCAATGAGAATACAATGATGTTATGTTCTGCATTGTTTGGGGGTAACTCCTCAAGTCAGATTTGTCTTACTTATGTGCAGCTAAATGATGGATGTGCATGTTAACTGTAAACTGAAGAGCAACAAATATGAAGGTAGCAGAAGTCAGTGCCCTTCACAAACCGCTGTGACTCACTCCGTTTATAATAAATCCTGACTATCATCTTGAAGGATTGGCACAAGCACTCATTGATCTGAAAGATCTCCATATGAACCACAACATCGTGTCTCTTGACCCAGAAACTCAATGTGGCAGCTATCTCAGTGTCAAGCATATTACATGTCTTTGGACAATAAATAGTGATCATCATTTCTGTACAATTTTCAGCTGTCCTTTGGGTAAATGGGGGAAATGAAACAAATGTGGATTGCATACACTTTAATAGAGAAAGGGATGAAAACGCAAGAATTCCTGTGCTCTCGTTTCATTGAGTAAAAGCAAAATGGGATAAGCCACTGTACTGAGGAAGAGCACGAGAAGGATATTTATTAAACAGTATATATACCGTACATCATCCTCAACAGAATACAGAACACATTTCCCTCATGGTTATGCGGTGACAATTCTACGAATGTTTTTTTTTCTTGTGTTACACACATTAACTGTCAATAATGTGTGATGTTTCCCTTTCATTAATGAGTTCACAGTGATTTTACACAAGTCATATTTTTAAAAGATCAAAATTAAATTAACCCTGTAGCTTCTGTCATTACTGGCGGAGCTAGGAATTGTTTCCTCGAGGGGAGGGGGTGGGTCACGCGAGGGTCAACGGTATCTCAGGGGGTACTCAAGTTGTTTTTTTCAAACCCCAAAAGATTCATCAAAAAATGACTATTTTCCAGGAAATTCCTGGAAAAATTGGAAAAAAATGGGGGGGCGGCAGTGACCTCTAGCTCCGCAAGTGTCTCTCTGTTGACTGGTTCATCAAACTCCAAGATGCATTGTTAAGGCAAAGGTAGTATGAAGAAAAGGGCAAACTCTGATTTTCAGGTCAAAACAATTTAGAGAACACTAATTTGATAAGGATATGTAAAGAGCCAGTAAAGAGCCTTTTATCAAGTGATCTGGACTAGTCCATACTTGCTCCTATAGTGGGTGACCAGCAGTTTAATTACTCAACTTCAGAGCAGAAGTTGATTAAGGGTAAGGTTGTGATTTGAGGGAGGCCGTTACTTGTACAAATGTTTTTCATTATTCCTATTGTAGAATTTTATGATTTCACACATAATTATATTTGATTAAAAGACTGCATTACAATACTGTATACATATGTTATATATTTTATATTATATTGTATTTTTCTATATATTACTGCCTTGTGTGGAATAAAAGCAGTCCGAAAATCTGTTTCCAACTCCTTAGTAACTTTTTTCATGTCTCTTCAGTGAAGTGCGCTTATGCCTTCTCAGCAGACATCAAATTATTATTATTTATTTATTTTTCCAATCCGCAATACCTTTCTCTAGCAAATTTTTTTTTAAACCCCTTGACTAACTTCACAACTAGGCACCATCTCGAGCAGAGAGGGCCACTGTTTGAGGAAATTCCGGTACCTTACAATAAAGTAAAACAAAGCAGACTCATTTCAGAACTCATAATAACTGTATAGTTCGTCTTTCCTTCGCTCCGTCATGAGCACATTTTCCCTCTAACCGTGGGCTAAAGCCCAGAGCCTTTCCTCCTCTTCCTTCAGCATCAGACATAAGCATCATCTTGCTCCTGAAGCCAGTAAAAACACATAAAGACTACATGCCTGTCATCACTCTCCTCACTCGCCTCGACATGCACCGTTGTTTAGATGTATGATATTCCATTCCATTACTTCTACCAGTTGCTCTTGTCCTCAACAAAGACAATTGCTCTTTGTCTCAGTCTCCTGTGTGAGTCGTACTCTCCCGTCCTCTCGTTCCACATCTCTGTAGAGGAGAGATTTTTGGGCTTTCAGTCGACAGGCCAGTGACATGAAAATTGAGTCCACATTCTGACTCTCTCTTGGGTCCTTTGCAGATGTCTCAAACAGCAGCATGTTGTGGGAGTCTGCAAACTTCAACGCCATGTTGGATGGCACCTGGAGAAAGTGATTATTATGACTCATTATCTCATATCGATTGTTGTCAATATGCACTTCCCGAGCATTCTATGTTGCCTTCATTGCGATTGTGACTAATCAACAGTCAGTCAGAATCTGTGACAATTACTTGACAATTTGATGATTCTGATTTTTATCTATTATTAAGCCCTCTGTTGTACGGAATGATTAAGTGTACTGACCTGTACTTGGTCCACTAAGTCACACTTGTTCCCCACTAGGACTCGAGGTACTGATGCTGAAACTCGATGACCGTTACACTCCTGCAGTAAAAGAAAACACTTTGAATATCTAAGCAAATTCTAGGATTTAGTAAGCATTAAACATGAAACACTTTTATTTGTTATCAATGTCCAGTGTTTCACAAAGTTAGGTCACCAACTATGTAGTTGTGTATCAGTGAGGAAATTGACTAAAATATATCAGTGGAACTAAATAACAATAATGATATGATCAGTAAACCCACAGCATGAAGTAAACCTTGAAATTGTGAAAATATTGATAACATATCGTGTCTGGTAGAAAAACTTCCATGAGTTGACGATTGAATTAATTTATTAACGTATTTGGATTATTTCCCTGGCATCAAAACGAGGTGAAAAAAGCTACCATGGTCATATTCTGTCAACTATTTTTCAATAAGATGTAGCAAGAGAAAACAATGTCAAACGGTTAAAAACAGATTGGCTATGACACGTTCAAAAAACAGACCCTCACCACTCCCTTCTACCACGTCATAATGACATTTGTTGTTTTTTAGTTGGAAAACTCACATTAGTTGTTTGAATTATTAGCGTGTCAACAACAATGAGTAAGCAACCCTATACATCCTAGTAGAGATGGAGATTCTGGAAAAAGATGGACAGATGAGGAGATTAGGGTGAAGAAATTATATTAATTGATAAGCGGTTCCGATGGACGGATGGATGGATGGATGGATGGATGGATGGATGGATGGATGGATGGACGGACGGACGGACGGATGGATGGATGGACGGACGGACGGACAGATGGATATTTAACTCACCTCTATCCATGTTTGCAGGTTGCGGAAGGAAGCCATTTTTGTGACATCATAAACAAACACTACTGCATGGACATTACGGTAGTAGTGTTCCACCATGGATTTCCGAAATCGCTCCTGGCCAGCTGTGTCCCATACCTGCACCTGAAGATTAGATAGTAAGTCTTTTTTTCTGACGAACATATTAGATGACAAATGTGTGGTTGTCAGATTATTATTATATTGTTATGTTTTATTATTAGACAAAACTGACAGGTATATCAGTGACAATTTTGATTCTGACCACTCCATCTTGGTACACCGATGTGTTAGTTAATACCTTCATCAAAACAAAAAAGGGTGGTAGTCTCTCCATTCATCCATCCATCCATCCATCCATCCATCCATCCATCCATCCATCCATCCATCCATCCATCCATCCATCCATCCATCCATCCATCCATCCATCCATCCATCCATCCATTCATTCATCCATCCATCCATTTTCTGTACCACTTGACCCCACTGGGGTGCTGGAGCCTATCCCAGCAGTCATCGGGCAGTAGGCGGGATACACCCTGAACCGGTTGCCAGCCAATCGCAGGGTGCACAGAGACAAACAACCATTCGCACTCGCACTCACACATAGGGCCAAGCTGGGATGCTCAATCAGCCTACCATGGATGTTTTTGGGATGTGGGAGGAAACCGGAGTGCCTGGAGAAAACCCACACAGGCACGAGGAGAACATGCAAACTCCACACAGGGAGGGCCAGAGATGGAATCGAACCCGCACCCTCTGAACTGTGGGGCGGACATGCTAATCAGTGTGTCACCGTACCGCTCCTCCAATAGGTTTCTATTCTAAATAAAGTATATTGACATATGTGTTGCGAAGACATTCCTTACGAGATCCAGACATAAAACATAATTTTCAAGTTAGCCCCTGCAATGCAGTCAGTGCATATGGTATAATCTAGAATTCTGGATTTTCAACATAAATCCTATGAAGTCTCACAACATAGTGCAAAGCTTGGCAGTGTTCTATTTATCTCACAACCTGAAAAAAAAGATCAAAACGTCAGCATTGAGGTGACGAACATTGGCAGAGGTGTTATTGAGTCTGTAGCTTAGGTTTAATCACTCAAGTGCACTATATATAGAAAAAATTGATGCCCATGTCAGGTCCCAAGCTCAGGGGCCAGATCCGTCCCACCATTGTATGTGGCCCGAGAAAATAACATTATGTCAACTTCTACAATCCTTGCTAAAAACTGTACCAAAATCTTGGCATGTATATTAAATAATTTTGCAGGATTCTTTGTTACCTTTCTTACAGTAATTGAACAAACCATATTATGTCTAATTCCAAAACTAGTAATCCTTCACTTTGTTATGTATGTGTAATAATACTGGTGGATAATAATACATTTATTTGGTGTCACCATGATAACGGTCCTCTGAGGGAAGCTGCCCGTGATAAAAATGAGTTTGACACCGCTGACTCTATTTTTTGTTGAATGTATACATTGAGGGATTGAGGAAAATGTCACCATTCTTCCGCTACCCTTCGTACAGTCCTTGTACATCTACTTTTACATCTACAGCTTTTTATATCCACTGAGGTTTTCCAAAAAGTCTTGTTTTATGTGATGATAAATAATAGTTCTCTTCCCAAGAGTTGTGATTGCTAACTTTTATTGAGCCAAGTCACCCATTTTTACATTAGCACAAAAAATGTCATGATTTTATAAAAAAACTAAAATAATGCTAATCTCATCGAAATTTATTCACTCACTCACTCACTCACTCACTCACTCACTCACTCACTCACTCACTCACTCACTCACTCACTCACTCACTCATTGTGCAATCTTCAAATGTTTGTCAAATTGAACACAAAGCCGATATACTCGCAGTAAACCATAACTTATTATGTTGTACATGACAATAGGAGAATGTGAATACAAAGATCTATTGGACCTGCGATCGAATGGAATCGTTCTTCCTGTAACCACACATCACTGGCATAGACAAATTATGAAAGATATATTCATAAATATTAAATATTTTTTGGACAAATAAAGTGGAATTTGATCATTTCCCACAAGACACCCTTATGATCAAAACCTCAGCCTTAGATTGTGTTGTTAATCTTGATCTGTCATAATCAATGGTATTTACAATTTACTGTATCTAGTGACCTCACCTCTTAAAACTTCACCGATAATTTATACTGGCTTATTTTTTAACGAATGACAAAAATGGCAAATTTGTGCCGATTTATAATAATAATTTTGACGGAAACAAATAGTCATTGTTGCCTTTGACAACAGAGAAGACATCTGGGAAAAACCGTCAGTGATGCTATAAAATCAGTACGGTTGTGGATGAGGGGGAGGGGACAAGGAAACACCTCCGATTCACATGCAGACAAGCTTAAAATGTTACCTTGATCGTCTCTCCTTCAATTTCCACTGCCTTCTCCCTGAAGTCCACGCCGATTGTGGCCTCAGTCTGGTCAGGAAAGCTTCCGCCAGTGAAGCGAAAGGTGAGGCACGTCTTCCCTACGTTGGAGTCCCCAATAACGATTATCTTAAAGATTCGCGTCTGGATGCTCAGTTCCAGGGAGGAGGTGCTCAGGTCCGCGGAGGATGTGAAGCTGGCAACAGCGTCATTGCTGCTGCTGGCTCGGCTCCGGCTTCTGTAAACATCCATGGATGATGTCAGGATGGTGACATTGTCGTCTGCTCGGCTCGGTCGAGTCACCCTCCTTCCTCGGCTCTCCTCCTCCGGGGAATCGTTGGTCATTATGACGGAGGCGGCGATGCGAAAATCGGGATGTGTAGAGTAGAGATGGACAAATGGGTGACTGGTTGAAGTGAAGGGAGGAGAAAGAACGGAAGAGAACGGAGCAAAGAAGGAGGAGACTTCTCTGGAGATACTCTGTCAGCTTGGAAACATTTAAAAACACACGAGCTCACAAATAAGATTTTATGGAAAAAACATTAGCGGAATACAGCATTTTACAATATGATTTGATAATAATAATAATAATGATAATAATAATAATAATAATGAACTCATGTGTTCATCGGTCCCGTTATTAGGAACACCTTCACCATCAAACGAGATCATGCAACCTGCAGGAGCTGCTACTTATCTGCTTTTACATCATTTACAAAGATAATAATCACACAAACAAATCAAATTTGAAATATTTCTATTTCTGTGTGGTGCAGAACAACACTTTATCACAGCGCTCTTTTACTTCTTCATGCAGCTAATCAAATGTCAGACAAAACGTAAAACTATCAAAAAAATAAAAACTGTAACTGCGCATAATTGGATAAACTATTTAATTGTGTAGCTTTTAATATATTGTCCATTGAGTGTAGTGCCCTATACGTTCTCCTTCTGTGAATGATCAAATCAAGCAATAGGCACTATGCAATTATATTATTGATGATATATTTTTGACTCTCTACCCAAGTAGACATAAAAGATTGTTTACGTGCAAAAACAGTTTTCACACTATTCTCATGTGATCCATTAGCTGCCTATATCATCACATTCCATGAAGCAACCTTAAGCCTTAATGCTTAAGAGTGCTATTTTCTCACATTCCAGACCTGATTAAGACAAAGCGCTTTCTAATTCAGTAACACATTATTAAAACTGCACAGCAGCTATATGGTCAAAGGTTATATTAAAATTGCTTGCTTCTCTTTCAGATAAACTGAGCCATTGGTGACACATAATAACCAGTCTGCGCCTCAAAGTGCTACCAAAAACTGGAGAAGGTACAAATTCATTGAATCTTACTTTTATGTCATTTAGACTCCGTCTAGACAGGTATCAATGTGAAAAATAATTGCCTATATCAATGGAATTCCAGGTTCTCAGTATTAGATTACTGATTTAATGATAACCTCCAGACGTTAATTATACGTATATCTAGTTATATCCTCCATGTTATGCATACATCACATATTAAAAGAAATGACAAGGATGTAGACTACAATTTGAAAGCAAATGCTGTATCAATATAAGACAGAAAATCTGTCACTCAGCATTTTCAAAAATGTAGGCCTAAAAAAACGTTGGCAGACATTTAAGCCGCTTTGCCTCCATTCTGACACACACTTGGATTTAATAGCAAAAACACACTGCCAAATACTGTGCCTCCTTTTTTGTTGAGATGGCGCTGTCTTTATTATACACACACACACACACGATTTGTGAACAATCCCTCAGACAGACACAATCTCTTTTGCACAGACTCTTTCTCAAAGCGACAAACATAATCTCCCAGTAAAACACACACACACACACACACGCACACACACACACACACATACACACACACACACACACACACACACACACAAGCTGTGAAGAACAGGCCTAACATTTTTGTCTGACAAAGCTCCCTTCTTCCTTGGTCAAAGACTTATTTGTCTGAAAATGAGACAGTGGGAGACATTCACATTCTGCTCAAAACTAACAGTTAAATTGAACACACATTGGGAACAACACATCACTTTGATTTATTTTGCTCTTATTTATTGAAACTCTTAGTTGTTATATATATATAGTATATACACTTTCTTATACATATATATACATACTTTCATATAAATTATATATAATTACACTTCTATATACTAATAAACACAAAGTCATTGTTAATAAAATTATTTAATCAAATATGTGGACTATGTGGTCAGTAAACAAGAAGAAATTATTTTGGTTGAACCACAAACATTAACCTCTAAGTGGTGCTAAAGGAAAAGATAAGACATGCGTACGACGGTATTGCTGATGAGCTGCAGACATTTATAACAACAAGTCAGTAAGAAAAAGCACAAAATTGAAAAAAAATTAAAGAATTTTTTTTTCAATTGAGTATGGACAATGTATGAACCCAGTACATGAATAATGTGTAGGGATTTATTTTTACCATTTGAGGTAGTATGCGACAGAAAGACAGAAGGCAGTGCTTCTCAGTTATTTTCTGTTATGCGCCCCCAGAAAGAACAAAACATTTCATGTCCCCCCCCCAACTCCGCAATTTGTCTTTGCGGGCCACATAAAATTATGTGGCGGGTCGTACCCGGCCCTGGGCCTTGAATTTGACACCTATGCCTTAAGGGAATGGCACATGCTCCAGATTCATGATGGCACAGCCAATATTTTATCCTCCGTAAACCAGGAAGTAGCTTGCTAACTACCAATGGAGAAATAAACACAAATATGATGCTCCTCTTAAGTTGTGCACTTTCATTCAGAGTTCTGCTTTGTAAAAGGGTTATTCTTCATTAAAATATAGATAGATCATTTTAAACATACATGCAAAGCTTCCGGGGCCCACTAGATACTTCTGTAACTTTGTGCTGCCACTGTCTTTGAGGAGAATATTGATGTTTTGAAGAGTTTGTGTGTGTGTGGGTGCTTTAGGGCTGTAAAAAATTATTTGCCCTCTTCTCAAATTTTTTTTAATAGTTTTCCCACGTTAATATTTAAAATCACCAAACAAAGGCAAACATCTGACAATGATAATCAAATTAAACATAATCGACATGCATGATTACGAGGACCCAAATGCAGGGAAGCAGAAAGAGCAAGGTAGATCAAACAACATTTATTTAAAATAAACACTAGCAAAGTACTGATGAAAACAAAACTCAAAGTAGCAAAACATCAGGAGCAAAACGGCACAGCAATGAACCCACAAGGACTGAAAGGAAATGAGGAACTCAATACAAACTGACAAGACCACAAGGAGCATCTGGACAAGACACAAAAGGTTGGACGAGCTGGTTGGGTAACACACGGGATCACAGACAAGGTGATAGAGACATCGGACTCAAGGAAAACTAAATTCTCGATCAAAACAGATCATGACACTTTATGAAAGCAGCAAAACTATCCCACAACGTATTATAAAAAATGTAAATGTGGGCAAATACTTTTCATGGCACTATATATAAGTTTTTGATTTTCGTCATTTACAAAAGGGCTCAGAATTTTCCCCACTTCTGTTACATCAAACGGGTCCCTGTTCTTACAAGGCGTGTCCATTCTTACAATACAGCTCTCACTTAAAATTAACTTTGTTGAAAAAAAACCCAGATGCAAATCTACAACATGTAACCAAAACTGAGAAGTTGCCTTGTGAGTCAAGATGCATTTGTAGGTGTACAAAGCCATAATGACTTGAGGAAAAAATATCAAGAATGAAGCTGCCTCATTACAGTGGCTTGTCTCTAGGGCATCCTTATATGTATAGTATAGGACAGTAACTTCCGTATGGACAAATCCTTATCCAGCTTTGACTATTAAGAGCATTTCTTAACCCCATGTTTCCGGAATAGGAAATGTGTCAACATGTCCCTCAGATCACTTGTAGGTATGTAGATTTAAAATCTGTTCCAAGAGCATTTTTGGCATTGCATTTGTAGATACCAGAGTTCATGAGCACTGGATTCTGTATGACCAAGCTACCCTCCTCTGTCATATGGATCCCTCCTTGAACTATGTAGCGGTTATGTGGAACCAGCGTAGTACGGCCAGGTAAAGTCCAGGAGATTTCCGGCTTGGGTACACCTGTAGCAACACAATTTAACTTAACAGGTGATCCTCTGTTCACTCTGGTAATGGAGGACAGCATACTAGTGATGCGTGGTGGATGAACCATTACTGTGATAGGGTACGACAACGATGATGTGCCAAAAGAATTGGAGGCTTTGCAGATGTATGTCCCTTTGTCGAAAGTTGCAATCTGTCTCATTTGGAGGGTCCCATTGGCAAGAAATGTAACTCGACCAATAGACTGAGGTTTATCCAAAGTGAAGCCATTGGGCAGGGTCCATGTGATCGATGCCTGCGGCCAGCCATCAACAGTACAATGTAAGTTGAGAGTTTGGCCATAGGTGATTTTTATTCCACCTGTAAAATGAAAATACAACAGCACTACAAGAAGATCCGACGCAAAGATAATGAATAAAAAATGAAAATTATGCTGTGCCTACCTGTTGACCCTCTGATCACTGGCTTCCTTCCTGCTTCCAGTGCATAACGCTTCTCTGCTTGACCAGCCGCATTCTTTGCTATACACCTGTAAACTCCCTTATCACTTGCAGCCAGTTGAGAGATCCACAAAGTCCCGTTATTATGATGATGGGCAAAGCGTTGTAGTCTAACACCAGGCATAAGCATCGTCCCATTAGGTAGCAACCATACATACTCTGGGCTTGGTTTTCCACGGGCAGTGCACTGCAGCTGCAATTCTCCACCATTATGTTTAATTGATAGGAGTTCAATATTAGGAACAGCAAAACTTGGTTTCTCGGCTATTGATGCCACGTCCAATTCAACTGATAGGGATGCTTCACCTAGATGGTTTTTGGCCAGACACGTGTATTGTCCTTCATCTGTTTTTCTCACTCCTCTCACTTCCAAACTACCGTTTTGATGTACTTGAAAGCGACCACTGAGATAGGAAAGTTGTAGCGATTGGCCGTAAGGAGTAACCCACCAAACCCTTGGCTCAGGTTTCCCTTCAACCTTGCAATCTAATAATACAGTTTGGTAAGAAATGCCTACCACCTTTTTGGCACTCCTGCCTTTGTTGCTATTGATAAAAGGTTCCCTGGATTCAACCTCAAGAATCACATTTTTTATGTCATCACCAGCAGAATTTCGTGCCACACAGGCATATTTCCCTTCATCCGCTAGTGTTACTTTTTTAACTATTAACATGCCATTTTCCATTACCTCAAATTTGTCCGATGACATTGGAATCGCATCATTTTGCGGTGAGATCCAAAAGATCTGTGGTGTAGGTTCACCAGTAGCTTGACAATTTAGTTGAGCTACTGCTCCATACTTCACTGTGACCAAAGATTGAAATTTGTAACTAATTCTTGGGGGATTCGGGCCAACCTTGACACTAACCTTTCTCTCATCTTTACCTAGTTTATTCTTGGCAAAGCAAGTGTAGTCACCCTCATCTTTTTTGTCCATCTGCTGAAGAAGTAATGTTCCATTGCCAAAAATAACATAGCGATGGTTGTTATCACCACTGTCATCAGACTGAAGGGCATTGTTGATTAGCGTTCCATCTGGTAGACTCCAGGAGACTTCTGGATCTGGGAGGCCAGTTGCAACACAATCAACCTAAGAGAGACACAACACACATATTTGAATATTCATTCGTTATTTTCCCTTGATGCTCCTTAACCACAGTACGACAACCTGTTCCATCTAGATAGTACCTGGACTTTTTCTCCAAAGTTTACTCTCGGTTGTGTTGTTCTCACATGTTCGATTCTAGGCGGGGTCATCAAGACATCTACCTATACATACATATGTAATGAATGAAAGAGTGATGAGATCTACATTTTTTCTTCACGTTGTCTACTGCCGCTGATACATGTTTGATTGTTGAGCGGGTATAGGAAAAATACAGGTAATTACCAACAAATATACACAGTTTTAGATATAATCTCTGTCCTAATCATACCCGAAAAACCTCCATGTCCTCTCCATTTGGTCGCTGAAAGAAGCACAGATAATTTCCACCATCCAGCTCTGTTAGCTGAAGTATCCTCAGAGTCCCATTTCGGAAAGCTTTAATAGGTCTCTCTGGACTGGAGGCAGATGGAAAGAAGAAATTATCCAAAGATTAAAAGATTTACTCAAGTCTAATAGCATTTAAAAATGTTATAATTTGAACGCTCTTGTATTGATTCATCAGGTTTCCCGCTGGGTATTTTTGTAACCTGTAGTGATGCTCCATGATAGTTTTAGAGGGCAGCTGCCAGAAGGTCCCCCTTGGGGAGCCAATTGATTCTGGACAGTGTAAGTAGACAGCAGAACCATACATAGCAGAAACTGAGTGCTGGCGAGATGGCACTGCATGATGATGAGTAGGAGGGAAAGGAAGAGGAGGATAACGGATATGTGAGGAGGAATCTGCCCGCACTTCAAGGCGGACGGTTCTTTTTGCAATGCCCACCGTGTTTGTGGCCAAACACTCGTACCTGTGTGGAGGGCAAAATGGACAATAACATGATGAATATATAATTGTCTTGACATAATTTGTACAGTATGTCGACTAAGACAAATACATCCACCCCATACCTCCCTGCATCAGATGGTGAGACATTCTTGAAATACAGTGTCCCATTGGGAAAGACAAAAAGCTTATGTCCCAAAAACTGTGATGGCTTGACATGGATCCCTGATGGCAGTGTCCACTTCAAAGTGGGCAAAGGTTCTCCCTTCGTGGAGCAATGAACATATACATTCCTCCCTGGGCAGATGTAATTAGATGATAAATTGCATTGAGAATATTTTCTATTCATCAAGCTACAAGTGGTAGGACATTATTGGCATTTATTTTGCATGCAATACCTGTTGGAATGATCACAGTGTCACTTGCAGCTTCACTGATGCTTGGAGGCAAAGCTGCAACATGAAGATGATAAGTGATTGTATCCGCACCAGCTGCATTACTTGCAATGCATTTATAGTCTCCTTTACTGGAGAAATTGGTTGACTGTATTTGCAATGTCCCATTCTCAAGTAGAGACATATGAGAGATAGGAGTATGAATGGTCCCAATTTCTCGAACAAATGTTCCATCCGGTAGAATCCAGGAAATTTGAGCTGGGGGTTTTCCAGAAGCAAGGCAGTCAAGTGTCACAGTTTTCCCTAAATAGTTTGGTATCTCTGTCGACCTGGGAGGTTGGATCTTGGGGGCCTCAGTTTGAACCGCTAAGGTAATAACCATGCGATCTGATCCAAACTTATTCTGGGCAGTGCAGAGATACTGGCCTCTATCCTGTAGCTGGACTGTTTTAATTACAAAAGTTCCATCTTGGAAGACTTCAAACCGAGAACCGTGCTTGGTGTTGGCTGGGATGGTGGCACCTGCGGAGAGAAAACAAATAAAAGAAGGAAATCAATGAGTGGACCACAAGGAGAAGACCCCAATGTTTATGTTAATTTGAAGTTGCATAAAATGTTGCTTCCAAATGCACAAGTTAACATTCTCAAATTTAGAAGATTGCAAATTACTTCAAATTGTGCTGCTGGACTCATTTCTTTATCATTTTCTAATTCTACCTGTGGATACTTTTGTCCATGTGATGCTTGGCTCGGGATTCCCTGTTGCTTTACAATGTAGGACAGCGTCACCCTCTGCCAGGACTGACACACTGGCTTTGTTCACTGTAGTGATACGGGATTTGGCCCCACCAGCACCAGCTCCTAACAGCATCACTTCAATTAAAATACTTGATACATTGTTCAATATAATGAAGAAAATTTAGATGCATACCTCGAACATGCCACTGATCCCCATGTTGTAATCCTGAGGTGGTAGGATGGGAAGAGTGTGGGGTCAGATTTAAACCAGAGGCGGAAGATGCTGTTGATTTGGCTAGGTTTGTAGTTAGTTGGGCAGAGGAGCGTGTCGGCACTGGTCTAAGGTGGGAAGGTCTGGTGAGGGGTATCGCACTGGGTCGAATGGGGTTCTGAGGATTGTTGTGGTTTATGAGCGGTTTGAGTGTCACTAATTTTCCTAGCTGAGACAGACGATCAATATATGCCTGAAAAAATGTACATGGACAGAACAATTAGTAAAAACCTGGAATTGATGCTTCATTGTGATCACTGTGCCAACGTTTACCATTGTATTTGTTGTTGGAGCAATAGTGAGGATGATGATGATAATGAGACATGCGATGTAATATGTATGCTAATTACTTTATGCATGGGACTAAGCAATCATTTTTACACCCGCTAACCACCACACTTGTAGCCTACCTGTCTGTATCTGTTTCTCAGCTTTGATAGTAACAGTTGATCTCTGACTTGAGTCCTGACATCAAAAGGATTATTTTGTTGGGAAGAATTAATCATTGTTGGCTTGATAATGTTGCTTGTGGGTTCCACTGTTTCAGCTGTGATCTCTGGTTTGTTGGTGCTAACTGGGCTTTGAGCCCTTCCACGTGGGAAAAGCCTGGTTTCATGTGTGGGCACAGCACCTGGAAGAGAGAGAAAACTTGTGGCCTAGACACATACCACCAATCCAGCACAATATGTATGATCCAGTTAAATTGGCATGACTTACATGAAACTATTTACTGTATGATCAGTCACAAGCAGGTTTACCTACCTTGTTTGGGAGGTGGAAAAGACTCTGGCTTCTGCCAACGAGGATAGATAGGGTAGTGATGGTTTGAAGGCCAGTAGGAAGTTGGTGGAATGCGGGGTGGCAGTGGTGGCCTACTGATATCTCCCAGCTTCCCTGGATTTCTGTCTTGATGTATTTGTGGCACCTCAGCAGAGTTTGGTTGCTCTTTTCTTTGGTTGTGCCAGTGTAACCAGGGGTGAATTGGAACGGTGGGAACGTAAGGCTTTTCAGGCTTTGCTCCTGCTTTATCCACTTCTTCAGTGTCATCTTTGGTATTTTCTCTGTTGAAGTGAAAAGTTTTGAAGGTCTCTTTGATTGAAGAGACTTGGGTTTGTGTATTTTGTTCGATGGATGGTTGAATGGTTGGCTTTGGTGTCTGGGATGTTGAAAGTATGTTATGCCACGTATCGTAACTCTTTGTAACCAACTCGTTCTTAGATGATTGCCTCACCATCTGAAGCTTTGTGTTTATTGTTTGGGTTTCTTGTTCTCTAATTATTGTTTTTAACCCTCTCTCCATCTCACTTTTTCCTTTCATAATTTCCACATCCTTCCCTGCTGATATATTTTTAATTGCATTCACTTGCTCTATTTTCACATCAGTCATTTCATTGTGAAGAGAAATGGCTTCTATCTTTGGAGGAATAGTTGTTTTTGGATGAGGTAAAATATGTGTTTCTGACAAATTCTCTGAGTTGGATTCTATGTCTTTTACTAATTGAGAAGCTGAATAGCCACTTTCATGATCCAGAACTGTATGATGACTTTCAGAGTTGGATTCTTTTCTTTTGTGCGTGCTTCCACTATGCTCATTACCGCTAACTTTCTCTGTCTGATAGTAACTGGTGACAATCGTTTCTTCGGGTATTGTCCAACTAGAGGTGGTGGTAGTAATAATTGTGGCCGTTGGAGGGGTAAAAGTAGATTTGAGCATAGTAGATGAATGAAAAGATGATTTGGGGTCAGGATGAATTCTTCTCATAGGTGGTTTTCTTCGTCTAAAAGGTGGCCTTCTTCGATTTGAGCGACCAGGAACAAATTTCCTGTTACCTAAACCTTGTTGCCGATTTTCTGCTTTTTCAACTTGGGTTCTGATAACTGAAGTTTCTCCATTGTTTTTTTCTGTAATTCTACTAACATGGTTAAGGGATGACACTGTACTTCTGTCAAATGGAGTCTGTGAAGTTTTGGGTTGTTTTTCTTTTGCTGGTGACTCTATCCCATATGCAGAAATAGTTGTAATTGGTTCATTGTTCGCAGTTGTGTAGGAAGAAATAGTTGCTGCAGGGTTGGGAAAACTGGCTGGGGCAATCACAGTTGTAGAATACGGTAACGCCAACTCTGAGGCCTGTGCAATGGGTAATTTAGCATTGGCTTGAGCCAGAACTTGTGCCCAGTAATTTGGATCCAATGTCTTCGCAACAATGGTGGGTTTTCGTTTAAAATCTTTCTTTGGGATTTTGTTTGGAAACAAACCAGGATTCCTTCGCTGGGTTCCGACCGTAGAAACCTGTGTCGCAAAAGGGCGAGTAATTTCTTGGTAATCTCCCGCCGAACCTTCTTCTGTTTCAGCGTCTAAGATTTGCTGCTCTGTTTCTGTCTGTACTTCAGAATTTTCAGGGACCTTTTCCCCTGTCACTTCGACCACGTGTGACAGCATGTCAACTCCATAGAGATTTGAGGCCAAACAACTGTATTCCCCTGAATCGTCTTCGTTCAACTTCCTCACCACCAAAGTACCATTTTCCATGACTGCTGCTTTTCTTGTCTTTTGTGTGGGAAGAAGTACTTTGTTTGTGGGCATGTACCAAACAGTTTGACTGGGCTGTGCTGATGTCACCTCACATGGGAGTGAGATCGAACCTCCCTTTCCAACAGTAATTTTCTGTCCATTGAAAGCAGTGGGGCTTGGTGATCGTTCTTTAACAGTAAGCCTCAAAGACACCAAATCCACCCCTGCTTTTGTTCTGATCATACAGTGATAGAGACCAGAGTCAGATTGTGATGTATTCATGATCACAAGATCCGCTTTGTCATCAATTTTGAGTTTTTCAGACACACCCTCCACAATGGACAAATCTGGAAGCATCCACTCGATTTTTACTTCCTGTCCTGAAGTGACAACACTACATTTTAAGTTAACCTTTGAATCTTCAAGAACAGAATTGACCCGCCATGCAGTACCACGGTGAATCATTGCCCAAGAGGAAGAAAGGTCAGTGGCATCCTGCTGCCCCCTGTGGCTGCTGATTTTTTGGGTGATTATGGTCGTAAAATCCATAACCAGTTTCTTGGTTGTTGTTTGTTGTCTATTAAGCTTTAATGTGACTCTATGTTGAAGCAGCCATGCTGGTTCTGCCACCAAATATCCTTTTAAGTCTGTGAAATAAGGAGAATTTTCATTTGCAACTTGGGCATATTGATACGTTTTTCTGCTAGTGTTAGCTCTTTCTTGCCCTCGTTCCAAGATAGCAGGACTTTCATAGTAATACGCAACCAGTTGCCAAAGATTTTGCAATTTTTCCCGATCAATCTCACACTCCAGGATGGTTGCTAATGATACATTGACAGTTAGCCCTTGAACTGATCGTGGATTCACTGTCCAGTTTATATGAGAACTGTCTCCTGGGTGGCGCATATCACAGTCCACATGAGCATTATTTCCATGAATATCTGAGAGAACAAAACTTAGGTGGCCTAAGGGCTTTTCAAAGTCTCGGGTATATGGGAGGTCGGGCTCTGTGTCAGATTCAGCCCACACAGGGTTGTCCCACAGTTTGAGGGAAGAGCGAAGAGCTGGTCTTTCACAGGCAAGTTGATCTGCACTTAATCCAAGCAATATGGTGCCGTTCAGGGATTGAGGAGAGGAACACTGAGGACAAACCTCTGTTGTGCTTGTCTCACGGTCCTTTTTACACTTTATTACTCCTGGAAACAAGAAAAGGTGAGCTCAATTAACGTCTATCTGTCTATCAAAAGGAACATAGTCATTTTTGCAGAGTCCAGATATTTCTAATAGATCCATCCATGTGTCTATCCGTCTACCTGCCCATCCATCCATCCATCCATCCATCCATCCATCCATCCATCCATCCATCCATCCATCCATCCATCCATCCATCCATCCATCCATCCATCCATCCATCCATCCATCCATCCATCCATCCATCCATCCATCCATCCATCCATCCATCCATCCATCCATCCATCCATCCATCCATCCATTCCCCATTAATCCAACAACAATTATGAGCAATAATTAAATTGGTTTAAAAACAAAGGTGAGGGATGCAATAACTTATTTGGGTTGTACTTTCAAGGTTCTTGGGTTCCAATATTTTTGCATTGTCGCTCTTGCAACCTTTATCAAGCTTTGATTTTGTGAATTTGGTACTTTCGGTAAACAGAACTCCAGAATAATAGTGTCATTTTCCCCCTAAAATGTTGTGCAACTAACATATTAATCTACTCATTCATGTGTGAAAACCAGATTATTTTTGTTTGTTTTAAAAAACATTTTTGCTGTTAGTGGTTGCTGACATATTTCTGCTCCATATTCAGTAATATAGTTAAAAATCAGTGGGAAATTGAATATTTACTCAAGTTTGGTTCAGTTTAATTCAGTCCATTTGTGATTAGTGTACGTAAGCGTAAACAAGCTCATCAAAATAACTTTATAGTTTCCTATAATGTTTTGTGTTGAAATACAAAAACTTGCAGGCTGAGCTATTTCAGTCCAAAGTCCAATGAGGGTTGTGAATATCTTTTTATACGATACCTTCATGTGTAGCGCTCCACTGTATCAACCAGTGAAGTTGACAATCACAGGTCCAGGGGTTACCATGAAGAGAGAGAATTTCCAGTCTAGGCGATGTGTACAGTACAGTCGCAGGGAGCTGTTCCAACATATTATCTGAAAGGTGTAAATGCCTGAGACAAAAATAAATGAAAACAGTCAAGAACTTTAAAGGCCATGGAAATGCAAAGTGGCCGCAAACTGGGATGAGTAGGGTAAAAACAAGCCTGGTAAGGTGTTTTCGGCACAAGTTTCCTTGTTTGAAATATTTGTGTGGGAAAAAAAAAAAAATAGTGACGCTAACAAAATACATTTTGTAATTGCTTGACATGAACTATAGGGATTACTTAATACCAATAAAGAGACATTATCACTTTACTTTATTTTCATTCATTTTGACATTGTATCTACAAAAACAAAACTCGGCAGGCGCAGGTATTGTCTGTTTTTGTTTACTTACTTGAGGCCAGAGGTCCAAAAGTTCCCTAGAAGTGACACTGTAATGAAAGTATGAGGATGGATCTCTTTGAGAAGATTCCCTTCCAGTTGTAGTAGTTTGAGTGAAGTCAAACCCGTAAAAGAATATGGCTCGATAAAGCTGATGAGGTTGTGGTCCAGGTGCAGGCGAACCAGACCCACCAGACCCTCGAGCAGTCCAGGTTTCACTATTGTTAGCTTGTTATAACTCAGTTTCAATATCTGAAAAAAAACAAAATTCATGTTACTCAAAAAGTGGCCCATTAAACAAAGTTCACAAAAGGGTTCAGCCAACCCACATAGTATTGTTTGCATTCAGACAGTCTTATTGCAATTTAATCTCTGGATAAACTTTGCTCGTGTGTGCGTGTGTGTGTGTGTGTGTGTGTGTGTGTGTGTGTGTGTGTGTGTGTGTGCGCGTGTGTGTGCGTGTGTGTGTGTGCGTGTGCGTGTGCATGTGTGTCGAAGCGAGTAAAATTGAGATCTAGGTGTACCTTTATATATATTACTCCTTAACGTTATTATCAATTACCGTATTTTCCGCCCTGTAAGGCGCACCTAAAAACCTCCAATTTTCTCAAAAGCCGACAGTGCGCCTTATAATCCGGTGCGCCTTATATATGGGCCAATATGGATTTGTGGATGAGGACTAACTTATTAAAGTAAGCGTTACGTGTTTATTTTGTGTGTTGCGTGATATTAACCTTTGAGCAACGTTGAGTTATTGATATATTGTCATTGTTTTCACTATTTCGAGTGTTACTATATTGTGATTGCATTAACGTTTGAGCAACGTTTAGTTATTTATTCTATGCGCCTTATAATCCGGTGCGCTTTATATATGAACAAAGTTTTAAAATGGGCCATTCATTGAAGGTGCGCCTTATAATCCGGCGCGCCTTATAGTGCGGAAAATACGGTACTATGGATGGTTTCTAATAACAAGAGTAATGGTGTAACACACTCACATATACAGTACCTGTAGTGATCGCAAGCTATAAAATGCTCCTGGGTGGACTACGCTTATGTCGTTACCATGCATCAAGAGCATTTCCAGTTGCCGCAGAATCTTGAAGTCTGATGCCTCTACCTCAGTCAAGCTATTATATCTGTAAGCAAGAGAGCAAAATGTTTACCAGTTGGTAGGATAGAAGGGGCACTCCGAGTGTGGGCCACATATGGCCATCCACTTTTTCACCATAGATATTCGCCACTACAAATAGTGAGTGAAAACCATTTCTATGTTGTCCTGTTCTGCCTCATGGTAATGACGGTAACATGCTGTAAAGCAGCAGGAGGATGTGTGAATAAAGCTTTGGCTCATAATCATACCAACAATTCAAATACAAAGAGCTATTGAAAAACCTGTGTATTCTGCAACTTTCAGCACATTAAAATAAGTATATCTTCCCAAGAGTCATGCTGAATACAACGCAGAACAACACCCCCAAATCAAAGAAGAGGAACTTTGAGTGTACTAAGAAGAAATTATACTGTCCAGTAAGTTCACTACTATGCAATTGCCAATTTCTAAACGGGAAACAGGAGATGGGTTGCTCCCGTTCAGTGGAGACAGCAACACTGCCTCCCGCAGACGTCTACAATTCACATTTCTTGCAGGTAAATACTGTATCTCTGTTGCTCTCGCAGAGAGATGCTCCAAGCAAACAGAGGTTTGACACTTTTACCAACGTTATTAATGACGAAAAGTATCGAAAGAGTAGAGTAAATAGGATTACCCATGTAGTTTCTGGGCCAAATTCACAGTTAAGTGCTGACACACTGAAAAATAACGTATCTGCTCCTATGTTGTTATCATTACGGCTGCTCTCTATAAGATCCTCAGCATTATTCAGTGGGAGGATAAATATTAAGAGCTGAATTTATTTATTGATGTATTTCCATAACAAAGTTCAACTGTAATAAAAACAGTCCAAAAATGTAAATACAACCCACAGAATATGGCTCGTATGAATGTATACCAAAGCTGTGCGTTTGAACTATGGATAAGTGGGTGGTCTGGTGTTTTGAAAACTCCATTATGTCAGTTCCCTGAAGGTCTGGTCTCCCTCCAAATGTCTGGTCTGCTGATGTGCTCTCATGATTCCTGTGGGATTGTACTCTGCACCACGTAAACACGCACACAGCACAAATCAATGACATACAATTACCATGAAATACTGAAAGATGAGAGTCATTCACTAATAAATGGTTAAGTCAACCAGGGGGAACCTCAGTATTGCTTCCATGAGAAACTTAGGGCCTCTCCATACTGCACCGGTCTCTTTATATTTGTTGCAAGTGTGTTATCTCCTTACATGACTCCTTCAGTAAAAGTACAGTTTGAGTCAATTGCAGTGTGAATCAACTGACATGCTGCCTCGATGAGTTATGCACCACATTTCTATCTCATCAATATGCCACTTGAGAATAAACATTTCAAAGGCCTTAAAATAGAAGAGCAGTTTTCAATGCCATAGTACTCAAATTCCATCTCATCTTAAACCTGCCATACTTAAGGCAAAGTTGTAGCGCAACAACTTACTGACTTGCCATGACTTGTGTTGTTGCCCAGGGATCTATCCTGAGTCCTCTGTTGTTCAGTCTGTATAATTTCAGGCCAATTAATATGCAGCTTTACAGCTACCACAACTTTACATATGACACATATATAGTATGTGTCACTGTTGGCAGGTGAACATGGGCCAGTTTATTCTCCCTGTCAGATTAGATCAGAACCATTTCGGCTTCTGAAAACCTCAAGGAGTTATCTCTTGCAGACAGGACTTAACGCTAACAGTGTTAAAATTGATGTTTTATTTTCACTCATTGCTATTAAATGAAGTGATAAAGGATTTTTCATGGATTGACCATTTGCCCTCTTGTAATTTTACGAAGCTGTAAAGAACTTATGTACGAACCGTGCTCTACAAATGAACTTGCCTTGCCCATGTGCGTGTCCTGCCCTCCCCTCTTTCTTGTGCTGACCTGCCTCCATTGTGCCTCCGCACACCTGTTCCTTGACATTCACGATTACATCGAGTAATAAACCTTGTCTCATTCTCTCGTCATCAGTTTTTTCCATCATTATTTTGACACTGTTGCCATTACTGACTGCCTTCCATTTTACTAAACCCTAGCTGTTGAGAGAGAGGGGAGGGGGGGATGGAAGGAGAGGGAGAGCGGGTCACTAGATGGACAGCAATTCCCCATTGTGTACCAACCAATGTCGGAGCAGCTGCTGCCACCTGTTGCTGCTCCTGCTGAGGAGCCTATGCAACTGTGCTGAACTGACATCTCCTCCAGAGGAATGTTATGCTTCTTCTGCAGACAGCGAGGCCATAGAGTAACTGCACTGTTGGTCATGACGAGTTCTGTCCGCAGAGTGTAAGTGGTGGCATGTCAGAACTTGAGTATGCCCATGTTTTAGACAAAGATAGGCTTTTTCTGATTGCACTTTGCATATTAATGATTCTGATTCTAATTATAATTTTATAAGGTCTATCGTCATAAGGCAACTTTACTTTAGAAATGTTTCAGTGAATGCAGAAAATAAAGTTAATGCAGTAGACAGAAGTCACTCCCAACATCATCATTTCTGAGTGAACTATTTTTAACAGGATGAATTGCAATCTAATTTTAAGGCACCCTTGGCGGAACTTACATAACCCCCATATTAACTGGTCCTTGGGACACGTTATTTCATTCTCTCCCCAAGGACCTCAGTTCATCACTATGGTCTCCACATGTTATGAAGACCTTAAGGAAAAAACATTTTCGGAAGCTAAAGCTAGCAATTTACACCCCATAGACCAGGGGTCATGTATTCTGGTCCTCGGGGTCCGGTGCATATTTTCTGTCTCCCTGGTGCAACACCTCTAATTAGAATGATGAGACAATCATCAAGATCTGCAGAAGCTGGATAATAATCCTGATCATTTGAATCACTCATATACCATGAGTGTGCCTGGAATGATATCTCCAAGAGGGAGGTTTTTTTCTCTTTTTAGCTCTTGGCCACTTTATGAACGATATTACTCTCCATCGACCAGAGAGAAGTATACTAACAGATGTTTATACCAACAAAAACATGATGCATGACAGGATTTATAGCCTTGTCGTTTTCCATGGTAATTGTTTTTAGTCAACGTTCGGTGTTTGATAGAAGTTTTGGTCTTTTATATTTGTATGGCTTCTAATTACAGGGTTATTTATCTACTCTATGAGACCATTGTGCTGAAACTTGGAAACAGTGTTATTTGTCTACTGTATGAGACCACTGTGCTGAAACCTTCATCCACTACGCAAAGACCCACATGGAAGTGATTAGGAGCTTTCCCTACTTCAGAGTCAGTTTGGAAGCACATGCTGGTGCTAAACCTTTAGCTCCTGGCTTTCAAACAAAAGTTGACATATTAAATGCACAGTGAGTTGTGGTTTGATTATCTTCCTGATATGTCAAATATAATGAGGGTTTAAAAATGTCATGAACTTTAATAAGAATAGAGAAATTGTCATGTTTTATGGACTCACATGTTGAGACAAGTACATACACCATTTAAAATAGTCATAACTGTAATGATAGTTTCTTTAATATAACCCACTACAGATTCCAAAGTATTTCAGTTGCCCTGTTTAGATTTTCCAGAAGAGAAAGTTTTTAATATGTCCAAGTCTTACCCTAGGTTGAGTCTCTCTGTGTCCTTAGGAAATGTTTTGGGTACAGCTGTGAGATGTCTGAATGTACAGTGAACATCTTTAACGCTTGGACAGCTACAACTCTGAGGACAGGAGGGTTCAGCGTGTGCATGGGAGGTCTGCAATAGGGGAGACATGACAGCTTGCATTGTCCATCAATACACCAAAAGTTAAATCATAGAACAAGCATGAAATGAACTTGTCAATGTTAAAGGACATGTATTTATGAAAATTTCAGTCTTGGTGCGTGACCGTTAATTTTAATTGAACATCAAGCAAGTTGAACTTTATTGAAACAGTTTATGTAATTAAGCTATTTACCATGAGGCATAGTAGTGATGAGAGGAGAAGGGGAAAGCACATTGCAGCCAACCTGCAGAAGATCTTTATGCACCACCACAACGCCATAACTGAATCTCTGAGGATGCTCACGCCATTAATGCATCTGCAAAAAAATGGGTAATGATTAACATTTTTCTTAATAACAGTTCTGTACACAATGCAAACATGTATTATTATCGAGTCATAATATGGCAGCCAGATGTGATAGATGTGCAATATTTTTCCCAAAGTTGCATAATATTTGGTATACTCTGGTTCATGTAGATTTAGATTTCAAGTTTTTAATGCCAGCAATTACAACAAAAATTGCTTCTGCTTACTCCGTATTTGACAAGGCGAAACTTCACCGTCTTCAACTTCACCTCAAATTTTGATACTACTGTAACTTTAAAGAGCAATAAAAAATCCAACTTGTCTCCGCTATAAAGTGGTCTGGAATTGTCTTACGAGGTCAAAGCTACATTTCTACATGGTCTTTCTTACTAATGACTTTACCAGATTGGAGACAGTGGGAGAGGACGGAAGTCACAGAAGACAGTAAAAACAGAGTGTAGGATACAGGTTGCCAGTTTGGACAGAACAAAATGTGATCAGATATGATTGTCATGTTGAAATAAAAGGTAAAAGGATACGCAAAACAACAGGTGAAAAGATTCTTGCGCAACTCGACCAGACACTGTAAGATTTTCAGAAATCAGTATTTCAAAAACCTTCTTTCCTTTGTAACAGTAAACACAACGTACATGTGTTTACATGGAACATGACTGGTTGAGCATTGATAATTAGCATGGATTCATTTGAATTTAACTTTCTCACCTGATTGTTATTGCTCACAGGCGTATTGTAGATGGAACAAAATCTTAGAGATCTGTTGGAATTACGTAAAATCTTTAGGAATGGAATATATAGAAATGCTTTCGAAATGACCCCCATCTTGATGATTATTGATACTGACGCATTTACATTCCTGTTCAGTGCACCCACTTCAGCCTGGTACTTCCTGGTAGCTGTTAACAGGGCCACACATGGTGCAGCTGACTGTAGAGTCTGAGCTGAGCTCATTTGTGGACCAGTTTTATGCTTCCAGGGAGCTGAGGGTGACCATGAGGAATCCCAGGAGAGTCAAAAATAGGGAAGCCCACACTTGAAATTCCTGGTCGCAGTCCAGGTATGTCATGAATGCATCTGAGGATGGCGTCTGATCAAATATTTATACAAAAAAAATGAAGTTGCCTGAAGATTTAAGGTGAGGCCGGCACGCTGTGATTACAAACATAACAATGCTAGTTTACAGCTTATGTTGAAATGATCTCATAACTCCTCATTAACCTGTCTGAGCAAGAATCACCTTTACGAGAATGTAAATTCAGATATTCCATCACAAACAAATTATTATAAAACAGGTACACAAAATTGTGCTTCTAAATCCTCTTCAGAACCAATTTAGCATTTTTTCTCATATGGAAAACAAGTGACAATTCAAAGTTTCCTATGATTGCATTATCAAGTTATATCTATGAATTAAATCAGGTTGAATACACACTCACCTGTAAATTCCTCCACTGGACAGCACAGACTATTTAAAATGAAGACCCGAAACAAAGTCCTGGAGCTTTGACTGCGTCTTTGAAAGTTTCACAAGACGCAAGCAAGCTTAAAAGTATACAGTTGATGAGTTAGTCCGCTCTGCTGACTTGTTGCAGTCTGAGAAAAATCTCAGAGAACACAAGAAGGGATGGAGCTCTGTGAGTGTGTTTGGATTAGTTTGACCCTCTGTTGGTCCTCAAAGCATCTGGATTTGAGATTAGTTTCTTTCCTCCTTTCTGGTCCCATTTGGTGTGTTCAGACAGGAATGCTGCACTTCTCCATCCCCTCCTACACCTACGCTCCTTTCCTCCACCGCCCCAAAACTCCCCTTCTTCTCTCCACATCAGTCTGCTGGAAACATTAGGGCATTATTTTCCATTCTTTTTTTTCTTTCTTTTTACTCTCCCAGCTTGTTGTTGGCCAACTGTTGGAATCTCAGACATTGTTTCTCACGAAAATATTTTCCCTTGCTCCCAAAATAATTTCCAATATGCAAAGATTATTTTTGTGATCAACAATGCCTGGCCAAAATTTATTAATGAGAAGAGTGTGTCAGGTTAACAAAATCTTACAATATTGCACACAAGCCACAACATCACATGTATCACATTTTTGGCTTTCATTAATCCCCAAGACTTATTTCACACTCTCGCATTTGGTTAAACCATGTCACAACTATTCTCTTGCCCTGCCTCAAAACATGACGTCGTCTGGATTTTGGCCTATTTTACTGCCGCTTCTCCTCTCTCTTCTCTATTGGAGAGGTCCTACGTGGTGATAAGGAAGAGTATAGCTGAGCTGGTGCTGTGGGACCGATCCTGAGGACAACCAATTCCCATTAAAATCCCCAAAAATGATGTTGACTTCATCAGACCATAATAATGCTTTGTTTTGAGGTAGTGTATTCATTTAGCAATATTTTTTATGATTGTGGTTGATAGTTTATTTCTTCTTTTCAACTGTTGGATTTGATCCCATTCGGTGGTGTGCAGCTTAGCTCTGCTACTGCATAATCAGAGGTGAATACCTGGGTTTGGCTAGTTGCATCTCATAAAAATCCAAAGGAATGGCTCTCTCCATAGCAAGGCTGCCGGCATTAAATAAATGCAGGCTCAAATCATAGCGTTTGATCTTGTTAGCACCATATGGAAACACTTACATAAGCTGCTGACCTGTTTATTTGTCAAGCTCCAAACAAATCTGAATAGGCCTTTTGTCTCCAACCATTTCACTTTTGGAAGGGAAAGACCACACTGGACACCAACACTGGTTAAAGCTCTCAAAACATTAGCAGGAAGCCTGTTGATTCACTTAAAATTAAAACTTTGCTCCAACTAACTACAGTGTATTAAAAAAGATACCATTTACTATTCTGCAAGATTTTAAAACCCATTCCATGATTTGTCTCAAAATAACTGGAGTAATTTTGTTGGGTAAAAAAGCTCCAGAATAGTGACTCAGATCCATTTTGAGTAGAAATATTACAATGTCGCCTGATCATCAGTATTTGATGTTTTCAGTTATAGGGACCTCAAGTGAAATTTAGATAAAAAAATGTTTACAGTTGATGTTGAAAATGCACATACACTGTACTTTAATTATTCACGCTCTTATTCACTCACTGATACCAAACACCATGAAAACACAAGCACATTGTTGAGAAATGGCGTACTTCATTATATGTATGCCAGATTTCCTGAAGAAGAGAATAGAATAGAATAGAATAGAATGGAAGAGAAGAGAAGAGAAGAGAAGAGAAGAGAAGAGAAGAGAAGAGAAGAGAAGAGAAGAGAAGAGAAGAGAAGAGAAGAGAAGAGAAGAGAAGAGAAGAGAAGAGAAGAGAAGACAATGCCCTTTATTGTCATTTTACAATTCAATTGTACAACGAAATTGGAAAGCTTCTCCCTTTCCAGTTCAATAAGAATGAAGAAAAGAAATCCCAACAATAAACATTACAAAAATTAAGAAGTATAAAGGATGTATAAATAATAGAAGAGAAAGAATCTTTTTTACAGTATATACAATGTGGCTATTTATATTAACTTGAATGAGGTATGTACAGGAAGTAAATAATAAATAGTTATTGCATGTAGTGTTAACAGCAGCAGTGACAGTGTAAGTATAAAGGTGTATTGGTATTGTATTATAGCTGGTGTTGTTTCCTCTCAGAGTTCAGTGTGGTGATGGCTCTTGGGAAGAAACTGCTTTTCAGTCTGGTAGTCCTTGTACTGATGCATCTGTAGCGCCTCCCAGAATGATTTCATTCATAATTCTATTAATCCTCAGGTCTATATTAAACAGAAGACAACTGTACATCACTCAACACTCTCTGTCAACACCTGCCTTGTATACACACACGTGCACACACACGCACACACGCGTGCGCATGCACACACAGACGCATAAAGACAGGCATACATGCATGTCAGTTGTCATCCCACCATAATAATTACCATGAGCGCTACCAATTTCAAAGCCTCAATTTTTTTGGAAACTAATTTTGCCTAACAGAAACAAATGTAAATCTAAAATTGCATGTGCAAAAGAAGTATAAAGGATGTGCTGGTGTGGTGTCACAAGTGTGAATAACAAGCGAGTGTGCAATGCACCACATGCTCATTGTCCCTGTGTAAGTGAAAATAAATGTCTTCTAAATCTGACACCACCTTGAAGAGTATTATTTATAAACCTGTCAAATTTGAATACCTGAAAACCAAAATGCCATTTAATAAATAAATAAATAGATAAATAAATAAATAACCCTCATGAGGATAAGTGGTACAGAAAATGGATGGATCATAATCTCGTCAAATATAATCAGAAATGTTACTTGTAAAATTTACTAATAATTTCTGAGTGAAAAAACTTGATGTGTTTTTACTTGAAAAAAATCTTTAGTAGTTTGTTTTAAGTAAATGTCACTATTTTTTTACAGTGCAATCGTGCCAGCCGAAAGCCCTGGTACATATGCTGGCCCTTTTTTTTGTTTGTTTTTTTAATCCTGAATGGATGAATCCTTCCCTATTTCAATGGGACACATGGCTGACGACAAGGTGCTTTGAAGCACCTGCACCAATGCAAAGCTCTGGTCCTCACACTTTGTCAAGTTGGAATGTTCCTTGCAGTTCCTTGTGAACATACTTTATGCCGACAAATAAGCTTCTTCTTCCACCATGTCAATGACTGCGTCTCTCACATGTCAATTTTAAGGGAATGAGAGGAACTGTTGTGAATCAAGAGGTGAGTCAAGTCAGTTTTGATCACACCCACAATGACGCAAAACACCAGATTTTACCATAACTGCACCAGGTTGCACAAAAACAGAGTCAGATATTATATCTTCACATTTGAGTTTTCAAGTGAACTGTATGTACAGGTGAGTCATTTGAAGTGATGACAAGATTGTGCATCCTGTTTTGACAATGTTCACTACAGCTGTAATCTGAGCACGTATGTGCATTCTGAAACTGTGTGTGCCTATGGCATCTTATCCCACATCATCCATCTGCAAATATTTTTGTTTTGACAATGTACTGTATGGCAATGTCATGTGTTTATTGTGATTATGTTCACTGGAAGTTCAGTGTACAGTCATGTTATTCTGTCTTAACTGGTTTATGTATGAGGACTTCCATCCCCAGCCACAAACTCTTCTTCTCATGAGTGCTCACTTGAAGATCCGTGATTCTACCCCCAATTTTTGCTTCTTTATTACAGGAAGCATCACAGTCATCATTGTTCACCATGTATGTGCTGTGTTGGACTAATACAAAATACAGATGAAGTGCAAAATACAACAATGTTGCACATCAAGCAAAATGGACAGGACAAATTTTAAGAGACGTTGGAGAATGCACATCATTAACAGTTGGCTCTGCTGTGATTTGTCAGTCATGCTAAGTCACTTTCCAAATCATTACCAAAAGTTATCTTTCATGAATATATCACCTTTTATGGAGCATTGTTTTGTCAATCTACTCTGATAGACGTGAAGCGTAACCAAACCCCAAGTATACATGACTCGCAGAAATAGATTTGAAATGTTAAAGAATCAGAATCAGAATCAGCTTTATTGACCAAGTTTGTGAATGCCAAAGAGGGAATTTGACCCTGGTTGATCTCAGTCTCTGTACAACATTTAAGTGACTAACAACATTTAGGTAACTAACAACATTTAAGTGACGAGAACAATGTGTTGTTTAAGGGAATGTGTTGTTCCTCTCCATATTTCTAAGCTTTCTTTACACGTAGTATACATAGTGAAAATGTTAAAACTGAATTTCATCTTGATTTTCATAGAGGTACAAGCTTCAGTTAGCCTTTTTTGAAAATTGGCGGACCCCGCTGTGCTGGACGTTCCAGCGAACAAAGGGTATTTTATCGTGGCTGAAAGTAGACTAAACTTTAGATTAGCTGAAAAGAGGTCTAAATTGTGGCGCAGGCGGTGTAACACGAGTTTGGTGAATTTGATCAAGGACAGATTCTGCACTCGGGGCACCTGTGTGGTGGGTCTCATTATATTTCATTCATAAATATAACAAAAGCATGCACTGAACCCTCTGAATTATTGTAGAAATTTCATGCATTCTTATTATCTTGTCTCTATTTCCTGCATGGATTCCAGATAGGTAGACCGTTTGCCTTTCCTGTGCCGAATTGAAGGGAAATGAGCGGAACCACTTCCATTGGCCATTGGTGGTCTTTTGTATCTGAAGCTATCTAATGCCACACTTTGGTTTTTCCATCTATTGATGCCAAGGTGCATTTCTAAATTGTGTCACTTGTGAGTGAAACATGGGAATTGTGTCACGTGCGTCAGCCTTGGAGGCAAAAGCAAATGTTGTTATTAAACAAATACTTAACAGCCTACTTACAGCTTGTTGAAAACGTATCTACCAAAGTAGAAGGATAACAAGCGCCCTCTGCCTTCAATAAGCCATACTGTACCATTGATACAGCCCAATAACGCCTGAGATTATTCATCTTCCACTGCAAGTATCAGATTTGGACAGTTTGGGCAAAATTTTACACTCTATATTGCTCACCAGGTATCTAATCCCACCCATGCAAAACCAGTGTGTCACAATAGGATTAAAACAACAAGCACATCTGATGATACAGAGGGCAAATGAAGTATAGCTTCATGTGGTAGTACAAGGAAGTACATATTGAGCTTTCTTGTGTGGCGCCCATGATGACATGTGCTGCATGTCAACACGTGTCAAGATGCAGGGGATTTCATGGATGAGGAAGACTCCATGGAGGATTCAGGCTTTTACCAGTGGAAAATTCTGGACTGTGCTGTTTGGATTGTATGCTTTTTGACCCATGAGAGACTTGTGGAATATTTCCATGTGGCAAAATCGTATTGATTATTGTATGAATACAGAAACCTTGTCAGTGGGGTGGTAGTATATAGTGTGAGATAGTGTAAGATAATACTATTTTCAAATGATTCTATTTTCAACATTTGCAACAGTAATTAATAAAACAATTGACATAATTATAAAATTACAAATATGTGTGTAATTATATATTTTGAAGGGTTTTTCTTACTGCATGACACTGAAAATACTGATTATATAATTTTTGCAGTATGTTGCAGAAAGCATGCAATTTTAGAGCACTGAAACTACACGACACAACAATTTTGACACGCAACAGCGAGGGGAAGAATTAATAAGTGCTGAAATTCAAATGTAATTACCAGGCCAAAAAACTTTGATGACAATTTTTATTGAAGAATTCTAAGCAAGCAAGTATCAAGTTGAAAGAAAAGTTCCCTTCAAGCATGCAAATACATCATTGCTATGGCCTGATTAGCCCACACAACGTAAATGTTGACCATCTAGGTCGCACACATCGACTTTCTGATGGTGTTTTCAGCAGACTTGGAGCCCAAAGACACTTTACAGGTGTAACTGGCGTCCGCGTTCCAGTTGGATGTCTCCACGGTCAAATAACTGCTGATTGTGTAAGTTTGGTCCGCTTGTCGCATGGCGGGGCCGGTCTCGACGGTGCCGCTCACCGGAAGGCCACTAGCCAGCCATTTGACGTCTGCATATGGGGACGACTGTGTGGCCACACAGACCAGGGTAGCCTTTTCGGACTGGAGCTCGGCACTGGCCGGGGGAAAGACTGTCACCACGGGAGCAGGGAGGTCAGAGCCTGTATAGTAAAAATCCATTTGCTTGGGTTAGCTTTGCAACTCAAGGCTTAAAAAAGGTACAAAGGTGCAGCGAAGCCAACTCACACATACTCGAATACTAGACAGCATGTATTATAGATTAATCAACACATACTGTATATTTAGAATTAACGAAGAATAACACAATTTATTAATTTACTACAAGAAACTTCCCCGACCTACTGTTTGTGATCCCTTACGCTAATGAACTACAATTGTAAACTGAACTGAACAGCAAAAAAAAAAAAAAGGCTGACAAAGGTTGACAAAATCTTAATCGGAACAGTTGGCAGTGTTGCAGAGGCGCTCTGAATCATATTGACATAATAATCATAATAATCATACTGACATTTAGTCATAAATATATCTGTCTGTCTGTCTGTCTGTCAATGAAAATTGAAAACTAAAATGAAAATTGTCACAGTAAAACATCAACTGAAAAAAATCAACACATACCTCAAAAGCGACCAAACAAAAAAAAGAAAAAGATATAGACTATTAAAAAGATAAATTTAAACATAAAATAAGTTTGATTTTGACAGAAAACCTGTCAGTAAAAGCTAAATGGAAAATAATCAACACATTTATGTACCTCAAAAGTGACCAAACAAAATAAATAAACAAATAAATGAATAAAAGATATAGACTATCAAAAAGATATATTTAAACATAAAATAAATTTGATTTTGAAAGAAAAACTCTGCTTTACTATCAGTCTCACATGGCAAGACTTGGTGTGTATCACTGACAAATACTGGAATAAATAGTGAAAGTGCAAAGCTAAAATAAAAAAATTATATTTTGAAAATGTACTCAACAGGGAATTTGAGTAGATTGGGAAATAAGATGAATTTAAAAGACTTACTTGTCACAAACACCTTGGTTCCTCCTCCGAATACCACAGTGATTTCGTTTGTGCTCACAGTCGTACAAAAACTGATGACGCTGAAGACTCGTCCACAATGTTCCCACCAGGCCTCTTCATGACATTGGCCTTTAATCCCGAATACTTCTGGATGGCCATATTCACTCATTTGCCTCTCATCTTCTCTCCAATGGTGGTGGAAATCAACATATTAGTCAAAATGATCATGGTGACAGAGACGTCTGTCAAGAGGAAGGTGAATCTTGGAAGAGCAACATCTTGGCCATGTAGAAACAACAACACTTTGAGGCTCTGAACATCAGATTTCCATGTTCTATTTAAAATCTCCCCCTGGATCGGATCTGGATAAATTCGTCCAGCTTTTGAGGTAAAAGATATGATTAAGATACATTGTTTTTGAACATACTCAACAGGTGTCCCTTTGAAATGGAGCGTTCAGCCATCCATTCGTCCATTTCTATAGCGTTTGCCTTCATTAGTGTTATGGATGAACTAGACCTGAATCCTGCTAACGTTTGGTCATGGAAGCAGAGAACACCCTGGAGTGCAGACCTTGTTGCTAACTCAAGACCAACAGGCCCAGAATCATGAGCGTAATAATCCAACAAGTGAGGCAGATCCAGAGCATGTTGGCTCGACAAAAAGCAGAAGTAAGAATGGGCAGTTTCTGTCACTCAATAAATCACTGTGCTACAACTTCATGAGCAGTGTTGTCCCATGCGTTACAATAATACTCAGCAGAGTCTCCTAACTTTGCCTGCTTGATGATGAACTGGTAGTTTACAGGAGAGGGCGTTTTAACATCAAAGCGACCTGAGGAGGATTGGAAATGTTCTCCAAAGGTAGGTGAGGAGTGCGTATGGTGATGATACAGAATAAACTCTGGAGCGCCGCCAGGTATTTGTTTATAAAAACTGACAACATAGCCGTCAGCCCTCTGAATGTTGCAGTCAAAAAGAACTTGTTGTCCTTCAGGAACTGTCAGGACCGCCGGTGTCTGGGTAACCACCTTGGCTGCATCACCATCTGTCAAAAGGAAGAAAATCAACAAGGTGCTGTCACCTGACTTGAAAATGAAGGAGAAACACCAGAGAGGGTCTCACAAGTCAGAGCGCTGACGAGAAGGCAGAGGGTCCCCAACATGGTGTCTGTGAGCAGCGGGGAAATGTCAGGCAAGCGAGTTAACGAAGCAAGGCTAGTCAAAGGGGCTTGCAGCTTTTAAATGCACCAGGGAGGAAGTGCTGGGGAGCTTTATGCGTCAGTGATCATTCATCCAGAGACAGCTCGGCTACGCATTTAGAATGTGGGGCCTCAGTGGGGACGTTTTGGACCTTATCTACCTCTTAACATTTAAAAAGTTAAAAAATGAATTCACAGCAGAATACAGAAATTTAAAGGTGTTAATGAGGGCGGACCGCTACAGGCATGTTTTGCTCGTGCAAATTGACTGACAGTGATTTTGATTTGTTAAAAAAAAAAGAATCCCATTACTTAGGTAGTTTAAATTTCTTGTAGAATAAAATCATAGATTTTTTTCTTAATACTCAACAATCCCATTGATTTAGTATATGTATCGGTAAATTGTCAAAACAAGAATCAAAACAAAAAGATGTTTGAGGTAGCTAAATCACACATACACTAATACGTCAACATTTTATTTAGAAAAATCATAGTAATGAAATAAAAGTAATTGTCCATTCCAAAGCAAGAACCTTTGTTCAAGGGTGTGTGTTGTTTTTGAGGTCCCCCCTCCCCCAAACAACCTTCCTGAAACTTTCAATGATTATTTGCTCATTTTATAGCAAGTATCTTGCTGATTGACCCATCTTAAACTGACTTTACATGTCTAGATATTTGTTCATAGACACATCGCATCTTCTCTGTCCTCATCTGCTCACCAGAATATTCTCCAGTGAGTTACGTTACTACTTGACCCTGGACTAGGTATGTGATTTGAGTAAAGTGAAACTTGCCCTGCCTCATTTGCATGGAGCCAATGTGCAGAGGAAAAGGTCCTGCAGGTGCATCCTGGGACAGCAGAGCGTGGATGCATCATTAGCCAAGCGCAGAGCCTCAGTTTCGGTGACGTCTTTCATCTTATCTCAAAACTTATATGTGATTAAAATCCACACACAGAAACAAAATTTAAAAAAAGATATTAGATTGGACAGTAGTGGTTAACAACATCATTGGCATCTTTCACTTTCTTCTTTCTTCACCTGTGGAGATTATTCCATTTTATATTATTATTATTTTACACTATAAACCATTATGTAGTTTACAACTTATTGACGTTAGATATACAACACTACAGAAGACAGGACTGATCAATTTTGATCTGGTTCTGGAATGAACAAGAAGTTATTTTCTGCTCATTTTCCTGAACCATCAGCGTCACAAGTGGCCTTAATGGCTTGTATTCTGATGTTCATGTGTCGGCAGCGCAAGCGAACAAAATCAGCGACTTGTCTTTTAATTTAGTGACTTTTCCAAACATTCTAGAAACTATTAAACAAACAAAGAATAACACCAACACTAATTGTGGTCCTCATGTTAGAAACATTCTTAGTTTTTGCACAGTAGAGGGAAGATAGGATTTTGCCCTGACAATGATTTGCGCACACCAAAAACAGCGTGTTTAATCATAACGTCCAGCACACTTTAAAAATACAGAAAAATATATGGAAAATTTAAACGAGTTTCTATGTGAATGTTGATTAAAAGTGATTATTGTGAGACATTATTTTTAATATTATTTTTAACATTATCATACATAGCTGTTATCATATTATATTATCATATTAGCTGGCAACCGGTTCAGGGTGTCCCTGTGGGGATGGGGATATATATAATATGAATGGCATTGATGACAGGTCCAGTGATCATTTTTCTTCTCAGTACAAGCACAGTACAATTTAAACAGAGGGAAATTATTTTGAGTGTAGATCTTTTTATTATTATTATTAATTATTAATTATTATTATTATTATTAGTAGTATGATTATTATTATTATTATTATTATTATTATTATTATTATTATTATTATTATTATTATTATTATTATTATTATTATTATTATTATTATTATTATACTAAAATCAACATTTCTAACATACGCTCTCCAGACTCCCCCCGCCCTTCTCTGTCATGACTGTCGCGGTCTGATGACGTGTCCGATTCCGGTTTTACCATGGCAGCAGCGGCTACCTCTGCTAACTGAAAGACAAAATGTCGTTTTTATAGCAGTTTCGGCGGTTACAAATCTAGTGAAACAACGCATCTCTCACAATGACGAACAGGACGTCGTATTTCTATGATCCTGACGTCGGGAACTTTCATTACGGTAAGTAACGAAATGTGTGTTCGCGATTGGGCCTACAGAATCCAAACGCTGCTGGTTTTTTTATCATTAAAAAACAACAACAACAACAACACTTTAGTATATACCACAGGGAACGTTTCTGTAGTTATTCACGCGTCTATTTAAATGTGAAGCTCGACATTCGCTTTTTCCACGGAAGCGTCTTTGCAATAATGTAAGGTATCAATGCTTCATATTTGGCATTATCTGCCAAGTTAAATTAAAATTTTGAAAGATGAGCATCTGTTTACAAAGGTAGAATCAAATCCTTAACCCCGGTTACATATACACATACAATACGATGGAAATGATGTATCGTGTTTTGTGAACTTAGGTGCTGGTCATCCTATGAAGCCTCACCGATTGTCCCTGACTCACAGCTTGGTACTGCACTATGGACTCTATAAGAAAATGATGGTGAGGTCAACACAACAACAGGCCACAACATAAAATGCACTTCGTCACAATGTTGACACTATATGTCAACTGTGGACATGTGAAGCCTTTTGAGACATTTCTGTAATTAAGGGTTATGTGAATAAACTTGATTATATAACTGCATGCAGTTCATGAGTGACAGCATTCTTGATATTTTTTGCAGGTGTTTAAACCATACAAAGCATCACAGCACGACATGTGTCGCTTCCATTCTGAAGACTACATTGACTTCCTGCAGAAGGTCAGCCCCAACAACATGCAGGGCTTCACCAAGAGCCTCAATACTTTCAATGTAGGGGATGACTGGTGAGTCTTTGCATTCACTTTCTTGAGCATTTCTCATGAAGGACAAATCATTCAAATATATTGCTATACAAGCATTCATCCTCAATCATACCTATGAACAATTGGGGGTGGACAATTGGCCTATCATGCATGTTTTGGGAATTTGGGTGGATAATTGCAGTACTATGCATCAATCATTGTTTTCATAATTATTCAGCTGACGTCTATTTGTGTGTCTCAGTCCGGTCTTTCCAGGTCTTTTTGAGTTCTGCTCCAGATATACGGGAGCCTCGTTGCAGGGCGCCACACAACTCAATCACAAGGTAACACATACTGAAACATTTTGTCTTAAATTAAATTTATAATTAGACATTATTTTGGCATTTATCTATGTTGTTCTTAATGATTGTATTTATTGATAGTCGTCCTTCGTTTTCTTGCAGATTTGTGACATTGCCATCAACTGGGCTGGAGGATTACACCATGCCAAAAAGTTTGAGGTGAGAATACACATTCGCACAAAACCTGGTCTGACATTCTGCTTTTTTGAAGATAATACTGGACATTTTTTCACCGCCACTAGCAGAGAGCCATTCAATCACACAACATAGTTATTGGTATTATGGAATTAATATGACACTGTATCGGCAGAATTCCTTTAATGCTCTTGTGTAAACGCATGTTTTCCTTCGTTGTTTTTATTGTTTCTTAGTCATGTAGTGGCTGACGACAGTGCAAAATTGTTTGTTTTGTTTGCAGGCGTCGGGATTTTGTTACGTCAACGACATAGTCATCAGTATACTGGAGCTTCTCAAGTAAGATGACGCACAACAAGATCTTACCTATGGCTCCACCAGAGCAATCGATATACACTCCTTGACTCGTGCGTGTGCGTATTAGATACCACCCCAGGGTTCTGTACATCGACATAGACATTCACCACGGCGACGGCGTGCAAGAAGCCTTCTACCTTACCGACCGTGTCATGACCGTGTCCTTCCACAAATATGGCAATTACTTTTTCCCTGGCACAGGTGAGCGCTCCTTTTAAGCGTTCTGAGAAATGATTAAATGCAATGTCCATGGCGTGGTGGGGGGCGGGTGTTAGCAGGACCGTTTTGTCCCTGATGAGTTAAAAGACATTCTACAACCTTCTGCACCACTTGGTAAAAGCTTTAAGTCGATCTATTTACATCTGTTTATTGAAATATTTCATTCAAAGCCCATATTTAGAATGAGAAGACTTCTGCACTCTGTCGACTCCATATTTCTCTCAAATTTGTGTAACTGGACAAATAGAAAAAGTAATCACAAGGTCAATGCGCTGCTTTGAGACCGTGTGCTCGTCTCTCTCTGCAAGCGAGCATTAATGGCGTTTATGTGTGTGTTGCTGAAGGTGACATGTATGAGGTGGGAGCAGAGAGCGGCCGATACTACTGCCTCAATGTCCCTCTCAGGGACGGCATTGATGACCAGAGTGAGTTAGGCGCAGTCCCACAGTGTAAATCACTGACTGTTTTACACGTACACTCTGACTGTGTGTGTGTGTGTCTGTGTGTGTTAGGTTACAGGCAGCTTTTCCAGCCAGTTATTAAGCAGGTGGTGGATTTCTATCAGCCTACTTGCATTGTTCTACAGGTACGCAATCATTTTTTAGCATCGCTCAACGTTACCAAAAGCTAGTATTCTAAAAAAACAAAAAAACAAAACACTTAACCCTTAATTTAAATCTGTCATCACTGAGACAGTTGATGAAAACATCAAGTTTATGTACTAGTGCCCAAATTGTGTTACATTTGCTGAAGCGCAAGCAACACGGACACGTTCTATCTTTCAGTGTGGAGCAGACTCTCTGGGCTGTGACAGGTTGGGCTGCTTCAACCTCAGCATACGAGGACACGGGTTTGTAGTCTTATTTTTTTTTACCCCATTGCATATTGTTATATTCTTTAAGTTTTGTCTCCTTGTGCAGCGAGTGCGTAGAGTTTGTCAAGAGCTTCAAAATTCCTCTGTTGGTCCTGGGAGGAGGCGGCTACACAGTCCGGAATGTGGCTCGATGCTGGTAAATTGCATGCGCATGCACACTCTTGGCACCATGCCCCCCAAAATATTTACATGCTTTTTGGAGAATACCATGATACGCTGTTATTATAATAATAATAATAATAATACACAATACTTCTTAGGCACCTTACAAAGCAGTTTTAGGTTTGCTTATACTTGCTTTGCGTTATTGCATTATAGGACCTTTGAGACGTCTCTTTTATTGGATGAGTCTATCAGCGACGAGCTACCTTACAGTGGTGAGTTACTCCAACCTCCTTTCTCTAAAATTACAACGGCAATGCATGTTGACGGTATTCTTTAATCTTGGGCGCCATCTAGTGGACAAGCCATTTTGTAGTCAGCACTTGTGAAACATTGTACAGTACTGTACTTTTACATCATGTCAAACATTGCCTTGTATCCTTCCAGAGTATTTTGAGTACTTTGCTCCAGACTTCACGCTGCATCCTGATGTCAGCACCAGAATAGAAAACCAGAACTCGCGACAGGTAAAAATCCAGTGTAGTTGCTGTGTTCTGATGTTGATGACCATCTCAAAGCACACCTTTCACATGTAACCACTTTCCTTTGGATGTGTTGATGGGTGCAGTATTTGGAGCAGATCCGTCAGACGGTGTTTGAAAACTTGAAGATGCTGAACCACGCACCCAGTGTTCAGATCCACGACGTGCCCTCGGACATGCTGAGCTACGAACGCACTGATGAACCAGATCCGGATGAGAGAGGCGGCGAGGAAAACTACACACGGTTAGATTACACATACTTCAATGACAAATATCCATCAACTACCCGTTTGAAGTTTAATTCCTTTTCACAGGCCGGAAGCAGCCAACGAGTTCTACGACGGTGAACATGACAACGATAAAGAAAGCGATGTGGAAATTTGACCTGCTTGAAGGACTTGAACAATTTCGAACCAGCTGCTGGCTTCCTGCCCTTTTCTTTTTATTAGGTCACTGACAATTATGATGGACACACAGAGCATCTGGACATTTCAAAACAATATTCCTGGTCGAAGTGTTATGTGTGCGTTTGTTTACAAGAAGTCATCTGCAGTTTGCTCATAGTATTTTGTTAAATGTTGGTACAATATTAGTGATAGTCACCTACCTGACATGCTTCCTTTTTTTTTAATTTCCACAACCTTCACAATGAGCAGTTGCCGATGAAAAATTTCGTTCATCTGACGGGTCATGCGCAAGATGCTGTTCAAAGCACGTTTCAGTATGTGAACTGCATTTGTAATTCAAACCCACTCGACTGTCAATAGCCTTTGAAAGAAACATTTTGCATGTGCCTTTCGGTTCAAATTGGTTGTACATAAACTTCCATTTCTTTCTGGATTATACACTGTTGTACAAGTGAACATGTATGATTGTCATTGTATAATACACTATTATAGTATACTGTATATCAGGGGTGTTGAACTCCAGTCCTTGGGGGGCTGCGTTCCAATATGTTTTCCAAGTTACCCTCGTTAACCACACCTGTGTGAAAAGTTGAGTTCATTTTCATGTTCTGCAGGAGCCTAACTTTTCACACAGGTGCACTTAATGAGGGAACGGGGGCCGCGTTCCAATATGCTTTCCAAGTTACCCTCGTTAACTACACCTGCGTGAAAAGTTGAGTTCATTTTCATGTTCTTCAGGAGGCTAACTTTTCACACAGGTTCACTTAATGAGGGAACAGGGGCCGCGTTCCAATATGTTTTCCAAGTTACCCTCGTTAACCACACCTGCGTGAAAAGTTGAGTTCATTTTCATGTTCTGCAGGAGCCTAACTTTTCACACAGGTGCACTTAATGAGGGAACAGGGGCCGCGTTCCAATATGTTTTCCAAGTTACCCTCGTTAACCACACCTGCGTGAAAAGTTGAGTTCATTTTCATGTTCTGCAGGAGCCTAACTTTTCACACAGGTGCATTTAATGAGGGAACGGGGGCCGCGTTCCAATATGTTTTCCAAGTTACCCTCGTTAACCACACCTGCGTGAAAAGTTGAGTTCATTTTCACGTTCTGCAGGAGCCCAACTTTTGACACAGGTGCACTTAACGAGGGAATCTTGGAAAACATCTTGGAATGCGGCCCCAAGGACTGCAGTTTGACACCTGTGCTGTATATGGAAGGACTGCAGATTTACAGCAGTTTAAATAAATCAGTGATCCGATGTTTGTATACTGTGTAATTTGGTTGGCTAATGTAATCTAATCTTTTTAGTCAGGTTCTTGTGCTTTTGATATTTTTGCAACATTTTTTAAATAAATGGAACATGGCCAATCGTCTTGATTTTCATCAAATCTAAGAATGGGCCTGGCACCATTCCACCTCATGCCAATTACCTACTTCCTGATGGAGGCCATCAGCCCAACATAACAGTTAACAGAGGAAGCAAAATATTGCGTTTATTCCACATTCTTCCATTAGTATGCTTACACAACTGACACAACAAACAGGGTTTGAAGAGAACACCTTGCAGCCTAACATTTCATTAATTGCTGTTCAAATGCAAAACATACTGGATTCAAATCAAGAGTTATATAGAGACATTTCTTATTGTAATGGGAAATTTACCTCCACTTTATTAAAAAAGTGTTGGGCATATGGCCTTTTGAGCTTCCAAATAGGAAGGTCTAATTGTTAGCTCAAGTTACCCGTGTTGACTCAATGAGAATGAATATCGCAATGTTTGATAGCAGATGCAACATAGATATTAATATCTTAAAATAAAGTCATTCACATGCACTCCATATTAGCACTCAACTTTAAAAACAAACAATACTGTATGTTGGATGGTGGTGTGTGCAACAGGGGGTTGAGTCAGTCACAAGACTGGTGGGAGGACTAAAGTGCAGTACTGTATTTTCTTCCATTGATGTTGAACTGAGGGCAGCTACTGTAGTGAGTATGTCCAAAGTTCACATTTCTGACCGAGGCTATCTTTAAGCGTGACAAAGGACTGACGTCAATGTTTCAAGACATTCCATGCAATATGTACTTCATGTTATGATGCTGACTTATGAGGCCGGGTTTCCGGGTACATTGTGTGTTTGTTTAGCCACGAGGACAAATGAGGCAATTGTCACTACACAACTATTAATACACTAAGTAAGTGACCGACCTAAACGCATCTTACTGAGAGATGCCATGACAGCTAGCGTGGCGGCTTACATGCTTCCTTTCTAACATTACCTCTGTTGCCTGAAACAGTAATTGCAGTCATGGACAACATAAAGACTGAAGATTTTAAAGAGTCAGCGGAGTGAGGACGAGCACGCATGTTAGCTAAACAATCTTTGGTTTACTTCGGTAACACACGTTTCTAAAATACTGCGGGAGTGGTTTGACAGTTCTGAGCTGTGTGTGTGTGTGTGTGTGTGTGTGTGTGTGCGTGCATGCGTGCGTATGAGTGTGTTTTGGAAGCATCTACAGCTCCTCGCTCTCATACAGGGGGGCAGTGTGCTGGGCATGGGGATCTGCTGTCACTGCCGGCACGTGGTTCAGAGAGGACAGCACTTTCAATGCCTTGGAGCCAGGAGGGGCCGTCTTCATGGGTTGGACTGCTCGGCCTGGAAAGGACATTAAAAAGGAAGGACTAAACACATCAATTGAAATTCTCTTAACATGAATACTCTCGTCATTTAAAAACAAGATTTAAAAAAAAAGAAAAATCAAGTGCAACCAACAGATAAGTGGTCCTTCAGTGAAGGGGTTAACATTCCCTTCATGCCAGGTGCCTGAAAATAACTCGTCCTCCACAACGTGGAACAGCACTGGCTCTGTGCCTCCACTGTCACTTACATGGACATGTACAGTATGCACACAATACGGCTCGATACGACCTGAAAATATTAAACGGCATTTATGATGACTGAGTACTGCAGCTTTCCTTTTACTACTGCCAAATAAATGATTTACATATGTACAAACACCAAAGCCACTGACATAACTAGACATGGCAAAATTTTAATATTTCTCATACTCATTAACAACACGAGACCAGTATGATTAAAGAGGATGTCAACCCCAAGTGAGCAGCCTCTATCTAGTGAACAGACCTAATCGTTTACATTTGTGGTTCACATGCAGCATGTAGTGATCCAGAGAAACAGCTCACATGCTCATCAGGTTTCTGTTTGATGGTGTAATGCAGTACTTATTTCACTTATTTGATGCCTTTCAGGCTCTAGAATTGGGTTGAGTCTGGCGTTAAGTGCAGGACATCCGCCATCGGTTGTTAGATTTCACCGTCGACTGGGTTTCTCCGGCGGAGAACTGAGAGAGGAAGAAGGCTTGGTGGACTTACTGCTTATATCCAGTCTGGCGTTGCATGTCGACATGCCAGCCTCATTGATAGCCGAGAGCGTGTACCACCCCGCGTCGGACTTGGACACCCTGTCTATCAACAAGCACTGCCTGCCAGAGCCGTCTTGGTACAGGCTGCAGCAATGGACAAGAGGACATAGTAGCAAACGTTTCATGGATGAACGTGCAAACACCGAGATTGATTTGAAACAAGACCTCTACTAGCAAAGTTTGTATCTGGTTTGAACTCTACTGAGAATTGGTAGTGACTCAGCTCACCTCATTTTTGTTGGATCTATGCGTAGCATTTCTTTATCTTTCTTCCAAAAGAGTTGAGGGGGAGGTGACGCATCCACTTTGCACTCTAACCTCACGGTGTCGCCTTCAAGAGCTCTGAAGTTTGACATCTTTTGGACAAAGGTGGGTGGGCGGAGAGCTTCCTGGGCTGCAGAGGGAAAACAATTGACATAACATTACTACATGTTGCTTTAAGGCAAGATGGTAGACATGAGCAGTTTTAATTAATAACTTTAAATCAGCGAAAAAGTCAGAGGGTACAAAACAAATTCCAAGGCAACAAATGTACAGTAATACCATGAACAAATGCATAAGATTTGTTTTGACCCCCCCACCCCCAAATCAATGGAAGATATCAATGTTATTTTCTGGATGTTTCTCAGTCTTTGGATCGGGGATATCGTTTTTTTTTTTTTGTTTGTTTGTTAGTTTTTTTTAATCAGGGTTGACTTTGCCATGAATAATATGATTACCTATGACAGTAAGCCTCAGGGTAAATCTGCTTTCTCCTGCCCGGTTCCTGGCAACACACTCGTACACGCCAGCATGGTGCACCGTGACAATCTCTATGATGAATGAGTGCATCCCTTTCTCGCAAACCAGCATCTTGTGGTAGTCGTCTGGACGTATGGCTTTCCCATCCAAAAACCAGCAGATATCTGGTGTAGGGAGTCCTCCAACCTGAATGCGAATGAGGAGCATTTTAGGTCGGAATAGTACCGCGTATCTGCAGCTTGAAAAAAAAATGTCTCTCGACCTTTAATTGACAGACATATCTGTCCTGTATGCCCCATTTTGCAAAGTGATACTTTGAATTGTGTTTGTGTGTCTCACCTTGAAGTCAATTCTGCAGAAGCGGCCCTCCTCCACAGTGAGGTCTTGAGGGATCTGCATGAAGCGAGGGGCGTAACATTTCTCCTGGATAGCTGATCCCTCATTCCCTCGTTCATCTGTCCCACAGTGGTGCTTCCCCCTGCAAGGGAGAGACTGACTATTTATTTATGACCGCTGTGATTCAACACACAGCAAGTAGATTTTACCTGTCTACGACTCACAAAACACACAATCGTGTCCTCATTTGTAACACTCCTAGCTATGGAAATTATACACCCAAAAGTTTGTTATTGTTTGTTAGGGGAAAAAAAAAGTTGGATTCATAAGAGTTTCATTTGTTAGTTCACGTGCCACACATACCACATCAGATGATTCATCCAGCTGACCCTATTTTGCAAATTCAAAAGCTCTATGTTGCATTCAACCAATGTGTGTGTGTGCTTGTGTGCCTTAAAACATATCCAATAATGAAATTCATTCATTTATTATCACATGGTTGACCTTTAATTGAGCTCAACACTACCATTGCTATTCACATTCACTCTTGAGCTGCGACTTGGCCCAAAAGTAACCATCTTTTTAGTGTCTTGTCATTTCTAGGGAGTTTTTTTAGCTCAATATACTTTGCCCTTAACTTTCCCTGTGCCCTTGTCATACACAACTGAACTGAACCCATTATTCTATCCCATCGTCTCCCAAAACTACTAAAATAGTTTCCAAACATTTATTTTTACAATACATATATTTACCATAGCCCACCAGTGTGTCTTCCTTCTGGTGAATCTGGCTGTAATAAATAGAACAAAACAAATCAGTTAAGTGCAGGCTTTTATAATAATGAAAACCAACAAGGCAAGAGCGTGATTTGTTTGTACGTGCGCATAATCGGAAAAAAAACGACTTGAAAAAAGTCTTGTTTTTCCACAATTTTATTCCTTTGAATACAACCCGTTTTACAACATAATAATAATTATAATTAATTATTAATAAATAATACATAATAAATTATTATTATTATTAATTTTGCTTAAAATATTCTGGTTGATAAGTGATTATCTCTTTTTATCTGACTTTTTTTTTTCTTCCCATAACTGCCGAACACACTAACTGCTGCACTACACTGTGCAATTTAAACCTTTTAAGAAAGGTTGACATCACCTGGTCAAGTTGCGAGTCTGAAAGACTGTCTTGGTCAAACACACAGTTGGCGTTGTCGGGGCCCAGCAGCCTTCGAGCCATGCGCTCCTCATAAGAAAGTTTCTGTTCAAAGAATCATATATGAATAGTGATATGTTGATGTGCATTCAGTTTATTTATTTACTTTTAGAAAAAACAACAACACTGCCACATACCTGGCTATTTCTTCTCTTCACTTCTTTTGACCGTAGTTTCTTTTCCAGATCCTGGATGAGAGCATCTTTGGACCCCTGGATCTCTTCATCTGTGGAGCGAGAGGAAGACGGCCGAGAAGCTACAGCTTTCTTGGGAACAGGCTTAGGAAGACTGGGATAGACAAAAGAATTGAAAGTTTGTGAATAAGATATGTTTTTTGATAAACCAGTCATCAGGGCTCCCATTCAGTCCCAAGAAAACATCAAGTAACATTTTATGCATTGTTAATCTATTTGATCAATTAAATTCTGTGGAATTTCTTTGCTCTAACTTTGATGGACAGGATGTGTAGTTGCTAGGTCGTGAAGCAATGGAGGCATACTGGACCTTCTGATTTGGCAGTCCTCAAAAGGGGGCACAAGAAATTCAGACCCCAACTAGAATGCTAGCAGACGAAGATTTTGAAATATAGTTGACCCTTGGAGGTCAACCTCAATTTGTAGTGATAGTAACATGATGCTTCAAATTTGCTTCATGAACCAATTATTCTATTTTTTGACTCCTGTACATGTCACTGATGAGTTAAATAAAATAATTTAAGAAATGGCAAGTACAACAAATACAACAACTGGCTCATGAAGAAAATTTGAATTTTACCCAGAAGAAAAACCCCAATTTACACCTTAACCGTGATACACATTTAAAATAATGAACTACATTGGTATGTGAGTCTAAAAAAAGAAAAAAGCAATTATTTATGGTTCTTTAACGTAAACTAAAAATACTTTGAACATAAAGCAAACAGAAAAGACAAAAACACAGAAACTGCAAAAAAACAGACAGCCAGTTTGAACTACAATTTACAATGTTAATGAGAAATATTGCAATATTTGTACCACAGGTTGGCAACCCATTCTAGCCAAAATATAAAATACAGTACATAAAGTAGAAATTTATTTTGCTCATGTTTTCCATCCCTGAGACTAAGCAGGGATCCATTTACTCATAATAAAGGTGCTAATGATTAAAATGGACATGAATGTAAAAGTGATTACTCACATGCTCGGCGTCCCCTTGTAGTTGGCGGGCAGACAGACCACAGCAGGTGACTCTCTGTTGGGACTGTTGGGTGTATTGGGCTGAGGCAGCAAGGAGGTGGTGGGAGAGAGGTTGGAGTAAGGGCAGGAAGGCGACAACAGAGGAGGCTGCTGAGGAGTGGAAGAGGGAGCGGCTTCTTTTACGGGGAGGTGAGGGCTTGAAGGGGCTCGCGGGGAGCGGGATGGGGAGGTGGATGAACAGGGGGTGGAGTTGGAGGACAGTTTGGAATACGAGGAGAAAGAGGACTGTGAGGGCAACACAGAACAGAGGTAAGCAGCGGGAGCAGACATGGTGTTCTGATTAGCTGGCAGAGTGGCACTGCCAAGACCACTTGCACTTGGGATACTAGGGGTGAGGGTTATGCTGGAGCGCATGGTCACGCGCGAGGAAGAAGGGGCAACAAAGGAGTGAGGAGGAGCGGCAGAGGAAGTGGAAGTGGGTGAGCTCAGACTGGATGAGGATGGTGAAGACTTGCTTGTCCCATTAGGCTGTGTCTGATTTGGAGTGAAGCTCAGTGACTGAAACTGTGACTGAGACTGAGACAAGGACTTTGACAATGACTGGCTATGTGAAGACATCCTTGTAGTTTGACTTTGCGCTTCAGGGACACTTGAACTATGCCTGGAACACGTCAGGTTTTCCTGGCAATTATTCTGGTTCTCCTGAGCCTCCCTTATCACACTTTCGTAGCTGGGTACCTGGAAGGCAGATTGCGACTGAATAAAGTGTCTTGGCCGTGCATAGTTGAAAGCACTGGGAGGGAAGGCACCGGGCTTAAAGGTAGGCAGGTCTGACAGGTTCATAGTGTTGCCTCCTAACGGGGAGGACTGGACAAAAGAAGAGCATCAACAAGTAAAGACTAGCTGGGTAGCTGGGAGAACATTGGTAGCTAAATGAATTTGAGAACAAAAAATCTTACATTGAAACGGAGCTTGCTTGGTGTGAACAACTTGGGTGTTGGGTGTTTTCCTTCGACTTGTGCAGGTGGTAGCGGCAAAGATGGAGGATGAGGGCTGGGTGGATAGACCGTGACCTCTGGGGACCTCTGGACCTCTGAGCACTGGTCCTGACTGAAGTGATCTTCCGAGGAGTGGTTGACCAGCAGATTCTCTTGAAACCTGGGTGAAAGCATCCAGCAGTTTGAAATACAACTGTTCCAGCCAGGATAGGGCGAGAACAGACAGAGGCGAGGATAAGTGTGACACACATAACCATGACAAATATCAATGATTTCTTTGGTTTCTACCCACCCGCAGTATAAAACTGACAAACAATCCCATGAGTTCTAGTCCTGTTTTTTATCTTTCAAACTACAGTGTGGACGATTGTGGCATCACGGCACCAGTTGTCAGTTTTGTATTTGAGACTTGGGACTGGCACAGGGGAGACACTGACATGTGGCTGCATATGGTTCCCTAACCGGGAATCAAGTTTACATATCCAGTATGATTATAAAAATGATAAAACCATGGTGAGGGCTACACAACTGGGTGCACTATTTGAACAAAAGGTTTGAACAAACGCAGCTCCCACCTTTCAGGGAAAGGTTTCAACAAGTCTCTTAGCCTTTTTCTCTTGGTCATTGGACACTGAGAGAGACAGCAGCAGACGAGTTTCAATTGGATTTTAAAATTCAGTTTCAAATGACAGCTACCTTAACTACAATCCTGTGTCCAAAGGGAGAATCCGTTAGTGGCACCAACTTATTCTGATTGCTTTTGCCAGATCAGCTTTGGGGGTTGGAGCTCTTTGTCATGAACCATTTTCTTCAATTTCCACCAAAGACTTTCAATTGGATTGAGATCCGGACTAACAGAGCATCCAAGTATCCCAACAGAGAACAATTTCCTTTCCTTTGCCCATTGTAACCTATCTTTTTTCTGTTTAGGTGTTAGTGACTGTTTTCGTTGAGCTTGTCTGTAAATAAATTCCACTTCATTTAAGCGTCGTCTTACAGTTCGGTCACAGATTCAGACTCCAATTTCTTCCCATTTAGTCCTCATTTGTTTTGCTGGGCATTTTCTGTTTTCAGGACATATTGTTTTTAGCTTTTCTGTCTTGCTTGGTCTGTGCATGCCTTTAACAACCTTCCCATGTTGTTTATACTGAACTGATTCTACAAACCTACAAATTGAAAGACGCCAAGCACCACTTTAGATCTTGGAGATTACTCTTCATTAGAGCAGTAAAATATATCTACAGTGAATTTACAAACTTGTCACATAGCATGGTGGTGATCATTTAGTGGTTACTAGTTAGCAGGTATGCTTACTTGTTGAGAAGTCCCTAGCTTAAATTTCTACTCAAGCCCAACCAACTGGTGTTTTTCTGTGGGTACTCAGGATTTAGCCCACATCATAAAACACTTGTGCATTTCATCAGCTATGTAGTTAACATAATTATTATTACATTATTATAACCCTTGATGATTATCCGTGTACATTTTAACATTGATTTCAGCATCAATGGGCTGTGCTTCAGGGATGAGAATTCAACAATTTCCAGTGTTCATGCTGGCTGATTCCTGACTGTGTGTAAGGGAGGAAGAGATTAAGTGGTCAAAGCTATATTGGTCGAGGAATTTGGACATCGGGTGGCAGGTGCAGGCACACAACTGGTGACTCACACATGCATGCAAACACAATGTTTGTGTGGCACAGACAGCTAAGAGAGCACTATCCTTTTCATCCTCTGTGCCTGACAACGGCAAAGTGAACAATACCATCTGACCATTGCGCTCTGGCATCTACAGTCAACATTTCCTCAAAAATAGAAGCAAAGCAGCTCAATCTTGTCACCTTCAAGGCTGCTATTGCCCAATCGCTTACATATGTCTCTGCTGTGCATCAGGAGCGGCTAGCGTGCTATCACTCTTACATGTTCATCTTCTTGTTTTATTTTTCCTGTGTTGTTTACTTGTATGTGCGTTGTGAACTCTGTCTTGTCACCCTGGGATAGTGAGAAACGTTATTTCGATCTCTTTGTGTGTCTTGACATGCAGAGGGATTGACAATAAAGGAGACTTTGACTTTGATGTGCATCGCTATTTCTTCACGGGAATAAAAGGATAGATTTCATCAATACAATACAATCACATATTTGCAATGTAATGCCTTAATTTTGGCATGGTTAAATTGTGGTAAAATATATCCATCTCATTGTTTGGCGGTTGGGAGTTTGAATTCAGGCTTTGGCCTTCTTGTGTGGAGTTAGCATGTTCTTTCTGTGCTTGCATAGATTTTTCTCCTCGGACTTGTGTGTGCAAGCTCACACACACATTTACCTTGCAACTGATATAATGTAAACAAAAGTTGGGTAGTAGCGAGGAAGGAAAGCTCTGAAGGACCAAAGTCGACATGTCTACACTTCACATTACAGATGATGATATAGCTTCGGAGACTTCCAGATATAGATAGGACACATCACTGTCAGCAAAAAAAGCCAAAGCATCCGTGCCAACATTCTCTGACCATACCAGTTTATTAGATTTGTTTTGAAACAAACAAGATAACAAACACTTCAGTGGGAAGAGGGGGGGAAAAACTCGCTTTGGTTGTAGCCTCATTGGCAAAGAGACAAGCATGCAGGCAGGGAAATATTACCGCCCTCGAATGAGCTCATAATTTATTCTGAGATACAGCTTGGCTTCAATATGAGCATTTTGGCATGCAATCTGCAGACTGGACATTAACAAGTGGGCCCTCTCTTTAGATCAAGGCAAATGGAAATGGGCATGACATAATATATTTGTTTGAAAGATGAGTAAAGAATGGCTACATGGGGTTACAAATCATTTCAAAGTCAATTAGCGTTGCGCAACAGGTGTGAGCACGTTTCTACTGCAGCATTGTGCACACCAGCAAAATGTCAACCCAGTCCTTCAAATAATTTTGACACTTTCTCGAAATGGTCTCAATCAAAACATCGAGTTTTTTTTTATTTTTTAGGGGGGGGGGCAACAACAAAAAAAGTTCCACGAAATTATTCAAGTCCTTTCCCAAAACACACTCTGCATTCATTCATTGTGAAGCGCGCGTCCTCTTTAGGGCCATGAAAAGGAAGTTTTGGGGAGAAAAATAAATATATATATCTTACCTTTGAAAACTTCTATGGACCTTTATGTTTGAACCTGACGACACGCAGTAAAATTGGTGCTTTTCCTTCAACAATTGACGAAAACAGCCAAGAAGCAACAGCAGACAGGTGACGACAAGCTCGCACGCTCGACTGAAGACGAGAAGAGGCTTGCAAGGCAGACAAGCTCCACTTGATTGCTTTTTGCCCCACCAACGCCTGAGCGAAAGCGCCGCCTTGTGGTCTATTCATTCACTGCACTTTATAACTCACCAACGGTAAACTTGGAAATATAATTTTCAACTTAAAACCTTCCATCTTGACTCATTTGTTGAATACACCATGTCAACATGTCATCATATTACTTAATGGAAAATTGAAAAAAATGTGAGCACCTGTGATAGAAGACCATTTTTTTCCAACAGTGACATCCTTTGAAGTTAAACAATGGAAATGGAAATATACAAATGGACATTTGATCATGCTTTTAATTAATGTAAAGCACTATGAGTTGCATATAGATATATACACTTGAGTACTTGTGAATTAGATTTTTTGGGAGGGGTCAATCAATCATTTACTCAGTCAAATTTAATAATCTAGAACAGTGATTCGTTGAACGATTCGTTTGAACGAATCTTTTGAATGAACTGATTCTAAAGATTCATTTCACTTAAAAGAACTGGAATGCACATCACGAGTTGCTGTGTGCTTTTACTAACAGTGACTGACACTATGACGATTGTGGTGCGTTTTCAGTCCGATGGAAATCAGAGCATGTAGTTCAACGGGAGAACCTGGATTGTTCATTTTTCACCAAAGTAAAATACACAGTCAAGTCGAGACACCTCAACCGCTGTCAGAACAGCAGAGCGTCTTTAAAAGTGACTTTGTTCTTGATGTCGCAATATTTTATAGAGCTAGTCTAATACAGTAAACAAAGCCATATTGATTCTTTTGGATTTTGATCACAATCACTTTATTCCTTACACTGTCTAAAACCCTTTTTCAAAAACTGTCACTTTCATTTACAAAAGAAATACAATTTAAAGAATATTTTGTATTTATTTTTATTCAATTATTCGACTCTCCATACATATATAGGAATAGAACTTTACGTCTTTTGTTGTAATATAACTGATTTTAATATAGAAGCTGGTGTAACACTTAACAGATTTTTGTTGGTGGTGTGCCTCGAGATTTTTTCCAATGAAAAGGTGTGCCGTGAATGAAAAAAGGTTGGGAAACACTGATCTAGAAGAACACAATATATATTGTGTTTGAAAAGCACGAGATTATTAATTTTGACAGAATAAATGATTGATTCATCCATCCATCCATCCATCTTCTTCCGCTTATCCGGGGTCAGGTCGCGGTTGATTGATTAACCCCTCCCAAAAAAATCAAACTTACAAGTACTCAAGTAGGCTAAAGCAGAGCAGCCAGGAGAAACTACTGGAGTGAATAATTAACACAATTTGTTTAATGGAATTATCATTAGATTTCAAAATGGCCTTCACAAGTGATATATTCTAAGGTTGATTTCATCAGATACATGAACATAATGTATCATGCACTCACCCAACATCACTTGTGACATCTTCCAGGGAGCTGCTAGGCCAGTCCGTTGCGGGTGGGGGAGCAATCAAAGGGTCAGGCAGCACAGTCGGGACGTCTTCACAAGTATGTAGAGAAGCACTGTCAAGCTGGACATCTGCTTCATTGGACTCCATAAAGCACTCTGCTTCTTGCTGGCGAATCACCTCTATCTCCAGCTGCTCCTCAAGGTCTACATGGGTTTTATGGGTCGTGGGTACTGTTAGTACACTCGTTTGACATTTAGATGTGTTGCTCTGGACACAGCAATTAAAAAAGAGCTCCACAATTTATGATTTACAGAAAGAGGAATAACAAACCATTGTAAACATCCAACATGGCAGAGCATGAGTCTGTGCCAAAGGAATTATGGGCGATGCACGTAAATAAACCAGAATCTTCTGGAAAGGCTTCAGTTATCACCAGTGTACAAAGCTCCTCTGTAGACAGCAACACAAGAACATTTATGCACTGAACTGTATTGCATTTTTATTTTGAGTCATAGCATAACAATGTGCACTTTTGATTTGAATTTTATGAATTTAAACAGCATTGTTTCAATGAACACATCTAGGTGTTTCTGAGTGAGTTTGCTTAACTGGTGCATTAAAGCTTGTAAATAAATATGATTAGCTGCTAGCCACACCCGGTGTAATACAAAATAGGAAATGACCAATTGTTTGAATTGCTAAAAGGAGACTATTCTTTTAATTCTAAACAAATAAATTAACAAAAGCTTTTAATATGCCATGGTTGGGTGAACTGATTTGTCCGTCATCTGTGACAACACCAATAGTGGTTAATATTATGCTGTACACTCACCTGGAACTGATGCAGAATTGGCCTCTGGAAAAACAGAAAGGGAAGAAAAGTTATTTATTTTGGTGGAGTGTCCAGAATTATTCTAAAGCCTTAAACTGTGCATCTTCATAAATTGCTTAAAAGGAATTTTATTTATTGGATTATGCCATTCTGGTAGGGGAATAGGCGTAATTTATAATATACGTACATTTATCAGTCAGAATCATTGAGATGATGTATTTTTGTTTTTTGACCTTGCTACTTGGAACACTGATTATTATCAAACGTAGGCTACGGAAGCAGTAAGCTGCCAATGTGGGGGTAAACATTTTTTGATTGACAAATGTGTATTTCAATACATTCGAATGTATTCACAAATACGTTTGAACGTGTTTGTGTGAACGTTCCATGTGAAAATAATTAATTAAAATAATTCCATGGAGTATGCACATGTGGAAATAAATAGCCTGTTTTAGGTATACCTTTGAATGTATTTATTAGTCATAAATGTGTTTACTTTGTTCATACTTCTATACAAATGCGCTTACTTAAATGCACTTACTTTTGCGTAATATCCTGAAGTCATCAGAGTCCAGAATTTGCTCGTCCTCTCGATACCAGGTCACCTGCAGAGGCGGTGTCCCCCTCAGTCGACACTCCAAAACCACCAACTGGCTCTTCAATGCGTACACGTCCTGAAGGCACTGAACGATGAGGTGATGACCATCAAAGAGAAACGAGCACAGGAAAACAAACAAAAATATTTGCAATATTTGTTTTATGCTCAAAACAAACAGAAGTTGTCAGTAGAAGTGTCAAAGTCACAGAGCTATGGCTGTGGTCATCTCAAGTTCCTCGTCATTTCCCTCAAATTATTATCACAAATACTTTTACAATAAAAAATTCCGGTGATGGTACGAAAGAGTTCTGTAGTTTTCCTAAACTGGGCCTTCTTCATTTTTATGCTGTCCATATAAAAATAATTTATTTTACCTTTACAAATGTTGCAGCAACTTCGTTTCCAAAATCTTCATTGGAGTTGCGACTCTCCGTCTGGAAGCAATATCATACAGTCCATTTAGTCAAGTACTATTGTCGTTGTTTTCATGTCTTTCAGAAGTGTTGGAATCACCCTCTCGGGGCTAACGCAAGGCTGCTGCACCAGGCTGGATTGTCTCGAAGCGGGTGCAGTGGAAGACAAAGATGAGCTGGAGGAGAGCTCCTCGGTGGACGAAGCAGAGGAAGAGATGGTCAGCGATATGGAGCTCGTCTTCTTCTGCACTTTCTGGACACTTTGTAATTACATACACAAAAATATGTACAGTAGTGCTGCATGACTCAACATCATCCCGCAGAGTCTACACAATGTTGCACAACTTACTGGGCCATGTTTAAGGCGTACCTGGAGGCAGTAACAAGTGTTCGATTTCTACTCTGCAAAAAAGAAAGCAATCACTTGAAAGAAGTAGAATGTTGAGTGATCGAGCTGCAGTAGTCCTTTACACAACCACTATGATGGGGAAAAAAAATGCTTACTGTGTTGTCTTCCTGTTTCTGTTTCTGTTCCTGTGAGTTTTGTTTTCAATTTTCCAGGTGAGATTTGGTGGGCAGAGCCTCATGTACGATGTCAATTTCAATTTGTGTAATCTTCCACTGTGCTTTTTGTTTGTTTTCTGGCTACAGCTTGTATCTTTGCAGTTTTGCTTATTTCGTGTTTTGTGCTTGGTTCAGTTCTGTGTTTGCATTGTTTTTGTTTCGATGTATTCTCCCTCTTACTGAGGCCAAAGGTTCGCCCCCACCATGAGGCATCAACTGATGAAGCCTTTCACACCAACAGGAGTGTGCATGCGTCTGTCCTGTAAGCCCGGAGAGGCAACTGACAGTAAACACCGAGGCTCGGGTTTCCAAGCTAAATTAAACTGCGACCTCCCAAGCAAAGTGAGCCTCTGTGACCTGAGATAAAACTCTCAAAATAACACTTCACCACAGATTTCCAAGATGCTCATAAGTGTTTCAAGAAATCACTTCAGATGAAACAAAGGAAGGCTATGAAACTTGCAAACTCAATTTAAAGAGGCCACCCACTGCGTAATTCAAGCCCCAGTGGAGAGTAGATACATCTTGTCATTATGTAAGTGCGTTGAAGTAGACCTCTGCACTGACTGGACTTTGAGTTGCCAGTTTTGTGTTATACGCATTTACTCTATTTGTTACAACATTGTTCCTGTTGCTTTTTTTACTTTTACAATACGTGTCTTCCAAGCAAGCAAAAAAAAACATGCATATATTGCTATGGCATTTTGTGTTTTATTGGTTATACACTTCATATTATTAGTTTTCTTAACTTCTGCAATGGTACATTGTTTTACATCCTATGCTTATGGAAAGCTTTTATAGTACTTGATCACTACTGTTGTTTAAAATACGCTTTAGAAATATATTTGTTGCCCATCTTACTGCAGTTTATAAAATGTGCACCCTTTATTTTGGAGTTGAAGAAAACTAGCGTGTGTGTGTCCTTTCATTTATTATTGATTTATCAGACATGAATATCATTTTATGGGCCATTTTGTATGTGAATTTAAAAGTACTGTTTTGTCACTTATAAAATGAGCTAAACCTCCATCTATCTTTCATAATGCTTGTCCGCATTGATATCGTGGGTGAACTGCAGCCTATCCCAGCTGACTTTGGGCAAGTCGTGGGGATTGGTTGCCAGCAAATCTCAGGGCTAAAATGCACTAAGCAAAAGATGAAACTAAAGACTCTGGCAAAAAGATGTAACAGCACTGTAAAAACAAAAAAAACATCATACCAAAAGTCAAATGTGGAGGTGGTGATGGTCGGGGGCTGCTTTACTGTGATAGAAGGAACCATGAATTCTCTGCTTTACCAAAGAATGTCCAGCCATCGCTTTGTGACCTCAGGTCGGAGCATTTTGGTTCTGCAGCAGCACAACAATACCAAACACAATAGCAAGTCAATTTCTGAAAGGCTTAAAAAACAAAACAAATTTTTCGGAGTGGCCTACAGTCTACTCTGGACTTGAATCTGGACCTTAAAAATGCCATGCCAAAAAATGCAGCATCTATCAAATTCACAAACACGACAAAATTCATCATTGCCTTTGCATGAAGATGACAATACGCCCTCTTTTACACCAAGCGCAAACTACTTTCTGTCACCAAATTATCAGGTGCAAGGCTGCTTCAAGTGCAGCACGGCTCCAAACACGCTAGACTAGACTGGCACTGGCCAGTCTACCAAAATATTTTTTTGGGAGGAGGGGTTATTGTTGGCTTTCCTGTGCAGTGGGAAATATGAACATGAAATTTTATGCTCCATTCATCTCCTTGTCTGCTATTTACTGATAAACAGTTTACGTTATACGTTATTTTAGTGGGGATAAACAGTGTAAAAATGGATGGATGAATGGAAGGATGCATAGATGGATAGATGGATGAATGGATGCATGGACATGTGTTTATGAAATCCACTATTAACTAGTGAGAGCTGTAAAAATGTTCAAACTATACAGTAAATGTGTGAAGGCTATCGTATTAACACAATACTAATCGAATTTAAGACGACCCTGCTGCTACTCAACATCCCCAGCAGCAGATGATGACCAATACAACTTCAGTGGTGGTAACAACATGATGCACCCCTGGGCTTATTTACAGAAGTAAACTAATTAAGCATGAGTAAAATATGTTTTTGCTTATTTTAAATAGATTTATTCTTACTTCCAATAATTTGGCATATTTGATGTTTGAAAAATATGCCAGATTTATTTAAGTACATTTAATGTTAGCGATCAAGACTTTTACTCAAATAGTATTCTGGAATGCGAGTGTTATTTTCACTGGAGCTATTTTCTGTTAAGGTACACGTTGATACATTTACCCAAGTATAATTTTCAGGTACTTTACATAGTATACAGGACTACAGGCTACACCATGGGCTGGTTGCCAGCCAATTGCTGGGCACATAAAATTGACAAACACTCACTTTCACACCAGTTTCAAGTCTTGCCACATACTATTTTAGAATGTGGGAGGAAGCCAGACTAACTGGAGAAAACAAACAACATGCAGACCGGAACAGGAGACCAGAACTGAGATTCAAACCTGAGAACTGTGAGGCTGTCCCAATCCAAGACAAGTTCACCAAAAATATTCTGTTACTTTACTGGACTAGACACATATTTTGCATTCTCATTGTTGCATCACTGCAAAACTGAAAACCCTCCACCCCGGATTTCTCCAAGCACCTCAATTTATCAACTGGGGAGGACAGATTTAGCTTGGACCAAGTCACCTGATCCCCCAGGCCTGCCAATCACATCTTGGTGGCGACCACTGCGTCACAAAAGCATGTTGGGCTTTGGACTGCGAACCATAACCTCTGCCACCTACCAGTTGTTGCTGTTCTCTCCATGATTTAACCATTAAAACATATGAATTGAATGCCAAATGTTTTTTGAATACATTTATGCGTTTCTTCAAACTAGTGATGTGTGTGGACACATGGTATAGGTTGACACCTAACATGTAGTACACGCATGTAATACACACATTCTGCTGCTTACCGTCACTGAGAATTTAAAAACAACACACTTACCAAACACTTACCAGTGCTGGCTGGTTTCTTTGATTGTTTCTAGTGAAGTGGGACTGTGGAGGGGAGAGCTGCAGGGTGGTGGCATTCCCCACACGATCGATGGATCACACTGGATCCCTGGACCTGGATGGTGTTCCTCTTGGGTGCGGTCACAATTCCTGACTTGATGAGTGGAGCCTTGTCCCTGAGATATAATTTACATAAATAATGTGTATCTCATTGAGCCATGAGTGCAAATGTTGGTATTTTGTCAGGGTTGCAAACAGTTGCTCTTCTCACAAAGTCATGTTCAAAATTTGTTGACTTTTAAAACTGTTGGTGACTGTGTGGCAAAGATTGCGACTGTTTGCAACCTAGAACGAAACCTAACAAAAAAATCAACATTCGAGCCATGTGCAAACCTTTGCTGCTCAGTGAGATACAGGCTTTGCTCCCATTTGTTCCACATTTGAATTAAAAAGGAAAAGGTTGAGTTCATTTTTGTAGTATTAACAGAGACAAATCATTACAAACAAAGCAAAAATCAAACACTAGAATGTTTATTATGTTGGAAGCCACAAACAACAATGGAGTGAACAATATTTATTGTTTTCTGCCATTTTGCATACAAACATATTAGCATGCCATTAAACTCAAGCAATCAAACATAGATCCAGTGCAAAAAAAAGAAACCAAAGTAACAAATCTTTAGCATTGATACAGGGTTTGGAAATAGGCAAAGTGTAGGATTTCACATATGTATTTTCCTACAAAATAATCTCTTTTGCCTCTTGGAATGAAGGAAAAATGACAAGTACATAGGTGTTTGACATTTAGACTGCAAACCTGAGAGCTGTTGGTAATAGACTGCATCCATCTCATCATCTTAGTATGGCACCTTCGATTGAAACATTTTAGATCGTGCAAATGCAACTTCATGTAACATTCAAATCCTTCTTTCCACTGCAAGCAACCATAAACGACTTTCTCCATCTTTATTTTTTTCCCATCGCTTAGTCTGCAGACACGACTAGGAATTTGGCAAGAAGAGGTACGATTCTTCAGTATCCTAAACATCATCACTTTACAACCACAGCCTTACTTAGTCTAGCAGCTAATGCTCACTTTTTTGCAAATATGCAGCTTTGCATTAGATGTGACATTCAAATCTTACTGCAAATGTTGCAAATGCAGGAAAAGGTAGACCCGACAACAAGCATCAACTCGTGTATGGTATTTGTCAATTCCATGGTCTTAGTTTTAATGACTTTATGAAGAAATTAATAATGCACATATCGATGACCTGAAGTCCTGTTGTGTTCCTGTATTTGCGCAGTACTCAAAGACAATATGTTTCCTAACAAGACTTGACTGCATTCAACGACACAACCAGAAGCTTAGTGATGCTGATGGAGCGTTTGGCAGCAGAGCTGGGGGTGGATGTAATGGAAAGAGAGCAAACAACACTTGGGAACAAAGACTGGAGGAACGTGAGTTTGAGGAAGATAAAAATGGAGTGGAGGGAAAGGGAAGGGGGGTGAAATGCAGCAGCAAGTGAGAAAACTTGATGGTGGAGACTTGGGAGATGTGAGTGGATATCACTGAAGTGTAGGTGGGAGTGCGCCGGGCTTTCTCATTTGTGATACAGCTTGACTGAGATGACGCACTGGGGGCATGTTTGCTTCCAGTAATCCAGAAGTAACAGACAATTATGGAAAAGTCATTTAAGTATTAATTCCAAATTCTTGATATCCAGCTAGATCCATGTTCTAACTAAAATGACCATAGTCCTCACAATTCAACACCAATGACTGAATGGGTTTTTCTCCGACTACGAAAGTGGCAGCAATCGGCACGTGAGGATTGTGCAAGGGGGTTGACCCTTCTTGTAAACACAACCCCTAAAAAAAGCTATGTGGAATGACACGGAGTAGTAGAATGACGTATTTGTAAAATATGGACGAATTGGTAAATAACTGCAGTCGACTGGCACAAACAGAATGGTAAGTGAGGAGGGACGCTCTTGGAAATGGGTACAAGAGGCAAAACAAATATTGGCATGAGAAAATGGAATTTAAACTCCCGGACGGAATCACCTTTTGGACTGGTCTTACAATTGCTCTGATATTTCCTGTCCCTGAAGGCCAATATTTATTTTTCAAGTTTTACATCTCTTTGTACCTCTGGAAGGTTCAAGATAAGTTTGTCGCCTAGGTTGGTTGGCCTTTTATCGGGCAAGTTTGAATATTTGGTCACGTGCACACATGTAGCATTCTGGAGCATGCCACACTTCTGTGAAGTTAATCAAACAGGAGTGCATTTATAAATGTCATTTGAAGAAGAAAAAACAGTTTAAAGCAGTCTTCACATTCGCCCTCTTAAAAAAAAAAAACATTCACTTATATACAATTTGTTTGACATATACACGTACATACACTTCTTGGATATGTTCAAGGCCTAGAAATACTGTTGGAGTGCATTTGCTTAGCTTTACACAATTGCACCTTTTAAGTACTGAGCTACATTGATTGTGTGGTATCTAATTGTGATGCCTGCAACGTAACACAACATAAAACTAAATTCAATGATCTTCGTTTTTCTTAATAGTAATTGGAGAAATGTTGCCTTATTTGTAGATCAACAATCTCGCAATACAAAAATGTTTGATGGTGCAAATGAGATTCAGTTTGCAGATAAAACTAAAAAATGAAGGAATGAGGAACTACTGGTAGGGTCACATAACCTCCCGACCAAAGTGCACATGGGCTCATCGCCAACGCGTGATGCGTAGAAAATTTTGTTTCTTTTTCACGAAGGTAGTTTTATACATTCAACATTTAACATCAGCCACATTTAAACATCTCCATGTGGCTGTTTGAATAACTCAAGCAATTCTGACAGCTGACAAGCAATTTGGAAAGTGATTAAAGTGATTAAAGTAATGTGATGAGCAATCAAATGTGTGGTCTGTTTGTCGCTGTGAGGGGATCCTCTTTGAAGCTCTCATTTGATTTCCGTAAACAAGAGATAGTAAATCTCCTATTGTTCCACCTTTCATTCCATCACATGGATGCTGTTTGAAAGAAGCACTGCAACAGAATTTTGGATTGTGGAATGTCGGAAGAGGATGGCAGTAAGAATGCGATTAATCCAAACAAGATGACCTCGCATGCATGAGGAAAAACAAAATCCAGTGAATTTGTTGGACTTCAGATGTTGACAAAAGCAGCTCCAAAACAATGTCAGTATGCACTTTCACAGACAGATCTTCTTGGTCAAAATTCACATTCAGGATGCGACAAAGTGAGACAAGCGTGAAGATTGATGGATTGTGCAGAAGTTTCTGGTGCTGCACGTCCAGTTTATTACCAGTTGAAAAGAGAGTTCTGACCCAACGTCATGAAGTAAATCTGACTGCTGCCTCCTGATTGCACTGATGCAAAGAAGACCTACAAAAAGGGACAAACCTCAGATTAATCTACATCACAAGATAATGACTTCATTTCAATAATTCTTTTTTTTATTTATTTCAACTCATTAAATGCCATGATCAATTCAAGTCATTTCTTTAGAATGAAAACATCCAGCAGCAAGAACAAATTATCTTTTTTTTTTTTTCTTTTTACATTTATTTTGGGAGGGGTCGCAGAGGGTCCGATGCTGTACTAACTAAATACATTTTTACAAAAACTTGTAGGCATAAATAATAATAATAATAATAATAATAATAATAATAATAATTGTCACCAATTCTGTTCATAATTTTTATGGACAGAATTTCTAGGCGCAGCCGAGGCGTTGAGGGGGTCTGGTTTGGGGACCTCAGCATTGCGTCTCTGCTTTTTGCAGACGACGTGGTGCTGTTGGCTTCTTCAGGCTGTGATCTCCAGCTCTCACTGGAGCGGTTCGGGATGAGGGTCAGCACCTCCAAATCCGAGTCCATGGTCCTCGATCGGAAAAGGGTGGAATGCACTCTCCGGATCGGGGATGAGATCCTGCCCCAAGTGGAGGAGTTGAAGTATCTTGCGGTCTTGTTCAAGAGTGAGGGGAGGATGGAGCGCGAGATCGACAGGCGGATCGGTGCAGCGTCGGCAGTAATGTGGACTCTGTACAGGTCCGTCGTGGTAAAGAGAGAGCTGAGCCAAAAGGCAAAGCTCTCAATTTACCGGTCGATTTACGCTCCGACCCTCACCTATGGTCACAAGCTATGGGTCGTGACCGAAAGAACGAGATCCCGGATACAAGCGGCCGAAATGAGTTTTCTCCGCAGGATGTCCGGGCTCTCCCTTAAAGATAGGGTGAGAAGCTCGGTCATCCGGGAGAGACTCGGAGAAGAGTCGCTACTCCTCCACGTTGAGAGGAGCCAGATGAGGTGGCTCGAGCATCTCATCAGGATGCCTCCTGGACGCCTCCCTGGGGATGTGTTCCGAGCATGTCCCACCGGTAGGAGACCCCGGGGACGACCCAGGATGCGCTGGAGAGACTATGTATCTCAGCTGGCCTGGGAATGTCTTGGGATCCCCCGGGATGAGCTGGATGAAATGGCTGGGGAGGGGGAAGTCTGGGAGTCCCTCCTGAAGCTGCTGCCCCCGTGACCCGACCCCGGATAAGCGGAAGTGGATGGATGGATGGATGGATGGATGGATGGATGGATGGATGGATGGATGGATGGATGGATGGATGGATGGATGGATGGATAATAATAATAATAATAATAATGTATCTAATAACTGTTACCAAGTTCTTAATTTAAAACGTTTGTTGGAGCAGGTTGGTAAAAATTGTCGTGAGGACATACCTTGTCATTCCTTTCACACAGAAACTTGAGTTTCTGGGCCCTTTTGTGCATGAAAACCCCTTCCAGGTTTCCTGTGTTGGCAGACCTGAGCTCAATGGCCTTCTCTCCCCAACCCATCACCTGATTGGACTGTAGGTAAGCTGCACAAGCATGGTAGATGTTGCAGGATTTTGAACATTTTGTGTTGCATTCACTTTTCATTAACTATGCAATATAGATTAACCTGAACCTTTAAGAAGTTTACTTGTTGAAAGCTACAGCGAACCTTTTAAAGTTGAACAGCACTGTTTGGAAATTTGGGGGACTTTCAGTATACAATAAAGTAGCAGTGAAGTCACACCAAGCAGTTTGTACATGTGATGACAGCATATCACCCAAAATTTCAGATCAGGTAAGCGTCAAAAGATTAATCCTGGATGTATATTTTGGTCTTTTCTTGGACTGTTGTAGTCGTTTTTGCAAGATGTCTTAAGGAGAACCAATTTCAACAACGGGTGACAAGAAAGATGTTATGTGAAATAAGCAGACTCGAATTTCAAAACAAAGAATCAAGACCATTTGCATCATCAGTTTTTGGCAAATGCAGCGTTTGGTTGGTTTTACAATTTCAGAGAATTTTACACCTAATTAAGTTTAAAAGTTAAAATTGTATAACACCTTCCAACTCTATACACCCCTGCAAATTCAGACACATAACACAATTTCTGTTAAGCATTATGTTACTTGAGTTCAGTTTGAAACTTTGGTATTGAACTGCATAAGCACTAAAAAAATAAAACAAACATCAATAAAAACAAAGAACTCACCGACTGATGCAGGCATCTCTCCCCATTGTAAAACCGTATCCTTGGTGATGCGCCCATAGGTATCAATGTACACACCTTCATCTTCGTAGCAAACAAGAACTTCTGTTCCGGCACTGTTTGGCAAAATAATGATGGCGTGCGGATGAATGGAACCCTGGATCTGTAAAAGACACACGCACAGAAGACATAGACATCACTGCCTTTGTACGCTTTTATTTCGAAGTTGTCTCCGGCAGCACGTGGTGGCTTGGTGACTGTCTTGGCTCATCTTTATGACTGTTGTTGGCGCCAGTTTGGATCGCCATCGCAAACTCTTGCTACCAATTGAAACACATCATCCTGGAATCACCTTCAGTCGTTAATTAAGGATGCTAAAACAAAATTCAATCAAATTAATTACATTGACGTTGGCATTGGCATTGAGCGGCTGTTGCCAGTGTTAGCGCCTAAAGGCTAGCCAAGTGCCCCAATAAGTGAGTGTCCCATATTATAGGCTGGTGAGGGCTATCGGGCGACTTTTAAAAGACACTTTAATAGGCAAAAAGAACTGTGTTAAGTGTGTTATTTTCTCTTCTGTATTCACAATTGCAAGCAAAATTTAATTTTTTTAAAATGTTCATTCAGATACTTAATCAGTCAAGAAAGTTTTCAATAGGACCAAAATATTCAATAGGTGCAGCTCTAAATGATTGACAGTAGAAAGACGATCATTAACAGTAACATTGCCAGAGAAAAGACGTAATGAAAATAGCATAAATGATGAGTGACTTCCAAGAATACTGCAGTGTGGTTGTATATCTACCAAAGTACAACTATTCCAATTATTGGTACTTTTTAGTGACAAGAGGACACGCAAAACACTTCACAAAAAGGTTCTACAAGTGATGAAATCTGGTCTGATTTAATTACTAATTACAAAACAGAACTATAATAAAACAAAATACATTATTATTTTCTAATTACTTTGAGCCAATAAGTCATTTGAGTTCAGCAAGGTTTTAGGCAGTGGTAACCACTAACTTAACCAGCCAAGTGAACACAGTCTATACATCACCAGAGTGTGAGCCACCACAATCCTCAGCATCAGCACTGGCATCCACAGACGCAACGCAATCTTAATCCTCTGTCTTGGAATCAGCATCGTTACATTGCTCATTCAACCCGCCACAGATGATTCACAGACGTTTGTGTGTGTGTGTGTGTGTGTGTGTGTGTGTGTTAATGTATGCTACTCTGTGTGGGTGAGTGATGCAATGTGTGTGTTTTTGTGTGTGCCAGTAATTGTGTGGGCGTGAAGTGTTCTTCGGAGTCCCAGAAGTTTAAGAAGGAAAAAGGTGGTAATGAACTTGGCAAGATGGAAAATTAAGGCACAAATGTGGTAGACAGCTGGATGAAAACTGGCTTAATAAACTAGAAGCACATACACACACACACACACACACGCGCACGCACGTACACACACACACACACACACACGTGCACGCAAGCAAAGGAGGACAGGAAGAGTGTATTTTTAGAGCGTATTTCTCCCTACGAATGTCCGACTTTACTGCTCTCACCCTACCACCCCCTTCATTACTGAAAGTAGCACATGCTTGAGGTGGTGAAATGACGTGTATGTGTGTTAGAGAGTGAGATAGAGAGAGCAAGAGCGAGAGCAAGAGCGAGAGACACGCACACAAACCACAGACACATTTATAGGTTTGAGACATTTATCATTTCGTATGAAAATGACATATTGGAGAAAAAAAAAACATACCATGCAAAGTTTAGTTGAGCAAAATTTGCTACGCATGAAATATAATGTAATGCTGCAACAAAGTTTAGAAAAATTGTCAGAATGTGAGCCGCTAGAAGTCCGCCCACACACATCAGTGCAGAAATAGATTGTGAAACAATTATTTTTATTAAGCTTGGCCTCAAACAGGTCTAGAATCATTATTTGGACACTTGTGTAACATTTAAGGACAAAGCTAGTTCAGACTTTAACTCGGGGGGAAAAAACTTTTCCAATGTAATGTGACTCATAATCTGCACAATTCAATAAAATAAATATGTTAACCCTAGCCCAGTACTTCAGGCTAGCGGGGTGGGAGTTGATGCCAGGAAACATTGATTTTTTTTTTGTTGCTGTATTAGAATTAAATGTAATTGCACTTCCACTGCAGAAGATGGCAATGGAACTCTCATTGTCAGAGTGGGAAGATAGTAAAAAAGGCATTTATTTTTGCAGGGACACGCACACAAGCAGACAGGCAGGCAAGCACGCATGCTGGCACGCGGATGCAGAAAGGCACGCAGGGTACAGCCTGAAATGGTTGCCAATCGCAGATCAACAGAAACTACCTAATACCAAAGTTTTCATCAATGACACAGCTATTGTCATGCAGTCTACACAACCCGTGGTGGAAAGACAAGCTAGATTTGCCATTAATTAAATTAATCATTTGGTGGCACATGTCAATAGATACTCCAACATAGCACAGTCACTTGCATATAAAACACCACATTAAGAGTTATTAAGAGGCAATTTATTGTTCATATTGGACAACAACACTGTTATTACAAAAACGCATGGATTATTTTGTTATTTCATCAGTTCAGCTACTAGTCCTTCTTACCTCACCACATTTCCTTTTGCACTATAAAATATCTTGTGCTGACTGGCTCGATGCTGACTGATTAGGATGCAACTGAGTCTGATGGATATCTACAATTAGTGAGCTGATGAGGCACAGAGCACACACTTCATCACGCCCTTCCTCTCTACTTGAATCTTTCGTCTCTACTCCAGTTTTGTTTGATTAGCTATGTTTGAGATTGAGGAAGATTTAGTGCAGTTTTTTATTTTTATTGTCCTAAATGTTGAGTTACTTGTTTGCCCATAATGTATTGTTTACACAGAAGTTGCTACGGTTTCTTCGTCTTTAAGACAGTTTGGCCATGTGAACCGACCCGGTGGTCACTTATATATCAATAATGTCAGAAGGCCCTAAAGTTCCCACCCGCTCCATTTCAGCTGGGAATCATGTCAAACTGGGCACAAACCAGATCCATGTCATGCAAAATACTTCCCCAAATTTTAAGTTTAAAGGTGAAAACATGAGACCACGAAGCCTTGGTAACACTATCCCCAGCGTGTTCTCGTGTCACGACCAAAGGTGGGACCGGGGCAGACTTTACCCTTCCACAGCACATTTACCATTTGTAAAAAGTAAAAAAAAAACAGAAACTTGCAATGTGAAATATCTTGTCACATGCCAAGAAAAATCACCAAGCCTTTTACAGCCATGTCAAGACTATAAAGTAGTGCATTCTTCTTTCGTTCGGAAAACCAAATTGTTTATCAACTGGGTCATTCCCAGCAACAAATAAAGGCTTATTTTATTCAACTTTTGTGTGTGACAGTAAGACTATGGTGGTGTGATAGTGAATATCCTAGATCCAATTGTTTAAACAAGTTATGTACAGAAGGAGAGTATACTACACTTACATGTGTGGGCAAGTAGAGGTCATACGGCGTCCCAGAATCTACATCAATTGCATGGAAACCAGAAGAGGAACCATAGATGACCTTTAACCTTTGGCCTTCCTCCACTGTCAGATCAACAGACAGTGGCTTTTGTGGTAGGGACCTGAAAGACTGAAGAGAGGAGAAAATGTCATATTTATGATGCGCATGACATAGGCACAAAAAGTCATACAAAATGCAGTGTATTGTTGGCCTTTTCAGATCAAGGACATAAAAGTAGCTCAAGCCACGCTGGATGTCAAGAAATGGGGCACAGCTCTCATGAGACTCAGCCGATAGTGGGGGTTCTCATGGACTGAATTATATCATGTCTGTCACTGAAGCAGAGTTTGGTTGTAGACTGACCTTAATCGGCGTTAGTCCTCCTATATTCATGTTGTTGCAAATGTGAAGAAGTACTGTTTAGTTATGTTTAAAATGATGGCCATGCATGCATTACTGTACATGTCAGAAGTATATTGATACCATTTTACCATCATAAAAACCATCTTTTCGGGGAGCAAGAGAGATGGAGCCTATGTCGACTGGTTTTGGATGAGAGGCGGGTACACTATGAAGTCCTCCCATGCCACATGTAGCTAAACAACTATTCATATTCACAATGTCATCTATTGACAATTTAGAGTCAACAAGTAAGTTAATACACACAATGTGGAAGGAAACTGGCGTGCCCAGAGAAAAGCCAGAGAAGTAGAAGCAAACTCCACACAGTAGGCACAGGGTATAACACCTTCAAACACTGTCTCCACTGAAGCCAAAACCAAAAGAACCACTACATTGAACTTGCACTTTGGCTGTATCACATGTCATCAACCCGTTCCTTGATTCCCAAGACCGTCAAATCGAATATAAACAACATCCAAACCTTACCAACCTTAAAGGCCATGAACTTATGGTAGGGTTTGGGTGCCCAAGCGTAAACCTCCACTGCAGTCTTCAAAGCAATTATCAAGAACTTGATCTTCTCGTAACGCACTGTACATAGGGACACAAAGGCCTTGAAAAGTTAATGAACAAATAAACTAAAACAGAGACCTGCAGATTCCCATCTGCCTTGCCATGCAGTATCAAGAAAAGGCACAAATGTTAATCTACTTACCCACTTTATAGTGGACACAACCTTCCAGATCAGCAACAGATGTCCAACCCTGCCTCTTCTCCACCTCCGGGTCATTCCGGAGGATTTTATTTCTCAGCCAGGAAAGATAGTAAAGGCGAAGCTTGTTCTTTTTACCTTGAAACACAAAGTCAACCCTTCATTTACAGAAAACAACTTTACAGAAAAATTCTTCAAAGGTTATTTCACTCTGTACCATTAACTTGAAAATGTCCCCAAATTGTAAATATACAACTGACAAGTCTTTAGTTTGTTTACCTGATATAGTAATGAGCACATTGAGTCCTTCCAGCACATCCATCTGCTGAAACCTTCTTCTGCTAATGAGTGAGTAAACCTTCCCCTGACCACTTCGGTCCAGCAGCCAAAGACCGTTTTCTGTCCCCACCAACAGATTCACTCCTGCAGAGCAAACCCAATAAAAATACACCACAGATATTCGACACAAGAAAACATACAACTCTATCGTGTACTGTATATGAGTCAATATTACCACAAGGGTACTTCTAGGTTTCCTCATTTCACCCCCCCCCCAAAAAAAAAATTCAATTAAACTTGATATGCATACATTAATTAAGTTGATGTTATGCTGTTTAAAATGCATAATGGTCACATTCCCGCAACAGATTTAATTCCAAACACAAAATATACACGCAAACAGCAATGTATGTGAGTTTGCTGACCGGTGATAACAGGGAGGGCATTTTTGGCTAGTTACTCATTTTGTGAGTACATGGTGGACCATTGAGGAAAATGATTTACTGTAATTTTCAGACTATAAGCCGCTACTTTTTCCTCAAGTTTTGAACCCTGCGACTTGTCGTTCGGTGTGGCCTACATGTCAAACAACAAGTTTGGCAGCATCCAGCTACACATATAATATGATGAATGTAAATATTTACTGTTTATATTTTCAGGCTCAGTGGGAGTCCAGCATGTTGAGACTTAGTCTAATTCTAGTGGCCTCGACCAAGTTTGGTATTTTCATAGACCTACGCAGCTTGTTTAAAGTTTAAAATGACAGTTTTGCACAATTGTGGATGTGAACACAGCGGCCACTTGATTTGCATAAGAGGAGCACAGTCCTTGACATAGCTGAAAGAGAAACTGATATGATGAAGTGCGTTTATAATTAAGACTTCATTATTTTACTACATTTTTATGACGAGTGAATAATTGCGATGACAACAAAGGCATTCTACATTGATATTGACCCGCATACAGTATCACTGTTTAATATACTTGTTTGAGAGCAAAAGGAAAGTACCAACCCCATAGTCCAGCACAGAGCACCTCAGTGGTGAATTTCTTCTTGTATTTGCGGATCTCAGGACTGTCACTCTGCGGTCGAATATTGGTTGGGTTCACATTCACCACAGACCCTTTCCTGTGGTTCTCTCTCTTGATTGGCTCACCCTTACTACATACTGAAAACATTTTGTCTCATAACACCTGGGCCCTTGCTGTGATAACTCAAAGTGATTCATACAAAGCTTGTATATTTGTTTGGAAGTGTACTCACTTGGGCTCTGAGGTGGCGAAGATATGGGGATCAATCTTGGATCGATAAAGGAGAAGAAAGAGGAAGATGAAGGTGAGATGCTGTTACTAGCTGGACTGCCGAAAGCCTGAAGAAAACAAAAGAATGAAAATTGCAGTCATTCAAAGCTATATTCATGAGTCTGCAGTTTTATAAACACTAATGTACACGGTACACTGTACGGTTTATAATTAAGCATACTTTTGATCAGTGCGAGTGCAATGCAAAACTGTGTAGTACTACGAGATCACTCCACTGGTCATAACTGTCTATCTACCTTCCTCTAGTGGACAAATATAACTAAAGCAAGACAGCCATGTTTGAAGATCCAGCGAGTCAGATACTGATGGCTAGATAAAACAAAGTTCAGTCCGCTGATCAACACAGAGGCACATTAGAAGTGTGCTCTTTTATTATTTTGCCCATAGAGTTCACAGCATTTCTTCCATCCACGCTCCAGTTACATAAGTTCGTCCTGGAACCAGGTTTGATCTCAAGGAATGCCTTTACAGCATAGTATTCATACTCAAAAGTATCAAATTGTTGACCAGACAGTGCATGTTTCAGTCTGAGGAATAAAAAGTCGTCTGATGTGGAGAAATCTGGTGAATTAGGAGGGTGTGGAAGGCCTAAGTATTAACAACTGAGCACAATCCTCACCGAAATTTGTGTTGTGTGAGTCGGGGCATTATCCTGCTACAACCAAACACCACATCCAATTTCCCCGCCTCGTTTCAACTTGATTTTCAAAATAGTAATAGTGATAGTAATTTCCGTAGTCTATCTCTGTAAATTCAGAAAATACGGTACTCACATGTAGCTCCTGAGGTGTGAGGGATCGCGGTGCCGTGGGCGATTGTGCGTATTTCTGTTCTCGTGTCCGCTGCTGCTGGCTTAGTGCATTGCGAGAAGGACTTGATGAAGATATTTTCTGCAGAAGGTCTGGCAGCATGTAGGTATCATCTGATGTCATCTGAGAAATCTGTGGATTAAATATTAACACTATCAACTATTATACAATATGACATATCCCAGCTCAAGCAAATAAACAAGTGATATTATAAGATGTACGTGTGTGTGTGAGTGTGAGGGTGGGTGGTTGTGTAAAGACCTGGTTAAGATTGTGATGAGGCTGCAGCACAATGCCATCTGGTATTCTTTTTAAGTATTTCTCTCCCTTTCCATTGGGGAGGACACAACTAGAAAGATAGAAACGTGTGAAGCAGAAGTAGAACACATCTAAGTAATAGTTTAATGAGTGACAATTATGCTTTCAAGATGAAAAGCAATCAAAAATGGGCATCTGAAGGTAGGAACTCACAGTGAGGCAGAGAGGTGAGAGATGACAGATCCAGAAAAGGGTGTATTGCAAATTTATCAAATGCAAAGAACTTACATTGGCCATATTGCACAACTAAATAGCTGAAACTATTAACCTAGTTTCTCAAATGTTTTCCGCTTCATAAATGTCGACTCATCAACTTATTTTTTAGTAATTATTACAACCACTTTTTATTTATGAATTATAGCTCACCTGTTCCTGTCTTCTTCGTCACTACTTCCAAACTCGTCACTAGAGGAGGAATATTCTGTGGCCTTGTTGAATGGGCTCAGAACAGTCTTGACACCCTGCAAACAGATGAGGTCAGATACAGCAAGTGAGCAGATGAAAAACAAGAAAAGAGAAGCAGTGAGTGTGTGTGTTTGTGATGATAAAGATGTTTTGCATAATTGAATTTACTTTATCTACTTAGATTAGATGGTTCCATGTGGACTTTGGTTATAATCTCTTTTATGCTACCTTAGTGATGCCTTCTTCAAACAAGACATTGTAATAACCTACTATTTTTACAGTATGTAGAACACATTCAAGAATGCTTTACTTGTAAATGTCTTCCAGTTATGTCGTTCTGTTGCCGTCTGCGCTGCTGAAGACGTTGCTGCACACGTGGACTCTCCAACTTGAAGTGCTCTACAGTACAAGAACTCAAATTAGTTACAGTTCTTATAGGAAGACGATACAACTGCATAGCTCTGCAAGGAACATTTTCATGAGTGCAAAATTGAATGTTGGATCAGATCCGATTTTCTTTTCCAGCTGTCAGTTTAACAAGACAGAAGGCAAATCTAACTAAATGGTTGCAATTTAACACTGTACAGTGCAGCAATTATGTAGATAACAACAATAACAAAAATGGTTAAGTCAGTACCTCTAACGTAAGACTTACCAACTCTCTAGAGCAGGAGTGTCAAACTCATTTTTGTCGCGGGCCGCATTGTACTCATAGTTTCCGTCGGAAGACCATTATGTCTTCAAATATTATATACAACATAGGCTACACAACAAAATGATGAATGATGAGCTTTGAAATCAGACACTACAAAAAACGGTTTAAATATTTTAAAAAGCCGCATGGTAATAAGAATTACTAGCAATATCTGTAGTTTTTAAAAGTGAAAACAATTTGCAATGTTAGTATTGACACATGAAGTCAATGCACAATTTGTCTTCACGAGCCAAATAAAATTATGTGGCGGGCCGTATATCTGGCCCCCGGGCCTTGGGTTTGACACCTATGCTCTAGAGTAACAATCTATTGTATTGGATATCAATACAATTATGCACCCAGAATAATTTTTGACCACACTTCGCTTATAACAAATGTTTGCACTGTATTTTGAATGACTAGGAATGCAAATGAAGAAACAAAAAACGGTAGTGGGCAGAATAATCTATATGAAATATCACATTATATTTTGATAAAGATTCAAAAAGAAATCTCAGAGAAAATCTGACCTGGATGGTTTCTGCTGATAGAAGCCCCGTGAGACAGAGACTGTGAGCTTTTATCTGTTATAAGCACAGGACTGCCACTAGATGGTGAGAGAGACACACAGGAAAACAGCAGAAAATGGAAATTAATCACACATACAGATATATTGTTCCTTAAGCCTTTTGCTCTACTGGTTACTTAGCATTTCAACAACAGGACCAAAGTCCCTACCTATAAACCTTGAAAATACAGACGGTTTATGGCATGAGTAAATGCAAGGCAGAATCATCTTTTCAGCAATGTTCCAACTTAATGAATTAAAAGTTGTATCCCATGGGCAGACTCTTTGCATTGTGTTATGCATTCACCCAAACTGGTGCAACATTTTGCTGATATGGGTAACCGGTTAACAAAATTACAATTCTGCTATTGTATATTTACGTCTTCATAAGGACAAGTGAAAAAAAATCATCTTATGATTCATTAATGTCTTAAAGATATCACAGAGAAAGGAAACACCATTATCTTTTTTGAAAAGTGTCAGCCCTTACTAAGTATTCAGCTGCCTTAATCATTCCAAGTAAATCAGAGCTATTTTAGACATGTCAGAAATATAGTAAAATGATCATGAAAATGCGGCTATTACCTGGAAGCAGCCCTGTTGTGTCCCTTCACCAGTTCTCTGCAGTAGAACTTAGAGGTAGTACGTTCTGGCACCTGGAAAATAACATTTACCAGTAAATTCTCGACCTACTGCACACAGCCCCAAAGCAATCCGCCAATCACAAGAAAGAAAACACACAATTAGTAGAAATATAAACGCAAAATATCTCATAGATTTTCCCCAATAATGTACCTTATACGTACAGTTATTAGCGCAAGAGTCCTGTCGGTAAACACAAACTATTTCCTCTGCAAAAGTTAGAAACTAGTCAAACAATTCTGACATGAAATTGCACATTGCAATTACATCCCAGACCGCTAGGAGTCCACATATCCTCAGTTGGGCAACGCTGCTAAACCAGAGTCAGAAAAATAAGCCTGGTTCACAGGATTAGACTGATCTCAACCGCTCAGGAGGATGTCCGACCTCAAATGGGGAATATTCAACATGTTGGATTATAGAGCATCATGGCACGGGTGTGCTTAGCTCAACTCAGGAGGCCCTGAGTTGACATCTTGCTATCATCAATGGAAAAACAAATTAGAGTCTATTAAATTATTTTGTAAGAGAACTTGAGGCCACTTGTGTATCTAATAGTCTCTCAATACCCATAAAACATAAACAAATCAACAGAACACATATTCTGGAGAGGCTCAGTCAATGTCTTGACCTAAACCCAATTGAGATGCCGTGCATGACCTCAAAAATTATCATGCTGAACTGCAACAGTTTTTGAAAGAGGAATTCTCCATCCCAAATTCATCCTGATTGTTGTACAAGTCCGTTCTGCAACTTATTGATTGGTTGAAGTTATTGCTGCCAAAGGAGGTTCAGTCAGTTTAATAAATTGAATCTTTAGTTCTTCCTCTCAGTCCTGTGATTGTTTGCATGATATGCTCTATAAAAATTTGAAAACAAATTATTGTTTGTGTTATATTAATTCAAGCAGACTGTTCATTGTTGTGATTTAGATCAAGATCAGACTACCAGTACATTTAGGACCGATTTATAGCCAGACATTGAAGAAATTCCATTTGGTTGAAATACTTTTTCCTCCAACTACAACACACATCCAGTGGTGCTAGGTTACATGACACTGTTGATGCCTTTTCAAAGCAATAACAGGAGAAATTGAGTTATTAACTGCTCTGCTGGCTCAATATGGCCTCCTGTTAGTTCAACAACATAACATTGCAAATAGACTATGGCTGTTGCTGTTATAAGTTGTCCTTTTAAATCCATATGCTGGTATGTTGGTAAATACACCTAATGGCGTATTTTGTGATGACCTAGCAGGACAGCAGTTATATTAGACACAGAGAGAAAGTGAGCAGTGTCTATGTAACACATGGATGTTTTTGTTGTGAGGTAAAAAAATTCAATGTCAACTTCTGCCCAAATCACAAACACTTTCTGCAAATACAAGCACTCGTTCAGTACAGCCTCATGATGGTAGTTTACATCCAAAGAACAAAAACTTCCTCCTTTTGATGGCAGGTTGCCACCTGATTACGTTGACAAGAACACGCAACAAACTATGCCCTATGTATTATGAGATTTTTTATGGTCCGGAATAGCTTCATTTACTTTCTACTCGTGCGGTTAAAAAGAGATAAATATTACCTTAGGTGGTGTCTCAGAGTCCCAGAAGACATCATCTGAGGCCGATACGGGTGTGAATGGGGACAAAGCCGAGATAGCCATATTTGACATGGAGCTGCTGTGAGGGGCAACTCGGCTCGAGCGCAAATTGGCATTCTGGGGGGAAGAAAATACACATAGATGTCAATCTACGCCTTTTAAGTAGTGTTCTGTGGAACCTCTGACCAAAACTTTCTTGAGAAAAAAGACATTAAGAAAATCAATTGCGTTCAAATCACAATCATACTTAATGTCGACTGGCATTTGAGCACATCACGAGACCGCATTTTAGCAGGCAACAAAGGATTAAAGGAATGCCTTATCAATTTTACATGTTACATGTTGATTAGTAGTAATTAACTAGTTTAGCTTGGAAAAGCTAGAAGAGCTGAAAAATATAGTCCAGACCTGAACTAAAGGTCGGCATGCGTGCGTGTGTATTGAACATTTTCGGGACAAGGCATGATCTTCAGGACACGCCACGTAGGTGAAATTAGAAACCAACGCTGTACTGAGTATTTTTAATTTGCAAGAGGTGGGAGATGAGTTCAACTGCCCAAGGGAAGATCTGTGGATCATGTCAAACCATGGCCATCGTGGTGCAGGTGGCAGCTTCTATTTTGTCCATAATGTGAGTAGAGTCTGCGCTCATAAATTAAGCTACCGAGACACCTAAGCAGCATTCTGTCCATCATGCATGCAATGTAGGAGGACATCGATTATTAATTTCAGCATTGTCCATGTGTGTGAGCCTCCATGTCTGCTGCACAAGGGACAAGCAGAAATGCTAGCATAGCCAAAATTTCGGGCAGGTGCAAGACATCTGTTTGGGAATTCGGCTGACCATTATGCACCAACATTGGCATTGTACTACAAAGAGGGTCGTTTGACATGCGCCCTGTCGAACATTTAGACGTAAAGTAAGACCATTTGTCCAATTAAGGTGCAGATAGGCAGATACGCAAGCTCCAAGTATACGTGTGGTGGATGTAATCATATAATAATGACAACAGTGGGCATCAAACCCTGTGAATTATCGTGGAAATCAATTGATTGATTGATTTTTATTATCATCATTATTCTATTTTTTTTTTTTTTGCATCATCCGACTGGCTTGGACTCACCTTTTGGTGGGGCGGGGGCGGCACACTACCTATTGTGGAGAGCGGGCTGATACATAAAGTCAACTGACATATTTAACGCGCCAGCAGTTCATTCTGTATTTAATGAGGGAAGTATTTTCCGGTTCCACAGGCATTAAAAATGCTCCAGTCATGCATGGTTTGCTTGTTGCTTTTTCAAGGAATAGGCATAAAGATGTCTTCTATTTGTGATGTGAGTACACCATATTAAAAAAAATAAATGAGTGAAGTTGCTTTGCTTGTGCGCATCTGTGAAATTACAAACACCCAATCTAACCCCCCTCAGTGCAGATTTATGATGCACTTTGCGCCAGACTTCCACCGGTCATGAAAAAAGAGGTCTGAGTGTTTTATAACAGTTTCTTAACAAAGATTTTATGAAATAACAGTTTTATCCCCGAGAAAATGTGTTACAATTTAAAGAAATTATCCTTGGAGGTTCCACTGCACAGCAGTGAATGTTCATGACAGGACTGTGAAATACCTGGTTCATGTGAGCTCTCTGCATGGCTGGCGTACAAGGGCTAGAACTGCTCCCAGAGCCGAGTCTTGAGTGTATCTCGTTGGGGAGGCCAGCAGCTAAAAGCATCCTTGCTAACTGGGAGTCCTGGTAATCCATCTAAAATATGAAGCAGATTGTGCTTGTAGGTGTGCGGTACAAGTGGGTCCAATCATGATGCTTCAGGATCGTTAGAATCTGCGGGGCAAGAAAACTCCGGCAATACCAAATCGGAGGAGAAACACTGGACCTAAAAGTTAACGGAGGAGTTAACAATAATAGGCACACTATCATGGTGTTTTTTCATGGAACAATTAATGGTTTTAGGCTGGGCATATACCGCTACCTTATACCAAAACACTTAACAAAATTTAAAAAACATTTTAAGTATAATTAAAGTTTGATTTTGCAATCTTTTTGACAAAGTGTGCAAAAGTCACTTAGACAAGTCCCACTTTACTACTAATTGAGCAGCAGAAAAGGATGCTAGTCCTAATGCTCTGAGTAAGGGAGTATTTTCTGTCCTCTGACTAGCAATCAAAACATTTCACTTATTTTCTTCACAAAAGCGAGAGGTAGGGTTGGGGATAAGAGGAGTCGGTGGAAAAAGGAGCATCAAAAGAAACAGTGATTTGTGAAGAGACAAGGCCACACCAAGGACAGACAGCCTGTAACACAACATGGGGAATGGCAGTGATAAAAAGGTGTTTGATAGCCAAGAAAGGCAGTGCTTTACCGCTGAGCGCTGGCAGTTTGCGGGGCAGCTGGACAAGGCAGCAGCAGCGGTAGCGGCAGGAGCGCCTGTGTTCCCGCTGTTAGCCATTAGCTTTTGGACAAATGCCTCTGGCTTTTCTCTTTGCCTCTCCCAGTCCTTCTCGCTCTCACTGTGCCTGTTGTCATGCTGCAGGGACAGGAGCTGCGTTTGGTCTTTAGGTAGGGTACGGTGTGATCTCCTGCCTGACGAAGGCTGCTGATGCTGGCTCGGAGACTTGGTCTTGGCTGGCGACTGGAGATGAGGCTGCGAGTGCTTGGCCTTAAGCTGAAGCAGCTGGTATGGAGCAACAGCTCTCTATGCAGCAAACACGGAAAGCACATATAGAAACAGACAGTGCCAGGAAGCGACTAAATGAAGTAGAATTTGTGTACACTGTAAAAGGGCTAAAGTGTACAAAACATTTTAAAGAAGCCTGTAACAGGATTTTAAGTTTAACAGCACTCCAAATGCACGACAGCAGTGTTTATCGGGATATCACATTGGATAGGGCAGACAAGGCTAATCAAACTATGCAGATTATAATGTAAGTTTAAGGCATATTTTGCCAGAGCACTTTTGTATATTGTTTGTTAAAAATATGACAGCAGTGTTTATCTGGATAATGTGTTGGATAGGTTGTGGGCACACCAGATAAGTTAAACAATGTCAATCATAAGCAAGCACATGTCCAGTATTTAGGCATGTCTAGCCACCACATCGTAGAGCACTTTAGACCCCTTTCCATGTTTGTAAACAACAATGATGTAATCAGGATGAGCATGCACTGCTGATGCAGAAAGGACAGTGGGGTACGCTAATAAGATGAAGACACAGGCACGGGTGCAACAACTTACTTTCTGAGGGGTATGCAGGCACATTACAGGCGCCTGCCCCAACCAATTTTTTCTTCCCTTATTTCCAATCTAAACAGTTGCCCACAAATGAGTGCATTTAACAGATGTGTTAGAAAACCTTCAGGTTCCTCCTTTCAGAGTAGAAATTCTTTGTCATATTATAGGACAAAATACTCCTGCTAATGTGGGCAACTGATTCCAAATAACATATGTTGCTGTTTCAATATTGCTCTAATGTTCTACAAAATTAACCACATCCGAGTCTATTTATCCTCAGAATTTTGATATTCTCACTAAGAAATGAATAAAGAGCTTACATTTCAATGAGGCTGTACACTGACTTATTTTGAGCAGTGCAAAACTATCGACTGTATACCACGCAACAAGAAATCACTAATGACAGCGTGGACTCAATCAGGGTTGGCTAACAATAAGGAAACATTTTAAAAGTTGCTTCATTTGGGTGTATAATGTCCTCACCAGTGACGACACATAGAAGTATACGGCACAGAGGTGCCTAATGTGTTTTAAGCTTTAACCTCCAATCCTGAATGACTATCGTGACGGTACATTAAGGCATGCTGTTGACAACCTACTAAAAATTACAACACTTTAGAAGGAATACCGATTGACAGAACAAGAAAAATAGCAGAAAAGAAGAAGGGTGCATGCTGTGAATGCCAGAGGGAGGGGAACGGTGAGAAAACAAGGAAAGGAAGAGAAGACGTGCAGCAAACAGTCGAGACAGAAAGAGGCTTTAAACCAAAAATGTAGAGCTTGCTGTGATAAACACTGGCTTAAAAGCTTGTCAGAATCTAACGTTGCAGCTACTGCACTGTGTATGTCATGGTCTTCTCTTCCAATCCTATCTGGAGTCCCTCTCCAATATAGAATTAAAAAGTCATTCTTTTCCACTCACTTTACATCAAAATGATAAACACGGGTTTTACTACCAGGGGGGTGCAAAATCAACTTCATGGCTAGCTACATTCTTTCTCTTTACATGACACTCACATGAATGTAGCAACTGTCTCACATATCTGCTCCATATCTGTCTTCAAATCACAAAATAAGTCTTACAACGTCCACAGAGAAATTGAGATAGATTTTCATGCTCATGAATACAACTACAATTAAAAAAAGAACTCAAACTTGTTTGCCAAAAAACCCCCAAAAAAACAGCAGTTACCTGCTCTGAGTCCAGAGGCCTTACATCAGCATTCCACTGTCTGTCTGCATTGTCCTGTTTAAGACAAAATGCACATACACTTTATTTAAACATAGTAGACATACATTAGTAATTGAAGCAAAAGTTAAATCACCCTACTCTACATATAGTATATTGCACATACATGCATGTACACTACATACACAAAATAATTAGGAAAGTCCAAGGTCCAAAGATGATTTCTGAGGGGTGGGATCTAAAATATTTAGAGATTGCAAGATGGTGGGTAGCTCTTAGCTAATGCCATGTGCTAAATATTTTACAATGACCTCTTTTTAAATTTCTGCGGAAGACTCATTCGATGCCCAAATAATTTCACTATCTATACACCTTTGCTTTTGTTATTTCTTGTATCTGGTATCTTAAAATATTACACTGATGAGATATCTGCTCAACCATTGAATGACTAGCAGTGGTTAACCATGCTTGCAACCCTGATTTCGAGGGCACAACAAACGTGTGCCCTTTTGAAATGACTAAGAAAAGCACATTATTTCCTGTTTATACTGTTACTTCTATTATAAGTTATATTGATGATGTTAAACTTTAAACTGCCCTGCAAATAGTGGGCAAATAATATTTCATGGTTGTTTTTTATAGAAATTGTGGCAAAACAACGTAACTCGTTACGCTTACGTGGTGTTGATACATGTCAGAGTTGTACATTTTACAACAATTACAGTTCAAATCACGACTGTGAAATACTTTGCTAGAAATGAAAAAGTCACTCAGTCAAGTTCGTATTTGTGTTTGAAGATGAAACCAATGTGATATAAATCTGCTGTCCACAAATGTCTTGACAGTTTTGTTGCCAAGACACATGTTTATGACCCATGGATCAGGACCGAGGGCTTGCCAGTGGTATTTCAAAAGACACTTCAATCAATCACTTTTCAACCAGATTCTCCACAACATTTTGTTGCAACTTGAATAAAAATATTCAAATATAATTTTTACCTGTTTCCTCTCATTCCTCTGATATCTGTCAATCTTTAGGATTCTGTTGTCACGGTTATCAGACTCCTCCCCAAGCATAAGCTCTTGTAGTTCTGTCCACTGAAAGGCAGCGTCTGACAGCTGTCGCCTCTGATGCTGATAATATTGCAATTAAATCCAAGTTTATTTCATTTTGTTTAGAAATGGCAAATCAAACAAATAGCACTTACATCTTCTAACATTTGTCGCTTCTCATGTTGTTGTTGGATCCTCCGCTGTCGATCAGCCAATAATTGCTGCTTGTATTGTTCTTGTTCTGCTATTTGCTGCAAAAACAAGGCGCACATTTGATTTTAAATCACAGTTTTCCAGATTTTGGCACTCCTTCATTATGATATTGGCTGGTTGCAGTCCTGTGTCTAGGGTTGATTTATGTAGTGTGGAGATCAACATAGTGTACACCAGGGGTGCTCAATAGATCGATCGCAATCTACTGGTCGATTGAGAAGGAAGTGTGAGTAGATCGCATGACATTAAAGAGTAGGGGATCCATTGCCACTATGGCATTTGTCTTTTGATTGACATACAGGGGAGCCAATCTGACGTCTGAACTTTATACACTTTAAGGATGTTTAAACTTGTTTGTTTACCTTGCTGCGTAGCTAGTTTCCAATTCATTTAAAGTAAATACAACAAAGGGTACAAAAAGTTCAGGGCACGTGGACTGTTCTGGTACTTACTAACAGAGGGGAACTATCCAAAAGCACCACTGCCCTGATTGCATTATTCTGTTATCCGTTTTTTGCGAATCACCCTTTTCCCACATGAAGATTATTAAGTCTAAATATCGTTCTACTATGACTGACGATCATCTGGAAGTATGCAACTATGCAAGACACACCAATATGTATTGTAGAGAAATTCCAAATTCAATTAAAAAAATACTTAACTCATCCTAAAAAGGAAAAGCAAAGAAAGAATACACAATATTAAATAGTAGTAAATACATTTATATTTCACATTTCTATTGTAGGTAGATCATTTTGACTTGGTCATCTTATAAGTAGCTCACAAGCTGAAAAGGTCAGGGCACCCCTGCTGTACACACTCCACTGATTGGTCAACGTTAAATTGTCACTTGTGTTACAACTGAATTTAAGAATGGAAATGAAGTTATAGAAATGAGTTACCGTATTTTCCACACTACAAGGCGCACCTAAAAACCCCCAATTTTCTCAAAAGCCAACAGTGCGCCTTATAATCAGGTGCGCCTTATATATGGACCAATATTGAACCACTACAGCAGGCGTGTCCAAAGTCCGGCCTGCAGGCCAAATTGTATATATCTTATATATGGACAAAGTTTTAAAATGGGCCATTCATTGAAGGTGCGCCTTGTAATCCGGTGCGTCTTATATATGGACAAAGTTTTAAAATTGGCCATTCACTGAAGGTGCCCTTTATAATCCGGTGCGCCTTATCGTGCGGAAAATACGGTACTGTAAAATAATTAATCTTAAACAATCTTATGTTTACGTTATCTTGTGTGATAATAGAATAACAATAAAAATAAACCTGTTGTCTCTGCTGTTCCCCACCAACTCTATAGACTCTGTGACGGCTCTCTTCTCGATCCTCTGTCTGTAAACGCAGAAACTCCCGCCTTAAGGTCCATTCGCCAGGAACATTCACTATCGAGCTAGAGGAAGTGATAGAGGGTAAGATAGACAGAACTTGTACTTATGTATCAATGTAGATTAATATAAAAAACGTTATTAATTATTTAATTATAATTTTAATTACATCATATTTTGGCGGATGATAAAAGAATGGCATCCGAAATAATAAACACAAACGTTAAGCATTTTCATGTTGGAAAATGTCAGTTAAGAAAACCATCCACAGTTCTTCCATCGTTAAACGTGCTGTCAGGGTCAGCAAGGCCTTCTCTGATGGCTTAAACACCGATGCAAAAAATCTGAATTCTAACATTTGTCTTGGGAAATTGTTCGATTTTATTCCCATTACGAAGTATTTCTCTTGCTTTCACATAGCATCTACGTATAAATGGACAAAGGTGGGCTGGTCCGTCACTCGCCGTCAGCCAAGCCACCCACTCGTCATCGTCAATCTGGCATAATTTCAAGGCCACCTGGTCATCTTTAGTCCGTAAAACCGTCATTGCTATCTTAACAGAGCTTCTCTCATTGCTAAGTTACACTTTGTCACCTTCATTTTAGGACCATCAGTAGAAATCTGTTGTCAGTGAAACGGGAGTCCATCACTGACAGACTGACACACTTTATGGACCGAAGGATTGACCACCACTGGGATTTAGTGACTATTCGGGTGACGGGCAAAATAAAAAAAATGTTTACATCTGAGCTTTGTCTGTCAGTGTTTCCAAGTTTCCGTCATTTGCAAACAAAATGAGAGTTAGGCATTGACAAAGGGACAGGCTTTCCATCAGTATTCATAGAATTCCCATCTCTGTAAATGTATGTTGGATTTTTTTCTTAGAGACAGATTTTAGACTCCGCTGGCCCTAATTTGGTAGACTGGTGCCTGTCCCCTCGGCATAAAAAACACATTTACATTTGATTAGCTATTAAATAATTTAGTTTTCTTCTGTGTCAAAATGTGCTTTCATCCTTAAAGCTGTGTTTGCCCTTCTTGTTGGCATTTACCTTGGTTCTCCCTCCTCCTCAGTGACCTCATCTTCTTCCTCTTCACTTCCACTGTACTCGTACTCTGGGCCCTCTGAGAAGTACCATAGGAAGAGCAAGAACATAAGATAACATAATATTAGGATAATTACATACTGTACAACTACAACCCCCCAAAACAAGGTTCTAAATTAGGAGACAAGAATGTAAATTTTAATATAGTATGTAAATACGTACTGTAATACACCAGACATCCCAAACCACTTGTGGTTACTGTACGTATGTTACAGTGGATCAAACACATATGCTGCATAATTTGGTTAATTTATCTTTTAATATCAACTAAAGCTACAACTAAAATTTTGAATATTTTTACCCCAAACAATGGCTACTATTTCATTTATGCATGCACACATTTTATCAGTCATTAGTGTGTTTTCATAAACTAACACAAGATTAGAACCACATGGTTCTCCAGTTCCCTACTTCCTTTCCAGTTCAGCAATTCTCTTGCTCAACTCTTTTGTTTATTTTCTAACTTTCCTTCTCTCTTGGCCCAAGTGTTTTCAGATAACAATGGGTAAATCTGATGGCTGAGACATTGGTATTACACACTTGAATATGAACTCTTTAGCGGAAAATCTAGTAATTCTGTAAATGCGTTATGTTTTGACCACTGCATGTGTTGTGTTAACAAAAAGGCTATATATGCTCATTAAAACAAACAAACAAACAAACAAACAAACAAACAAACAAACAAACAAACAAACAAACAAACAAACAAACAAACAAACAAACAAAACTAAAAAATAGAAGGTCTTGTTTATTTGTAGCAACATTGGTCCTCATCTTGCTTTTCCTAGCCTTCGTTTTTTAAAGCAAAACCAAAAGATAACATCAGTAATTCTAAACAAAATGAGCATTAATTGTTGTCCCGTAAGACAATATATAATTAACTAGTTACAATAATTTACAAACAGCCATAACATTAATAAAAAAAGTTGAATATTCATCTTTGTTTAAAAAGGCTAAGGCTGATCGCTACGAATTGGCCCAACAAAAAATATTTTTTTTCCATTTATTAATTTACGTGGTTACAGTTAGTTAATAGTATTTATATTTGTACAGTACTGTATATATTATACTTGTTCAAAAATGCCTCCCACCCCCCACTTTTCTGAACATCATTAGAACATTATTATTAAAAACCCAAGCTCACATTCGGAACTTAGACGAATCTGTGCTAAAAATGTATATGTGCATTCTCTCAGGGTTTGACATGACAGTCAGCTAGCTGCATCAAAGTGGTTCTTTTGCTCCGGAACTTGGGAATGCAAGTCATTGAAAAACAACTTTGCATTGGGGTTGTTATTATGTTAATTTGTCTCTGTGTTAGGTAACTACGCGGTTTTGTAATTTCACACTTGATTTGTGAGGAAGCATTTAAGAGACCTGACTTTTGACTATAAACAAGACATTAAAACGTAATTTTTCCCTTTATTATTCTGCTTTAAGTACATGATTTGAACCATAAAACAGCTTTTCAGCAATTTGCCGTGACTATTTAAATGTCTTCTTTGCAGAGACCCTTTATTGAAATTATTGAAAAGCCACCCCCAAGTCCGATTTATGTGCATGAATGACATTGGGCAAAGTGCAAGAGGTTTTATCTGCTTACTTTCTGATCAACCACACACAGGCTTTACATTATATTTACAACTTTTATGGCTAACCAAGTGTTTTTGAATGAATGAAAGAGTTGCCTATGCTTTCATGCAGTTCATAGAATGGATATATGCAAACAGTTATAAAGTTAATGTTCTGTTCAATTATCAGCAATAAACGAGGGATCACTGTATTGGCTATTGGTGTACAACAAAATGTACAGGAAGAAAAGTAACACAGAGAATACTTTGCTCATGCTATGTGTCCCCTTTACAGGAAGTACAAGAAAATTGTGAATGTTCTTCCATAGGGTCTGTTAGCAAACAACACCCATTTACCTTTCTCCTTTTTCTTTCGGGTTCTGTCGAGGTGATCTTTGAGCATGATGCGAACTTGTCTCTCATTAGTCAAATCTCGGATGAAGGCATGCCTCAGCAGTACATCTGTTGTGGGTCGGTGCAGATGGTTCTTAACTAGGCAGCTATCAATGAATGACAGAAAGCGCTTAGACCTGTAAAGAGATGAAAAGAAACAAGTCAGAATGGACAAAATGGATGATAATGTGTAAAAATGTGACTAAAAACAGGATGTTGGGATTCCTGCTCTTGCTAGTCTATGCGAACATAGTAGCATTTTTTTCATTTTTGGCAATTTTAGATTAGCGCACATTAAAATATATTTACAATACATATACCGGTATGTTCATTTACAACCACGCAACTACAAGAACTTCACACTCACCTGCGGTTAGTGAGAACAGCTACTGGGAAAATTCCTTTTAAAATGCTCAATTGATGGTCCGTCTTTTGCTAAGGCAATGTTTCCAATATGTGAATTAAAGCTGACAACATTTGATTGATGCCTAAATTTTTTCAGAGGAACATCCTAGAAAGTGCAGAGAAGCCGGGCAGAGAGAGAACTGAATCCTTTGGACTTTTAAAGCTACTGAAGGCTATCCTATGAAATTAGGTTTCTTATGACGTTAATAGAGAGTGAAAGACAGCATGGTTCAGCCACCAGTTCAATCTTTCGAGGTATATCCATTATGCAAAGGGCTGAAGGAGATGACATAAGAGTGGGAGTAACCAGACTGCAAACTTGCATTGATAATTAGTCCATTTTTATTAGTGTGTTGGAGGTATAACTTGTGCTTATTGTAAAAGAATTGATCTTTTTTAAAACTAGTCAAATTTGCCAAAATGTGAATTGCATTGATTAAAATGTCTGGTTGGTGATTTTCAGCAACCATGACAAAACATTTTTAATTAGAAATTTACATACATTCAGAGTAACCTGCATGTTGAAAAATCACATTTATCTGTTTGTGTCTATATCTCATTAGCAACCGTTATAATGCGTTTAGTCCCTTTCTTATTCAAAGAAAGTGTAATACCTTTGCGCGTGCATGTGTGTGTATGTGCATGTAAAAGCTCACCATTTTTTGGACTTAAGTCTGGGTGGAGGGTTGCGTGGAATTAGAAACAGAGCTCTCATGGGATGCATGTCACACAGAGCTACACACAGACAGGTTCAAGGAGCGACAGAGCAAAAAAACAGTCAAGATAAATCCTGAGAGGAACATACAGTTTATAAAATGTAATAATTCAGTAAATGTCTTACGTGGGGCTCCTTCTGCCATCTCTAAAGCAGTGATGCCTAAAGACCAGAGGTCACTCTGACGAAAGAGAAAAAAAAAGTTTAATCCAGGCGCAGACACTAACATCAGGTTGGACTCAAGACATGACGCTACTTTGTGAACTGTCTTAAAAAGACGGCTTGTCAAAAGAGAGCTGAGTCACATTAAAAGGGGAAGAAATTATTAAATAAAATTACTTCAAAATATATTTATATCTATTTTTAGATGTGCTAGATAAATAGTATACCATAATTGATCTCAAGCAGTGACGTACTACTTCCAGTGCATATAAATCACCAAGAGACTCGTTAAAATTGTGACATGCGCAGTCGGTGCTCATTCAACAAACAGATAGTGAATTCCACCTCCCCCAGCCAGTACCATTTGAACTGAGTTACCTCAAAAGCTGACGTCATTTCCTGTTTAGCTCAGAGTGGCTCTTGCCTTTGACAGGAACGAGCCACATCCGATATGGCCGCCACGTCTATTTGACGCCCAGCACGTTGATGTGGTGGCCATATTGGATGAAGATGAGCCAGGCTCTGACAGCTACCCACTTTTGCCTTTATGTTCCAATCAGTGAAGTCATTTGACAATATTTGGACCCTACGCTGAGTGGGGTGAGTAGCGGTTGCCAGCCAATGACAGGGCACATTTAGCAAAATACAGCCATTCAGAGTTTAACATTCTCACACTATCCTAAGGATAATTTAGAGTCTTCAATTATGCATGTATTTGGATAGTGGGAGAAACCAGAGAAGCCAAAGAAGATACAAATAGGAAGGCCGGAGCCTGGATTTTAACTCCAATCTTCAGATTTGTAAGGCATAGTTGTACATTGTACATAGAAATAAAGGTGATTTGAAATTGCAGAATTCTTTTATTAGTTATGCTTTGTGTCATTTTTTTTTATAAATATGTTTTTTATACCCTGTAATCATACGTAGCTTCTGGATTCTCATCACAGGCAATGACCTCAGGAGCCATCCAATAGGGAGTACCGATGAAGGTGTTTCTTCGACCAATCGTCTTGTCCAATTGTGCGGAAACCCCAAAATCCACTAAAACACACATAATATAACACACCATATAAATAACTATGTGATTATTGCACAAATGTAAGCCAGTGCCTGCAGCAATCTGCATGTGCTCAATATGCCAATGTGCATGTGTCCATGTGTCATACCAAGTTTTACTTCGGCATTCTCTGTAAGCAAAACATTCTGTCCCTTAATGTCCCTGTGAATCACATGATGGGAATGGAGATGGGAAAGACCCTGAAGGACAAACATGAACAAAAATCACACATGCACACAGTCAGATGACAAATGAGGTCATAAACATTCACTGAATAGGGTAAGTATTTCAAGCTTGTTGAGATGCTTTTCCCCTTCAGGAAAAAATACCAGAGACTATTAGTTTAAGTGGTGGGCGCAATTTTCAAGTGTGTGTGTGTGTGTGTGTGTGTGTGTGTGTGTGTGTGTGTGTGTGTGTGTGTGTGTGTGTGTGTGTGTGTGTGTGTGTGTGTGTGTGTGTGTGTGTGTGTGCGCGCGCGTGCATGTGTGCGTACTCTCACTTCTTCAAAGGGGGTTAAATAAACAGAGGAAGTAAGTCCTAATTCTGACAATGACTTCACCGTGCGATGCTGAGTCCGTGGTGTGCTTGTGTTTAAACAATAAGACAACAGCATGGCTAACCACAGCAGAAAAACAAAACTGGTAACATCCCAGCCCTCTTTGTCACTCACTACTCAGAATCCTTCTAGTTTTATCAAGAAAGTAGTTCCCGGGATCCCTTATGATGATAATCACAACAGAAAAAATACAAATGAATTCCTTGTAGCAGGTGTGTTAAATAAATTTTTGTCGCAGGTCACATTGTACTAATTATGATTTCCCTTGCCGGAATGACATTGAACCCATGTAACTGCCGCATATTTATCATATACAGTATCAATAACAAACCAATAGATAACTCATTTTGAAATCTGTAGCCAGTGAAAAAAATATAATTGTTCAACCACCATATTTTGCAGACTATAAGCCGATACTTTTTGCACAAGCTTTGAACCCTGCGTCTTACAGTCTTGTGTGGCTTATCGATACATTTTTCCTGATTTTTATGATATTGTATGATTTGTGCATATTCGCTTATATATAAAAATTAAACAATAAAACACCTGCGGCTTATCGTCTGGTGCGTTTTATGTATGAACAAAACAGGATTTTCCCATATTATTTGGTTGGTGCGGGTTATTTTCGGTTGCGGTTTATCGTCCAGAAATTTAATACGTTTCAATTTCATTGTAAAGTTTGCAATGTCTCAATGTTATTTAAAGTGGAGACCATTTGCAGTTTTAGTACTTTCAGTAAAAATATGAAGTTAATATACATGATTTGTCTTTGTGAATTACATAAGATGATGCAGCTGACCGAATCTGGTGCCCCAGGGGGCCTTGAGTTTGACATGTCCCCGTGTAACCAGGGGTAGGGAACCATGGTCCTACGAGAGCGATGTCCTGCCTGTCAGCTCATTAGCAAGCTCTGTAGAAACCTGACAGGATCCTGATCAATTGGATGATGTGTTGCAGCAGAGAGAGACGGCAAACAGGCAGGATATGGCTCTCGTGGAGCCAGGTTCCCTACCCCGAGTATAATTTGACACTTTCAGTGATCATTTTATATGTAGCATCTATTGTTTAATTTACGGCTTTAAGAAGATATTCTTTCTATCAGTTCCGCATATAAAATGCAAGAATATGCTGATTTCATCATCATATTTATGAAATTTTGACTAGCCCGGGATACGTCAGCATTTTTAAGACCTGGTGGCCCGACACACATCCTTGCCCGGGGCCGTAGGGGCACCATTCATGTCAGACCGTGCCTTACACTGTTAAGGTCACAGTGGGAAAACATAAAATCACAAACGTGTTCTCTGGACATGGACAAGACATTGGTGTCCATCATCAGTGTTTTTGCATTAGAATCAAGTGGCCCCACAACACATCACAAGGCCTCCGTTGCTTTTCCATTACAACAGGCACATGACGGGACGGGTTCGGCATGAATTCTACTGTGTAAACTTGGGCTGGGGTTAATTTCAGATGACATGCCCTCACGCAGAGAAACTGTTTGGATGATGGATGGATGGATGGATGGATGGATGGATGGATGGATGGATGGATGGATGGATGGATGGATGGATGGATGGATGGATGGATGGATGGATGGATGGATGGATGGATGGATGGATGGATGGATGGATGGATGGACGGACGACGAACGAACAGACAGATATCAAATCTCTGAAGATTAGGATGACAATAACATTTAGAGTCATGTGATTGTTGCGCTTGTGTGTTTGTGTTACTTTACCCTGAGAACTTCTCGGCAGATGTAAGCAATCCAATCCTCTTTTAGACAGTTACCCTTTGTTTTTTTTACCAAATCAGTCACAGAGCCAGCGCCACAGTACTCCATCACCAACTAGATAGACAGATACAATCAAAAGTTGTCGTAATGAATGTTTTGCACCTTACAAATACATTTTGAACAGCAAAACTGAAAATCAAACATGACCATCAAACGTAATGATATGTATTGCTAGCAGTCTCATGTTCACTTGAAACAGGCTGTACATGATTGTCAATTACGAATGGCCGGAGAATTATTTTCAATAACTCACTGACTGACTCAGTCAAAGTCATGGCAGTTAGAGCTCACAAAGGACAGAACAGTACGGAATAGTGAAGGAAATTAGGAACAGCAGGAAAAGGTGTTATGTCTGGACAAGCAGAGGCACTTGTTTTTTTCTCATTGTCAATCTTGACTCCAAGATCTTGACGATCTAGAGTTGTTTGCGGTTGACTAAGGACTGCTCCAAAGTTCACTGGGTGAGGGGCAGTTTTTGGAATAACAGTGTTTAAAATAAGGGCGTTAGGTAACACCATTATTTTTTCAGTAACATGGAAATCTAACTAATTACTGTTTCCATCGTTATAACGCCGTTTTCATTACTGAACGTTAAATGCGGTGCGTTGCTATGAATTAATTGAATGAACTGCGTCATCCAGATGCAACCCTGACTGCTCCACACACAAAGTGGAGACTGGGTGGGTTAACAACGAGATAAGCGATTATGATTAGCTAAGGCAGATGTGTTTCATGGTAACCAATCGGAGCCAGTGTTTTTACACGAGCCAGGCCACGTGCTTCGGGCGCACACACACACGCACACGCCCACACGCACACACACACGCACACACACACACACAAACCACTTTATATTGTGTTTACTTTTAAAGGAAACACTTAAAGCACAGAATGTCTACCAGACCAGTTGTCTGAGATTATGAGTTTGATTTATTGAATTAAGACTACAGAGTTAAACACACTATGTTGTTGAAATGTTTACTTTTGTTGTGAACAAAATACTTCAAGTGCCGGATAAACATTGTGCAATAAATATTGAAGGTTATGTACAAGTACCCGTCTGTTCCACTCATTTCATCTGACTTGTGAAAACTGCTCAGAAAAATCCAAATTGTTTGACATATAACAACTTATTTTTACAGTAACACAAATAGTTACTTTCTCTGGTAACTAGTTGCTTTTATTATAAAGTAATTTAGTTACTAACGCAGTTACTTATTGGATCAAGTAGTGAATAATTATAACTAATTACTTTTTTAAAGTAACGTTCCCAACACTAGTGAGGTGTCAATTTGTGACAGCTAGGAACCCTATCTGTCCACCAATTTCTTTTTCCCCTGGAGGGTAAGAAATTTGGCTCACTGGTCAGTGCTATGGGTTCCCAAGCCCGATATGTGACTGAGGCGCAAAAAGACAATTTAGAATCACAAACTGCGATGCAAAACCGCTTATTTCCAGCCTTGTTATACAGATGCAACCTGTAAAATAGAGGCATTAAAAGAAATATATCATTGTACTGCGAAAGAACAAACCCAGAGCTGGTGGTCCTGTCCAATAGAACCTTTCTTAACAAACGCTCCATAATAAGTTGCGATGTTTCTATGGTGGGAATAACTCTTTAACATGTTGATCTCCAGCTTTATTTCCTCTTCTTCCTCCTACAGAAAAAAAAAGAGACAAATTAGGATCTTTGCATTGTTTTTACAAATGTAAGCTGCAAAACATTAGTGCTCTGTGATTTAATACTTGTGAAGAAAGACAGGTGATTTTTTTAAAATTCTGATGACCTTGTAATTTGCTTTGAAAAAAAAAAGGGATGTTTAAAGGGTCAGTTGTTATTTTTGCTACGCAGCAAGTATGAACAAAAACAACCAAAATTCTTTTACACTTCTGCATCAAAAGTTGGTTTTAAAGATCAACTTAGCATATCAAAAGGCTTTCAACAGAGTTTTGGTGTCTGCAGAGATTGTCCATTCAACCTGGTTGAAAGTTTTGGTTACCGTTCATCCGAAAAAACACTTGAAGTCAGGAAGTCAAGTTCTTTCACATCAAACTCATCCAATCATGACTTTTGGACCTTGGCCTTTGCAAATGAATTAAGATTACATGTGAGTATTGGGCATGGATGAAACGTCTTATTATTTTCTTATATAGTGTACGTTTATAATAGGACCGGGTCAGACGATAAAATCATGTAACCAATGTAATACTTTATAATGATGGTCTGCTTTAAAATATGGTTGTAAATATTATCTGCAGCAAGTTCAGTATGATTCCTCACTAAATTCTTTGACTCAACAGCTCGGTCAAGGTTAGTCATTTGTTTGGAAGGGTTGCACAGCAGTCCTTGTTTTTATTTTCTAAATCCAAATGATGAAGTCCTAAATCCAAGCTTAACTGAGGAAGACAGAGGATGGGGTTGGGAGAAGAGGTAAAGAAGCTGGATGTGGATGTGAACCACAAGGCAGGAAATAACTGGGCGCTTGTAACAGTCGCTGACCTCCTTTCATTTGCCACAGGAACAGTGGGGTTAGAATGACACGGTAGAAGTTGAACAAACACAGCGCATCCTGCTTGTGTCTGCACTGTGTGTGCGTGTGCGTGTGTGCGCGCGCACGTGTTGAGACAAAGGCATGCTAATGAGTATGGTCATGATTGTTGAACACAGACAAGGGTGTGGGTGGGTCTTCACACTAAACACCAACATCAGCAAATGTTGACATTTGACTTAATGCTGGTTACGCTATTAATTAGGACTAAAATTTGATTGAGTTGTTTACAGGGATTTAATCACATTCCTAAAACCCAACACTAAATTCAAATGTTATGTATCATTTAATCCAGACTAAACTGCCAGTCAAAGCTGTTAATTACTGTACTTTTCGCACCATAAGACACATTTAAAATCCCTTAATTTTCACAAAAAAAGAAGGTGCGCCTTATGTGTGGACCGAATTCCAAAATCTGTAAATGATGATGTGTGCCTGCCGCAACAGTGATGTAATATGTAGACGTAATATGTAGACCCGTTGAACCAATCAGAGGACATTACATTATACGTAAAATACGTAGACCGGGGCGGTAAACTAATTCGAGAACTGTACGTAATATGTAGTAGATTACGTACCTCCGCCGCCGCCATTAATAAATAAATACTACCGTTTTGTGTAATGCAAACAGCATTAGCCCTCTAAAATGGCATAGACAAAGAGACATGATTACGAGGCACAATTCAAGCTTTCTGGAAAGCCGGGATCAATGCCAAAGAGCAACTTTCTGCTGAAATGGAATTTTATAAAATAATGTGTATTACAAATTATTCATTTATTTTCTCTCCGGAGAGCTGCAAAAATAAAGTAACTTTTAGATAATATAAGCAGTCAACTTTTTTCAGCTAAACTAATTTAAAGTGAAACATCATTGACGCACTCCAAAACACAATAAAATGTTTATTTAAATGTTAAAAAAAAATCTGTTTACTTCTGTTTAATTAAGACCAGCATTGAAAAAAACTCAAAGTTCCTCTGTCCCGTTTTTGAGAAGATTTTCTCAGGAGGGACTGACATTGACATGCATTGCTTTTTTTTCCCTTTTCGACTACACTCTACGTTATGTGTCCAGACATAACTCCTTTTCCCGCTATCTCTCCTTACTGTTTCTCTCGCTCTACTCTGTTGTAATAAGCCACCACTCGAGGCAGGCTGAGACAAATTGACAATCATGTGCAAACGCTTTGAAGTGAACGAGAGAGTTGGCTCGGAGTTTGCTTTTCTGCTTTAAACGTTTGAATTTTAACAAGCAAACAGTGATGCAAGACCGCTTATTTCTAGGTGTTATCTCTACTGTCATCCAGATTTAAGTGGAAGGCGAGATTGTCTAACTTGCGGAGAACAGAAACAGAATTCTGACCCAAACAAAGTCTACATTTTAAATACGTCACAGAGATTCAGTAAATCTGTTTAAAAACTCTAAAGTTACAACAGAAGTGTTTTTCTCCATCCTTGTATTGAATCAACACTTTACAGTATTACGGTATAGAATGATGGGTACCAGTATTCAGCTATTTCCAGGTTGATTTTCAAGTACTCAATGTTTACTTTTAAGTACTCGAGTTGCGATAATAATAATTACAAGGAATAAAGATAAAATGCAACGTTACCTCTGTGACTTCCATGACTTTGATAGCGGCCATTTGACCTGTTTTGACATGGCGACCCTGTTAAGAAACAAGAACGACATCAGCATGAGCATACGTATTTAAGTCATACAATGTATTATGGACAACAATCAGTGTACGAGACACAACAATGTACACAATGTATTTATAAAATTGTGTGAGGGATTGTCATGCCAAGTAACCCTTATGCATACTCTCCTTGACATTATTTCTATAATTGGACAGAATTTTGGCATGAGCATGACTGTGATAAATAAGGAAATGGCCTTCCTGTCACAATGGTGTCTGTTAGCACTGCTGTCGCCACAAGTTACAAATGCGAAATGTTCTACTTATTAACAACATGCGTAACTAACACACACACATACACACACACACAACACAACACACACACAACACACACACAGCCAGAATTCATGAGGGCAAGCACTTTGTGACACTGTCAATTACATCTCACCCAGACTTACTACACTCTACAATTGTGGTAATGCTGAAGGAATCAGACACACACATCAAATATGGAGAATATAAATGCAGACACACATACACAGAGTGTCAAGAGTGTTCTATAAATATTGTGCCAGTGAAAAGGTTACAATAATATATTAATACATATTTGATTAGATACAGTTGAGACATTTATAACAGAGAGCAAATGGACAAATTAACAAACTCTTCCTACCTCAAACTCTTTCTTTCCCTTTGAAAAGCTGTATATCAGCAGCAATCTGTCTGTCTCATAAATAATCTCTACTTTATAGATGTAAGTATGGACAAAATATACAGTTGTGTTCTATTCTCATGTAGCTCCTTCATTCTCTTAATGTGCATGATAGGCATGTCTCGTAAGAACAAGAAGCCATGTTGATTCTAAGCAAACCTCATCCTGTCTACTGGATCCATTTATTTTCTGTACTGCTTATGAACCCAAAACAACTTTAGGCATGCTAGCATTGTTTTAACATGCTGGCCCAATTGCCGATTGCATTTTAGAAAATAGTGACTCCTCTCAAATTGTAAATCACTCCTTATCCAATGTGTATGTATTGTCCAGCAGGAAATTGGACTTTTTTGCCTCGTTGGACCGTCATGGAGGCACCTGAGTTGCCATAAAAGTGAACTATATCAATATAAAGGTGTATTATCGGCTCTAATGCGTTTTTTCAATTTAGTTTTTTCTAACCCTAATCAAACCACACATGTATAGTAAAGAAAAGCCTTTTGTTAAGTAAAATGTGGATTTTAACTGATGTATTCGGCAAGTTATTTGCGGGTTAGTACGAAACAGACACCCACGTCAGCAACACACTCGGATGATTAGCTGCTTTCCTCTTTAGTTTTCATCTCTCTCTCTACCTCTTCCTTCCTCCCCTGTGCTAGGACTTTGTGCCTCTCACCTCTGTCTTCCTTCCTTTATCCTGCCTTGCTTGCTCCCATGGCCCCCCTTGTGTCTTTTTTTGTACCCCCTTAAAAACAGAAATCAGTTGGAAGATGTTTCCTAAAGTCCTCCTTTTACGGGTCAGCACGAAAAGAGAGGAAGTTGAGCTTTTGAAACCAAAAAGATATAAGGAAGTGTAAGTGATTCATGGTTAAGGATTGCATTATCGTACAGTCTGGCCTTTTAAGTTTATATTTCACAATGATGACAAGCACATCAGCTGTGGGAGTAGCATGAAGACAGGGTTCTTGCAGGTTTGAGTAAGGGAAATTTAAGTCATTTTTAAGACCTTTTAAGACCATTACGCATATAAATGTAAAACCAACACAGTGTATAACTAGAAACATTCTAATTCTCTCAGATAATCTCAACGCATGTCATTTATTGAATCAGTCAAAGAAAAATATCAAACAAACTCATGAAACAGATAATCAAAATACTATTGGATGATAACAGAACTTCCTGAAAACCATATTTACAACACAACTTGTATACACAACAGTACATTCTAACCCTACATATGTCTGAACTCATCACCTTCAGCACTGATTTCAGTTTTGAGGGCTTTCATTTCAGTAACCTTTTCTTTGTGCGCCCTTCTAAGGAAGGGCATTAGACTAGGCCAGAAGCTGAGCCATCTTGGAGGTACTAACCTTGCTCTCAGCTTGTTCTGTAAGGGCATCTGCTTTTATATTGCTTGTATATTTAAGATAAGACTGGTTAAAGTATAAGACCTAGGATGAACATATGGGTGTTTTAAAGACTTCTTAAGGCCTTACATTTCACTTTTTTAATTTTAGACTTTTTAAGAGTTTTTAAGGACACGTGGGAACTCTAGAAGAGAAAGACCTAGTATAAGTGACCCTTGACAAGGAATAAAATGCTAAATGCACATGTTCTTTAGACGCATTTCACATTTCCTTAGGGGTGTTAAAGATTATGGATCAGTGACAATATCAGTTCTCTCTTTTCAACTTTAGCTACAAAAAAACGAAGCAGTGGAACGTTGGGAATCAGAATTTTCACACAGAGACACAACACACAAACACACACGCGCTCCCACACACACACACATGCATGCAAGCACGCACGCACACGCACGCGCGCACGCACGCACGCACACGCACACACACACACACACACACACACACACACACACACACACACACACACACACACACACACACACACACACACACACACACACTGTCATTCTCTTTCTGTCAGAGCGACTTTGAAAGGGAAGTTCCTTTTACAAACAAGGAAACGCCCTGTGTGTGTATGTGTATATGCAAGCATGCGTTGAGAGAAAATAATGATTAGACGAGGCGTAAAAAGAACAGGCACAATCTATTTAGAAGTGATACAGTATTAGATGGGTTGAAACTCATCATATGTCTTACATTCCATTTTTTTTACTCTAGCTGAAAATAGAATAACCATGCAGGGACTCTTTTAAATAATCGTCAAAACAAGCACCACACCACTACTGGACTGAAATAGAACTTCTATTCAGTAACATTTTCCCAAGAAGACTATCAGACTTTTATAAGAACGTTCTTTGTCGTATTTGTCTACTAGTTGTCCCATGTGATTATTACTGTTGAATACATAGCAGGGGTGGCGGAGGTCCTTGCCTTGGGTGGATGTGTGTTGTAGAAAAAACTGGAAAAGTAGGCCACAAAGGAAGAAGGTCAGTGTCTCATTTGGGAAATGAAGGAGAAAGGAGTACTCAAAACGTGCTTTATTATCCAAAATTGTTTTAGTTGTAGTTAATATTATTATTATTATTATGAATGCGAGATTTAACTGACATGTCTGGAACACACCTCTGTTTTTACAAATGGGCCACCAAGCTTTACATGTACACCTAAATCTCAATTTTACTTGCTTTGATCCTACGTGACTTTCTGTCTAATGCGGTTTGGTCATTGACCCAATTTTTTTGGGCATAAATACATTTTCAAGTTGTATTTTAAATGGATGATATAAGGACCGTACAAAGCTAAATGACTAGTGCGTAAACCTTAGCGCTAGTTTTTTGATGATTTTCCGTGACAAATTTAAATGCGTTTAATCATAGGAAGTCGGGCTGTTTGATCTTATTATATTTATTTATCACAGTGTTATGGATTGTTTTTGATTCGGAAAGAGGGAAGTTCGCAGAAGAACCTCATCCACACAGTCACTCACAAGTCAATGAGCGTGGCCGGACACAGTCATAGAACAAGTGGCTGTGTTATTCTCGCTTCCATCCAATTCACATAGCATCAAAATGACTTACTCAATCCACCTGATATTGTCATATGCATATTGCTTCTCTTTTAATAAAATGTCAACAGACTTCGATGTGTGGGGAGCAAATGGACCCCTTCGTCTAGCCAACAAAATAGCTGACCTATATTAACGTGAGAAGGGACCCCTTCGGCTGCCTAAAAACGTGCCTTTCTACAAAAACAACACTTTCTATAACAACGCGCCTTCGGGGTTAATGCGATTCTCACATTCTGGACCCCAAATTCTGCATAAAATCAAGATTTAGGTGTATGTCAAATTGAAATAATATTGAAACTGTAAATAAACTTGGATTCTGTAGGCATTTTGATCTGTATCACAGTTCTAGCGGGTATTCCACAACATGTGGTTTTACCAACAGTGAGTTAAAATTATAACTTGAGGTTATCTGAACCCCTCATGACTAAACCCACACAGTTGATTCCAAAACAACGGTTATGAATTAAGTCGATCAACGCTGCACGTTAGTATTGAGCATGTTCTTGGTAAATCATTATCTATTGAAGGTCAAACTGCAAAACAAATTTTATTCGTAGTATTTTACGGTACTTGAACAACAATTCCTCGAGGCATATGAGGAAAAAACAATTATAACCAGAAAGCACAACACCATTGTCTCAGCCAAGGCACGCGATTTAATTTGAGCGCTGAGCAACGGCGATGTGATTTTAAAAATTAGGTGGATTTTGTTCATTAATTCAAATCCCACATTCTCAATATTAATGACAATGCTGTGTTTGATCTGTTGGGGCACATAGAACATAGTGAAAAGAAATTCTTGACTTGACTTCCCCTTTAACATACACAAAACATTTCTGTATCGAGAAACAGAAAAAAAAAATCAAATGAATCATAAATTCTGAAAGACGTGTGTAATTAGTACACGATGTCAGTGGCAACAACCATTGTTTTTGTAATTGATTGTGTTGGCACTACATAGAACTGAGATGGCACAATGATTTGAAACATGACTACACTAAGCTGGTGGCATATGGTACAAATAAAACGTGAATACAACACAATTCATCACATTTAGCATTCAAGAAAATTCCAGCGAAGACTCGTGGCTTCAACATACGCATTGTCTTCAGAATTGGAGATGCCACAACAGTGTATCACTTAGAATGCTTACTAATGGAGATGAGAGTGCTAACATTTTATACACGCAAACACTGATGGGAAGCAGAAACAAAGTATTCCACATATCTTAGGTCAAGGGTAAGAACATTTGTTTAAGTCACTAAATTCTGGTGTCATACTTCCACAACCTGTTTTTACTGGTTCACAAATCAGAAAATTTGTGTCATGAGATCTTGTGTGTCTACCCTTGTGTAAGAGGAACCTGTGAGTGCATATACGAATGTCATGACTCAACCAACCCAACCTATTTCGTAAAGTCATTCAAACTCATGCGACATTCACACACTCAAGGGTTGATGAACACATTCATTCTTTAACGTCGATGTCAATTCATACCAAATGTAAAGCAATACAATTGCACAATTTTTAATCAATAATAATAATACTGATTAATAATTACTCTTATTATTTTATCACATCATATCCAATCTAGCCAATTTCAGGTGATTTCAGATAATTGGTGCAAAATGTGGTCCACATGTCAGTGAACGCTTAAACGTGAACGCTTAAACATTTGAATAATCACTATAATGCCCTACTCATATCAAGAGTCCAACATTACTGAACATTGGCAGTATACAGGTCCTGTATACTTTCACAACTACTTTTTAAGCTTGATAGACAGAAATTAATTTAATAATTAATTTCCAGCAGCAGCTCGGAGATGCTTGGTTTGCATGATCTATTATAAGTAGCATGTCGCTTCTGATTGGTGAGCTTTGTAGGAGAGGAGGCGACAGCGTCTATGTATGAAATAACTGACAACAATTTTGGTGTCAAGAGTTGTAAGAAAAAAAATAATGATAAAAATAAGATCTCATTGTCTGGGATCACAGCTTTGCATAAATAAATAAATAAATTTGCCCTATGGCATCAGAATAGTTTTCAGAATGTGTGGTCCAACTTGCTGGTTGAACATTGATTCACTTAAAAAGACATTATTTTCTTCCCTTCGCAACCAATCACCACCACCTTTCACTGCTTGCAATATTGCACACATACTGCAGAGGTAAAATAAACAACTTCACTGATATTTGTCATGTCGTTTAAATGTGAATATAGTTTGGTGCAAAATAACTGTCGTGGCCACCTTCTGGTGGCGAAATGACAACAGAGCCCATTTAATGTACACCTGTTTGTACTCTTAAAATGCATCAGCTTCAAAAACAGTTGTTCCCAATAAACTGGCCAAATGTCAATGCACCACGATACTGTTTAATTGAGTCCAACGCTGTAATTGATGATATAACACCATTAAAAAATATCTGGTGTTTGTTACTCAACTGCTTCCATTAGGTCAGTAGTTCTTAATCGTATTGGAGGTACCGAACCCCACCAGTTTTAAATGCGCATTCACCGAACCCCTCTTTAGCGAAAAAAATAATAAATTCAAATTCAAGACATAAATGTTTTTTACTGGTGCACAAAATGAGCCGTGAATGATCATCACCTTGTTCAAAGAACAAAACCAACACAATGCATGAACTCACATCAAATTACATACTTGCAAATCAGTGTGCCTTTGCATAGCTGTTCAGATATGCGTTATCACGAATTTTGTGCATTCAGCATTTAAACGGTACACAGTTCAGATGCTGGCATTACGTATTTTGCGACGTGAACGCTGATAATTTGTTTCTGTCTTCAGGAAATGCTGCGTAAATGACACCCATTGTTCACTATTCAGAGGTAATTTCTAACATATAATTTGTCATTTGTACCAGTTCTCAACTGAATATCTTTGAATGCAGGTAGTGAATCTCTTCAAATGTAAAAATAATTCATTTATTTTTTTCAGTGGTTGGTGCACAGGCACAATTATGATACAATGAAGTAGACCATGATATTAAACAATCTCTGGTGGACAAAGAGGCGAGTGAAATACCTTTATTTATTCAGGGCGCACTAAAGAATGGGTTGATTTAAAGGTTATCATTTTGACCTGGTTTTGAACAAGTTTATTTTGGGGCTCTAATATCACACTGCTCCACCACACTTTCTGATAACCATTCATCACCAAACGTTATCGCGACTGGTTGGCTGGTAGTGTCCAAATCAGATATCAGCCAATACCAAGATGCTGTACTTACACTCCAAGTGAATCAACTGCGCATCATTATTATCTTGTAATCTGCGAAACATTTGTGACATAACAAAAAACGTCCAAACTGAAACATTTGGCATTTCTGTGTGTTATTTGCTCCTACTTTGCAAAATTCTAGATTTAAATCAACTGAATGTATTGGAACTATGTAGAAGATGGAATTTAAAAAGTGATGTGATTAATACTTTCAACACACAGCATTGAGATAAATATGGCAGTGACCACAAACCACAGTACTCATGTGTGCATGAACAGATCATGCATAAAGGAAGTGAAGCTGGTGTCTGTAGACTGTAGTTGTGTATTTTCTGTAAGAAGCTTACATGTGTCTTCTTACCCTATAAACGGAAGCAGCTAAAATAAGTTTTGCTTACGGTAACATGGATATTGTGTTAACCGTTATGTTTCCGTGCTGAGACAGATCGTGATATGGTTTCTAAATGAAATAGGACATTTTCAAGTTCTGCTACCAATCGAGTGTAGCAAAGAGTACGCCAGCGGGACTGTTTTTCCATTAGTTACAATTATTCAAGGTTGAATCAATTCATCTTCAGACTCAAATGATTACAAAAAAAGTCAATCTCAGAGACTTGAAGAGAGAATTTTTCCACATAAACTAACAATTTTGGATGCCTGTGCAAGCTAAACCTCCTATCCACTCTGAACTACTTTTGCAACCATAAGGGTGTCAGTTTCATGCATTTAAATACACAATTTCAAGGCACATCTACTTAGGCAAACGCTACGTTGCGAGTGACGTCTCTTTCTTCACCGGATGCGAGTCATTGTTATTTGCACACACTGGACAGACTGAGATTGCATTTAATGTGGAATGTGAACGTTTACACACACGCATGCACGCACACACTAAAAAATCGGATTCCACCAAAAAATCCAACTTGAGCATTAAGACCTGCGGTGCGAGCATATATTAATAAACCAGACAGGTACTCATTACGAGTGTTTTTGTCAAAGCCTTATTGACCATTGTATCATAGCTTGTGTTCGCAAATATGCCTTTGCCAGACAACTGGCTCTGTTGTTTCTAAAGGTCACCTGAGACACTTTAATGAGCAGGCTTTGCTCGATGATCTAGCATTAGTAAAACAGCACAAAATAAATATCCCTGAGGTTGAGGATGTCAGGTCTTACTTCCAAACTAAATTTGTAAACAACCATAAGACAATAAAAATTGGAAATTGCCTTTGTCCCTGGGTCAGTCCTGATTTTGTCTGAGCTTGAATAGCAATCAAAAACACCAACCGCTGGTAAAAAGCAAAAAGACCTCACAAGAAATACATGACTGGCAGTTATGCAGGTCATTCGGAAATAAATGTCAGGTATAAAAGTTTATCAGGTGCTCACCACCAGCATCACCACACCTCTGCTCTTTCGTCAATTCCATTGTTGTTCTTGTCAAAACTAAATCTATTACCGTATTTTCCGGACTATAAGTCGCTCCGGAGTATAAGTCGCACCAGCCATAAAATGCCCCAAAAAGTGAAAAAAAAACATATATAAGTCACTCCGGAGTATAAGTCGCATTTTGGGGGCAATTTATTCGACAAAATCCCACACCAAAAACAGTCATGAACGAGCAATAACAGGCTAAACGATAGCAACAACAGGCTAAACGATAGGTATGCTAACGTGACAAACACAAACAAAGAGCTGAGAACGGGCCTGACGTAACATATAGAGTGATTAAGGACAACTATTACATGAATAACATGTTTATAAAACCATCGGTGTCACTCCAATTCATTAAATAGCAACAACAGGCTAAACGATAGGTATGCTAACGTGACAAACACAAACAAAGAGCTGAGAACAGGCCTGACGTAACATATAGAGTGATTAAGGACAACTATTACATGAATAACAAGTTTATAAAACCATCGGTGTCACTCCAATTCATTAAATAGCAACAACAGGCTAAACGATAGGTATGCTAACGTGACAAACACAAACAAAGAGCTGAGAACGGGCCTGACATAACATATAGAGTGATTAAGGACAACTATTACTTGAATAACATGTTTATAAAACCATCAGTGTCACTCCAATTCATTAAATCCATCGATCGTTCTTTGTCAACAATGGGTGCACGCGGCTGAGGGTGCTTGCACTTCAAAATATTCCACAGGCTCATATAACGATAGATAAACTATATTTCAAATAACTATAATATAAGCCAATAATATTATCAAACCATCCGTGCACTTTAAATCCATCGATCAAATTCCTCGTCCTTTGTCAACATCGCCGCGTGTGCGCCCTGACGTCAGCCTCGTCTTTATTCCACAGATCTAGTATATAACTATATTGTAGCGTTAACAAAGTACAAGGATAGACGTGGGTTTGGTAAATGGCTCTTAATTAAACAAAACAAACTTCCAAGCGTGTGGCGGCGTGGACTTCCAGACACGAGAGCTCCATGGCATAGGACCGGGCGTGCGTAATGGCCATGTCCGAGCCCCATGCACCGTTCGCGGACAGCCACTCGGCCGAGTGCCGGCCCCCGACTCAGTAGAGTAGGACCGGGCGTGCGTAAAAGCCATAATAGTTTTTCAAACCTTCTATGTCACTCCAAATCCTTAATTCCTTCAAACTCTTTGTTCTCCGTGTCACTTAGAAATGATCACCGCTAATGATGCCGGTAGTCCTTACGTGGATACGTTTGTCCATTATGTAAACAACCGCCGCGCCACGCCGTGCTACTGACGTCACTTGAAATAGTAATCCATCGGTACATCACGGTTCTCCAAACTTTCTTTCTGCTGCTCGATTACTGTTTTCAGCTGCATATTTTACAACTTGAAGTTTGTAACCTGGAAAATATGAGTTTCTTTTTGGTGCCATTTTTCTTAAGCCCACCCAGTTGATGAGTCACGGCCAACGGTGAAATTTGGAGCGCACTCATCCAGTTTCGTCTGAAAATATATATTTTTTTTCAGATGTAGTTTTTTGTTTTGTTTATTTGGTTGTTTTATCAAAGTCAAAGTCTGCTTTGTCGTCGATTTTTTTTCATCTACTAAAACACACAAAGAGATTGAAATTACGTTCCCACTATCCCTCGGTGAGATAGTACACATATGCATGCAAGCAACACAAAAAACCCAAGAAGGCACAAACAATGAATAAATAAGAGTGTTGAATAAATGATAAATAAACAAATAATAATAAATAATAATAATAATAATAAATATAAGAGGAGCAAAAATGGAGCAAGTGTACATACAGCAGACAGTAGACTTGGATATGGTGCTTTAAAGTGTTAATTGCTTTATTTGATGTTTTCTCTATTTTTTATGTTTTGAATATGTTCAAGGTAAAGATATAAAAGCACGTGAAGTGATCAACTATACTAAAAATAACATGGGAAGTGGTCAACTATACTTGTAAGTAAATGATGTTTTAATGATCCAGTAAAAATTTGTGAAAAAAAACATATATAAGTCGCTCCTGAGTATAAGTCGCCCCCCCACCCAAACTATGAAAAAAAAACGCGACTTATAGTCCGGAAATTACGGTATGTTAATGCAACGCTTCTACAAAATACTTTGTCAAAGCAGTGTTTGTATTTGATGATTTTATATCTCTTATCATTTTGTAAGCTTTATAATGGTACCAGTTTGACCCTGTAACGCAGGGGTGTCAAACTCATTTTTTTCGCGGGCCGCATTGTAGTCATAGCTTCTTTTGGAGGGCCATTATAACTGTCAACCCAAATAAATGTATGAGCACCTCATATTATATATACATATACAGTAAAAGCTACAAAACCAACTGACAAAGAACTCGTTTTCAAATCAGACGAGTAAAAACTAGTCAAATATTAAAAAAAATGATGTGGCGGGCTATATCTGGCCCTCAGTACCTTGAGTTTGACACCTGTGCTGTAACGGATTGATTAGATTTTTATTATTTACTATGAAAACATTTGTTTCCCAAAATGTTCAACTAAGGTTCTACCATAGCGGGTGTGTGATGTTATTGGACAATTATTGACCATAATAGTCAGTCACTGTGAGAAACTTCCATTTGGTTGTAGAATACCATTACCATGACCTCCTGACCTCAGCATTGACAAGACTAAACAAAGTACCATGGAACTCACCTTGTACACTTGACCGTAGGTTCCATTGCCTACCACCTCCACCAGCTCAAAAATACCAGCGGGATCCTGCAGAAAAAGAGGTCAAGAAAAAGAACACACATAAATGGACTTCATCAATACAGCTAAACAAAGTTGACATGAAACAATGTGTACTGTACTCCATAGTTGCGGCTCATGTTGCACAATTCCGTTGTTCCCGAGGGTGACTAAGGAAGTGGGGTTGCAAATCTGGATGACATTATCATTTACATTCACCACTCATGGCCCCTAAGGTTTCTTCGTTTCCTATCTGACATTTCTGTGGCTATAAAGCAGCTAAATGCATAACAACGCACAAATACATCTCATATAACAACTCATTTAAGTTAATTTGTTTGTTTCTGTCAACGTTAACAAAAATGCCTTCTGTAAGGCATCCAGACTGTCGACAATCCAAAGTTTCCTTGAAAAAATGTTGCGCGTTCAAACCGTAAAGTGGCGTTAGACAAGTGACACTGCTGACAACAGTCACTTAAAGATAATCACTCAAGACGTCTATCAAGTTGGTAATATGAGTCTTCTCAAACATTAAATACAATATACTGCACTATCCAACTTAAACAATGTTTGCAATAACAAAAACAGTGACGACAAATTAACGCTGTGGTTAACAACATAAACTCTTAAAGTTGTGTCTTGTCTTACTCTCAGTGCAGTAAGATCTATGCTGTCCAAACTTCGAGTGGTGTTTTCTCTCGACATTGCTGCCAATGATGTTGTAAAGGCGTTGATGTCTGTGTTCAAGTCATGGACGGTCTCGCTCTCTCTCTTCGTCAAACTAACGGACTTGGCTGGACACCATTCTCAAGTTGTGCTAACGCGATCAAGCTAGCATGGCAAGTGCACCACTTCCCAAAGCACCTTTCACAATAATGCACAACAGGAACTACTATAAATTTGAAAAAGTGATTATTACATTCTTGAATATTTGTTTTACGCTTTACTTTAGTAATCAAAAACTATAAATATTTTGTTTTCAATCACTTGTGTTTTCCAAATCTTTTACTTTTTGGTACCTCACTGACCTATCATCTGTCCCTAAAATATTGACATCCGCCTGCCTCACCTCACGCTACTCCATACGTCTTCTAACTTGATTTGTTGCTCCCAAACAGTTTTCTGCTTCCTTCTTGTCATACAGCGCCAAGAAAAACGGAACAACACCTCGGTCAACAGATCTCAACTGAAAGGAAAAACCTTGATGTCCCCCCAAATAATACTGATATATTCATGTTAAATCCTGGGGAAAAAAGCTCTGCCACTGTATCATATGACAATATCATTATGCAAATGAAAATCAGCACAAGCAGCAGGTCAACAACGTGGTGCCGGCGGGCCCAATTAAAGACCACATAAAAAGCCTGCAGGCATGTTCCGAAAATAGGTCATCAATGATGGGACATTGTAATTTTCTAGGAGTGGCATTGAGGTTATCATTTCAAAATGTGAACATTGACAGATTTATGGACAGTGTTGCTTTTTGATATGTAACTGTTTCGGAAGGTTGTTGTGAGAAACCATTACTACACCATGGGCGATAACTCTGGTTTCCTCCCACATTCCCAAACCATGCATGGCAAGTTAATTGAGCACTCTAAATTGTCCTTAGGTGTAATCGTGGGTGTGAATGCTTGTTTGTCTATGTGTGCCCTGCAATTGGATGGCGACCAGTTCAGGGTGTGCCCCGCCTACTGCCCAAAGTCAGCTGGGATAGGCTCTAGTGCGCCCGCGACCCGTGTGAGGAGAAGCACTTTGGTAAAATATAGATTATACATGACTGATGCAAAAGAGTCTTATGACTTAATCAGTGAGTCATGGTAAAATAATAAGACCTTTTATGTGGTGCACAATTTGCATGTGAGTGTTTCTACAGTAGGTGTCTGTGTGTTGGGAAGAATACAGGATCATGGCCAAAAAATGGCAAGTGACTCTTTCGTGCATCGTGCGTGTGTGTGTATGTATGCGTGTGTGTGTGTGTGTGTCAAAGTGAAGAATGCTCTCTCTGTGGTCTCACACAGTAGCCCTGTTCACACCAGGGTCAGCTGCCTGCACACACATGCACGCACAGGCACACATCTTTTGCAGCAAATTAATCTAAACGACACTCCATTCTTTACATCTATCAAACAGCATTCCAGTGAGTGACTGTTATACGTCGCATTTTCCAAGTTACCATTACTTTGACTTAATTTTTTTCCTTATAGTGGAACATGCTTTGACCAAACAACAAATGATCAACTGAATCCCAACATTTACAAAACAATTCCAGGAATTCATATCAAGTATATGTCTGGGGTTTTGAACAAAAGTCCATTTATTATCATTTTATAATGAATCCCTATGAAGTAAAAAAAGGTACCCCTTTATTAAGGAAAGAAAAAGAATAAAAAGATTAAAAGAAATAATGGTATTAATATTCATTAAACAAAAAAAGTCTCATTGAAATTTACTAATGAAAATCAAATATAACTTTTGAATGGCGGTTCAGCAAAATTATTATTGTTATTATTATTAATATTATTATTAACAAAAAAACAGGGATAGCATGTCAATGTGTTTACGTATATACTGGGTTGGATTTACTACAAACAATGTAATTCATTTGTGCAGTAGGTTTGGTGCATTGCCACAGAAGGAGATAATGGGAGTAGTAAAGCCGCATCGACAGTAAGAAAGACGACTGTAATTTTCCTACCATTCTCTTTCATATAAAAACTTGAGACATTTCCTGTACCTGGTGGACTCAAAAGCAGCAGCAAGGCCTGCTGCTGGCCTAAACAATATCCCAAAGGCATTTGTTTCGTGTTTTTAATTGCTTAAATGTACTCCCATGGTTGTACAGCTTACATATTAGGTTGTCTGTGAATGTTAGTGTTTTTTTCCTTTTTTTGGCCAATCTGATTTTAATCTCAATGCCAATCAAACTAAACAGGGCATTCAGAATTAATGATGTTTTCTGATGTAGTAGTTCAGGACTTGTTTTACACCTATTATAATTCACATTTATTGCTTGAAACACACGGTAGCAATTGGTCATTTTTGCCACAGGGTGAGCTTGAGAAAGCTACTCTGATGTTAAGAAAATTGAGCATAAGTGGGACAAATTGGAAACATGCACGCCACACATCCTTTGTGGACGACTCAGAGAATTTCAGGAATGAATTAACCAATAAAGCGCTATTTCACAAAGAGGGCAAAATATTAGTATCAAATGATACAATGCAATTCTGCAACACCGCAAAACGACATCATATAAGCTTCATCATATAGTTTATAGAGAAGGGTGCATTGGGTAAAAGTTTATAAAAACAAATTTAAAGCGAAAACTACACACTTTTATTAAAAAAAGCACTACCTCATTGGGTATTTTAAAAAAGTAAAATCAAGCAAAATATGAGAATACAATACATTGCAATAAATGGCTTCATGATTTTCTCCATGGTTGCTCAGAATTACCAGCTCGTCATTTGAGTCGACTCAACTACAGTTTATTTTACACTCACCACTAGAGGACGATGTTGAGTCAATATCAAAGTGCCTTTGGCGTCCTCATCAGACCCATTCATTAAAATATAGTATATAAGCGACGTCTTATAATAATTTGCCAAACGTTTACCCACTTTTAAAATGAGTTTCCTTCATTTTATACCATTTCTGATTGGATATACTGGGCATGATATTGACATGTTTCACATACTGTAATACTAATAAGTGTACGGTAATAAGTGGTTAAATGATACTAATATTTTTAAACATGGGTTTTATTGTTCAAAACAAGTCATTTGAAAAATCATGTCTTTTGAGCATATATTTTTTTGTCATACTCATACAGTGATTAACAATGTGTCCCTGAAAACTGTGGTCCAGCCTGTCAAGTGTTGGGAAAGTTCATTTTCTACATGAACTAGTTCAAAGTTCAGTTTGCAACTTTTAAAATGAACTGGTTCAGTTCATAATTGAAAATTTATTAATTAAGTTCATCATTCCAAAAATTAAAAGTTCTAAGTTCTTTTCTTCCAATCAAAAAAAAAAAAAAAATAGCCATTCTATTCACACGAGTATCCAGATCATCACCCTACAATCTCAAATACATGAGAGATGCTTGAATTGTCTTTTTCTTTAATGAATTGAAACAAAAACGTGACTGTGGTCCAGAATGTGCAAACACAATCTGCTGTAGGTGCCAGACTGATGTAGTAAACAAAGAATGTACAAACGAAGTGCAAAACATTTAGTAACATTATATTTGCTTTAACTATCTTTTCATTTAGAGTGAATGTATTATTTCTTAACTTGTTTGCCCAAAGAACAAGAAAAGGTTTATAATTTGGGACATAAAAGTCCCAAATTAGAGTCAGAATTCTGACATTATTCTCAGAATTCTGACTTTAAAGTCGGAATTCTGACTTTAAAGTCTGACTTTAAAGTGGGAATTCTGACTTTAAAGTCAGAATTCTCACTTTAACGTCAGAAAGTGGGAATTCTGACTTTAAAGTCGGAATTCTCACTTTAATGGGAATTCTGACTTTAAAGTCAGAAAGTGGGAATTCTCACTTTAAAGTCGGAATTCTGAGGAAAAACAGTCAAGATTCTCATCGTTCATTGGCGCCCAGAATGAGCGTGTTCACAAAAACGATCACGAAGCAAAAATGCGCTGCATTCAGTTCACGTTTGTGCAAATTATGAACGAGTTCATGAACTTTCATTCATTGAACGCGTTCAGGTACAATTCTGCCTGTCAATATGGAGTAACTTCCCCTTTAAGCAACTCACTGACATTTTCAGTGACTCATCATCATCATCGGTTTAAAGTCCGTTTTCCAGGCGCCGCTGGGTTGGTCTGGGTTCTTGATATGGCTTTCTTCCACCGGGAACGGTCCATGGCCATCTCGTGGTTGATGCCAAGTGCCTATGACTTATTTTGTCTTTTTGTATTTTGTCTGTCTTCAAAAGAGGCTGAAATAGTGGATAGGTAACAATTACTTACGCTTTGTAAATTTTTGTCATATTTTACTGTGGTTGGATATTGTCTAGCCAAACATGACAGTAAAATGTCAATTGAGATCAAAATATTTTCAGAAATTTGAAATTAGTTTGAAAGTTCTGCAGTATACTCACAAACTGATTCGCGTTATGTGAAAAAGTCTACCATTAAATGTAATATTTGGGGACGTTTCAAAGGCACACTCTGGTGATATCGACTGTGGCACTAATTCTCCAAATATAATTTCTCCTTCACTTTGAATTTTTTTTTTTTAATGTAGTCAATGTCTTTCCCTATTTCATTATGTTGCAGGTCGATGTGCTTGAATGTTCTGTGTTCATTCACGTCTTGCCATGCAATGATCCTGTGCTGACATCCATGGAAGAAAAGCCATTTGACACTAATTATATTTCCTGACAAGCTGTAATTGGGAAAAGGGATTTGCATGGTATGAACTTAAATCCAAGGAGGCGGTCATCCAGCTCTTGTACCTAGCACCACTGCAGCCAGGAGCATTGTTGGGTCTTCCAAATGATGAATGAGACAGAAAGTGAGCAGAACATATCAAATATGCAGTTGAAGAGGACGATGATGGTTAAGCATTGTGCAGAGAACTGTAATAAGCGTTACAATAGTCATTCAAAATATATAAAACAACTCATGATTTTATTTTTTTTTAAATTATTCCAACCAGTATATTCAAAGAATATTCAACACAATTTTTGTAAATCAAAAGACAACCACTAGACTTTATATTGCCATTGGATATAACATCCATCCAACTAAATGATAATTATTGTATCAAATAATCTCAAATATCCAGAATTCATTGGTTCTATTCTGTAAAGACGATGACAGAATTTTTGCATAAATTCAAAACAGGTTCTCAGCTTAAATATCACGGTAATAATGAGAATAATCTGTTTTATTTCTTAAAGCTCACAAAGAACAATGTCACGTGCCCGTGCCATTGGACACTCAACTTCCCTCAGCCACGCCCCTTTCATCACCATAATGACCTGTTACCTCGTGTGCCCGTGTGTTTCTCCCTGTCGGTGTCTACAGTTACTTCCCGTCTGTTTCCGCTCCTGTTGTTCCTGTCCTGCCCGTCCATTCCCCCCGGTCTCGTGTAGAGGCTCACGGTCAGAACCTGTTCCTGTATCTGGTCCGAGTGGACTTCCGTTTTCCTGCCCGCTGTCCGTGAGCCTCTGTCCCGCCTGTGTCTAACCATAACCCTAACCTTTCAATAAACCCTGGTCCAAGCTGCATTTGGTCGCCCTGCTCCATTTGTTCCTGACAAACAATGCTGTGGCACTCCCTGTTGACTGTGAGTGATCCTTCTTGAAAGTTAAACAAAATGACATGGAACAGAAATTGTAGGGGAAAAAAAGTCACTCCTGTCAAGATAGTATATGTGTACATTATTGAAGCTGTACAGAGATTATTGTAACAAACCAACATTTAAAACTAAGACAGGTAAAACTCACCAGTTATAGAAGGAAAAAACTGTCAACAAAGCCAAACAAAACAAATGTTAAAAATGATAACTTTTAGGAGAACCAGATTTCTCTTGCTCTGTCAGCCTTTCGATTAAACACCATTCTCCCATGTTAAAAGAAGCTGCGACAAATGATTATGTCATTTAATCTACCTATTTTTTTAAAAATCTTTTTTGTTTATACACTATATATATATATATATATCCAAACGGGTGATCATGCAAATAGAAAAAGCCATGTCCTTCGCGCCTTCAGATTGAGGGTAAAGGTTTCTCAGTTCATCGCTTCACAAGTTCAACCAGTTGAACACTGAAGTGGCTTCTCTTTTACATTGCTACTCTCTTTCCCCAACAAATAAATAATCTGGATGAAGTTTAAATTCATGTGTACCACCTGACTGGCTTTACAGTTGTAGCCACCATCCGTCCACTTTCTATGTTGTTGAGGCTGTTCTGGACGGAGGAACCTGTTCCAGCTGGTTTCAGGCAATCTGGATTGGCTACTACGGCAAGGATATTTCTTCAATTAACCTATCTTTTATCTTTTAGAATATAGGAGGCAACCAGTTTACCTGAAGAAAACCCATGTAGGTACACGGAGAACATGTAAACTGCACAAAGGAAGGCAAAAGTCAAACCCCCGACCTTTGAACCGTGAGGTGTACGTACATGCTAATCAGTCGGTCACTGCTGTAGCCATCATTTGCCTCTTAATTTCTTAATTTTCTTTAATTGATGAAATTAATCAATTGTCATCAATAAAAGTCTTCCGTGGAAGTACACGGTTAGAATCTGATGGCCAGTATAACACTTTTATGCATTTAATAGAATGGAATGGTGTCCCGAGGTTGTTGAGATCCTTCATCTTATGACCTGACTATGCAGGACATTGATTTTGAAAGATCAACCAAACATCCCAAGTTGTTAAGATTCTAAAAAATATCAGATGTCCAGACCAACATTTTTTTTTTCTACCCAAAGTCCAACACTGTAAGGAGTATTAGGTCTACCAAGTCAAAATATATTGAGAATAGGGTTAAATATAAAAACTGTGGCATTTGGGTTGTGTACGAATTTTAACAGCCGCTTATTAAAAGAACAGTATTATGACTTGAGTCCTGTCTTTTATTTTTCTCTTTTCAGTGCGGCCCTAATACAACCCCATGGCTGGTTGATGACTTCATAGTGTTTAAATATGCTGAATCTTTCTCAAGGACATTTACTATTCAAAACATCAACAGATCCAACATGTCCATGCTTCTAATGAGGCTGCACATTTTCAGTGGCATATCTACCTGTATTGGAAGCCTTTTAAATCCAACTCAGCAGTCTATATCAGTCTGTAATTCAGTGCTTGGGGCAATACAAATATACAATCAGTTTAATCAATCAGTCTGTTTTGATCTGTAAGCAGTCCAGATCTTGTCCGGTCCATTTAGAATATGTGAGCAGTTTTTGTTCACACTATGGGCTGAAGAGGCCGTAAACCACTTTTGTAGAAGGTCCAAAAACCTTTGTCCCAAGTCAGTGAGAATTTCTTTGTAAACCAGTAGTCTTTAGTCCAGTATCAGTAAAGCAATGCTTCTACCAGATATCAGAGCTTAGTTCTCTGCTGGTGAGTGGGACAAAGGTGCTGTTCAGGTGAAGATCGGGCTTCTTTCCAAGTGTGCTGCTCTGAGAAACCTAGGGGACACACAACATATCATAATAATAAGCAATCATCACCTTCAAAATATAACTTTGGCTGTAATCTACTGTGCATCATTAAAGGAGAGCGTTGATGCTGTGTGGTATAATGAATGCATACAATGAAAAGGGTGTATCATGTCACCTACAGTTCGATGCAGGGAACTTTTTCAAATTAGATTGGCTACTTGTAGATTTTGCCTTCAAACACCACCGTGATGGATGCAACAATAAAATATCAAAGTTTAAACTTATAGTTTGGATGAACGAAAGTTTGTAGAGAGCAAAATGTTTTTGCTATGTGAAGAAAAAAATACTCATGAAACACTGTTATCCAAATGTCAAGAACATTCTTGAGGGAGTATATCGAAAGCCAATTTTGCAATCGAGGCATTCCTTCATGATTGTACTGCTGATCAGGTCTTTAAATCAAGAAACATACCATTGATAACAGAGCATGTAAAAAAGATGTAAAAAGCCTCCAATATTCTCTCATGTTATATAAATATTCTATCATGTTAAATAAGACTCCTTTGTAACCGAATGAAAACTGTATCAGGAAGAGAAATGTATAGGGAAGTAAAGTACCACTAACAAGAAGAATGTGAAGGTGGCAAAGCATCTCCAGGGACAAAACTTTGAATTCCACGATGGGCTCCACACATAGTAAGTCGTTGACAGCAAAATATTTATTGATACTATTCAACTAGGACAATGCAAAACTTTACTTTTCAACCCCCGCTAATTTGTTTGTGAAACCTCAAAGTAAAGCTGATTATCTACATTTCAATCCCATCATGGTTGTCCTGTTGTGAATGCAATTTGGCTGTGCATGAAGGCAAAATCATGAAAACGCAATATCATTTTCCAATTGCATTGGGACTGAACTGTATGTGAACATTACATAAAGTCATCTACACCCCAGTCTATCATAAATACAAAACATATATAAACGTGAATGAAGTTTTATTTCTAGATTTCATTTATCCACACAGACCTCTTCTGCCCCAGTCAACTGCCCTGAACCCCTAGGGAAAAGAAAGGGGGTTTAGTTGAAATAGGTTTCAAATCTGGGGACATGCACAAAAACAAGAGTGTTAAGGGTTAAGAAATAGGATAGGACAACTGGAGGGTAACTACCAACTGACTCACAACAATCAAAGTGCCTTTTCCCCCACCTGTCCATTTAGAATTGTCATTGGGATATTGCAGTAGACGTGGCGCCCCCCAGGGCCCAGAGTGGAAAACTGCATGGTAGACGGAGGTGGGAGGGGAGGCGACAGGGCAGGTGGCTGCGTGGGAAGATGAAACTCGTAGCTACGGCAAAAGTGCCTCATTTGGGCTGCGGTAGCCATGTGACCCCCTCCAATAGGCAAGGTCATCTGGTTATAGTCAGGGATCTCTGTTGCCAAGGAAACCTACAGAAGAAAAAAAATCATTCTTTTAACTTTTGTCATGCAGTATGACTCAAAATGGATATTAAATTGACCCAGTGACAAGATTGTTTTGTTGGCCGTTGCATTTTAGGGAAAAGAAAATAACATAAGCGGCATATACTGTATGGAAAATCTATAAATGCTCAAGAGTAATTTTACAGTATCAAGAGGAGACATATATAAGGAAAAAGAAACCACGCCCAAAAATATGATTTCAACCAAATATAGAGCATAGTTTGAGGAGACCCAAGCAAAAAATTGTTTGAAGTAGTTTAATTGCACAATTGACCTGATGATGTCCATGCCGATTCTCACTTGGAGCCACCAGGGATGCTGAGGTGGTTGTCATGGCAATGGTAGAGACAGATGTTTGTAGATCTCCAAAGAGCCCCTGCTCTCCTGAGTCCATCACCTGTTACCATGGATCATTTTTTACAGATGACTTCAACATGAGACAGAGATTTGATTCAAGGAGTGTTTAGTTTTCAATCAAGAGACCATCAGCTTGAAAGAATGCACATCTGTTTATTGGCTTTAAACAGAGGTCAATACTGTTTTTTTCTTTCAACTTGTTTGCATGAAATGCAGACGATTAAAGTGTACTTACGATAGCTAAAGAGTATTGTTTTCAATGCGCATTTGTAACAGTCATTATGATCTTTCAAGGGGAAATTCAATTCACGTAGAGGTCCTCCACAGTAGTCAAGGTGCAGACAAGCAAGCACTCTTCAACAACGCCGAAGTACATAGTTGTAATTTCCTTCTTTTGCTTGTGGCTTTTTTTCATGAATAGTATTTATTTTTCCTTGCGTATTAAAATATTGAAAAGAGGCAAATCCATCTAATTGCTTGATTGAAGATTGGAGGTTGTACTATTATCATCAGGGGTGCTAATATTGGGGAACACAATTTAATATCAAATAATTATTTCTTAGTGTGGGCTTTTTTGCAATTGAATTAGAGGTTGGTTTTTCCTCTTTTTCTTTATTTTCATCCTACATTCTTGAGATAAAAACTGAATTATTAGAAACGACAGAACACATCTGAACCAGGGGTGCCAGTAATTACAGAGGGCAGTGTACCTGCTTTTATCGCTTGCATTGCTCAGGGTTATTTAGATAAGGGAATGACACAACAATTTGTCATTCTTAAAAAGTGGATTCTTGGGAAAAAAAAAAGTTAGAAAACACCACGTTTAAGTCATATGAGTACAGTTTTATGGTACTTTGCTCTCCATTATACTGTTCTTTGTTTGGTTCTACTCTTATCAGGGATGGAATGTTTTTTTTTTCTTTGCCCTCCCACAAAGAAGCAAGAAAATACTATATTTTTCTTAGCAGACGATGTGGCACCAATTTTACTATATTTTACTATTTGCTATATTAGCAATAGTTAAATTCTTTTATGGATCATCTGTTTGTTGTTTATGTTTGAACCCAAGGGGAGCAAAGGAGCATAAAGTCTAAATTGTGATGTTTTTTAAGTCTGTTTTTTCCTTTATTTAAAAAAAAAAAAATCAGCTGATCACAATTGGTGGCCGATGAATCAGAGCACACCTAGCAAAAAAGGTTACATTCTTTACCTTTGGTTGAAATTACCAAATTATTCCACATTTTATATACAATTCTAAGTACTATTCTGTCGGTTGCTATTTTTCTTTGCTTCTTTCTTTCCACATTTTCGCAGTTTCAAAACATTTTGTTGGTGTACTACAAGGAGATGGAATAGATGAATGGCATTTCCATTTATTTCCTTGCATCCATTATCTGAAGCGATTATCCTCACAAGGTTCGTGAGTGTACTGGAGCCTATCCCAGCTGAATGCTAGGCGGGGTGCGCAATGAACTGGTTGCCAGCCAATCGCGGGGCACACGTAGATGAACAACCATTCATTTAACTGAGGAGAAATGAGTCGAGATATAAGTGTTTTCTATATACTACGTATATTGCATAATTTAATATGTATATTTTCATTTGGTAGTGTGGGGGACGTTTCCAATGCGTAATATGCGCCTTGGCTCAAAAAAGGTTAGTCAACACGGCCCGGTGGTTGGGGAACTTTGCTGTAGCGGACTATTTATTTGACTGGTTATTTACCTGACGTCGGGACAAAGTCTCTCTTCGTTTAGCAGGCATCTCGTAGACCACCTGTTTCCAAAACTTGGATGACAGTTCATTGCTTTTGGGACCTCTCCATTTGATGATGGATAAAACCTGATGAGCCGTGGCAATATTTTACTCTCTTATACTTTTGAGTGACAAATGATAACATCTTCTGCTCTGTTAACTGTTTTATGATTACCTTGATTGTATGTTTAAGTGCTTCCACCTCTTGGTAGTTGATCACACTCTTCAGGTCTGCACATTCTATCATGATTACCTAAGCACATAAAAAGACTCAAGTTGAAAATTTGACAAGCAGTAACAACTCTAAATAGGACTAAAAATGTGTATTGATGTCTTTGACCCATTTTAATTTAATCCCTTAGCAGCAAAATGGCCTGAGACTGCTTGGTTTCTTCCCATGAATTGCGGTATCTCTGTGTTGTCTGGAATTATTGATTCCATCCATCCATCCATCCATCCATTTTCTGTACTGCTTTGTCCCCATGGGTGTCGCGGGCGTGTTGGAGCCTATTCCAATGGTTATCAGGCAGTAGGCGGATGACACCCTGAACCAGTTGCCAGCCGATCGCAGGGTACACGGAGACAAACAACTATCCGCACTCGCACTCACACCTAGGGGTAATTTGGAGTGCTCAATCGGCCTATCAAGCATGTTTTTGGGATGTGGGATGAAACCGGGGTGCCCGGAGAAAACCCACGAAGGCTCGGGGAGAACATGGAAACTCCACACAGGGAGGGTCAGAGGTGGAATCGAACCGGCACCCTCCTAACTGTGAGGCGGACATGCTAACCAGTGCCCCGCCAAGCCGCCTGCATTATTGATTCATTGTAAATAAAAGTACAAAACTGAATAAATATGTTCCTTGAATGTATGAATGATAGAGGTGCCTCAAACGCTTAAATTCCCAAGTTTTATCTGTGTCCCAGGTTGGATTGTGTTTGACCTTGGAGGGTCCAGTGTACAGTACAGAACTGTGTTTAAAAATATATATAATTAATAATATATATATATATATATATGTCTGTGTGTTGTGTAAAGCGGTGACTAGTGTCTCAAGCTGTCGGTTTACCTTGATTTCCCCAGTTACCAGCATGGAATGGAGGCGTGTTTCTATCTGAAAGATGCTCCAACCTCTCTTGGCCACAAACTCTGGTGTCAAAACGATGATCAACCGTCTGCTCTGCAGCACACTACGAGCAAGGTCCTCAATGTATGCTGAGAGAGAGGAACAGAGATGAAGTGATGAAGGTATTCAATTGCCAGCTGCATGTGTAAAAACAAAAAAGAAAAAAAACAGTTGAGTTGAGATTTTGATAGTGATGTCGCTGCGCATATGTGTTCCTTCCAAACAACTCAAAATGAGTTGAAATTGTTCCCACACTAGTTTGCCAGTGGCATTGCGAAACATTCAGGCACTCTTTTGCAAATTTCCAATTTACAGCAATGTCTTTTTTGGACAACATGACTTGAACTCAAATCCATTTATAGAGAATCATTAGTGACCCCTCCCTGCATCACACAACATAACACATTTTAGTTGCGTGTATTCTGAGCGCTCTTTAGTGCGAGGCAAACTCAAAATTGCTTTGTGTCTTTAACCAATATTTTCAATCTCTATATACTGATTAGACTGGAGGTTGGCTGACTCCTGATTTTGATTAGTTCTTGGCGGAGTCATTAGCCTTGGGGTTCCAAATACTTTTTCTACCCTACACTGTGAATGGTTTTCTAATAAAAACATGAACCCGTATAATTGTTTGTGGTATCATCTTAAGCATTCTGTTGTGACCGAGATGAAGGTCAGATCACATTTTATGACCAACCTATTCAGAAATGCAGATCACTCAAAATATTTCAATCCACCTTTTATAAGATGGCAAAATCATAAAACCTTCCTTTCGTGGTTCATCTCTTGATTAATTTAATGTACTGTTACAAAGTGACATCTGCATAATTATGCTTTGACAACTCAGTGAGAGGATTTTACTTGATGATGAGTAAAAACACCTAACGGAGAATGGCTCTATACATCTTTTTTAACACCCGCAAATAAAAACACACTTGCTAACTGTAAATAAACATTACCTGTCTTCTTCAAGAACATTTAGTGGTTATAAACTGAGGCGCCTTTCTAAAAATGTAATTTTTTGGGGGTTGGGGTGTTTGTGACATCCGTAATTGATTTTCAAAACACTAGACCCCTAGAGCTGTTCGTTAAAACAAGATTGCTTGAAATGCTAAAATATTAACATTTCCAGCAAACCCACTGCAATTTCACACTCAGGAATTAATTGGCACAAATAACATGGAACATTAGTAAAATTAAGCATGCCTGCGTTTTATTTCATGGTTTTCCTCTCCATTTCTCCAGTCAAATTATTTTAAAAGGCTTTTCTAAAAAAAAACATACGTTCCCCATCTAGTAACAGATCCAGAAATGTTTGGGTAAGGGTAAGTTTTAATTAGTTAACTTAATTTCGTTTTAAGACCACAATTATTTGACCCTTACTTAAGCGACCAAGCCTTGACACAGACGCTGTGTCCAAATTCACAGGCTGCGTCCTCCATAGGCCATTTTGTTTTTTTTCAGTTGCATAACATTGCTTCCAGTGCAATTGAAGTCACATTAATCCTGTCCAAATTGACCACGGTTCATGAGGTCCACGGAGGAGCCTTTGAAGGCATAAAAAAGACCCAGCCTACTGATTGTCTTCCTAGATTTTGGAAACCAAGTGTGGGTGGCTTGCTCTGGAACTGACGTCATCCATAAAGAGTAGTTTTAAGAATTTGTATTCAAATTTATTGAAAAATATTGCCAAATTCATCAGAATGAAAACAAAATCACAACAGGGGTTTGTAGTTAAGAACTTAATGATTTAACAGTCTGTGTGAATTTTAGGGTATCCAAATATTTCTATAACTTTTCTGTCTACTTTTTCTTTTTTGACTGTTTCCAAGATCTGTCCTCGAAATGTCAGTTTGTGAACTTAAAACAAATAGCCACGTTACGAGCTGTACTGTCAACGATAGTTTGTCAGATGACACAGAAAAACATTCAAGCGTATGATGAAACAATACACAAATGACAATCCGCAATGCAAGGTGGAAGAAATCATTTTCTGTGAAAATGCTTTAGTATCTCAAAAAGATTGTGGCATCCCCAGCCCCTGTAATAGTTTTTACGTGTGAGTGAGGTCAGAGCATTGATGGATAGAGCAATAACAGTCACATTTCCCCCATGAGTTGTACTGAGAGTGACACATAACCCCAGCGTGGCCCCAGTGGTCGTCTCCCAAGTTCGATCCCCGGCCATTGTGACCATGTCAAAGCATTGAACAAAATACTGAACCCCCAGTTGCTCCTGATGCTGCGTTATCAGTAGGTGAATGAGGAAGTCAGAGTAAAGTCTTTTGAGGGCCTTAAAAAAGAGCTATAGACCATTTACCAAAAAATGGTATGTATGTGGCAGTATTTTGTATGTTTGTGTGTGGGGGTGGTTGGGAGGGGAAGTAAGAAAATGATGCTACGATTCACAACATATAGTACGTGTGACAATACACATAATATACATGCAGAGAGCTAGAGAGAGAGAGAGAGAGAGAGAGAGAGAGAGAGAGAGAGAGAGAGAGAGAGAGAGAGAGAGAGAGAGAGAGAGAGAGAGAGAGAGAGAGAGAGAGAGAGCATAGGGGCGGGCTCAATGACTACTTACTACTGCTCGGAATGAGATCTCTGTCTGGAAGAAACAGCTTGTATCCATAGTGTTTCTCCAAGATGTCAGGCAAGATTTCCAAAGCAAAAGTTTCCTCATCACTGCTAGTTCTGCAGTCAAAAGCAACAACATGTTTATTTGTGCTTTTTTTTGTTGTTGATGCAAACACCTTGACATACCGTATATGATAAAGTATCCATGTATTGTAAATACGATGTGGTACATTTATGTAATTTTCACATCATAACACCAGCTTGGTTTGTGTGGTACACCTAAAATGTGACTACAGGTATATATTTTCAGTGACCGACCAGCATGGACAAATTACTCCTATGATCGCCCTACAGCTTGGGAACTGTAATAATATCTGGTTCAGTTCAACTCTCCTCAACTTAAGGTTGTGGAAAACACACCACACTGAACACACTTGGCATTCCAATAAATGACAAACATTTCTCCAGTATTTATGGTACATCTTGACATGTGGCTATTGGGATTAATTTGATTGAAGAGGAGGTTGAAAACAAGAATAATATCGGTCAGGAAATATTTGATAATATGGCGTTTCGGTAATTTCTTACAGTATTACATAATGACTGCTCAACCAATGAAAAAGCAGTGGTGTTATTTCACTCATAAGGAATCATCTTAGCATACTTAGAACCCTGGCCGATAGTACCTTGCAGTACCTGGTTTTCTCATTTTAAATGCTTCAGTAGCAGGAAGAGAGGGAAAGCCGAGTATAAAAAAAAAAAAAAAAAAAAAGAAAATAATTACTCTCAAATTAAATCATGCGTTTCAAACCATGAACATCACCCTGTCTGTCAGAGTTCTTTTTGCAGAATTAATTTGTCATACTCCAGAACTCAAGGATGAAGAAAACTAATTTGGTGCAAATATGCTTGAATTTTTGGACAAGAGCGTTTCAGTGACCTCAAATTTTCAGCTACTGGATAGTTTTGTACAGTTTAGCTTTATTTGAAAATAATCAGTTTACATTTTTATGTGGAACACAACACCCTCTTAATTTGTACTTGTCTTGTTGTTACTTCTTATACTGCACCTGTGCCTGTCTACACCATATTTCAGAACAAAATAGATATATATATATTTTTACCTAGACTGTAAATAGACAATTTCTGAGCTTATTGCAATTCCTTATGTGTTTTGCTAACCTAACTTAATTTTTGTGCTTAGTAAACCCAAAGACACGACTTCGTACCTGCACAAAGAGTCCAGATCCACCTTGGTGTAGGACAGATAGGCATCGTACTCCTTATTATCTGATGAGACATACAGAGAAAGACATTACCAATCGGTTTCTACCAGAACATAAGCATCCATAATGCAATTTTAGGTGAAACATTACTGAGCTTATAAAAGGCAATGATAGTATTTGACAATAAGTTGTGATTTTCAGGTTATGTTTTTAAGTATTTCACAAATGAATGTAAATGTATGTAGAGATAGAATTAAATAAAAATCTAACATGTACGATACATTGCAGTTAACCACAACCAATAATAAATGTGGTGTCAATCAAAACTGAGCATTAAATATCTTGTAAAGACAGACTTGTTGACACATCTTTTGTTGTTCAAAACACTTTAAGAGAGGCAGAAATACTTACCATCTTCAGTTTCATCACTGCCAAAATGTCTCCTGTAGCATAGCATAATTTCCAGGTTGTAGCATTTATAAAGGGCCGTTAGGACTCCCAGCAGCAGCAATATGACACCCAGACCACCAGCCAACTCCAAACGATACATATCTGAAGTCAAAGAAATAGGGAGGACACATTCATATCAGCGATTCATCAATCAAACAAAAGAAAATCAACGATGCAGATAATTCACCAAAATATTAATATAATTCACCAATTTACCAAAAATCACCATAATGCAACCCCCCCCGCAAAATACCAGTAGAGAGCAATTAAATGTCTATACAATGTATAAACAATGTCTATTGTGTTATTGTTAATGTTTGATTTCATAAAAAGCTCTTTGTAAGATGAGTTGAGAGGAGTCATTCATTCATCAGCATTAATTATGCAAATGCTAATTTTGTCTAATTTCTTTTGTCATTCAGGATGTTTAACATTCCTGTCAATAAAACTGCAATAATTTTTAAATGAGGGAAGAAAAAAATTGATGCTGAAGCAAAAGTTTCAGATGTGTTAAATGTGTGTGAGGACAAAATCACCAGGGTATTCATTCAATTCATTCATTAAATGTCTGCTTTCTTTGATAATTGATTTGTCTCTCAGTACATCCATTCAACAGTGAGATTAGATAATGCAAAACAAAATATTTTCATTGCGTTTTTATGCCTGAAATATGTTATGAGCACTTCAAGCTTGGTGTCGCGGAGTGATTCGAAATCATGTGCCACGCCACATTAGCATGATGTAACAGATCATCGGGTGTGCCTTCATTGGTCTGAATGTATTTACTACAAAATCTGTCTTTGTTCATCTAGCTATGCTAGTGATGTACAGTGAGTGGCAAAAGTACTACATGCAAGTAGATAGCCAGAATATACAAATAACCTATGTATTCAAATGGAAGAAAAATAATTTTGAGTTCATCGGTCAGATAAGAACATAATTTTTTTCAGCGTAAACTTTTCTGACATTTTTTATCTGGCGTTACAAATATTAGTTTGCTAATTATAAAGTATGTGCTTTTGTCACGGACGAGGCAGGGTAGCTAAATGCAACACTTTGGAAAAAAAAGTCGGAAAACACTGACTAGTAATACCATTTAAAATTGAGCAGCCACATAATTTTTGATTGAATGTTCAAAGTAAATGTTTTTATTTACAACATGAGTTAGCTAAAACCTTAAGGAATTGATGTCATGGACTTCCAAATGATTAAATATCTGTCAGATAATCATACTTGAAATCACAAAAGTTCAGCCTCAACAAGTTGCCTTTATTATCTGTGACTGATGACTTCTCAATAGCATATTGCACCACTGCATACAGAGTCCCACAAGTTTACAATTGTTAGAGTGTGAGTTTGAATGATGATTGTGTCATGATAGGCAGGATAGAGTGGAGTGGATTGGACATTGATGGAACGGGGTTGGTGAATGACACCATTGTAAATGGGATCTATGACTATCTTGCGCTCCGTTGAACACAAACAAAACTCACACACATTGCACAGAAGCAACTACCCTGACCACTTTACAGCCAGATAAGCACTTGGGCTTTTGACCACATCTCCTCCGTCTCTGCACACACAACTCATCTTATCTTTTACAGTCGTTGCAGAGAATTATATGCATTCACGATTGAGTATGCTACAAGAGAAAAACTGGGAAAGACATTTTGGTAGCTTACTCAGGAATGATATTTGGCTTGTCAAAGTTAAATAAGATGTCTGACATTGCCTTCATCTATGTGTTACTAATCCAAATACAGTATCTGTCTCCTTTTAGATACCAAATGTGCTTTTCATTCGTAGTCTGGTTCAACAGTTCAAAGAGGATGATTTTCAATCCCTAATGTGTTTCTCCTCTTCTCCTCCCTGCTCCGACCTCCTGCCTGTTACCCAGGAATTGATCTCAGCGCAGGACATCTTAATTTCTAAAAATGTGTCAGAAGAAAACATGGGGGTTTAAGAGCTCGTGCACTGGGATTTGCTTTTGATGAGCGTTATCATCACACTCACACATAGACGGACAAAATGCGACAATATATAACAATTATGCTCTGGAAGATTTTCTGGTACAATTAGTTGAATTCTCTGCAACATGAACTGAAAATAGAGCAAAACATTTATCAAATGGCAGAAGAATGACTAGCAATATATTAAAAGAGCTTAGAAGACAATGCATGACGCAAAATAACATTGTAGCTACGAACACAGAAACATTCAGCATTTACTCCATTACTGGATGAATAAAACCAAGAAATACACTTCTTCCAGCAACGAAAATAAACATTTAATAAATAAATTGTGTTTTTTTTGGGCTGTTTTTTTTTTCTTAGTCACCAGATTTAATTACGTTCGAGGGTCAACATGTGTTCTCTGTAGCAGAAATGGGCTGGTGCATAAAGAGTCTGACTTCAAACCCATCGAACTCTTTTCGGGATGGCCTAAATTAGAGATGGCGAACCAGCACACGTCTGTCTCACCTGAAGAATAAAGCTGTAAAGAGAAGAACAACTCAAAGTCTTCCACTTTCCCTTCCTATAGGTGTGATGGTCTGCTGTCCCAATACTTCTGACTCTGTACATTAAGCTTTGTGAATTATGGAATTTTGTCAGGTTTTGCATTAGTCCAGCTGTCATTTTGTGCATGAATATATGTATCACATTACATAGTGTTTACCAACTTCCACCAGTAGACGTCTCTCCGACGCTGTGACATGTGACTTCCACTCAGAACACACAACACTGCAGAATATAATAGCACAGTGACAATGAAGATGCAGGTAGGGATGCAATTGGTAGATTTCATTAATTTCAAATATTTGCACTAATGTTACGTAACCTCAGATTGCCTCATCATATAATTTTTTTGGGAAAAAAAAATCCAGTTTCTTTCTACCCTGCTTGCATCACAGCCTTCCTATCTCCTCCTCCATCATCCTCTCTTTACTTCCCTTTTCCTTTATCTAGCCTTCATCTAACTGTCGCACATTTTTCCATTACTAATGAATTACTTGTCTACCACTGCTGGTGCTCAGATAACATTTTTGCATTTTTCAATATTTGGAGAGCCACACTGTCACCTACTAGCAATCCTGGAAGTATAGTGAGAGGAAAAAAAGATAGAGAATACAAACTACCAAAAATAGCTGCACAACATGCTATGTTTGTCTAGCCACACTTCATGATTTGTGGTTGTCTAAATATTTGCAGAGTTGAACAAATTGTGCTCATATAGTCATTAGCTAACTTTTAGACAATGTATCCTTTTCAGACATGTTCAGTTTGTTAGCTTCTCGTATATAAAATATGATACATAAGCACAATAATACAGAAAATAATTTTCCCCTATGGCTGACAGAATTGTTCTTTCATAGTATCCTCCTCTGATGACATCACACAAAAAAATACACAAAATCCAAATGAGGTGATGACAAATAAAGTAAAACTCAGAATAAGAGCATCGCAAATATTTAACAGACTTTATAGTAATCAAACATGTTCCAGTCTGCTCCTCTGTTTGTTACTGTCTCTAAACCTTCCTTTTTTTCTTTCTCGTGAGACTCTTATGGTTTTGGCTAAAGGCAGCTATTTCTGCAGAACTACAAAGCCGAGCTGTGTGCGCGTGCGAGTGCGTGTGCGCATGTGTGTATGCAAAACACATAAAACATAGATGCATTCGGCAATTACTACCAACTGGGTGACTGGTAGAACGCACTCATAATTCAATCACACATAGTGTGTGAAATCAAGCTTTGATAATGTGTCCTAACTTTGCATAACGTGTGCTTTGTTTCGGCTGTCGTGTTGCGTTCGGACGCTCTGACATGACCTTGCTACGAGGCGTTGCACCAGGAGGCAAAGGAAACGGAGCTTGCTAAAAAAAAAAAAAAAGAATCAGACCTCACTAAGCGTAATTGAATTGTTAAGAGCATCACGTCTCTCTGCCCGACAAAAAGAGCCTCCTTAAGGACTGTGCAGAATGAGCAGAGGAAAATCAGAGAGGTTATTTTGAAAGGCACCAAAAGGAGGAAGATGGAAATTCAGCTGCAGACAATGCAGCTGAATAGAGAGAGGATGAGAACAAGCCCTAAGACAATCACCAGCTGCAAATGACTGGACGGTATGGTTGAGAAGCAGGGAGTGAATGATCCGAACCTTTTCTTCAGTACCCCTGATCAGACAAGCACCCCTGCTCTCGCACAGACAATGCCGCAGCACTCTATCTTGCCTACCCCCCCCACCCTTGCTACACCAATCTGTTCCTCTCTCCTAACCAGGTGAGAAAAGAGCTGTGAAGCATCAAGGAAAAGAAGGCAGCAGGTCCAGACGGACCCGCTGCAGTTCGCCTACCAGCCTGGCATTGGAATAGAGCATGCTGTCATCTCCCTCCTCCACGGACCTCTTTCCCACCTGGGGAAGCATGGTTGTACTCATGATCATGTTCTTCCATTTTCCAAGTGGCTAAATGGAGCACACAAGTGTTTTCTCTTCAACCTGGACCGGCGATGTTGAACGCCACCTCCAGAAGTTTTCTGATGACTCTGCCTCATCAAGAGTGAAGATGACAAACAGTAGAGAGAACTTACTCTCGAATTTGTGGGCTGAACAACCTACCCTTCAGAGTGGGAGTTGTCTGTCAGGGCCTGAATTAGTCAGGTCCTAAAAAGTCGACGCTAAATTGTGTGTTCACTGTAACAGATTGTGTGCACTATTGGTGGGTATGTTGCGCATGATCTACTCATATTTTACTCAGATGTAAAATGGTGGCAGCTAAAGTGCATGTTCACTCACAGATTGTGTCCACTGTTGGCCACAGGTGATAAAGATGGTGCAGATTCGTGTATTTACAAGAAAAAAGTGGTAAAAAAGTGTTTACAAGTGCAAAATGAAGTTTGAAGTGATGGAATTGGAAGTGCTCGTGGAAGAGGCAAATGAACATAATGAGGTGCAGGAACAACAGGTCTGATATTTTTTCTTTTTTTATGAGGGACTAACTCGGAGAGATACTTACATTCCACAAAGATCAACTCAAGCAGCTATTTTTGAAGTATGTATTGACACTTGTTGCCACTGCTTTAAATTCTTCTCCATCTGTAACTCGATAGCACCTGCCTGCATCGTCGAAGCTCTACACCGCAGATGTCCCTCTTGCCCTAACAGCAGCATCTGACGCTGTGCTCTTGTGTCCACACCATGATAAATGCCTTGCATTCTGTGTTGTGGCCTTAGCCGAAGTGTTTCAAAAGGTCTGTTGTTGCCACGGCTCCTTACAATCAACTCAATGGACATCTTGGCTGTGTATCAAGCTGAAACAGCTCCACACATGACCTCATTATCTGGTGACTGACCTATAGAACATCGTGCTACTCCTCTTACACATTAGAAAAAAATATCTCCTAATAACCACATATTGATAGACAATGTCAATAGTTCAGTGAATTTAAACTGTGTTCCTCTTAATGAAATACTTTACCACCAATGACTGAAGTATCCAAAGCATTGATATTTTGATCTGAGAATCTATTTTATGGTAGAAAATTCTGGTAGTAGAGGTATCGATATTTCATTTTCAGAACTGGTGAGTATTTGCAGCAGCATTCTGATCACAGCAATTATTTGCTGCTACTTTAGACTAATACTGTGGAACTGCCAAACTATGACTGACATTGGTATGTCTGGCCATTAACTATGCTCAAAGAAAAAAAAAATATCCTGAAAGAAATGTAATTACAGAGCAAAGCATTTTACACAAGTAGTGTATTGTTTGATGCAAAGCCTGAATCTCCCAATTTTGTAAGTTTTTTATCCATCCATCCATTATCAGAGCAACCTATGTCACAAGAGGGTCACGGGAAGTGTTTTCATCATTATTTTTTTGTTTTTATGTTTTTCATTTGACACCATTGGTAAATATAGAACATTCTCTGGCCATGAGATGCAAGACAGAGATTATGCCCCAAAACAGTCTAAAAAAACTCCTGCCTTTATGAAGCTTATCATGCATAATTTTGAATCTGTCAAGGGTTCAATTCTGTTGTTCTTCTGGTATTATTTTTATTATTACTATTTTGCCCTTGTCTTCTTTTTATCACACAGAGCGCAAATGGTAAACACCAATGCAAGCAAAATCCATCAAAAATAAAAAATAAATTTGTCTATGTGGAGCTCAAGTTCTGCATCATGCTAATGCCCAATAACACTCCTGACCACCCCCACCACACAAATGCACACACAAACACATTTTTATACACTCTCGTTATTACTCTGTTAAACAATTATGACCTACCCCCATGACCCCCCACTGGAAAAGTGAGTCAGTATGTTCTTACTAAGCACATGCACCAATGTGTCTTTGTGTGTGTGTCTGTGTGTGTGTCTGTGTGTGTGTGTGCGTGCGTGTGTGTGCTTCCTGGAGTCTCTTGGGTGCTAGTTAAGTACACTAAGATAGATTTGATACCCAAGGCAAAAGACAGTAGGATGCGTTTTCAGTTCACTGCCTCCATCTCACTTTCATTTTTCTTTTGTTTTTTTTCTTCTCTTTTAGTGTACTTCCACACCTTCAGCTTGTGTATCTAATCAACTATTTCTTGTTCACGTCATTCTGTTTTCACTTTTGCTATGTGTATGTTTATTTTGATCAAACTCATACCCCTGCACATTTCTATTCAATCGCACGTTTTTTCAAACCTGTTATCCAATGAAATTGAGGTAACAACGAATGCCCGCTCCTCTGCATCTCTATTTGTCTCTACTTTTCTCTGTCTCTTGCTTGTGGCCACAAATTCCACGAGGCATGTCGTAAATGTTTTACAAAGGGAACTCTCATGCATTTTTCAGTTGACTCTCAAAAGTGGCAATGATGAGATCATGTTTTTCTTATCTTATATTCTCCGGTCATTCCAGGCATTATTTGCTTCGCTGTGCACTTCCTGGGCATCACCTGTCAGTTCAAGTTGTTTTTTGAAAATCCAATGTGGCATTCCCTTCCTTACAAGAGGGGGGTCGTTTTTATTTATAATCATACTACTACTATGAGTGTAATACTACTAGAACCACCACCAGTCCCACTACCAATATGGGACCAACTTTTTTCAGAAACGAGTTGGTGATGATAGCGTTGGCAGCGGTGATGACTTTGGTGTTGATGTGGTTCTGGATGTCATTGGCAAAACAGTAGTATAGTAGTTGAATGGAACAGTCCATCCATCCATTTTCTGTACTGCTTAGTCCCCACGGGGGTCGCGGGCATGCTGGAGCCTATCCCAGCCGTCATCGGGCAGTAGGTGGGGGACACCCTGAACTGGTTGCCAGCCATTCACAGGGCACACAGAGACGAACAACCATCCGCACTCGCACTCACACCTAGGGGCAATTTGGAGTGCTCAATCGGCCAACCAAGCAAGATTTTGGGATGTGGGAGGAAACCGGAGTGCCCGGAGAAACACCACGCGGACACAGGGAGAACATGTAAACTCCACACAGGGAGGGGCGGAGGTGGAATCGAACCCGCACCCTCCTAACTATGAGGCGGACGTGCTAACCAGTGTTTCACCGAGCCGCCCTGAATGGAACGGTCCCTCGGAAATTCTGTGGGGACGTGCTTCGGGAGTATGGGGTACCTAAAAACTGGGCTATTCGGTCTCTGTATGACCAATATCAGTTTGGTTCACATTGCTGGCAGTGAGTAGGACTCATTTCTAGTGAGGGCTGGATATGCTTTGATTCTGTTCATAAGTATTATGGACAGAATTTTGTGGTGTAGTAAAGGCTTTGAGGGGGTCTGGTTAGATGCACTTAGTACTGCCTCTCTGCTTTTTCCAGGGCATATGGGATGGGTTCAAGGGCATAGTCAAAATCTTTTGTGACAGAACACTGCACTGAGGGGTGGCCATAGGTGTGCACGCACACCATTCATATATGTGAACACCCTCTGTAACCAAGAAGTCATTGTTTATCATAAAACCCACAGAAAAGGTTTCCCCAAAAATGCACATATAAATAGAACCTGGCACAGAACACTCATAACAAATAGGAACAAGTCTGAGTAAAATGCACTATTTTGTTGAGCTTAATTAAACATGTCATTTTCTTTGTGGTTGCTTAGATTTGGTGTAATATCAACTATGGCACTTTTAATTAGCCCTGCTCCACACCGAAATGATCTTGCCTGAATTTGAGTATTTTCTGGACTATAAGTCGCAGTTTTTACCTAGTTTGGCTGGGAGTGCAACTTAAGTATACTCTGGAGCAACTTGTGTGTGAAATTATTAACACATTATTATATCATTTCACATGTTATTTTCACACTAAACCGCAGGCGGGCGCTCTAAGCCTGTGTTGATAATATCTGCAACTGACGATGAGTCTGACGTAAGCGACGTAGAAGAGGAAGCGCCTTATCTTCTACCTCTGGAGTTAGCGGAGTTGTTTAAAAGTGACACAGAGGATGAAGATTTCATTGGATTTAGTGATTTGGAGTGACAAGGATGGTTTGGTAAACTTGTTAGCATGTTATTTATGCTATAGTTATCTGAATAACTCTTAATATGTTATGATAACATACCAGGCACATTCTCAGTTTGTTGTTTTATGTGTCATGTAACGTTAGCATACCGTACAAATATTCAGCCTGTTGTTGCCTCTATTTTATTTTAATTCTAAATTGCCTTTCAAGATGACTGTTCGTGGTGTTGGATTTTATCATACAAATTTCCCCCAAAAATGCGACTTATACTCCTGTGCGTCTTTTCCTTCTTTATTATGCATTTTGTGGCTGGTGTGATTTGTACTCAGGAGTGATTTATAATCCAGAAAATACGGTATTAATGAAAACAAATTCAAATAAAGTATTGACGCTTCTGTTTTTTGCCAGTGCACGCATCGCTCGCTGGGTTCCATTGACTTGATTGAGAAGGTCTCCATGCAGCCGCACAGTCGAGCCTCGCTGCTACCTCGGCATGACTGCTGTGGCCCAAGCCTCGGAGATGGTGTCTTTGGGCGGCTGCCAGAGGGTTTCGGACAGTGTAGAATGCAAAGGACTATCGGTTGACTCGGAGAGGCAGCCAAATGAATGATACTCAGCTCTCTATTCAGTATGAATGAGCTCTGGTGGCGAGCTTTGCGTGAATGATACTCAGCTCTCTATTCAGGATGAATGAGCGCTGGCGGCGAGCTTTGCGTGCCGTGAAAGCTTCTGAGCATTTGATGGACTTTGCTTTGCGACAACGCCACATTATGCAACAGCAATTCTGAATTGCAGAAAAAACAGGGGCCTAGACTCCACACTTGTTAAATGTTATGGCATAACCCAGTCTACACGCTGCGAGTGTGAATTGTGCAGGGCAGGCTTCCACAGTTCAGTTGATCCCACCCTAATCCCTTAATTCAACACCATTACAGTACAGTCATCACTTGCTATCAAGGTTCACTTTTTGCTTCTTTGCTTCATGGCTGATTTTTTTTTTTTTTTACTTGTCTTACAGATTATTCACTATATCGGGGGAATTTGGTGTGAATGTTTTTCCTAATGGACTGTTACTGCCGAGCATTAAATGCCAGCCAGGAAAAAGGAGTGCATAAAAGACATGCAGAGAATGTCCAAAGTTTAAGAAGATAATTTTAGTTAGTAAAAGAAGATAAAGTGCAATGCGCCTACTATAAAGCACAACTGGCTTCTGTCACACAATTTAAGCCACTAATGTAAATAAACGCTGTTGCCAAATTAAAATAACATACTACGACTATTTACAATCGTAATCCCTCCACCCGTAGAAGGATGCAGTTCCAGGTGCACTTTCAATGAATTCTGTGAACAAAGCGAACGCATGAACATATTTACACACAACCTACCATTTGCCACAACTGATGCCGAGTGGCTAACCCTAACCAACTGTCATTTGCATCAAGCTATACATAGGCACAGAAATTACAGATGATTGGTGTTGGAATGTTGACTATTCGAGATTGTTCTGTACTACAGTTTTGATGCTTAGCAGAGTAATATATAGTATATATATATATATATATATATCACATTGATTCTGTTTCTGTGATGTGCAGATGTGTATAGGTGTATTGGAGGGCTCTGTTTTACAATAGATTAGTGTGGAATAAAAAGGGACAACTGGGAAGTAGTTTTGTACCTTTCTTCAGCAGTATGGCACTCCCGCGGCGCCTGCCTATGTGGTTCTCCACGTAGCAGGTGTAATTAGCCAGGTCAGTCTCCTCGATGGCGTCAAAAGTCAAGGACAGCTGGACTTCCTTTTCGCCTAAATGCTCCCTTAATATCCTGGATAAGCAAAAATCGTAATTCAAAATTTCTTTAAATGTTGACTAGAGCACATGGAAAATGTTTCTTTTGGTTTGTTTCTAATGTGGGAGAACAGGATTGGAAATTACAGTTAGGATACAAGGAATGAAAATATTCACTACGTGTAAAACTTAAGAACGTATAAAGAATGAAGACAAATAGGCAACAGCGAGGACAAAAGAAGAGGAAAAATGATAAGAACATAGAAAGGAGTAAATGATGCATAGAGAAATGGAGTTGAGTTGAGTGCAGCAGAGTAGAGTGCATTAAAAAGTAGGCCAGATGGAGCAACTAGGCATGTGTAGAAAACAGTGCAGCAGGTGCAAAAAGCTTCTGTCCTTATGGTGGGGTCAGATACTGCATAAGCCTGCAAGGAGGAACATGGCAGGAGGCAGACTGAACTGGCTCAAGGGTTGACCCATCTTTTGGAATTTGATTTAGGGTCAGGCTTAGTAGCTATTTCCACTGAAATCAAAGGCCACACAGACAGTGCTTGCCGAAACAGCACATTTGGTCCAGGAGTTGACCCAAAGTCTCACACCGCTCACGGCATACCTTTCTTAATGGCTCTAGCAGCGGAAGCCAGATGCCTGAATAGGCCAATCGGGACTGTACCTGCCAGCTACTAGCCCCTACGGATACTGCATTTGGACTGCTTTTGAATAACTACATGCAAGGCTTGTACAGAAATCATGAAGCTACACACATCTTTAATACACCAGAAATTAATTTGATTTTTTGGAGTGTAAAAGCAATTATGCTTTATTGATTTGCAACTGCATTCGTTGATAGCGTCTCTGCCAAATTTGTAAACAAAATAACATACTCTTGACCAATATTAGTGCATTTACAGAAGTGTAACTTCTGTCTGAAAATCCGAGCAATTCATTTTTGTGTAAAATGGTCAAGTAATCCAGAACCCCACTGGTGGCATTCTAAATTTAGCTGCAAAGAAAGACTGGTTTGACAACTCACCCTGTATAGATGTTCTTGTGATATAATATTGGCCATGTTTCATTGAGCTTTCATGAACAACTTTTAACTTTTCTGGTATTGTCCATTGCATAGACTCTATGCAATCTATGCAAAAGACTCTATCTTGAAAACAAATGACTTCTTCATACTCATTCATACTGATGTCTTCACACTTTATCCTGGCATCTCTGCGCAACACCGCAAACAACTAACAAGAAATGCATAATGCACTCACTCTTTTGGGTTATGGATGCATGGCTACAACTGATAATACACACATGAGTGCCTTTTGTGTCATGCTGTGAGTGACCTTTTGTTTTAATTGGCTTCATACATCATTATTGGGACTCTTAAATGGATAGGAGATGGAGGTGAAGACCTTCACCTTGTCTCTCTGGGGAAGTCATTCTGGGTCAAACATTTGACCAATATTAACTAGGAAATGTGGTCCAAACATTTGTGAACCTCTGGCCTATATAACAATCTGATAGCAACAAACTCTGTCAGCTACTATACGTTCCTAGAATGTCTGTGATGTGTGTTATCTTTTGAATACTGAGGATGCAAGAAGATATTTTTCACCCAAAACATGGGTTAATCAATACTGCTTGCAATTACTTCAAATTTTCAAAGTCAAGGTGGAAAATCTTGTTTATAATATGTTGTGTGCGTCCTCACTAATCAAAACGCAGTCTGATTAATATTGCCCATGTGCAATATGAATTAAGCAGCAAAATCCATCTGTTTCAATCCATCTCAGAGGGCAGCCATTTTGCCACAACATTACAGTGCTTTAGGACTCAGGTCATGAACGAGCAAGGCATGCTTAGACTAGTGAGGCCACATAGAACATAATATTGTTAAGAAGATTTTTCACGTGACCTTGTCTGTAAGCACTAGTCTTTAAATTGAATCCCATTGAACTTGTGTAGCTGATAAAAAAATCCAATGTTTTTTTTTGGTTTGCAATTGCATTTCAGTTGTTGCAACAGGTAATTAATTACTCAAGATTTGAGATTAAGGCTGTTTGACACAGTCAATCAAAATACCCAAGCTTAGATAAAAGCTAGCGAAATGAACCAATTGTTAATTTGCATGACAGAGTTATTGAATTAAATGTGACTAGAAATCTATTTATATTTTAATTACATTTCTTTATCTTTTGTGTATTTCTTTCCTAAATAACCCATACATAAGACCTAGAGACTGTGCAAAAACCTGTGGTCTTGATTGCTATGTACCCAGCTACTTTACTGGCCTGCAAAATAACCACTCAGTAGAACTAATTCACAAAAATAGCCTTCCCTTATGATATGGATAATAACATACCCACCTGATTGTAATCGAGACTCGTCTTAGGTTTAGTTGTTTCTGTGAGGCTTCCATTTGTGGTTTCATATGTGTAATGGAGCTCTCTCATATTAATTTAACAAAGTCGAATTTAAATAATAATCTGAGGAATTTCATTAAGGCTTAATATTACAAATATAGTAGATGTGCAGTGTACTCAAATCTTTCAAGATAGAAACTATTGCTATATAGTTCCAGAGTCACAGTATGACAGTATGACCCTAAGGTCATACAGGTTCTTTAGGACAGACAATTTCCTTATTACAAACTCACCACAACGTTTCTGCCTGATCTATGTTGGCAATACACAGCAAGTGATTGTGTGTATGTGAGCGGAAGTGATATGAATAGACGTGTGTGTTTGTTTTACACCAGATTTAACTGTTCCTGCAACTACATTGTAGTAAAATCATCTGAATGAATTTGTCAACATGAATCATAAAGCCCTACTCCATAAACCTTGAGTTTTGACAACAGATGGATCAATCAGCTGATATGCTTGGATAAGAAGCAAATTTGTTTGCCCTTGCAAGGCGAAGCAACAGTCAGTGTGTATATATTCAATTCAAAATATTGCACGAGTGAACATCGAGAATGCTGAGCTGCAAAAATTCAGAATTGCTGGACAGCACTGGACTGAATAATTTGAGGCCTTCTGTGCTGTTGGCAACAGTGTTCTATAAAAACTATATCATTTTGTTCTTCCTTGATTCAACAAATCCAACTCGTCAACTTGGATTACCATGTATATTCATTATCTGTGCATGGGTGTTGTAAGGGCAACAACTTCTGGTTATCAACAAATCCATACAATTATTGAAATGTAACCACTGCACACTGCTAACTAGTGTGACAGCAAGATTGGGGGACCTAAACAACACAGCAGGAATTTCTCTATTCAAATGTAATATGTCAGATTTGGAACACTAGATGATTGGATCATTTGTAGCCAGAGGACTAGATCGAGAGCTGGAGAATTCATCAGGCAAAGGTTAATTAAATACCACAGGGCATGATTAGTTTCAAATTTAAATACTCATTCGGCTCTTTTCTTCACGACTACCATGAGGCAGTACACTTTCCTGGTTTAGTTGTGAATCTGTTTCCAAATATGATGACCTGGGTCTCAAACCCAGATTATGAAGTATGAAACGAGACACTGGAGTTAACCTTGATGAAAAATGTTAAAAAGAATACTAGAAGTACTTTCATTGTTGTCAAAATGCATATCCTCATTACCACTGGGTTGATGAGAGTTGGGTGAAAACAAAATTGAAGAAGTATTTTGGTCACTAAATTACAATTTCATTAGGAAAGACTGGAATGGTGGTAGAGTGGTATGGAGAACTGAACGGATGATAGACAAATGCAAGTCCACCTCAGTAAACTGTAAATTTGAATCATTTTACAGATATGTATAACTGTGGCGTGCTCATGAAACAAATTTCACCACACCCAGATGTGTGTGTGACGATCATTGGGACTTGACTTTTGACTTTAGGGACCAGGTACTGACAGAAAAGGTCTGTGAGTAATAAAAGAAGCTGTTTGGATGGATGGATGGATGGATGGATGGATGGATGGATGGATGGATGGATGGATGGATGGATGGATGGATGGATGGATGGATGGAAAAAAGGAAGCAAGCAAGGAAGGAAGCAAGCAAGGAAGGAAGGAAGCAAGGAAGGAAGGAAGGAAGGAAGGAAGGAAGGAAGATTCAGGTACCTATCAGCGCTTATTTCTTATCAAGCTCCAAAACAAGTAAATCTACCGGAAAAACACTAAAAAGGTGGGATAATGGTTGCAATTACCTGACATCACTTTCTTTAATGTGTCCAGCAAGTTCTTCAACAAACTTCTCTCCTTTCATCCAGTAGATGATAGGTCTGCGGTTTTCCCCACTGTAGCCAAAAAATGCCTTGCAGTCCAGACTGAGAGGCAAACCTGCAACACAAAACACAATGTTATCACGACACAAATAAACCCTAGAAACACAAATGTGCGCAAAGGATGAGACGGAGGAACAGGACCAAATTACTCCTCTGGCTCTGCTATTAAAGTATTAACCGCGGTTGCCTGAACACAACAGAATGACAGTTTGGAACCAGAGAGGATTTGATTCATTATTAACAATTAAACATTAACATTATTAAATTAATGTTTTATTATTGAACAAACTTCAGCCAGTTTGAGATGTGGTAGACTTTGACAAGTTTATATTTGTGAAATAAGTGGACAAGCACGATTGAGTTGAAGGTGGCATGTCTCTGGTATGTATTCTTATTCATCACTTCACTTTGGAATGCATCATTCTATCGGCTGTCAAAGGAAAAAACGCAGCAGCCTTGGATGAGTGCAGCCTGAAGAAAGCTATTTTGACAAATAAGGGATAAATAAGAACAAAGAATATCCATTAAATAGACTAAATGAAAATGGAGCGAGACAGTATCAAGTTCAACTTGAAAGCTATAACGTAGTATATCGAAGAAACTGAAAAATTGAAAGGCCTCAACCAGCCTCTGCCTTCTGAAAGTCAAAATATCCAGAGTTTTATATGTATAAAGAGATTTAAGATTAGATTTAAGATTTATTAAGTCTGTGTATCTATCAATCTGCCCCCATTCATCCATAGTATGTACACACGCACGCACGCACGCACGCACGCACGCACGCACGCACGCACGCACGCACGCACGCACGCACGCACGCACGCACACGCACGCACACACACACACACACACACTCTCTCACTCTCTCTCTCTCTCTCTCTCTCTCTCTCTCTCTCTCTCTCTCTACCGTTCAAAAGTTTGGGGTAACTTATAAATGACTATTGGAGCGGCAAACGTTTAAATTCAATATCTACAACGGTGCATAAAGGTCCATTTCCAACAACTGTCTCTCCAGTGTTCTAATGGTCAATTGAGTTTGGTAATTGTGTTAGAAGGCTAATGGATGATTAGAAAACCGTTGAAAAGCCTTGGGCAATTCCATTAGTTTTCATGGAAAACACTAAATTGTGTGACTCCAAACATTTTAGTACATACGTATATATATATATATATATATATATATATATATATATATATATATATATATATATATATATATATATATATATATATATATATATATATATATATATATATATATATATATTACTATATTGCAAACTGACACATAACTGTCACGAGAGATAATGTTTTATGAACACAATATAATGTTGTAACAAGATCCTTTTTTTTTCCTTAACCTAATTGGCATTCACCTATGACTTTGGAGTCACACCCAAATTACGTACAAGTACTTGTCTATAGAACCATGTACACCACAGGTGTTAAATTCAAGGCCCGGGGGCCAGATACGGCCCGCCATATCATTTTAGGTGGCCTGTGAAGACAAATTGTGCATCGAATTTACATGTCAATTCCAAAAATTTCAAATTGTTTTCACTTTTAAAAAATATAAATATTGTTAGCAATTTTTATTACATTTAGTTTAAAAAAAAAAAAAAAAAAAAATTATATATTTGATTTCAATATTTCATTTTTAAATATTTGAACAGTTTTTATTAGTCTCTGTTTTGAAAAGTTGTTCATCAGTTTGTTGTGTAGCCTATACCATATATACAATATGAGACGTTCATCCATTTATTTGGGTTGACAATTGTAATGGCCTTTTTCTAGCAAACTATGTCTATGATGCGGCCCCCGACAAAAATAAGTTTGACACCCCTTTTTTTGGAGGCGTGTCATACTGTTATCTGTTTTTAAAATGTTGTACAATTCGGGAGGATAGTGGTTACAATGTGTTAGTGTCGACTATCATAATCGATTAACACCCTGAGGATGCGTTTTCAATATATTCTGGTGATAGAAATAATATTGTTTGGTTCCCTTGGGGATGTTGAGTGGTTGAGTACAGCTTGTTTGTTTAATCAAAATTACAACCCAAGATATTTGATGTTCCTGTTTCCTACAGTGATTGAAGCAATCATTTTCTTTTTGTGGCTGGAACAAAAGGGTGTTTAAAAGAGTTTGAATGAAAGGATGTTGCTGTCGTTAATTTTAGTGAGGCATTGTAAAGCAAGCTGGCGCATCATCATTTCACACTAGGCTGATTGCTTCATTGCAAAAACACATCCACCTCGTTTATGAGCATTGACACTGGATTGTCAGGAAGTTTAGGGACAGGTATGAAAAAAAGCAAGTTATCTCTTGTAGTCAAAAAGAATTTAGTCTCTAGCTTTCGTTAAGCCTGACTGACTTGTCAGTGCTTTCATGGAGCCTCTGTGAAACATGCACATAAAGAAGCACCTGAATATGAGCATCATTACAGATGTGCATTTTATCTAATGCTACAACCCAAGCATGAGAAAGTGCTGGTTAACAGGCATTCCCATCTGCTTCCTTCTGCTTGCAAAGCTGTGCTTTGAGCTTCATTGTCAGATTTCATTTCCATTTGCGTATTTATTATATTCAACCACACTCGCCAAAATTGAATTTATGAAATGTCATTAGATTATAAACTTTTCATGAAGCTAACTCTGCCTCCTCTCTCTCTCTCTCTCTCTCTCCCCCCCTCTCTCAAAAAGATAAAGTGATGGTTTGCACCAAGGAAATATATAATTAAAAGGGCTCACCAACAGCAAGCTGACTTTTGATGATAGCTTTAACACATTAATGCACTTGTTAAACTACACGAATGTAGCCCAAAAAAGAACCGACAGACATGTAACAGACTAATGTAATGTATCGTAGCCGATTTTTGGTTGTCTAGATGTTTCGTAGCCAGTGTAGTGTGATGTACTCAACGATTAGTCGGCTGGCGTCCGCATACAGGCAGAATGTTCTAAAAAATCTTTTAAGGAAATACACGTAGATGCAAGCAGGCAGGATGTCCTGACATTTAAAATAATCTTCTAAGAGTATACCTATGCATGGATAGAAGCAGGTAGAATCTCCTGACAGTTTAATTGACCCTTTTAGCGTATATAGATATAAGCAGGTAGTCTGTTCTAAGGAAACATCACACCGCCATCTCAGAGCGGCTCCATGGTCTCTTTTTTCATTTTTTTTTCTCTATTCTGAATATAGAAAAAGAAATCAGATATTGAAGGTGATCTGCAAATCTGCGCACCCAGGAATACATATGCTAAACATGCAAAATTGCTACACAGTTCATTTTGTGTGTTCTGTGGCAATTATGTGCAAATAGATGAATTTACCATGTGCATTGTGATTCATCAAACAGAAGATGAAATACGACAGCTGATTTTGCACATTCCAGTGCTGCATGTAAAATGCAGGTGCAAACCAGCATGCAATGCAGTGCCAATGTAGCAAAGGCAACACGAGAATTGGCAAAGTCAAAGTCCCAATGATCGTCACACACACATATGGGTGTGGTGAAATTTGTCCTCTGCATTTAACCCATCCCCGTGTGATTTTGATCCATCCCCTGGGGGAGAGGAGAGCAGTGAGCAGCAGCGGTGCCACGCTCGGGAATCATTTGGTGATCTAACCCCCCAATTCCAACCCTTAATGCTGAGTGCCAAGCAGGGAGGCAATGGGTCCCATTTTTATAGTCTTTGGTATGACCCGGCCGGGGTTTGAACCCACAACCTTCCAGTTTCAAGGCGGACGCTCTACCAGTGGGCCACTGAGCTGGAGACATTTTGCTCATGTAAACAATAGATGATATAAAAAATGTACATTGATATGAATATTTCTGCATATTATAGAAATAAACAGTGGGGTTATAAAATAATGAACTTTGAAAAATCCAAGATAAAAATATGAAGCAGCTGCAGAGTAATATGGCTACATTATGAGCTTAACTCAGCTAACTTCTCCTGCTGATGTGAGTTTTTCAGGATCGTGTGGTAAGAAACATAATTACAGTGGTTCTTTGACTTACGAGACATTCCATGATCATGGTTGCAACTCAAAACACATGTATCCCAAATTATCTCTGCCTATTGAAATGAATGGTAATGTCATGTTCCAGTCACTCAAAGAGTTAATGCCTGTGTTTACTGTTGTACACTACTGTCAACCTGCGTTGCAACAGTTTGTGTTCAAATAAAAGTTCTTGGCTCTTTAACACGCAAATAATTTGATCCACCCTTCTGGCTCCTGTGTGGGCAGCAAGGATTCTGTTCCTTCTCAGTGACCGTGTGAGCATTAGTGGTTGTCTGTATCTACACATATATGTGCCTTGTGATTGGTGACTATCGTAAAAGGTGAAGTCTGCCTTTTGCCGGATGTCAGCTGGGCTATCGAGCTACCCGCGACCCTGAAAAGAAAAGTGATATTGAAAATGGATCAATGAATACCATCGACTGTAATGCAGAACCATTTGAAAACGTTGACTTTGAGAACCTAGTTTAAAGAAATGAATGCTTGCTTTTACTTCCAAATACCTCTTGACATCTTTATCAAGGCATCATGCACATTTTTTGCTTGAAGCTGAACAGTAATGATAAAAAATTGCATCTAATGGAGGACTGAGATCCCCACGATGTAAAGAAAGAACGATTCTCATTGACAACTAGAGCTACGTTCAATTTTCTTCCTGCACTTAACGTAACATGTAGGTTTTTGTACCTTTGAAAGGACCATCAAAAGCACCCAGAAGAACACAACATAAAATATCTTGAGTCAAGTTTCTTGTCAGAAGGTTGCTTGCTGTGAGGCAAATGAAAAGAAATTGAAAGACATAGTGGACCAGTCTTTCAATTTCTTTTTATTTCATGTAATTTATGATTCCACCCCCTCTGCTTCTCTATGACCTACTTATCACCAAGATGAACATTAAATAAAGGTTATTGAATTTTCCTTTTTTTCCCCAAGAAATTCAGAGGTATCAAGGGGGCTTTGAAGGAGTTGGTGGAGACATGTATGTTTTAATTAGCCATCTCAATAAAAAAGTCATAGTAGAATTTACACTTTTCTTCAATATGGTTTTACAGGAAATATAAATTTTGCATTTTGACTCATGGAAGTGATACAAAAGGCATGAGGACAGCAGATAAGGCAGTGAATAATGATGTGGGTCGCTGGTTTATACAGAATGTATGCGAGAGGTTTCAGGAAGTTCACAATTACAACAAACTCCACACAAGTTCGTCCTGGCAAGGACTCAAACTCAGAAACTCTTGACTGTGGGGCAGACTACCACACCGTGCTGCCTCTGCCTTGAAAATATTCATCTCAATAATTTGATACAATTATAGGCTATATACATACTAGATGACTGTACAGTCATCAAAATGAAATTGTTCAATTCATTATATTAGCAGTTAGTGACCATGGTTTTGTCTTACTGGATTGATCGATGAGTTCAATGAGAAATCAAATTACAGTATTCTTACTGTAATTTTACAATTTCAACATTAAACACGCAATCAAAAAGATCCATCACAAGAGCTGTCTTTACAAGGATAGAAAGTCTTTGTATTTGAACCTATTAAATTTTGTAATGCGAACAGCAACATTTATTTTTAAGAATCGGTTTACATGAATGAATTTTCCTACACAATTTACATTAATAGTCACATCCTAGAAGAGCTGCTAATTTTTTTTTGTGTAATCCAACAGATAAACAAACAAACAAAAAAAACAAACGAATATGACTTGTAGTTCGACTTTTTAAAAAATACATAGATCCGGTTGAAACTACTTCACTGATTTCTGTGTGGCAAAGAATAAATCAGTATATTTGGGTATTATAACAGTAAAATAGACACAATCAGTAAGTAAAGTGTTATCCAAACGCAACAATTACTTTATGCTGTTATTTTAGGTACTGTATGGTATTGAGAACATTGACAAAACCTGAAATACAGCTTTCCTTTATCTTTTTTGTACATTATATAAGACGCTAAGAGGATAACTGTAGGTGTGCATCGGCGTACATTAGACGAGAGACTAATAACAGTGTAGTCTGACTTTGACTGCATTGAGGGTTAGCAGCTCTGTGCCTTTCTGTCAATACAATGTAAGATGATAAAAACCACAGGTTGTCACAAAGCCACACACACCCTTCTACAATCTAATATATGCAACTTATGTACTTTTGCCCATTAGGTGCTTTGAAAAGATTGTGTGTCCATACATGGGTGTATGCTTACATGCATGTGTGTGTGCGTGTGTGTGTCTCTACTGTCGGAATTGTAAAAGCTGAGCTTGAGGTCATGGAATTTCTCATTTTATTTACATCCTGCCTCCAACAAATGGTTTGAGATGAAACCCTATCTTATTCTCTTATCCTCAAATGCTTCTGTTTTAAATCCTTTCTGTGTAACATGGCAGTGACACCTCTCCAAAATTGCATCATTTTTGCCAACTGCAGCTTCCAGAATTGTGAGTCATAATCCTTTTTTGTGCTCCATTTATCTTATGGAGTGACTGTGCTGTTTTTGTAGAACAGAATTATAAATAGAATTATAAAATGAACATTCCTCACTCACAGTAATTAAATAACTTGTTTTTGTCTTTTTTCATTTTCTCATGGCTACATTGAAATGTTGAGTACCTGTATTAAAAAGGTACAGCATATCCTTTAAATTCTAACACCTCTTACTATGTCTTATATTTCAGAACATATTCTGAAAAAAGCACATTGGAGAATAAGAGTGAGCAATTATCACCAGCGACTATCTCGAGAATTATCTCAAACCCATTTTCAAAATATAAAGAAATTATACTTTATGAATAATTCATCATATTTATAGGACAGTATCTCACTGCAAAAAGGCTGTTCAAATATTTGGCAGCACCGTATTGTTGCAGTGATAGGATTTAATAAATATGTGATGGAGAATCATTTCTGCAAATATTAAAATGTTTCTTTCAAACCGGAAATGAAGCTGCCACAAAGGAGGAAAACGAGATTTTACAATTCTACCCACGTCATTCTACCGCCTGTCATCGATTTTATCAGTTCCCACACACATTCAGGCTTTTTAGTCTTTGGAGCACAAACATTCAAAACCCGAGGTGATTCTTAATAGCTCTCCCAGGAAAGACAATCAATTCTCATTCCATGCCCATATTTGGCAATTTCCCGACAGATCTAATTAAAAAAGTTCCTTGCTCTTATATACATACCTATTCTGGACATTTGATTGGCTAGGGGACTGGCCTCGTTAAGAAGTGTTTTAAATTAACAGATGAAATTAGAAAGGAGATTAGTGGCGATATGCTTGACAAGGTTAATTAAATGACCAGTCATAAGGGCTTTGTAAAATCTAAACTGACAGTTTAAGAGCGATAGAGCAGACAGAGCTGTTTTTTGGCCTGTTGTAACTTGCAAGTCTTTTTTCGCACTGACGAATTGCGCATAGCCCACCTCTATCAAAATAAACAGATCATATGCTTGCCTGCAATTTATTTAACAATATCATATATAAATATATGTACGTACTTGTATTACGAGTCACAATGAAATCAATATCCCCCAGAATCATTTGCTCACCAGACAGAGCAAGCAAGCTTATACAAACAAACAAACCCAAATACAAACATTTATGGATTTTTTCCCACTTATTTTTATAAATTTATTTTTCAACTAGTTTAGCCTTGGTGAGGGTCTGTCAATACTTGAAAAATGTGTACTCCCAGGACCAGCACAAAAACAAGCAAAACCAGCATATTCAGTGAGTACATATTCTGGTCTATACTGTTTTGGTTTTTTTCCCCAGCAGAGATGATCAAAAGTTCCCTCGTTATACATATATGATGACATTGGTAAAACAACATTGCTAAAACAACAATTCTTAAAAATTAGCGACTTTTGTATAGTACTACTGGATATTCATGTGAATTTGTTCAATTGTTCAGCAATGTTTTAAAATGTATTTCTTTTATCAAAAGATATTCTAATGAACATTCTTGTAATTTGATAAATTGATGTTTAGCTTTTATTGCACTGTTACCTACGTATTTCTAATTATTTGCTGTAGTTTTGTTTCAGCATCAAGGAACTATAACAGCTATTGTAGTCCTATTGAAAACAATATTTAGGTGTCTGGACAACACTAAAGGTAATACTGGGTTGCATGCCCATCAACCTCCGACTGATTCTGTTCAGTAAGTAATGCATTCACAAGCAAGTGCAAGACTTTTTTTAGAGGTGAAACTAGGAGAAAAAGAGAAGACTGAGCAGGGTGTGGCTGTGCAGGTTTCTGATATAATAACTACTGACAGGCATACTTGCAACATATATCAAGCAAGTGCAGTTGTTCCGGCTTTTGTTGGTGCTATATGGCAGATATCCAAACTCGCACAGCCTCGCTCTAAGTCACTTCATTATTCCTTTCAGACACACAAACAGCAGGTCACATACACATGCACAAACTTGTTAGATGGATTTTTAAAGGGGATTATTTGTTAATAAAAATCTGATTCCAACTCCACAGGATTATCCCGCAGAGAAAGTCATCATTTGTAAAAGAGATTGACTGAGAGGATAGACAGAATGAAAATAATTGGACACTAATGGAGATAGAAACATCACAGAGGACAAAACCGCAAACACCCATAGTGGCAGTAGTTTTGGTTTTCATGCATCCAAACATTACAGATTCAGGAATAAAACTTTGAAAATTATCTGTATGTACTACTACAGAGTTGTGAGTATCTCATTATTCAAATGGTAATAGTATAATTATTATGAACCATAATGAAGCTTCAGCAAAAATCTCCTTAGAGTCAGTAGCATCTACCAGTTAAGTGGTGTTTTGGGAAAATCAGCCAGCATACAAAGTCAGCAAATATCAGGTCAACAAAATTTCAAAATAGGCAAATGTGAACCAAATAATGTTTCATGGTTTATTTTAATATGATCTACATAGTCATACTTTTGCAGTCAAGTGCACATGTTAGGATTTGATTGAATCTTAGGGGCCTTAAGGGACCTAAAAAGAGAAATCATTTCTTGAAAATGTGGATTTAGGTTTGACTCCAAAACTAGGTAGCAAGGGAAACGTCTGAAGGTTTCACACATGGTGCTTTTGACTGAGAGCACTTCTCCAAATTAGATTCTACCGCTTGCTATTTGTGTCCAGAAAAGCACAGTAAAAGTGAAGGTAAAAGTTATTTTGCCTGTAGATACTTCTAGCACTGTCATCTTTCAGGTTGCAACTCCATCCGAAATAGTAGATGAAGAGAAATGTAACAAAATTGAATGCATAATAAATAACACATTTTGAGATTGTCATTGCCAATCTTTGGCAACAGCAATTATTGACCCTCAAACTCGTCCTTCTATCACAAGTAGTACTAAGTAGTAAGTATTTTTCTCTTATTTGTGTAATTTGAGTTTGAAAAATATAGAATATGGAAGTCTCCTCTTGACATTTAGAATGCTACTCTAAATATACTCTTTGAATCTCACGACACTTAAAGTGCTAAAAGCCTCATCAAAATAATAACATTCAAATTGGTAGAGGCCACGTGAACAGAAATGTAGAAATGCTTTTCTATTATGATTGGCACAACTCTCCAACTCTTATACGTATACAAAGTACAGCACACCCTTGATCCGGTTCAGTCTCAGTGTGTACTGCACCGAGATGACTTTTTTGCAATTTTTTGTTAAGCAAATTCTCTTTATCCTTCCAACTTCATTTGCATTCATTTCATGAATTATTTTATGACTCTTATGTTTTGTAGTTACTTGCACCCTTTGTGTATCTTTTAAAGACTTCATGGCATGACAATAATACATTTATTAGTGGGCAAATAAAGCAATGCATGTTTAATAATTGAGCTGAATTATTTTGTGTATTGGCTGAGTTAAGGGTCTGCGGAAGATGAACAACTGCAAACAAAACCAATGCCATGGCTTAAATATGGACCATGAAAACTACAACTTAGAAACGTTTGATGCACACCACTCCAAGTTATCTCTTGAAAGGGAATACTGACATGGGATAAACCGTTTGAAAGAACCTGAATGAGGAGATACAGTAGAATGAGCTGAAAGGAAGACAGTGGAACTGTTTGAGATAGTGGCAGCAGGAGATGGGACACAGACAGATGAAAATAAAGTGAGCTAGAAGCAGACACCTCACAGCAACAGAAGGAGACAGACACACTGAGATAAATGCTATGGGGGTAAAAGCGAGGCAGATGTGGGGGGTAAAATGTATACCACCTTATCTTCACCTGTTTTTCAAAGTCAAACTTTCTCTGGTACCTTTTACACTTGTGTGTGTGTGTGTGTGTTTATTTTCCTCTTCAATGTACTTCATGGAACGATGACACAGGGTGAGAATATAGGAATTTGTCCTGAGGGAGTAGCAAAGACTTGAGAAATAGGCTTAAGTGACCCCAGAAAATAAAGTGTTTATTGTGTAGCCAGGAGAATAATCTGTTCTCAACCTTTCTAATACCACACCACACACACACACACACACACATAAAGAAATAGAAAGTAAATAAGAACTTTGCCTGCGAGCAACTGGCCAACTTGCCAGCATGTATTAGACAAACTACGGTTGATAATTTTCTGAATTTGGTCTACACTACTATATTATTCATTGAAAATATTTAGCATGCACCGAAATCTAATCTTACCAAATTACTCAATAGACTTTCTTCCCTTCCCTGAATTTACAAAAGCTTATGTTACGAATATTTCAGCAGGCCCAAAAAAATATGCCTAAGTAAATATCATATTGTATCTTAGAGCCCAGCTTCTCAACATATACAGTAATCCCTCGCTATTGAAAAAACAACCAAAAAAAATGTCTGTTTGGGGACTGGTAGATTTGTGGCATTCTAATCAATTTCACTGGAAAAACTGTTTTGCTTTACAAATAAACTGAGTTACAACCTTGGTCAAAGAATAAATTTAACTTGCAAGTCATGGTACCACTGAATGTTCATGTTTGCATAATCATTGTATTGTGATGTACAATATCATTAATGATGAAAATATATGCTTACTTCAAGGTGAAACAAAATGCAATGCATCATTTAAACTGAGGGATGTGAGGAAACATGATGTTACATATATTGTTAAAAGCTGAGGGAAATACTGTATGTGTAGTTTTCAAGCATATTGATTGCCATGATGCTGCCTGAGTTTTATAATGCTAGAGCTCCGGAGTTTAATAATTCCAACTTCTGGCTAAGAGAAATGTAATCCCATAACAGGAGAAAAGCACATCATAATTGTAGACGAATTTAGCAAGCCTTCTGAGCGACTTATGACAAATAGTACTCATTCAAAACCATGTTCATTTTTATGCCACTAAGATTGTTAAACAAATGCAACTTGGGCTCACCAGAGTGTTTTTGTAATGGAGGATGTCCCTCTAAGTCCCTTAAGCGACCTTCATTATTCATGGCTCTTTTTATTTCATTTGAAGTTCTGTGTATTCATGTCTCAAAGCAATCTTTAATTATGTATTTCATCTGTTTCCAACTCACATTAGTGAGACAACAATGAGTTAAAGGAATGGTGTTGATTACCCATGGTGTTATGGAGGGATGGAGAGCAGAAAAAGGTGGAAATACAGGAGATGGCGCAGATAGAGGAATAACCAGGATGGAGAGGAAATGAGAGTAATTAAAAAAACAATTAAGTGAAAATGTAAATAACAATTGGAAGTGAACAAAATGGATAAGGCAATTGTGCTTGCACATGTAATGTCTCTAAAAAGGAAAGCTGCTTGCATGTGTGTGGGATGCAAGCTGCCCAGTGTGCACATACAATGTACATGAATGTTTACAGTCTTGCTGTTGGTTGTGTGGGTTGTTGGTGAGCCTGTTTGATTCCCATTAAAAGGTGCCCCTGCTGCAATCGGTGTATAGGGGCCTCGGGGCCTATTTGCCTGCTACTACATCAATGTGGAATTAATGGAAACATATAAACACCCATAGTAGTACATGCAAATAAACATCTTTCTGTCGACAGTGCAAAGTGCACAGCGTGAGATGCACGCACACACATGCGCAATCAGTCATCCGGTGCTGAAGCAGAACACGCAACATCCAATTTAATACACAAGGAAATCTGAAACAGACTTAATGAGACCCTGTTTCTTTCACTATGATTACAGTACATAGCTAACATTTCGTCTTTAAGTTGCCTGTTAGCTAGTGTTTTACGTGTATATATATATATATATATATATATATATATATATATATATATATAAAAACTCCTGTATATGAGTTGGTACTCACCAGGTGTGATCTCAATAAATGTGTCTTGTCTCTCCGGGGGAAAGAGGACTTTTGGTGGCTGGGTGGTCTGGAGAGCTGGAGGAAAGTGGATAGAGATTATCAGCATTGTGAGAGCCTTTATCAGAATTAAAAACATTTTAAATGAGGTCAAAATATTGGAGTTTGCTGGAGGGAGACCAATATACACTATCACTTGTTCTTGTGAGAATTTAATCTGATTTAATTTGAATGATCAAATAATGAGAAGAGTGCGGTTTTCATGAAATGCGGTTGCTGGTTGGTCAGTTAAATATTTAACTGAGATAACAGTGTCACATTCTAGTCCAAAGAAGCACCAATTAAATGTCAGTAAAACCAAGGAAATTAAGAGTTGAAACACGATTGGCACCCACTTTGAAAAGCATGACTTCAACCCATAAATAAAGGATAGCCTAAACCATGTTGCTCTTTCTGTAATTTCAATTATTTCTTTAAGTTTGCTCCTTTTCAAATGTGCCTTTAAATATGAAGATTATGGTGATCTTTTAACCAAGGTCACACAATCAGAGTTCACAAGACCATACTCTGCTTTCATGATGAGAAACGGCTAATGTCTCGTATTACTCTACACAAACAACAATATTGTAAAGAAACATATTCAAATATAAATTTACCTGATAAAAAATAACTTTAAAGGAACTTGGACTTGTCTGACTTATTACGCTAAATAACGATTACACTGGCTACCACATTGTTAAACAGTGTAAATGTCGTAAAAAGTGGGTGGTGGTCGACTGGTTAGCTCATCCGCCTCAAAGCGCAGAGGCCGTGGATTGGATTCCAGGTTCTGACCTTCCCGTGCATGAGTGAGTTTTCTCCAGTTACTCCAGTGTCATCACACATTCTAAACGCATGGTTGGTGAATTGAGCGTTTTAAATTGTCGTTTGATGTGATTATGAGTGTGTCTGGTTGTTCGTCTATGTGTGCTCTGCAATTGGCTGGGGTGCCAAACAGGCAAGTAGGCTCCGGCACACACGCAACTCTCATGAAGAAGAAAAAGCAGTTTGGCTAATTGATGGATAATCAAAAGCTTTGAAAACAAATATTTAATTTTGACCTTATTTCAAATGTACATTATGTTTCAATGATACTGAAATATTGGCTAATCTATTTTTTGAGTTAATATTTTTATATCTAAGGACAGAGGAGTAGTCATGAATCTCACTGCATGCCGCTAAACTCTTAACAATGCAACCATCCATTTTTCATAGCACTTGTCCTCATTAGGGTCACAAGTGAGCTGCTGCCTATCCCAGGTGACTTGGTGAGAGATGGGCTACACCCACCCAGCCGTTGCCAGACGATCACAGTAATCCTGGCTAATACTTAAAGACTGTGACAAAAGAATGTTTTCTATATTCTCTAAGTGTTTTCTTTGTTGCTGATGTATAGGGATTCTATTACCATATCTCTGCTTGGGGGTTTGTACAAGGAAATGTACAGGGAAATTGCATATATGCAATAAGGCTCATCGTGCTATAAAAATTATGTACATTCCAAATTCATTGGGGAGAAAATATAAGATGTGTTTCTCCTTCCCCACACCCATGGGTTAGAAATTAAATTATTCACAAAACTCTGACAAACTTTACTTATGTATACATTTTTACGGATGGGGACAAGAAAGTAAGATATCCTACCTGTTTGTACCAAGAGCACATTAACTACATGTTTTAAATTAACATTTGATGATGCAAGTGTTGTGTTACCCTTGATCACGCTGGCCACTCATGTAATCTACTCCTTAAGTGTGTCTATTGACTTGCACAGTTAATTACTAGAACCAGGTTAGAAACGTCTCAGGGGACTTCTACTTCATATGGACTTTGCTTGTCAAATCAAGTTTGACCTTTTTCATGCAGGCAGTGCAGAACAGTCCAGCACATAAGGTCAGACAGAGCAATAATCACCAGAGTCTGCTTTCACAGCTTCTGCAGCAGTCATTGCAATATACAACCCCTGGCAAAAATTATGGCATCACCGGCCTCGGAGAATGTTCATTCAGTTGTTTAAAGCCAGAAAGTTGCCATTTGAAACGACTTTAGTTTTGTGTCATGTCTGTGAACTGTTTTTTTGTCTACCAAATTACACAACTGAATGAACATCATCGTTTTTTGCCAGGGGTTGTAAAATTTGATTTTTTTTTTTCCTTGAACTTCACGTTGTGCAAAATACATGCATTTGTATATGTGTGTTCTCAGATGATTTATGTGCAAGTGTCTAGCAGTTTCAAAGCACTGAAAGTTACTTGTACATGACTGAAGAGGACACCAGATGCTCCAAATAGACAAAAACAAACAATCTGGTGCTGCATTTGCCTCCTCAAATACACTTTTTCTCTTGTGTTTTCAACTAGTCTAAGAACAAGTGTCTTCTTGCAAAAAGGGGGACAAAGGGCAATAATTCAGTTTTACAATATTCAGAATCCTAGGCCCAGCTTCCCAGCATGATGTTAATTATTCATGTTCTCTGGCATATGATGTTTTCCACAGCAAATGAAATTAACACTTCCTTTTGACCTTCTGCTGCTTGACATTCAGTGAAACCAAATGTACCATCTCGTTTGACACTTGTGATATTACACTTGTTAATTCTTTGACAAGGAAATGTTGTATTATCATCATCTTACATCAACCCCAAGTCAGGACCGGGAAACATTTACACTCTGGAGAGAAACTGCTGCTTTGACGATTAGCCTACTGTTTTAAGTGAGGTGGAGAATTGCTGAAATATATAACTCTGTTTGTTGTCTCTCATAAACATACACCATACATTGTTTTTGAGCTCTTCTTTCCTGACTCTTTGTCAGCAGATGAAAAGAAGTACTTGACTGATCAAACTGCATACAATCCATTCATTGCATTCAAGTCAGTCTCATATAAATCTAATACATTTCAAGGTTTTGCATCCAGAAAACTAATTCAGTAAGACTGTTGGCTGTTAGCAAAACTCACAAAATATTGTCTCACCATGAATGATTTAGCCAGTATCGTCAGATACTGTACTACAACCTGCACTGGATTTGACCTTTGACAAATGACAGGTACTAAAGGCATTATTTAGTTTTGCACTTTGGTGCGGACTGTTTGTTATGTGAAATTTATAGTCTCAATTTCCATACCTCCATAGGTCGCCAGTGCAAGTAAGCAGATTGCTTGCATGCCTTTGTGAACTCTAAGCAATGCATGGCGGGTCTCCAGACTTCCACTAAATTATACATGACATACTTCTGCTCTATACTTTGGATCAAAAGATTTTTATCACCAAATCAACGGCACTTCATGTAAAGGATGTGATGACACAAGGGGAGAAAAAAATTCGACCGGCCCATGCCCAAGACCGAGTCGGAGGTTAGCACGTCCGTGGGGTAGCTGCGTGCCACTTGCTGGGACCACCGAATAAATTAAAAAAAGCAGCGATTTTAAATGACACTTCATCACCAGATTCTCATGTCTACTAATAATGCACTGACAACTGCTTGCTAAAGCTTACGTCATGGATAATTTATATATATATATATATGGGGGCATACAACGGCTCCTTGCTGCAAAGAGCATCGTCATGCAAGAGAAACCATCTTCATATCCCAACTTGGCTCTGTGTGATTTTTCTCTTTCCCAACCTCAAGAGGGCCATCTAAGGGAGCCTGAATTTGTGGATGACATCAAGATTGCAGTAACAATGGAGCTGCAGATTGCTGTGAAATCCTCCCAAAAGTGCATAAATGTGTCACAAAAAATAATGCTGGGAAATTACATTAAACTCCAGGGCGATTATGTCCGAGGGGAAAAATATTTAATTTGTAGTTTGGATTTGAAGTGTATTTTTTGGAATATCAGTCCTGTAATTAGGGGGAAAAAACAAAAACAACAACGCCAGCTGCTTGATTTGGTGGTGCATTGTCCCTCTTCCCCTAATGTAATGTTGCCACTGAATGAACCTCTTTAAAAAATCATTACCAAGCTGCCTTGACACCAGAGCTCTCACCAGTCATCTGATGTTGCGCCAAGAATATCTGGTAGATGAGTCATTCATAACAGCTAAAAAGTCGCCGATAAATAGATCTGATTTATGGCAGAGATTATGCAAATCCATTTTAAAAGGTAATGTTAATATGAGGATCTGATGTTTTGCGAAATAGAAATTAGCATAGTTCTGATGCAATAGCCACTCTTGGGAGACAGATTTGGAGAGACCTTAAGGGTGTTTGAAATTGAATAAAGGAAACGCGCATTTGAGCGTTTAATGTGAGAATGGCACAAATACTGAGTTACCTATAGTGTACCTCTATCTATTCTCACATTTCTCAACACAACATGCGCGTGCCCACACACACAGACACACAGACACACACACACACACACACACACACATGCACGTGCACATTATCCTGGTGCAACGCCACTGTCCTTTATTCCACACATTTGGTGGATCAAAGGTATGAAATGCACATTAAAGTTTGAGAGGGGAGAGACTAAAGCTCCTGAAAAGAAAGGAACATGATATGATTGGATGGTGTGAATAAAAACTGTATATAACTTGCTTTGTAGCCATCAAAAATGAGCCCAATTTGGAAGTTGTGTATGTTAAAAAAGGTGTGAGGCGTGTTAAAAGTTGGTTTAAAATTACTGCGTACAACAATAAAACAAGAACGTTATGGAAAAGGAAATGTAAGGAGAGGATTATATGTTTTCAGTATGTCATCCATAATGCTACCCAGGTTAAGGATATAGATGTAATCTCTAAATTGTATTCCACTAAAAAAAATTATTTGGAAGTCTTTGTGTAGGTTTTAGAGACTGAGACTAAGATAGACTCACATAGCAACATGATAGAAAAGTTTGGTGACAAAACTATGAAATGGATCATCTAATTTGGAATCAGATTTAAAATACGCTTCAATGTAATGGAGGCAATTCAAGCCAGCTGCTGATGATTCTCGCTGGATAAATTGATCTTGAGAGTCTAACAATGACAAATCCATTTGGGCATAACCTCAGTGATCTCTTTCTGAATTGCAGGCTGAAATATTCTGTAGGCAGATAGTGGGGAAGGGGAGGGGTGATTAGATGAAGATGAAATCAAATAAATTAAGAAATACCAAGACATTTTGAACAAAGAAATTCAATGAATGTAGTCGGGAAAAAAGATTGTATTTAGTTTGAAACGGCCAGCCTATTTAAACCACACAGGGCATTGCAGCATGTGTACAGGTATGTATCTCCACTTGAAACACATTTCATGATGACAAATGAATTGAATATTGACCAGGAAGAGGATTTAACAGAACTGATGCCTGAGACAATTCTTTCATAGAAATGTTACGGTTTGAATAATTACCCAGCGTGCCTCATAACTAGGGTGATACTGGGCCCGGGGACAGAATCCATCAATCAGGGAATGCGTGTGCATTTCTGTATAGGTTGCTGTTATCTACATTTCTATGGATGTATAATATGGTTGATATTCTCACATTTTTCTTTATTTCTCAGTGCTTGAAAAAGTGCAAGTTTCAGCCACTTGCTAAAAAAAAAACATTCATGAGTCCAAATTCAAGAGGATTAACAACCATCCATTCGTCCGTCTGTTGGTCCATCTGTCCATCCGTTTGTCCATCCATCTATTCATGTGGTTTTTACACTGCTTGTCCTTATTAGGTTCACAGGTGGGCTTGAGCTTATTCCGGCTGATTTTCAGCGTGAGATGTGAGACACCAGGGACTGATTGCACATATACAGCAGGCAAAACACAATCCATACTCATGTTTACACATCTCATCAATGTTGAGCGTTCTTAACGTGCATGTTTTTGAAAAAGCTGGAGTATCAGAAATCAAGCACATGAAAACGCCACACTGAAAGGCTGGAGGTGAGATTTAAACCCAAAACCTCAGAACTGTGAGGCTAGGCTCCTTGTTACATTATGCGTACACGCTATTGGCTGTGTAATCCAAGTGAGCATCTGACCACATCACAAGAAAGACACAGAAGACCGGCTTGCCAGCACGTGACGGAAATGTGATGTTTAAATGCTTACATACTGTGGACTGGGTAAATAAGGGGTGTATGTTGCTTGTGATTATAAAAAAAAGAGACAACTATTGTGAATTGCATGACACATTGATCATCTACACTGAAGGCAACTCACGGCCACGAGTCCTTCCTGGTGCCAACGCCTTGAGCATTATTTCTCAATTAATCAGGTGCGAAAAGCAATGAAAGAATTATTCACTGTTCCTTCCCACCATTAAAGTTCTCTCTTTGTAAATGAAGGGGTATTTAATTTTGAATAAAAGGCTCACACCCTGAAGATGGATGATGATGATGTGTGTGCACGGTCAAAACTGTATGTAGGTGATCCCATTAAACTTAATGAGTATGACCTCACTAGGATGTGTGTGTTTGTGTGTAACAAAGTGAGACTTTATCACTGCCTCAACAATGCTCAAGCTTTATCTTTGCTCCTATAACCCTCTCCACCGTCTCGCTGTTATTGTCTTTGTGTGTAAATGAAAACGGAATATGGTCGAGACAGTGACAGTGCATTGACTAATGGCAGAACGAACAAGCTCATTATTAAAGCACTTATCAAGTCTCAGCAGATGCTGTAACACACGCTCTTTCCCACACACTCAATCTATGCCCAATGTCATCTATGCATTTGTCATCAAAATCTACATCATCCAGGTAGCACTCTTTTTGAAAAAGAAATGCCCAAGGACCTTTGTAGGCCATAGGTTGTTACATGGTTCTACCCCAAAATACACAGATTCATGTTGTCCATCCAGGGTCAGGTCGAGGGAGCAGCATCTTTAGCAGGAAAGCCCAAACCACGCTCTCCCTAACCACTCCTTCCAGCTCTTCCAGAAAGATTCCAAGGCGTTCCCAGGCCAGCAGGGAGACATAGTCTCTCCAGGTCGTCCTACTGGTGGGACATACCCAGAACACATTGCCAGGGAGGCATCCTTGAGGAATCCTAATCAGATGCTGGAGACACCTAATCTGGTTGAGGATCAGGTTCACGTTGTCCTTCTATCAATCCAATTTCGTACTGCTTGTCCCCATGGGTGTCATGGGTGTGCTGGAGCCTATCCCAGCAGTCATCGGGCAGTAGTTAGGGGACACCCTGAACTGGTTGCCAGCCAATCGCAGGGCACACAGACACAAACAACCATCCATACTTGCAGTCACACCTATGGTTAATTTGCGGTGAATGTTTTTGGGGTGTGGGAGAAAGCCGGAGTAAACCCACACAGGCATGGGGGGGACCATGAAAAACTCTACACATAGGGGGCTGAAGCCGGAATCAAGCCCAAAACCTCTGAACTGTGAGACAGACGTGTTAACCAGTGGACCACCCAGGTTCATGTTGTTTTAGACGGATATGCATACACACCAAGGGCAAATATTTTCAAGTCAACTCCTGTTTTTCCTATCAATGCCCGCAAAGACTCAATTGTCTGAAGCCTCTAAAGCAGGGGTCAGTCCAGTTCAGAATGGAGTCTGCCTTTTGCCTCGTCAGTTGGATAAGCAGGATAGAAAATAGATTGAGGTCCAGATGTTATGTTCGAATTCTTCCTTGTCCTTTGGTGGTTCCCATCTGACTGGTTGAAAAGGTGAGTAAAGCCAGAAAATCACAGAGTTACATCTTGACAAATAAAAATTGTCACCGCTTTCATACCTGAAGAAACATTTGAGGCTTGACTTAACCTAATAAGGATAATTTTGGAATGTAGGAGGAAGTCGGTGTAGTTAAAGAAAAGTTTAAACCTTAGAAATGTGAAGCATTAACCAAACATCCTTAAAATCCCACTTTTGGTTTTGTTTTGTTTATATTGATTGTCAGGGAGAACTGTTGGAAAAAAAAACACTTGACACTTTTAATAGCCTGACAATTTTCCCAACCGCTCACTGGATTTGAGTAAAAGACAGCAGGGAGTGGAGTGAGCGCTCTGAGATAATCGCAGATAGGAGAAAGATAATTAACTTAATCTCAATGGATGCGTGACTTGCCTAAAGCCTCTATACTGGAAATAGTGTGTTCCGAACCTGGCTGTCAATGGGGCCAGCAGCAGTTAGGTGAGAGTGATATAAACCTACTAATTAAAGTCTCTAAATACATATCCACACTTTCCTCCTTTGTCCTACACAGAAAAATAATTTAATGTTGCTTGTCAAATGCTGAGCTTACTCATATTTGGCATGGCTTTATGAGTGTTTATTTTGTTTTCTTCTTGATTTTCCCTTTCCACACTTGAGTGGCGGATAAATTCTCCATCTGTCCATCAATCATTTCCACTATCTGGCCTTCCAGCTGTCAATGTTTACCAAGTGTCAAAGAGGGAAAAAAAAAAAGACTTCGAGTGCTGCATTGGAAGGGTGGAGACTGGTTTCTTTCTCATACATCAGATGAGCGACATGTCCAACTACAGAAATGATTGTGTGAGTATAAACATTTGTATAGGAATTGACTTTTAGAATGTTGTATAAACAATAATAGTTAAGAAATATAGTTTGACCATAAAAGCTGTACTATTATAAAAAGGCACTTTTGTCCATTGTCATTGTGAAGTAATATGTACAAATGATCATGATGACAATTTCCATCCGTTCGTCCGTCCATTCCTCCGTCCGTCCGTCCGTCCGTCCGTCCGTCCGTCCGTCCGTCCGTCCGTCCATCCATCCATCCATCCATCCATCCATCCATCCATCCATCCATCCATCCATCCATCCATCCATCCATCCATCCATCCATCCATCCAGTAACGTTTGCACTCATGCGTCTGTTGTGTTTGAGCTGGAGTCCAGCTGACTTTGGCACACAAACACAATCATTGATAATCTCATTAATGCATTCTTAAAGGGCAGGGGATATGTTGTGTAAACAGGTGACTTTAAAACTGAGCAAACCAAAACTGCAAGTGGATTACGCCTCCATCATTGGCCCTTTTCTGTTTAAGGGGCTGTATCACGTTATTTTAAGGTTTCCACAATTAGCTATAGGCATACATATGACCTTTGGCACAATAGAGATCTAATTTCTTATGAAATGTGAGTTATTTTGGTGGCTATTTTTTATAACCCATAATTAAGATGCCTGGTTCACTAAAATGCCGCCTCCACTGTACTCAAGGTCTGTTCAGCGACTGCTCATAAAGTAGAACATCTCAAAACGAAATTGAAAAAAAAATCATTCAATGCACCAAACAGCAATGAGTAGTACTTGAGAACATTTTCAGGGGGTAGCCTATGTGGAAATATTTTATTTTATTTATTTATTGAGGCACCAAAATTTGCTGCATCTGCTGCATGTGAACTTAAGTTAAAGTAAGTTGAGCTGAGTTGACTGCAATCAGACAGTGCTCATATCCCAAGTCTGTTAAAAATCAAGTCAAAGTTAAGTCAAAGTTAAAAAAAAGAAAAGAAGAAAGAAAAACAACGGCTTTAATCTCGGGAAATCTTTGGGTTTTATTTGCTGTTTTTATCACTTTTTATATTTTTCTTTTTAAAGTGCTTCAATTATGTTTATTTTCCCCTTTGTACATATTTCAATGTCCTGTCTGAAATACTGTGTTGTATGTTGCTGAGATGTGTCAAATAAACCTTTTTAGTGTTTGATTTAGATTCCGTCTATTGAGTGTATTGTTTTAATACATAAACTAATCGAAGGTCAACCAGCATCCCAGTTTAAACAAAAAATATGTCGATACATCAGCTGATATGCAGAGACAGAAGCTTATGCAACACGCAGAGATTTCCCTCTTTTTGTATCCCCATGCTGTTTGATTTGAAATGGAAAAGTAGCAGCAATTGCAAAACTATTTCACACTATGATGTGTGTGCATATAATAATGTGAGATTGGGTCTGGTAGTAGAGCCTTGGCGACAGCATATTTTTTGACATGCTCTAATCTTTCATTTTCATAAATTTAATACATTTAGTCATAAGATTTAATAGCCTATTCCCTAAACGATGTGTTAAAATGGGAAATGAGTACAATTTAAACCAAAATGGAATTGACATTGCACATAGATCTGCTTCCTGATGTGTCCTGTCCAGTCCTGTTCCCATGCTTACACCTCATTCCATGTGATTGAGTGGGGGGAATAAATCCCATTTACAATTTTGCCTAATACTATTTACATCAAAATTTACACCTCATAAGAAAAAAATGGGAGATCAAAAAGCACAGTCATGGGACAATATTTTCAACAAGGACAAAATAAGATTTTAAACCAGCAGTGTCTCAGCATTTACTGTCAAAGCCATTGCTTAATTATTGTTTAAAAACTAAATCTAACAAACAAACAAACAAACAAACAAACAAACAAACAAACAAACAAGCAAACAAACAAACAAACAAACTGTAGTTTTATTCAGTTTGTTGCATCAAATAGTGTAAAGGAAAATGTGAATATTTGGTTTAAAAATTATACTTGATTCCAACTTGATATATTGATTCAAAATTATTGGAAAACAGCTTATTGTTGGGCGTATGTGAATGTATCACCATTAAATCTACTTGCAGAAACATCAGAGTAACTGTGAAGAAGTACTTTATTGATACATTTTGTTCCCATTCAACCAGGATGGATCTAGATAAGACGAAATGCAATTCCATTTGCACTTTTCTATCTTTGAGGTACTCAAAAGAGCTTTAACACTAGCTCCTCATTCACTAATCGAGCAACAGGAGCACCAGGATGAACTGGAAATTTGTTATCTTGCTTTCCCAACACTTCGACTTAGTCTCACGAGATAAGGATCAAACATACAACCTTGGGGTTGGAAGAAGATAGCTCTACCATTCCTCTCCAACAATTATTTAACAGGACCTGTCCACTGAACATGTCAAATTGAAAATTCCATTTGAAGACTTACCCTTCTGGTTTGAGTAGCTCATACAATTAACGATTCCAAACACTTCGCTGCTGCTCACATTGCAGTGGGGATTCTTTTGATGGGCAGAGTCAGGGGAAGAGAAAGGAGGGCTTGTTTAACAACTACTAAACTCAATTTGTTTTCCTTTTATCTTGCATCAAGCACCACCCTGAGGAACAGATTTTGTTGTGGTGATTTCCAGACACTCACAGGTTTAAATGACTTCAGTGATATGCAAATGCTATTTGTATCAAAACGCCTTGTCCTGTTTCCAAGCTGTCAGTTTCCTCCATTTTTGGGTTGCAAGTGATGGTATTAGAGAGATGATGTGACAGCTGCATGATGAGCATTCCCAATTCCCAACAGACTCCCCCCAGGATCTTTTCACAATAGATCAAGTCCAAACTTAGTTTCCCCCTCAGGGCTCAGTCCCATTGCTGCTCTTAACTCCAGAATGACACAATATGAGATTTGGGACTTTGCATGCTCCCTCCCTGAAGTGATGAAGTTCATTAGGAGAGTACAAATAGCTTCGAAAAACTTGTACTAAATATTCATCATCTTAAAAAAAAAAAAAAAACTGGGAAAATGTTAAGCACTGTAATAAAAGAGATCATTTTGTCTAAATGTGTTTTATATAATACAATGTTTCACTAATCTTTTATTGGCTACCTGGAACATGGTTGCCTTTTTGTATTAAAATTCCCCTTTTTTTTAAACTTACATGCAGGATCCACATTATCACACCTCTCTAATGTAAATTATTCACCGGGGTAAATCCTGCACCTGTATTATACAAGCTTTATACTCTGTGCTGCTGTTGATTGTGGTCTGAGCAAAGGAGAGGTCAAGATTGATTTTCTACCACCAAATTGTCATTCCGCCAGGTGAATCTGCTAGACACTCCTTTGCTGTGCCAGCCGAACCAGCTTGGCAGAGAGCAGTCTGCCAAACACATGCAGTGAGCCTTGTGCTGATACAATAGATAAAAATAGGGTCCTTAGACTTGTGTCATTGTCATTCACTAAACACATGGTTATATAAAATTACATTTTAGGAAAGACCCCAAAGAAAATTGAACAAAATTGCTCGAATCGTTCTGAGTGAAAAAACAAGGTATAATGTACTCACATCATAGAAGAAAATATTTTTTTCGTAAGGTCAATAGGCTTAAAGCTGCATTCATTTAGCTATTTTATGAGTTCAAGAAAGACCTGCATTCAATATTTACCTTCCTTTATTATTTTCATAGTATCTCCATCCATCTATTCATTTTCAACACGCCATAACCCACACTTTCCAGAACTTCTCCATTAAAATCGCAGTGCCATCTAAAAACTACACATATTTCTGGCAAACCGAACATTTCTGTTGACAAATTCAAATTTCTCTTAATGACTATATTTAAAAAAAAATCATACACAATTATCTTAATTTCTCACTTGAAACGGAGATGTTTATGATGACATAATAGTATACAGTAATTCAATATTAAGGCTGAACTTTGTTATTGGTTTTACTTGTATGTGTGTCACGCAAACTTTGCTGGCTAGAGGAGAAGGTAAACTTTGTCATGGCTCCATGGCGGTGGTACACAGACATTGTCCTTTGAGCTGCTGGCCTCCAACCAGTTTCTCTGTTGTCTTTACAGCTAGGCCAAACCTAGTTGGAGTGTAATGGAGCCAAACTCATTCACAAACTGGCTGAAGTCAACCAGATAATGGCTATTCTCTCTCTCTCATGTACTACTTCAGAATGCTATTTCAATTAATTGAGATGGATACGCAAGTGCTTCTTGCGCTAAATTTAATATGTTATGCTCCTGTCTCTCTTGTAAAGCCCTCTAAATCACTCACAGACACTTCAAAAACAATTCTGACTGTTGTATGGGTGGTGCAATTGCAGCCCATCCATCATTTACAAATGAAACATAATGATCTAATTGATAATCTGTAGTTTGCATGAAACTATTTCAAACTACAAAAAAAACATACGTAATCAATCTATAGTTAACAGTACTAATTATACGGTCAATGACTGTGAATGTTATTGGAGTTTTTCCAGTGTATGTTTTTTAATAACAAGTTCTATCCTATTGTCTGTATCCAAACAGTCTCGAGTTGCTATTTTAACGAGGAAATAATGTGTTGGTTTATCCCTGTAGAGCTTTATAGTATTGCGTATATCATACCACGTGCTGTTTGTGCTCGAATGAACAATGTAGCGCCACATCATGCAAACAGCCAAAGTGAGCATACAGGATGTGTGTCTTTGAGGTGCACTAGCGAAAAGAAATGCTAATAAGCATGCCAAATTGAACATATTGCATGATTAGGCTGCAAGACGACCACTTGGCACCTCCACCTGTAGCTCAGCTAAAGGAGTTGAACTCACACCAAAATCCAGAAGAGATCAGTACTCACGCATTCTATTATTTTGGACAAAATTCCAATTAAATAATTACATGCAACACTGATCTGATTACACCCAGAGATTTTCTATGGCCACACTCATATTGACAACAGTTTAGGCAGTTTAGGAAAAAAGTCAGAGAAATAATGCAATATTCTTAAATATTCTGATCATATGCAACCAATTTAACCATACATTGAATCAGATTTGTATTTTTTTTATCAAGACTGGATTGACGGTTATTGCATCTGTTTGACATTGTCCAAAAATTCCTACTCTTCTTTTGTCAGATTTTTTTTCTAATGCAAGTTCAATATTATATGACTACATACACAAAACCCCTCTGCTGGGCTGATGATGACGTTCTCGAGGGATTATATGATGAAGGTACGACATGTGGGAATGGCTAAATATTATGCTCTGTAACAGGAAAACAGTTTTATGATGCAACAGGGGTGAAACATATTCAAAAATCCAATAACCCATTTAAGACTGCAAAAGGGCAACCAGACAAGACTAACATAGTGATACACTATTATCCAATTCCTCTGCAAAGATAATAGTGGGAAACAACCTCAGAGGGTTCAATGTAAATCTTCTCTTTGTATGTTTTTTTTTTTTATTCTAACTGAAAGCACAGAATATTATGTGCTTGACGCAATAAAATGAATCACCAGCAAAGTGGATCAAAATTAGGCAGCTGCACATTTCTCTATAAAACGAAGTGCTGCATAAACAGATTAACAACAGGTTCATTCTGAGGCATCGTGGGCCAGTGATGCAACAGCACTCATGTTGGCCCATGGAATTACACGTGAGCAGTTTAATGCATTATACATATCCATTATAGATCTTTATTTCATGAGACAATTTTCAGATCCAAATTTGCATCTAGTTGTTCATTTGTTTTTCAATGTACAGTCAAAATTTGACATGCTCCCTTCACTATGCAAATTGATCAAATTGGCAATCAACACTTTCTGCAATCAGTCGATAACTAGAACAAGGCATTAGATGAAAGGAATGGACCTGTCTGTAAAGATAACATTGGCCTAACTAGTAACACAAATACAAAATCGGCACTAAATTTTCCTGTCCATCACCTATGACATGGATCCTTTCAATTCTGCACCTGGGTCATTTTAGGGCATCGTGACAATTGGTGCTGGCCTCTACCAGAGCACATTTGTGGGCTAGCTGTCCCAAGTTATAAATGCATTTATGCAGGATTACCACATACATACATCTAATCGCCACAGTCAGGATGAGTTCAATCAAACAAAAGATGGCTTCAATGCTGGTGCTAGCTTCCCCAAAACTATTGGAGGAGTAAATGTCTTTTATGTAACTCAGTCTTATGTTTGTTTCTCTTCCACTAACACTTTCAAATCGATTACTTTCAATCTATAATATTTATCAAAGAGGCATTCTGACTCTGCAGCCAGTTACAGCTACTGTTAACTTTCTCCGATATCTGTACTTTCCCCACTTTTATAACATTTGTATTGTTTTTTTTCGTGATAAATTGTTACTATTACAATGTTTTTTCGGTGCTAGCAGACTTACCATATCCATCTACTAAAGTTCAATGGAGCCAGCCTACGCGCTAACTGGAGGAGATATGGAGAAGGACTCACCAAGGGAAGGGAGCATAAGTGATAGGATTGAGCAGTACAGGAGATTTAAACCATTCTTTCCATTGATCATTACGGGGAACATAATGCCGGACGAACTCAGGGCTGTTGTAAACAGCCAGTGGGCTAACAGGGAGTGTAACCTCTTCTGTTCTATGGGGGCATGGCTGCTTCCTTAGACACAACATTGATTTATCCCTCACTTGTTTGTGCACTAGTGTTTCCTTGATCCTATCGATACCTGCCTCGTATCTGGAAATTCTCAATGCGGTGTATGTTTTAGGGTGCAAATCATCAGTGCAAGCAAGAGTGCAAAGTCTTTTAAACTCGCCGGTCTCCACCACTTTTATACATTTTGTCAACTGCATGCACAATTTAGAGTGACTAGGGAAACAAATGCTCCCCCTCCATTGTTTTTTTTTTTTACTTTGACGGATAGGTCTACCAATTGCCAGATGCATATTTATCCAGATTTACACCTAATCCTGATCAAAAACTGATAATCAATAACAATCCAAACATGATGTGTCGACCTGGTGGAGTTCAAAGGGCTTGAATACTTTTAAAACATGGTTTTAATTTCATATTGATGGTGTCGGGGAGAGTCCCATTTTTAACACTTTAGATAGGTCAATAATTAAAAAGTAATAATAAAAAGTCACACCCACATGTCTGGACTTAACAAAAGTAAAGATTTTTGAAACAAATATGAAACGGGACTTATGAGGTTTTGGCAAGATGCTAGCAACATGTACCTGTGGATGAAATAGCGAAGCTTGTGGTAAAACTATAAACAATGTATTCATACATTCAAATAAAATGGAGCGAGCTCCATCTTTCAGTATACGTCCACATTTGTTCCTCTTTATTCTCACCCTTGTACTCTTTCTCTAGCAACCTGTGTCTTCCTTGAATGACACTAATTTCAATGGATCAAAAAATGTGATATGGTACAACATATTGTTTGAGAAGCCTCTAAATGCAATAAGGGCTTGCACAGGAGACCTTATGCTAAATCGGCCAATGTGTGTGTGAGTTGCCAATTGTAATCTTCAGCGACGTTCTAGTCGTATTCAGTAGCATAGAGTGATGTGTGGCAGCCCTTACTCGGACAATAAAGTTATTTTATCACGTCATAATACTGAACACTCGCCACATAATGTCGATAAAAATACAATGTAACATGAAAATTGGTTTGTGCAACAATATTTCAGAGCACATTGAGACCATAGCTCAGCTCAATTTGTTTTTTAAATCCCTAAGAAATTATTATTTGGAAAACAGCAGAGGGCAGCCACCTGATATGAAGCTCATCATTTTTGGAAGCTGTGGAGATAACAGAATAGCACGCCTCTGGGTGGTGTGTGTGTTTATATGTTGTGTTTTGTAACTGTGTACTCCGTTATGTTGTGTAATTATGGTTTTACAATAACACTCATCTCTTTTGGGCTGGTTTGTATCAGTGGAATTCCCCTTTCTTTTTATCGCTTGTAATTCACTGCAAAGCATGTTAGATATCGATAATACAATTACTGTACAGTATACATTAAAAGATTACAGAAAAGAAAACAGATATGCACTACTCTTCTATCCTATTCATTGTTCTACCATCTTTGAGTGTCCAAAAAATTGCTATGTAAATGTGATGCATTAGAATTACTATCATTTGCTTTACATGGCACACAATAAATATGATTTTTTTCACTGTATGTAAATGGTAAAAAACACTTAAAGGGATTTGTACTTGGAGTAGCTGTTGTATGCAAAATCCAGATGCAAGTAGTATGTAAATACAGTTTGCAAAATAATCTCAAATAATGTTCCTTTCCGGAGCAACCAATATTTCCATCTTTTGGAAGATATGGGATTTATGGTAAGGGTTCCCCTAATCCCCCTGATTTGTTCCAATGCATAGCGCCATGTTGGGAACGCATGTGATGTTAAGTTGTTGACTGGGCCGCCGCTTGCACTCATCACTTGGTATGGAGTGATATGCCACATTGTCTGCCTATGAATGGAAATCCACCTTTTATTAAATTCCTTTTTTTAGGTTTTTAGATGACCCAACAGAAAAAAAATCCCACTGCCTTTCAGGCAAGTCAAGAGTGCGACAGTGCTAACCCTCAATTTGGGAGCAGCTGAGGTACACTTTAACAATACCAGTGATTTCCTTTTCTTCAACAGCTTTCAGAACCATTGATCTTGGATTCCTCTCAATTACTATAATAATAGTTTTAAATATACATTTAACAAAACCATCGCGTTAAGAATAATGGCAAATCAAGTACACTACGTGATATTCACACGTTTTGCAATGGGGTAATGCTGGTCTCGTTAATGCGTACTAATGCAAGTAAGATGAAAGAAACAGAGAATCAATCACCTGAAAGAAAATCCACTTTAAGCCCATGTAAAAGTCAGGTAATATATTCAAAATAGAGTATTATGTTTAGCTCTAAGGATATTCTCTTGTTGAACTTTGAGCCCATTAAAACACTTTTATTTGGGTCAGAAGGATGCGTCTCACTCACACACACGCACACACGCACATACGCAGGCACACACGCACGCACGCACGCACACACACACACACACACACACACACACACACACACACACTAATCTGTGGTTAACTCAGCCTTCAGTGGAGACTGAATTAGGTTAAAGAAAGTAATTACTCAACCATCACAACCATGCTGCCAATAAACGTGTTTGTGTGTGCATACGTGTGTGCATGTGTGTGTGTGTTTTAATCAATGTGTTTTTTAAACTGCACTGTGTGTTTTTGAAAACATTATTGAATCGTGTTTGAATGCTTTGCATTGTTATTTTCAAGTCATGAATATTGCATGGTAATATTCCTGGGACAATGGCCTCATGTATATGCATTAGAGTGTGTCATTACGGATGTGTGTTAATATATTTTTTTAACTCCGCTTGGGTGTATTGGGAAATTAGAGTTGCAAAATTAATTGTGTTCGCCCTAAAGGCCCTTTCCAATATTACTTAACATTGCTTGAAGGATGCCTAGCCTGACAGCACATTAGAGAATGAGAAGGCAAACCTCAATATAAAGTATGACATTGAGATTGTTATACTCCTCTTAATTGATAACTTGCATCGTTATCATGGAATCCGCCTTTTCAGTTTTACTTTTTGGGGGGAGCGGCAGCAATTTTTGCTGACCCAATTGTTTTCTGTTTTTGTGTATGTATGTATCTCAAATGCTTTCAGTTACGTATGAATAGTGCGGAACAAAACACATTAAAGCATCAGAAGCTGTTTGCAGCCTGCTGTCAATCATCTTTACCAAACACAGCAGCTATTACTCCTGTGCACTGAAGTGATATGTCAAGAAGGGAGCCTAACACACACTGGCCACTGACTTCATCCATCACTTTGTATCACTGACTGGACCTCAACGCTGAGGTGAAGGCAATATGATGATCGATACAATTTGAGTTACTGATACTTTCACATGAACGACATAAACATTGAGTTAAAGCGACAAAAACCTTTGCCATTAGGAAGATTAAATGATAGCAACAAGAGACTGGAGTAGAGTTCTAAAATCTCTCACAGAATCTGGATTGGTACTCAAGGGTCATGTAAAAATAAGGTTGCATCGTGAGCATTTAATTCTTGAAGAGATGGGATGGAGTGTACTTGAGCAAGCTGCTGAAACCTTAATTGCTCCCGAAATCATTACGAATCACTGTGGGAATGTGAGTGTGGTATGAAGGACCTACAGTATTTTGATAAACTCCCTTTAGGCACATTAAATTCATATTTCCGTCATTAAAAAGCGTGACAATTAAGGGGACAATTACGTAAAAACATGACAACAGTGACCGAGTTTCTCGGCCAAAGGCAAAACAGTCAGGCGAAATGTCTCAATGATTTGACAACTCAGTAAATCGTTGATATATGACGCTTGACTCAGCGTGTTATGTTTAGTAACTTTGTGGTTGTTGTTGTTCAGTTTGTTTCTGTAGCAACATGTCATTGTTTATGCACATTTTAACCATGCGGACACGAGTCACTTGAAAGTAAATAGACATGCAGTCTAAATGCATCATGAAACATGTTCAAAAACAGAACTTTTGTAGGTTAATCTCAGTGAGTGCGCATCATATTGGTTACACAGATGTGAAGCAATTTGGATCAAAAACGCATCATGAAATATCCTCTTTAAGTACACGCTTTAAACAGATGGAAGTGTTTTTTTTCTCATTTATGTTTTTGCTCTGAGCATGAACTAACAGCCTCACACACGGCTGCAGCTGGGCAAGACATGTAGTGGTTACAACTTGGGGCAATTTTATATCTCTCGCATCCTGTAGTCGAAACCCACCTAGGGCGACACACAGAGGCAAAGACATAACCCTTTTATTTGGTTAAGCAACCCAGAGCAAGACTTCTACATAAAATCTGTCCAACATTTATCAAGCCCGTCCCAGCGTTATGAGAGATGGATGAGATGGTGGAGAATAATACAAGGGAATAAGGCAGTTGCAGATGCAGAGGCCCTAAGGGGGAAGGAGACAGTCTCGAGTGGAGAGAGATGTGAAGACTTTAACATGAGCAATATAATGGGACGAAACTTGGGATGGAGAAAGACAAGCAAAACATATGGTGAAGAATTACAAGAGCCATTTGTAACTTGTCCCAATGAAGCATTCTACCCCCAGATACTGCATTTCTAATTCTGGACACATAATCCAGGAGCATTTTTTCTTGCCTGAGCTCAATCTTACAGTTATATTTAGAATGCCACATTATAGAAGACAATTCTCGGCATTTTATGACACACTCATGTCTTACTAAAAGATTGTAGGAATTTTTGCATTTGATGAGAAACAGCCCACTCAAACAAAAGCTTAAGAGATTGAGCATTTGATTAGTACTTGGTTTGTATGGGGAATGGGATTGCACTTGAGAAATATCTATCTATCTATCTATCTATCTATCTATCTATCTATCTATCTATCTATCTATCTATCTATCTATCTATCTATCTATCTATCTATCTATCTATCTATCTATCTATCTATCTATCTATCTATCTATCTATCTATCTATCTATCTATCTATCTATCTATCTATCTATTTATACGTATATTACATAATATATATATATATATATATTCATACATACAAATAATACATAATATATACACACACACATACACACAATTAAATATATGGTTTACATATATATGTGAAACCGTTCAAGAATACAAGATACCAAGACAAAACTTTTCTAGCAAGACAATAAAAGGGAATATTACAATTTTTACCTTACTTGTCGAGAATTCTATCCCAAAGAGATGTGATGAGCTGCAGGTTAAGTATCAGTTAAATGTGACTCAACGCTACTATAATTATTTGACTTGATCTCAACTAATGAGTCTGTGATGGGTCGAAAGGTCAAGGCTTCTTTTAAATGCAATTGATGTACTGAGTTGCTCTTTGCACAAATGATGAAATTCCCACTGTGATGTCGGGAAATGGCAAATTTCTAAATTTGCTCACAGTAACATTTTCACAACGGCAGAAAAATAGCCAACGTCTTTTGACTTGCAGAACGAATCATTCAGGCTCATATTACTCTGATTTATCCAAAATCAGTGTTATGTTTGTAACATTGTATGCCACAGCTCAGAAACCATCATGATTTTTTTTTCTGCTATACTATTTTAAGTCTTTGGGTAAATGACGAAACAGTCAATTATCACCAATAGACATTACACACCAACTATAGTGTACAAATCAATATTTGAGTACTTTCTGCTCTTGCCACTGCTGGGTTTGCTGTACTGCTTGCCAAAGTCAGAGCAAATTCATGTGGATCAATCTGGCAGTTAATTGAAAAGGTGTCAGAATTTCTCATTTTCAGCGTCTGACAATCTGATAGAAAACAACATGTGGATGAGAGCAGCTGGAGTAACAACTGTGCATGCACACATGCGCACACACCATCCTGTCCATTTTTTCCTCTCTGTTGGACTTTGACAAAATTCTTTTGAATGTTCCATTTTAGTCTCATACAGGAGAAAAGAACAGAAGAGAAATTCATCTTGTAAAACGCCTACCTCACTCCCCGCGAATCAGGCACATACTCACTAAATCATGTGCTCCACTGAAAACACAATATGGTGACACTATACAGTAAATAACAATGACAGGATACTATAATTGGAGAGATGAGAGTCAAATGGACAGTGGAAATGGTCATTCTCGTCCTCTTTTAATGTGCCTTATATCTATTTGGTGGATGTGATAATCACTCTTCCCTTGTTTTAAGGTTGTCCCTTGATGAGTAAGTTTTGGCAAAATGTGGTTGCAACAGATATTTTTGAAATTGTGCTACAACAATCGTTTTTTAAGATGAATCATTTCATTATCTCGTGGCCCTTTGAAGGAGTATTAGCTTAACAATGTGCTGTTGTTATTTCTGCACATTAAAAGTATGTACAGTAAGGAAAAAAATGAAAATGATGCTTATAGTTAGAATTCCTACGTCTATAAGTGCAGGAAGAGGCACCTCGATATCTGAGAATACTGTCTTGTAGTGTTTCCCCAATAAATAAGCATTGTTTAACTTGCTTGTTTCACTTCTCGTTAAACCGTAATGGGAAACCTCATCTTACTGCACTTATGCACCCTATGCTCCATACTCTACCATTAAAAGTGTGTGCATCATGAATGTGCTTTTGTGACGCGCATTTACAAGAATTCCCATAAACGAATGTGTTTTCAGGTTGTTACCACACAATTAACTCATTTATGCACATAATGGTTCTTCCATTCTTTATGTGGTCTGTGTTAAAAAGTCAATAAGATGACAGAGAGGGAAGGGGGATGACTAAATCAGACCCCCCAAAAAAGAAGACAGGACAAAGGCAGTGAGGGGTACTTGTAATTGTCTGTAATTAATTGTCGGCTCATTATTCACATTCTCGTCTAACATAACGTCTCACTCTATGGTCCCAGACAATAGACACGGTGTGTGTGTGTGTGTGTGTGTGTGTGTGTGTGTGTGTGTGTGTGTGTGTGCGCATATGTATGCTGTTTGAGTGGTGAATGTTGCAAAGAAGTAGTTAATGAAATGGGTGGTTATCAAGGCAAACAGGCTTCATTAAGTCCAGTTTAATGACCTATGTCACATTTCATCTCCTCTCTTCCTCATGTTTCCCTCACCCACATTTTTTCACACTCTGCTTTCAGGGTAATTACACCAGCATTGTATTTCAGAATATCTTTCAGTTCCTGAAAACACGAAAAAATGTGCACCCTTATGAAATATCAATCTGATGACTATGAATAAATGATCAGTAACGTTACTGATTGTGATGTAATTCAACATGATAAGCTCCCCTTCAGGTGAGGCTTATCAGACTCTAGCTAGTGTCCAGATGGCTTAACTACCATGATTCCAAGTACCGTATTTTCCGGACTATAAGGCGCAGCTAAAAACCTACAATTTTCTCAAAAGCCGACAGTGCGCCTTATAGTCCGGTGCACCTTATTTATGGACCAAATTCCTAAATTTAAACTGGCCCGAAGCATTGTGTCATGAAATCAATCATAAGTGGCCCGCTGAAGACTATGAATCATGAATCAAAAAGACTATGGATCATTATTTTGTGATTATAAAGTAATTTGTTGCACCTGAAGTTGAAATAAAAAAGATAAAATGGAGAATAATTTGATTTGGATTAAAAATCTGACATGATGCATTAATGGTGCACGTTATAGTCAGGTGCGCCTTATAGTCCGGAAAATACGGTATTAGCAAACTGCAATACTTATAATACTATACTTAAACATTAACGGGACTATTGCTAAATGTCTGTATTTGTCACATGCAACAGTTGGTCACGTTGGGTGATGGAATGGCAATTAAAGGCTTTGATCATGTTAACCAATCACACCTTTTCATTATTATTGGCCGATAATGATTGGCCAGCAATTGATTGGCGCATCCCTTCTAAAATGTCACGTATTTGTCAACTAAAATTAGACTAAAATAGTCATGGACAATTTTGACGAAAATGCTCAGAATTTTAGTTGACTAAAACTTGACTAGACTAAAAAGAGTAGGAATATAACTAAAAGTAACTAATAAAAGAAACTAAAAAGAATAAAGAATCACAACGCGACACAAAGACTTGACTGAAACGATGAAAAGCCGCCAAAAACAACACCAGTGAAGGTGACCTCTGCTCTTCCTGGCCAACCTTACATTATCTGCTCGTGGAGATTTAATTCTGTACCTTGTTTAGTACTGATTATTAATTTTTGACATATTGTTGCATTCCCAATTAAAAAAAGCAAAAATAAAAAATGATTCCTCAAATCTTATTTCAACCTTGTTTTGTGATATGTTTTACATTTCACGCTGAAGCCATTTTTCAGTCATGCATTTAAATCTTTTCCTGACAAGGAAGTCAGCGCGAGCGTTGAGTACGCTTGATCAATTATTCTATACATGTTTTGATCCCGAAAGAAGCGAACAGACCGTACTATTGTCTGAAAAACACAGATCAAAACAAAGAGGTTCACCTGAGGTTAACAGCATGTTATTTAGTCTATAGTTTCGCAAACCATGCAAGCATTTGCATAATTGCCCCAATTGTTTTCCCCAAACTTGTTATTGCTGCACTTTTGCGGTTCTCTGCTTTACTTCTTTGCAGAGGTATCGATGTGTGAGAGACAGAAGGGTCCGTAAAAGAGTGGCGCACGCAATTAAATTGACCCCTGGGATTTCTCAGGTGTGAGCGCGTGTATGCATGTGTGTGTGTGTGTGTGCACGCTAAGAAGGCTGAAAAACAAAATGTGTTTGTGTATTCAACACCAATGGACAAATTAATCTTGTGTGAATGTTCACAAAATGAACCTCTTGATTTTTCTGTTTTCTCGACCAGTGGCTGAATTTTGTTAACTTGTGTTTCAACTTGAAAGAAACACCCCCCGACCCACACACACACACACACACCACACACACACACACACACACATGCATACGTATGCACAATAAATAATAAGAATAATGGGAAACCAATTTGTGCCCGTTTAATTAAATAACAGAACATCAAGCGGTAGTGGTATGGTTCTCTTCATGGGCGATGGTGGCAACATTTTCTTTTCTTTTGTTTAAAAAACAGCTCGTTTTTCACAACTTCTAAAACTGGTTTCTCATTTATCATCACAGAAATGTGAAATCTCACAAGTTAACCTTTCCTGGAATGAAATACATGCATGAGCGATGATAACTTTGCTGGAATGCACATTCACTTTTTTTTTTTGTGAAAACAAAATTGTTGCATGGTGGGGCACTGGTTAGCACGTCCACCTCATAATGCAGAGGTTGCGGGTACTTCCTGTGTGGAGTTTGCATACTCTTCCCGTGCCTGCATGGGTTTTCTCCGGGTACTCTTACATTGCAAAAACATACATGGTAGGCCAATTGACCACTCCAAATTGTCCGTAGTGTGACTGTGAGTGTGAATGGTTATTTATCTTTGTGTGCCCTGCGAGTGGCTGACAACCAGTTTAGGGTGTACCCCTCCAACTGCCCAAAGACTGCTGGGATAGGCCCTCGTGAGTAGAAGCGGTTCAGAAAATGAATGGATGGATGAAATATGTTATTCGTAAAAATCATCATTAAACCGGAACTTCATTTATATATAGTTTATATAAATATTTTACAACTGTGCATGAAAAATACAGCTAGGGCCTGAACTGAAGAACCATGAATTGGAATGCAGCCTCTGACGACGCATGCTAAAATGGGCTTCATGTAACTTTAAAATGTTGGCGTGAATAACCCCGGAGCTCTTTACTTTTAAATAAGCTCCAATAACATCCCAAACAATGACAGCATATTCTGTTCGTTGTGTTGTTTGTCTCTTGCCCTTTCCTGCCTCGAGTAGTTTGTGTATCCGTGTGTGTAGGTATGTATGTGTGTGTGTGTTCTTGAGTGAGTGGGGTGGAGCGAGAGAGAGAGAGAAAGAGAGAGCGAGAGAGAGAGAGAGAGAGAGAGAGAGAGAGAGAGCGTAATCTCATTTGTGATCCTCTGTCTTTGGAGAACAGAGACAATTTCACAATGAATTAGGAGGTGAGTCTCTAACTAGGTCACGGGCCAAATGTGCACGTTAACACACACACATAGACGAACACTCTCATTACATGGTGTGTCCAACTGTGTGGAAGTGTCAAGTGAAGGAGTGTGGGAGCAGAAAAGTGGCAGGAAAAATGACTAAACTGTAAGACAGAAAACAGAAGTCAGAGAGAAAAAGAAACGTGGAGAGTAGCAAAGAAAAGGGAAAGGTACAAAGGGACTGTGGGCAGTCAAGGGATAATTAATGGATTTTGAGACCTTAACATATGCGGACAGAGTGATCTAGTAGAGAACGTGAGTGTGTGTGTGTTTGTGTAAGTGTGTGCGTGTGTCTGTAATGTAATAGGCTTAAAATATTCCAATGAGATTTTAGAACATTTTGCTCTGTGCTGTAATCCCCTCTATGTCTGTCGCGCTATCGATAGATGCAGACAAACCATTATTTCAACACAGGCATTTTCACCAGCATTACATTTAGCCAGAATTTGGAATAGTTTACCAGTGCGCAGTTTTGTTCAAGACACTTCTGAAAAATGCATGAGAGTCTTTTTGGTTTGTTTCTTTTGTGATTTTAAATAGGTTATGGGTAGCGAGTGCATGGAAAGGAGGAATAGAATGTCTGAGATCCTGGGTGAAAATGTGCTGGAATAAGTCAAGGACAACACAATTTTATAGAAAATGTTCTGTCTATGTGGAAAACGACTAATATTTACAAGTTAAACAGTGGCTTTAAGATTTTCATTCTTTCAGCATTATGTTGCATATTTGAACAGAACAGGAATGGGAGAGTGACTTTACAAATGTATTTCAATACAGCTACGAGTTACCTTTTTAAAACATATAGTTAATCATTTAGTTCAATTACCATAATATCAAGAGACATCTGGAAATGTTAGATTTTTCATTGTTCATTGATATAGAAATTTGCTAGAAATGGTAGATTTTTCAATGTTCATTGATATAAAAAACTATTAATTTTAATAATATGCAAAAAAAATCTATCACGTCAATGTATTTTTTTTTGTATACAATCATAATAATAGTATATAACATTGTCGCAAATAAGCCAAGAGAAGAATGCTTGCAGGAAATTTCTCACCCTGTCAAAGCAAAGGATAAATTATTGTAAGACTCAGCGGGTAAGTTCTCGCTGCTAACCATGGTAGAAGTCTTTTAGGGTTAAGGTTGGCTAACCCTAACCCTAACCCATTTAGTCCATGATTTAAGTCTGTCCAATAACAAAGCATTCATTAAAATCAATTTATTATTTGGCCAGTTTAAAGTGAAGTCAGTTTTTGCTTGATTATCATATGTGATAAAAACAGATCAATTAATGAAGATTTTGTGTATTAGCTGTGGTACCATCACTATAAAATGAACATGGCATCAAATCAAAGTCAAGCATAGGAACATTATCCAAAGTGGTATGTAACTGGTTCATTTGTTTTGTTTACAGTGTTTGGATAATATGCTGTGTCACATTTTAAAGTAGCAAGGCCAACGTTGCGCATGCAGCAGACTGTGTTCTTGCTCAGATTTTCAGCATCACCGACTCGTGGCATTGATGCTTGGCGCAGTCTTACTCCCTCAGCTGAGAATTTGTATTTCACATATAAAATATCATCAGGAAAAGTCACCTATCGTGGAAGACTCTCTCCGTTCGTAGCAATCCTCTTATGATCCTTTATTGCACACGAAAAAAAGTCCTGAAACCCAGGTATACTGACCAGTCCAGACTATTTCAGTTGACATATAGAGGGGTTTAACAGCAAAAATTGGGTTCATCCTGAACCTCAAAATATAACCTGCTCCCAACCAGGTTGTGAGTTTAGCATAAAGTACCATGGTGATCTAGCCTTAAAGAGAGCCATCTATGTAATGCTGAAGATCCTGGCTTTATTTGCAACACAATTTGCTAAGCCATTAATCTCGCTTCGTAGAATGCCCCTCTGATCTTATCCCCACTGAAGCTTAAGATAATTTGAGCAAAGTTGTTTCAGAAGTATGCATCAATTTTGTAGCCCTTCACACTACTCAGTAGCCAAAAAGACACCCTGGTTTATAGACATTTTGGGGAAAGAAATTTTATCCAGCCCTGGAGTGCAAATCACAAAAAACAAGCATAAAAAAGTATGTTGCAATATTTAAATATAAATACAAAAACCACACAAATCACAAACAAATAATCAAGCAAACAAGAAAAAAATAGAAACAAGAAAGCAAGGAAACTCCAAAAAGGAATTGCCAACAAAAACAAGCATACAAGAAAAATGAATTCCAAACAAAAAAAGCAAGCAAACAAAAAGAGAAATGCAAAAAAAAAAAAGCAAACAAGACAAAAGTGACGGACTTACTTCAGGGGCCACAGTCATTCTCCCTTGTACTACAACAGTACTGAGCAAGCCTCTACAGTGTCAAACCTTTTGAAATTCCATGTTGTGTATTTTCTGGAGTTTGACATTCTGGCAAATTAACAAACACTACTGCAAACACAAAAGACTAGCCCACTTCCTTGAGGCACAGCTGCTAATTAAACACTGAACGTGGATAAAGGAAATCAGGGGTAAGTCTTACTGAACATATTCTTGATGCCAAACTTTGGGACTATTTTCAGTACACCATTCAAGCTGAAGTGTTTGAGGGAATAAACATCATAGCCGCCTGCTGATTTACAGGCAGTCTTTTCTCCAATATTCTATTTAACATGAAAGCACAGTGACTAAACGCGGCTGCCAAAAGATGCACAACCAAGTAAAGATAAAAGATGTTTAGTGTTGCTACACACAAGCATATGTCTTAGAGGCTGATTCATTCAAGTATAACACAAACAGAGAGGACCCAGATGAAATTCTTGGCGCTAGAATACAGGACAGAAGGAATGCGAGAATGTTTCGGTATCATGGTAAACATTTCAGCAGTTCATTTGCAAGATTTACGTAAATGTGCCCAATCTGTGAACACACACGCACTTGACCCGGGTCAATTTAAAATTAATCTATTGGAAAATGAGTTAGATTTTATGTCCGAGTGATATATGAGTTATATCTGGAATATAATCTAGATTAATTTCTATAAATTGCAATAGATGAATCTAGGGAAATCACATTCAGAACATAATCAGATATGGATCACAACATGAAACACAAATCAATCAATCTCTCAAAATTCTTACCTAAATTGCACACACGTGGTTTCTCAGTTTTTCTCAATTGTTGAGCAATACATTCAAAAGTTTTTGCTGTCTGCAGGGGGGTGGGATGTTTGGAATGTGCTCATCCAGGAGGAGAGGATAGACCCCACCCAGGCAGAACTTTGAATCATGAAAGATTGTGATTGCGATTATTGCTACATTGATTTTTGTTTTTTTAATATATTGAGCATTTGTCAAGTGCAAGATTAAAAAAAAAAAATTCTAACTATTGTATTGTGTAACAGAATAAATTACAACTCTCAAACAACAGTTTGACCTTGCTTTTCTGTCGCTATTGATGTACAGCAATATCAAAATATATGATTAAAATGAACCCCAAAAGCTCATGTCTGATATTAATTGTCGAAAACAAATGTAAAACATACAAACAAAAAATGAATTGAATGAACGAAAAGTCCTCCTACTAATAAAAAACAAAGGTGACAATACGAAAAATCACTTAATAATTGAGCTTAGTCATCAACAACCTGACAAGCACTGCACAAGTACTGGGAAACACTTGACACATATGATGTCATTTTTGACAGTTAACAGATGAAGTTCCACTAAAATGTACTATGTCTGTCACATTTTGTCGAGAAAAAGCAGAGGGTTCCGATTTAAGTCAAAGAATTTTGTTGAACAAAGGAAAAACCTCAAATTGCACATGCCAAAACAAAACTAACAGACGAGCACTCAATCGCAGGCACTGCAATCCTTATCCCTTCACTTTGACTAAACTGCAGATGGAAGTCAGCTGTTACTGCCAACTCGGTCTTATGTCCACCGCCAATGAAGATTGAACTACATATGTTTCATTTGGGAATGTGATGAAGGCACAAAATACAACTACTACATAATTTGAGCCAGTGCGGTTTCAAAAAAGAGCTTTGCATTACTTACCGAATTCAACTTTCATAATGCTGATATGTTACTGAGTATCTGCATCTCTCCAATAATGGATGCTGCAGTTTGAAATTGCAGAATGACATTTGTGCGTGTAGTGTGAGGTCATGACCCTCAACACCAAAGGACCGATTTCCATGGATTTCCATGACAACGGTAGCCAAAGGCTACTACATGGCTTGTCTATATTGTATCAGGACACGAAGCACAATTAGGCAGTACGTGGTAAGAGCTGTTTCGGACATCAGCACCAAAGAAAGGCCATAAACCGATTCTGATCCTCAGAACAGCTCAAAATAGTTTTTTGTTGTCTTTGGTCGACATTCAGGGGACAATAGCCTAAAATGCAGACATCTGACTTTTCTGATCTATAACAATTGTTCTTTCTTCTTTCTCCTGAACATCAAAGCTGTATAAACTTTTGCATACCACATTCTTGACCTATTTGACTGCATTTGATGTCGTCCATTGTTGATATTGTTGGATAAAAATCCAACAATATTAACAATATATTTTCACCCTTACTGTCAAGCAAAAATGTTCATTTAATTGCTAATGAGCCAGGGTAACATTACATTCTGACCACAGTTACCCAAGAAGTATAATCACATATGTCTTATATTGAATTGGAATTTAATTCTTAAGGCTACTTTGTCATGTTTGTACTGTGCAAACTGGTGAATAAAAAAACAGCTGTTTTAGCAAAGCCTGTCATTTTGAAAGCATTAACAACATAATTCCAAGAAGTAAAATTGAGCTGTTTGCTGCTTTCATAACACAGCACTATCCACCCGGTAGCTCTCGTATGTCACATTTCTGGCATTATTTTCTTGTCTTTCCTCAGAAATAATGTTTTCTGGATTTACTCCCATATTATCCAGTAAACTACCTGTTATCCATATTATTGACTGTGCTTTTATTGGGTTTTTGTTTTAGTTTTTGAGCCAAGTTTATGTTGCTTGAGTTACCAAACTCAAACATGTAGCGTGCCTTAAAATACATTGAGACTATAAATCAGTGCTTTCTGTGAACAATTAATAATCCAACAGAGTGGTGCCCCTGAAATAATTGTATAAAAAAATATTTTAGTCAAACTTGGCAAAATAATTAAGTGACCGACTGTAAATTGGCTAGTAAAATTAGGCTCTCAATCGAGCAATTGATTAATTCCACATTAACGTGTAATATATCCAACATTTTTATAATTGTCACCCTGATTATTCCATTTGAATAGAATACAATAGAATTGAATAGAATAGAAAAAGAGAACTACGCCCTTCACACTTACCAGCATTTTTTTTGAAACTCTCCTTGCATACATCTTTCTTTTTGACCTACATTTGTCCATGAATGGTCTGTGTCCTACCTGTGACTTTGAGCTGTGTTGTCCTCCGTACCAGTCTGGATCCATACTGCAACTCACAGGTGTAATTCCCCCCATCTTCCTCCTCCACCTCAGGGATCCAGATGTGTGTATTATTGACGATAACTGAACTTCTCCATTCAACTCGCTCGCACTCCTGACAGGGCACACATTCGACAGGTTAAACAGCAAAAGAAGGGTGCGTTACTCTCATCTCAGCTGTGTTTATTTGACTTACCTTGTACCAGGTCATTTGAGGTTGTTTGTATGGAGCCAAATAATCATCGATATCACGACATGTGATCATTTTGCTATGGGTAACCTCAGCTTTCGCCAGATAGCGGATATTGCTGCTGAAGCATTTCCCCTCATCACTCTCCTCTACAGTCATAGACATAGACACCTTCATGCAGTATGTAGAGTTCCTAAAAACACAACAGACATCAAGAGCTAATGATGATGATGAAACTCAGGCTTGACACTCAAACATTGTGCTGGAATTGATCACTTTTCCTTGGCAGTGAGCCATCTGACTTTTTGGCAAGAGATGGAGTAAACCGTGGACTGATTTTCAGTTATTTGCAGGGTCTTAGTTAGCTGGCATATGTTAGATTGGATCAGTGCAGCATCTGCAATGATACAGATTCTACATTGGTCTTTCATGGTTTCGGGATCTGAATCGACCTACATTCATAAACCCATCTTTTGTCACAAGTTATGGGTCATGACCAGAAGAAGAAGATAATGGACGCAAATGGAAAAAAATGAGTTTCCTTTGCAAGGAAACTCAGATTTTCATGAGTAGGGAAAAATTTAATCATCTGCTTGGCTCTTTGTTTAGAGCCGCAAATCCTCGGAATCAAGAGAAGCTAACCAAATTGTTCTGAAAGTGGATTTCTATTGGTTGGCAGCTCTCCGATGGGCTTTATTCACCTTTTTACCTTGCTTGTTTCACTGCCATTTATAAAGGCATTTGTCTATCACATTTTTCAACGGGGATGGGTAGAGGAGCATCAGTGTTACTCCACTGTAAATTTCAAACTTAAAAACATCTTTACAGATGCACCAGAAGACAACATCAAGGCCAAATTTAAATAAAGTATGAGATCATTGTGTGCAACCCTTTATTCTACTGCTAATTATAAAAGAACGGGAAAAGGCAGAATCATTATTTTCTTAATGAAATGAGAGATTCTATTCTTTCATTAGTGGTTTGGTATTTATATAATCATCATCATTGATCACAATATCCCATGGGTCTTGAAGATTTCAAAATGTAAAATGGCTGGCAGTGTTTATTAAAGTTGTATAATATCAACGTGGTAGCATAATCAATCTAATATGGCTTACCATTCCCTCCAACATCAATTTTAACATTACATTTGCATTGTTTTAGATTATAAAGATCAATTCTAAAATGGACAAATAGCCAAGCATAGACAACATTGGATGAGACACTTTACTATTTTCAAGGCAAATTTACCAAGTCAGCAACACTTAGGTAGCTAAAACTGGACTCAAAAAACACTTAAAAAAAAACCAAATCACTTTTGGGCGTAACAATCCATGAGTGAATCCGCAGTCCCAGCATGCTCTGCAGTAGCATACAGTCACTGTTCATTGATAATGTGTTATTTTGTACAGGCAGTGTGTAACATAGTTACAGGGCTGTTGTTTCTAGCCTTGTATTAAGTGATTGCTACTTTTGGTGTAAAATTATTTTGACTTCTGCTGACATCCTGAAACACTGCTATACTGTACACTGCATGTTTCAATGGCTTGCTTATATCACAAAATGTGTAGGTATTACCACATGCACGTTCCTCGCTAATTTCGTGGATGTTTGTTCGTCTTTGTGTGCCCTGCGATTGGTTGGCAACCAGTTCAGGGTGTCCCCAGCCTCCTGCTAGATGTCGGCTGGCATATGCTGCACCACGCCCGCGACCCCCATGGGGACAAGCGGTACAGATAATGGATGGATGGATGGATGGATGGATGGATGGATGGATGGATGGATGGATGGATGGATGGATGGATGGATGGATGGATGGATGGAAAAAGTAAAGTGTTCAATACAGTGCACAGTAACTCACAACCAATGTATCAAACGATTCAATGTATTACTGTTTCGCTAGAAAATTGTGCAAAGTCAAGCTATGATCTGTACGATGCAACACATTGTTGGTTGTCCAAACCTCACAAGGTAATTGTTTCGTTTCTGTGTGAGTGAGAGAGACAGACAGAGAAGTGTGTGTGTGTGTGTGTGTGTGTGTGTGTGTGTGCACGCATGCGTGTGAGTGTTGTGCCGAGTTCACCTCCAGTCACAAAAGCCCTCATTGATCTCTGTTATTTTCGCTTCACGCACACACACACAAGGATTTTTCCAGTCAGCGACCTAAACAGGACCACTGAGCATTAAAAAGGAGAATGAAAAGCCTTTCATCCATCTATCCCTCAGTTTGTGTCCTCTTCATCAATCCGTCTCTAGCCTGCAGCATCTTGTTTTCTCCTCCAGTGATTCACTTACCTTTACCAGCGTGCGCCTCAGATTTTTTCTCTCTGTTTTTAAAAACACTATCATCTGTGAAACTTGTTGACCTCCATGCAGATGAAGGCAAAATGTGCTGTCTCTCTTTTTCCCCAATGTATTGTACTCAAACTATTACGCAAATTGACTTTGGACACTATGACCCAGTCTTCAGACTTGCTTAGCTCTGATTTCATCACACATTGTGTGAATGACTTGAGATGGATCATTTAACGTCATAGCATAAGTATGCATGCAATTAAAAATATCAGCTCCTCCCTCGCAACAGGCTTAAAATGTAAGAATAAAAATTGTGTGGCGGAACATTAGTCACACTTCACATATAGTAAACACATCCTGAAGCATTGATGGTATTTGTATGTTTACGATCCACATTGAATTACAAAGCACAAAAAAGCTTTGATTAAAATAGCTTCTTTTATTGAAGTTATTGTGTTCTGATCGTGTGTCATGGTTTTGCTTGTGCTCATCTAAACCCAAATTGTTTTTGTTTGTCACCAAACTGTGACAATGGCTATTTAAATTTGTATGGATGTCTTGCAATACACGATTGAACATTAAACATTGCGTCAGAAGCATATGTTGCGCAAGCTTGAATTGCAAAACTGCCGCAAAGAGTATGGACAAAGCAGTCCGCGGCGGAAATAAACTTGAGGACACCTGATAAGAAAACATTCTAAATTGTATACAGGGCTTGCTCACTGGGGCTACATAACAGAAAACAATTTGTTAATGGTGGTTTGGGAGATGGGCGAGAGACATTTTTTTCCCATTTTTTTTTCCTTTTGCAAAGGAGGCAAAGAGCGTAAGGTGGAACGGAAATTATAAGAGAACAGCTTGAGGGATTTGTGGGGTGAAATAAAGACATCAAAGGCTATATCACAAAGAAGGAGAGCAGAGGAGGGGAATGTGAACAGAACAATTGCTCATCCTTCAATAGATTTGATGCCCTGCCCAATTCCAACCTAATGTTGCTATGCTTTTTCTTGCCAACACCTTTTTCTGAACAGTGCAACCGCCATCATTATAATCGGCCATCTTCTTCATCTCTTCGACACATTACATAGGTCCTACCAGACTGCTACTAAGAGTACTTACGCTATACTTCTCCACAACAATATGAATCTTATTAATAATTAAGAACAATAATTACAGAGAAGAGCGGCGGAAGCCCACTCATGTAAAGTGGCTAAACTGAAGAAAAGAAAAACAAACCCAATTTTATAATGCTCATTGGGTGATTAAAATGTGGTGGTAAACTGAAGTTGTTTGTCCCATCTTCTCCTTGAATATAATACGATAATTTATGTCAGTTTCACACATTTTAATCACGAGTAATTGATGAACATGTTCAAATTATATGAATTCAAATTATTTTTTGTGCAGTTCTGACTACTTGTCTCTGTGCTGCTGTATTGCACTGGCTGTACCCCTCCACTATGTCTTCAACTTGAGTCTACATCTTGGAAGACGTCTGCTCTTGTGGAAAAGTATGTGTACAATATCACTCCTGTTCCCTAAAGCCACAATCTATAGAACTCAGTGACGAATGCCCAGTTGCCTTGACTTTCCACATCATAAATTACATAACAGCAATCGTTACACCACCTCAGACCCTTTATCCATGTGAGAATAATCTTACTGAAAAATAAGAATAGAATAATCTTGGATTTACCAAGCACATTCGACATTTAACACCTCCTGCTGAGGATCAAATTGATTGGATTAGGCGTGGAGTCACACCTAGTCAGATGTATTAGATGACTTCATATGATAGGCTGAGAAATAGCACCTTAAAGACACACACACGCATGCACACACACGAATATACGCACACACACACACTATATATATATTTACGTATATTTAGTGGCCCCTTAGACAGAGAGTTGTTCAAAGTGTTCCTGCTTGTATCATAATTTTCATAATTCCCTTAAAATTTTGCTTTTATTCCCATCACATAGATGGCTCACATGAAGCCTTTCGATAGCACAAAAAGGATGGCAAACTACAAACATCCAAAGTTTTGTACATCATTTTATTATGTGAATGTGTTCCTAAATGGACTTAATATGCCACATTGGCCCTAATATAAGATGTTGTTTTTTGCATTGAAATAAGACTGAAAAAGTGGGGGTCGTCTTACATTCGGGGTCTAGACATTACACCCATTCACAATGCTAGACGGTGCCAGATATCTTTAAAGCGAATGCTGAACTTAACTCCCCAGGCCAAAGTGAACCCCTGTCACGAAGAAGAAAAATGAAAAATAGCGCTAAGAAAGAAAAGAGAAGAAAATAAGAGAAGAGATAACAGAAAATGGAGAAACAGTAGGTTTATTTATACATTTCAAAAACCAGAAGCCATTCATTTACAAATGTGATTGCTCTTTAGTTTACATATTTAAATGTTCAGATATTAAGATGTGATGGACAATTTTTGCATGATTTGAATGAGGCAAAATAACATGCTTTTTCTCTCGAATATATTGTTATAATCATTTGTTTCAGATGTACCGTAATTATTTTCTCTATATAAATTAAATTTGGTGTTCAAAAAGTCTTTTATCAAACTTGAGTCTTGAGAAAGAGGGGGTCGTCTTATAATCAGGGTTGTCTTATATTCGGGCCAATACGGCATTTGGTTTGTCAATTGACAAATGAAAAGTGTTATCATTCTGAAACAGATGAGTTGAGAAACATTTTTAATGCAAATGACATACCAGAAGCCGTAATAAATATACATTGAACCACCAAGATAATCTTAAGCATAGAACTGTAACACTAAATCAGTGTAAAGTGACTCAGCACAAAGTTGAGTTCAATTATATTCCACATAGGGTTTATCATTGCATTCAAAATACTGCGTTTTTGTGTTGGGCCAATATTCTCCAGGAAAAATGCCATTTGCCGAAAACAGGGGTTTTCAACTGTTTTTTTGTCCAAGGGACCACCAATATAACCAAGAAGCAACTCAGGGACCACTTCTTTGGTGGAGTATTATTTTATTTTGCACCGAAGGAGGATAGACCTATACAAGCTATTTATTTGCATCTGTTTGTCTATTTTGGGAATCTCAGCTACATTTGACGTAATTTGGATGGGTATATGAATCACAAAATTAGCTGGAAAATAAATCAAGTCTGAATTGACTTGAAGATTGAATTCACCACCTTCAAGGGTGAAATCTATCACTCTATAACCGAGCCACATCCCTTGTAACTTTGCTTGGGGAGGGGGGAACCTGTTCAAATATGCTACACTTGATGAAAACCCAACAAGACAGAAAAAGTCAATTGATGTTGCCATGAATGTTGCCAGGCCGTACTGGGAGCAAAATATAAATATAAAATGCCTCGCTCAAGGACACTTTGATATGATCACTTGGCTTGAGGATTGGACCCAGCACCTACAAGTGTAGAGACTATCACTCCACAACTGAGCCACGTGAAAAAGTCATTAGGCAGTCAGGAATCACCATTAGGTAGAAAAGGCTGATGGCTATGAATCTAAAAATGGGAGGGGGTTCTTATTCTCACGGGTTGACTTAGGCTGCTGTTAGAATTAGTACCCCCTGTAACTATGCTTGGGGAGGGGGAATCTATTTAAATTTGTTACACTTGGTGAAAATACTCCAAGAAGACACAGAAAATGTCGATTGATTGTTCACAAAATTTGTTGGAAAATAAATCAAGTCTAAATAATAAATCAATTTTATTTTTAAAAATGTTATTTTTCATTTCCAATTTCGTGGACCACCTACAATACCGCCTCGAACCACTGGATGGCCGCGGACCACCTGTTGACAATCATTTGGCCTAAAATGTAGAATGAATGAATCCCCAAATTATCTTGTAATCCACCGTATCAACCTTGTCAATAAATCAAGTGTCCTCCTTGCAATTACCTCTCACTGATCAGGCCAGACTGCTGCAGGGTGCATTGAATTATGGTGCTAATAGAGGGGGATGTATCCTGGCCAGCAGGCAGCGTGTTTATACCTGGATGGAGCTGCAGATTAATTTGACTATCAATCTAACTAACAGGCAGCAAGGGGGAGGATGACACCTGCGCACACTGAGGCATCTACACAGAAAAGCACATATGCTTCAACTACAGTATATTATATTGGACGATTTTATGAATTGCATTTTCAATTATATGAGTCAGTGATTGTCCTCTACTGTTTTCATTCTACCAAGACAATCAATAAACAGACAATTTATTGAGATGAAATGATGGGTGTTGTTTTACTCCCAGTGGATGTCAATAGAGTCGGTTATTTTTAAAATGTGTTGTTATGGTACGGTGGTGATTGCCCCTCCCCAATCTATGCAGACGGTTTATGGCAGTCATACATTTTTACCAATATTTACCAATAATATATCATTATATATATATATCTATATCTATATATATATGTATGTACAATACAATACAAATGACCAATTATACGTAAATATTTACCACTGTCATTTATGTAGTGTTACTCATGAGGCACCAACAAATGATCAGCATTCGCTTAGCAAAATACGCTTTCCAAAATACGTGATGCCTGCACCGGTTGAAAGCCTGATGACTAACACACAATACACTAAAGATGCAAAGTGTGCATCTATTGTGAAATAATTAATTTATCCACTTTATTTCATGTGCACTACCAACACAAATGATTCAACACTTGACACAGCTTAAACTTATTTTATATAAGAAATGTAAACTTTTTTTTTTTCTTCTTCTTCTATGGAACCAGTTGAACTTTCGCTTTAACAGACTCAAGTTATCCGGCTGGAAGTATTCAGTAAGTTTCAGTCACAGAGTGGAAGCAGTAGAGGAACAAACATCACCTATATTTTAATGATGTGTTATTACGTACTTTATAGACACTGTGGGAGTCCATGAAATGGTTTTATGTGGCATTGACATTCAGTTTATTGTTAAAAACAGTTTTTGAAGTTGATATATGGGTGTGTTGCGTTGTGTTGTCATGTCACGGCTAGAAAGTAGAACGGCTATTTTTCACCACTCACATTACATTGACATACAAATGATAGCACAAATCACATTTAGGTTGTTTATTTTATCTCTGCAGTATGTCTGCAATATTGCAAGGGGTGAAATCTAGTGATTGATTCTAAAGAAAGAAAATAATGAGTTTCAAAGTGGGTCAGTGTCTAACCATTCGGTCGGAGTACTCTGAGAACCGATTCAAATCTTAAAGCAGGAACTAAGTTCATTAAAAAGCTACACCTACTGTCCTTCATGTTTGGTAAATGCATTTCAACAAGCACTCATTAAATCTAAGATCCGCAAAAGACCTAGTAAAGTATGACAATGTACAGTAGTCCGCTAGGTAAACATTTAAGAAAAAAAAATGCAGCAGCACTGCTGCAACATTGACATGGCTTAAGTCCATATCATTCGATTCTCCACTTCATCATTTACAGCCAAGGCCAACAATTGCTGGTAGTGCAATAAGTGTTACGTCCTTCATGTAATGAGGTGGAAAGCAAGGCTTTGAAATTTGGGCCTGAGAATTGGCATGCAGCATATTTAATCCCTGCAGGGACTCAGAGACGCCTTTCCACCGTAGAGCTTTATTATTCATACAGGTATTGCGGTGAGGAGGCTTAAATATCAGCATTAAAAATATTGGCCATAGATAGTCATGAAAAATAACCTCAGAGGTTAAAAAAGTTAGGATATTGACTACAAATTTACTCGACTTCGTCTGTGGATTTGAACTGATTGTTGAGTTTCCTTTCACTGGCTTTGGACATTCCGTTTGCATAGTTATGCTCAAGCCACAAACATCTTCAATTTGTTTTCACATGTTAAGTGGACTTTGATGACTTTAATTGAAAAGATAATAAAGCGAAAGGAAATAATTTCCACTCTCCTTTTAATGATTGAGAATACTTTCTCACAGGTATGCAGGACTACTTTTGAATATTGTGGAAACCAAATGAATGGCCTCATTATAAACACAGCAGTCTCTGTAACTGTAGACCTCACTGCAGGTGGTCTTCATATCTGCACTTTTTTGTCTTCAAGCCTTCCTCCATATCACTCTAGCTTAGATTGTACAGTATTTCACAACACCTTTTAAAAGCAATGAAGTTGAATGCAATAAAAGCCTTTTTTTTTTACCTTTTCTCAAAAGCATGGCTCAAGCTCTCAAGCGGGCATGAACTGGCACGTGGCCCAAACTGGCATGAGAAGGGTTCTGACTCAGTGGCTGCCAAGTCATAGAGGACTGCCAAAGACACTTCAAATGACCGCTCCCCACTTCTCCCCTCTATTGCCTCTTCCACTATCATTGTGTGGACTTGTGCCTGCTTGCTGGATTTATTGTTAAAAAATCTGATGAAGAGAAAGGTTAAATATTTATCTGGCATCACAAAACACTCCTGTGACTATGTGTGAGTTTCTTTTGTGCAAAGTGTAATTATCCCATACAGAAAGACAGGTGGTTCTGCTTACTAGAAATACCACAGGGGAGCATCTGAGATAGAAGAAGGCTACAAAGGAGCACACGTCCCCAAGAAACAGATGGCAAACATAAATCAGCTGTTCATTTGAATTCATTGTTAAAAGCTAAATGGCAAAACAGGTTCATGCAATTATAAGTGAGAATGACACTGACATTTTAGAAGAGAAACATCATTTAACTCCAGACATTTGAACAATTTTACTCTTCCTTTCCAATATTGTGGAAACCCTGATCTCAACTCCATCAAACACCTTTAGTAACTAAAGATTATGAGCCAGGCCCATAATCACTGATATCGAACCTGCCAAATGTTCTTCTGGATGTGGACAGACATTGGGAGAGCAACTCCAATTTGTTTTCATGGATGATCCATAAAGCATACTTTCACTCAGACTCAATCCATGAAAAACTCTATGGGGTTTTTGGTACTCCATGTTGGCAACAAAAACTGCTGGGTGGCATTTTGTAACTGGATGGACAGATGGCACTACTCCATAAATGTAGGCATAACAATCATCCCCAAATGGAAAGAAATTCCCATCAAATGTGAAAATGTGGATTAGCGTAAAATTTTGTTTCCACTGTCAAATGGGTATTATAGTTTGAATACAGACAATACTTCTGTGACACTATGATGAGATTTCATTGTTTCTGCCTCCTGCTTATGTGAGAGACCAGATCATTACAATAGAATAGAATTTATTTTTAAAACATCGCACTCATTTTCAGTTCTTTTGTTGTTGTTGACTTGACTCCAGTTCTTGTGCTCCCAGCGTCTATGTAACCAAGACAAATCATGCCTCTTATTACATTACATAAAAATGCAGCAGGATATCCTTAAGGGACTTTCCACCATCAAGTCACTTGCAGAGGCAAACTGTGTTGAATTAATGTCTGTGAAATGTAAAATGGAAAAGTGGAAGGGATCTATCCTGATATATCCTATTGACATTTAGCACATCAGTTGTGATGTGCTTTAATGCTATAATATAATACATTTTATTTTTATTTTCCTTAGATAGTTTTTGTTGTATTTATTTCATCTGCTACCTTTTAGCACAACATTAAAAAAAAGATATAGCCATCATTAGTGACATCCATCCATTCATTTCGTCCACCTCCTCATTCATTCTTGTCATGGTCTTGGGTGAACTGGAGCCGATCCAAAGGGGTGTAGGGTCAAGCAATCGACAGAAAAACAAACACAACACATTCACGCCTAGAGATAATTTAGAGCCGTTAATTAGTTGAACATGCATGTTTTTGTATTACGGAAGAAGCCCTAGCACCTGAAAAAAAAATGGTCCAAGCACATGGAGACCTTGCAAATGTCATACAAGGTGATGTTTAAACCCAGAACACCTGAGGTAGGTGTGCTAATCATTGGGACTCCAGGCCGTATCAATATCAATATCAATCATTATTGAATATAATCAGTGTTATGTTCATTATTCTGCGATATGAGCATTATGGCACTTGAAGCCTATCCATCTGAAATTGTTTTCATTTTTTGAAACTCTCATTTAATTGTTATTCATTTATTCTACAAACAGTTACTGAAAAGAATTATATTTGGTATAAAATGTAAAAAAACAAAGCATAAAAATAGTATGTTCCTACCTGAAGCAGTGACAAAAAGTTTTTTCCTCCTTGGCCATAAACCCCAACAAGGTTTTTTGAGATCTCTCTACAAAAGCTTTGATTTTAGCAAAGGTAATAACGAGTACATCATTTCATATTACTGGAAACCATGTGGCATAATTCTATTTCTTTTCCCCATGTCAACACATTATATTGGTGTGAAATATGGGTTTTATTATTTTTTCTTTTTTCCATGTCAACACATTATATTGCTGTGGAATATGGGCTTTAATTTTGAGGGATTTTAATCATCATGGGGGTTCATTTTGTACTGAATGTCAATCTTTGAAAGTTGTAAAAATTCAGTTGTAAAATTTCAGTTTTCATTCACTGTTGCCAAAAATCGAATTTGTTTACAGCAGCGAAGTAACAGTTGAAAATGATTATCCATCTCAGTTAAAAATCAGCTCAGCAACTTCGGGTTAACTAAAAACACAGCCAAGTCGTCTAAACCAAATCTACTGTTCTAGAGAAATGTCCGCTATCCAACATTTTTTAGTTTGCCTGGCTGGTACTTTTCAACACTTCACAAAAACTTGGTGTTGTTTTTTGTTACTTTTTGAGAATGGATAATGAACAAATTAAGTCTCTCATGTTGTAAATTGTTCCAGATTATCAAGCACTCAATACATGACTGATTATTTTCCTGACCAGAATACTAAGAGAAGGTATTCATTTTTCAGAAAGGCCCTCAAAAATGGTCTCTGGAGCCTGTCTGAGGTGATTGGACGCATACAATCTGGGCTATTCTCTTTTGGCTGCTCTTCGGAATAAATACTCATTCTCTCCCGTATGCGCTTTACTTTGGTATTATTTTCCTATGTTAATGAGCAAGGCTCAATTTCCAATTTTTGTGTTACCTCATCTGAGACAGTATGTACCCTGACTTAGGAGCTCAGACGTTTGAAGGAAATTAGTCTTTCATTTTTTTCACTCTCTCTCTCCCATCCTCACTGACTCTCCACAAAATCCAATCTTCCCTATACATCTTTGCATTTGAATTATTATTATTTTTTCAAATTACGCTCTCACACTATGAGTTTGTCTTTTTATCTCCCACATTTCTCACTTCTCTTCCACCTCCAAAAATTCATTGCGTTTCACCCTCTGTCTTGTATGAACCTTTTTCGCTGAAGCTCAGGTCTCAGAGAACATTATTTTCCACTCCCCTGAGAAGGATTGCAACTAACTGCTTGTTCACCTGAGCACCTTTGACTTTGTAATAGAGTCTTCAGATTGTTCCTTTTTGTCTGGATATCTGCCCTGACACACACAGGCACACTCAGACCAACACACACCGCAACTGAGAGATTACCTTCCAACTGAGGCACACCTTTGCAAACTGACTGCATGGTATGAACATTTATTAGGCTGTCTTCAAATCCATGACATTTTGACTTGCTGTATCTGAAGAAAGTTGATAAAAGACAGAATTTGACGCCAGCTAATCAATTGGCCATGAACTTATAAAGGCTTATTCTCCCGTTTGTGCTTATGTCCTTGGACACTTGGTACACTTTTCCTCTATGCAAATGATCCTAGCCAGACGTCTAACACATCCACCGCATGACAATATGTTAGCCAGGTTTACATGCAGAGTTTTTGTCCTTCCAATTGAAGATCTCTGGTCAACTGTTCAAATGTGACAAACTATTCATATCTGGTAAATACTGTATGTTTAATCAGAACAATGAGATGCCTACTTTTTGTCATATGACTTCTCGAGATGAAGGCTCGGTTGTCTGTTTAGCACAGTAGTTGCAATTGTTTTACATGTTATCAAAGCAACAGCGTGGTTGAAGCTGCCATGGATTCAAGAGCATGAATTACAATGTCACTGTAAACTTATGTCATCACAGCACATGCATTGACAAGACACATCCAGGCTATTCCAATTGAAAACATCTACATGACTTCTTATTGGATTAGCAAAAAGAACATACCACCCATGTGAATCTGATTGCGGCTCTTCACTTGCTTGTGCGAGTGTCACTCCAGCCAAATGTATCAGAAAGAGGGTGGGCTATTACTCATTTGAATAAGGGAAAAAAAAAATTTTTTTTCATTTCCTAAGCAACAATGGACAACATAGTAATCGCAGCTGCTATACTGTTATCATCCCTTAAATCCTGCCAACTACGGGACCATAGAGAATCACGCAGCTGCTCGTGAATTTCGCAGCATTCTTGCCGTGAATGACTCTGGCTTGCAAACTAGGGGTGTTGCATTCTCCGTAATTGTTTAGTGGTTTGGTACCTTCGTGGGGTACTTGAATTTTCATGATCTCTGGCACACATAGGTGGAAAAATACTGAAGTCGAGGGTAGAATGTTCACAAGGCTTGATTTGAGAAGGAATGCCCACATTTTAGGGTTGTGCCACCCAGAGAACTTATCTGGCATGAAGGTATGTACGTAAATGACAGACTTAAGTCATTGGGAGAAGCTGCCCAGCCAGAAAAACACATTTTACATACTGTGCATGAGCAACAAGAACATTGAAGGTAAGTGATTTATTGAAGAACATACTACCAGCGACCTCTGTACTGTATAGTAGCACATTACATAGTCAATCTTCTAGCAATGCATGAGTGAGTGAGTGAGTGAGTGAGTGAGTGAGTGAGTGAGTGAGTGAGTGAGTGAGTGAGTGAGTGAGTGAGTGAGTGAGTGAGAAAGAGAAAGAGAGGGGAGGAGTAAGACAGTGTTAATAACAGACCCTCAGACAATGACAGTCACCAGGCCCTAATTAGGTTGTCATGCTGAGAGTGCAGGGAGCGAGAGAGGGGGTTTGGGGAGGGGGGGTCTTATTAAGGAGGATAGGTGTCAGACTCTGGCAGGAATGGGAGGTAGGCGGAGAGTGAGGAGGGGAGCGATGGTGGTGTGAGGGGAATTTGGTGCAAACAGGCAGAGCCAGAGAAATACAGGAAGGAAGATGCACTGGTTGGAAAAAAAGGGAGAGATCTGCAGATGATAGGAAGATGGAGGCAGCTGGTGAGATAAAGAAAAGAAGCTTCTGTGTGGAAGAAAGAAAAGTGGAGTTGGAGGGAGGGATGGAGAAGAGGCCGAAAAATGCAAAGCAAAGGAAGGCTACGACTACGCCAATTCACCTGATGTTCATTCTATGAAGTTCTAAGTTCAAATTGAACAGAGATAACGGTGTTGTTTGTCAATGTTAATAGTTGAACCGATTGCTTTTCAACCACTGTTATAAGGGGGAAGATATGAAATCAGTTGCACAAACAAACATCTGCATTCCATAACTTATTGGATGTTACTCTTATGAGGAGCAGTAATTCGTTTTTTACACTTGGTGATTAGCAAAACATCTCTATGATTGGGCGACAAGATCACAAAGTGATGACAGCAATGTCAATTTCGATCTGTGATGTTTCACCAAAGAGAATTGTTTCTGAGGCCACATGAATGTATGTTACCTGAGTACACAAGTGTAGAAACCATTATCTTCCATTTCAGCAGACCTGAACCAGATGGAATCGTCTTCTTTACTCAGCCTATGGCCTGAGAAGATGATGGGTTCCTGAAGGGTGCAGAGTAAATGTATCGTAGGAAGGTAATGGGAAAACGGTTGTATTTATAAAAATCAATTCAAGGTGCCTTAAATTTTTAAGTGCATTTTTGTGCACCCTTGGTAATAAATGACTTTCTAAAAAGTAAAAAGTAATTAATAAATGACTTTCTAAAAAGTAAAAAGTAATTACAGCGAAGTACAATGAAAAAAAACCCAGATGAAATTTGTCTTGTTCTACATCATTGTTTTCTCTTGATGGTTTTATCTGTTTACCAAACCAATATATCTTCATTGATCTACTGATACAATGGCCATTGAAACTGAAAACATAATGATAATTGGAAAAGTAATAGTATGCTTAACAACATGACTCGAATATATGGTTAGATTGAATTTACAATCTGTATAAGGGACAACAATTAATATACAATTTCTTGGCTTCTGTAGGTTAGGAATGAAGATTTGAGCCAATTATCTAATCATCAAGTTGTCTTTCAGATTTGTTCTTACAAATCAGAAAAAAAAAATTAAGCTTCATGAGAGATTGGATCCCTTATACTTTTATTACCTGTAATATCAATTTTCTCCAGAAAAAAAAAAAAGTCAAACAGTAAATTTACCTCAGCATCCCCTTTGTTCTTGTACCAGATGAGACGCAGTTTGGCATTGGTGGCCATGGTGTAGTTGGTCCGGATATAACTGTAGAACAAGGCACATTTCACCCTTACTGGCTCGCCGGCCAGAACATGGTACTCCTTAAGATCCACCGACCAGTCGATGCACCCATCAACTGAGGAAAGAGAGAAAGAGAATACCACATTGTTCATCCAGTGACAGACACGCTGGTCATGTGAGAGGACCGATTGAATAAAAATGATTTTTGTTGTCAAAACTTTCTTCAATCTGTTCTTGTAAAATTTGCAGCAACAATGTGAGGGCCAGACGCCATGAATCAAAAATAAGGTGCAGTAGCAAGCAATATGTAGATGTAGAGCATAGAATATTCTTTGATATTTTATTTTCTTTCTTCACTTCTCAGGCTACTGTGAATCAAATGTTTTCCTTAGTCTTGGGCTAAGTCAGATGCTTTCCGTTTAAAACGTGGGGCACAGGTACTTGCTGCGAGGCCTTGAATTAAATCTGTCCTGCCCAGAAGAGATAAAGCTTCTGAACAGTCACCCACCCCAAAATACCTCATCTGCTTCATATCCTTATTGTCCCCATCCGCTTTGTTTACTGGCCACAGCCAAAATGCGTACACAAGGGGCACAATGCAAAGCAGCTGTCTCTATTTCCTTACAAATGTCTGGTGATTGATGAGCAACCAAATGTCGGCCCGTTGGATTATGTTATGCAAGTCAGTTTAAGTAAAACTGGGACAATGAGAAAAAAAAAAAAAACTCCACCAATAAGACATTGAGAAAGAGAAAAACAGAACTTTTAAAACACAATTTATGGCCTTTAATTCCCCATGGATGTAGACATCGTGACAACGAGAGAGACAGAATGATTCATTTGATTGATGCTGCAGTGACATTTGCATGCTTCCATTGACACTTCTTGGAATAGCAGAATGAGCTGCTTTCTTCAAATTGCTTACACTGCTCAATATTAGAAGCCATTAACAATTCTTGTGAAAGCGCTGTGTTATTTTTCTTTTTAATGTTTACCAACACATTACCCATTGCAGTAACAACGCTGTTCAATGTCAACGTAATTCCGCATGTATTTGGCTCGTACTTCGTTCAGTGAATTGTATGTGAAGTTAAGTCATTGCCAATGATTTAAAGACTTCATTTGTTTAAGACTGTGGAAGATATTTAAGACCCCGCACTTAATTGGCTACATTTATAGATTTAGCAATAAGCATTAAGTCAGGGGAGATTTAGAATAGTCTTGCACACACTCATACACGCAGAGTTTAATAGGAGTCATTCAATCTTTGAATCCCATTTCACTGAACGCTGCTGCATATGATCCCAACCTACAGGCAGAAATGAAAAACTTCTAAGCCTGTGGTGGGGACTGTGAGGAAATGGACAGTGGAGTCAAAGCAGGACCTCCAAGCCTGCTTTGACTGCACCGATTGGGTGTTGGGACATCATACATCAGCTTTTGTGAGGACTTGTGTGTGCAGACTAAGACCTTCTGCACGTACAACAACAACAAACCGTGGTTTACACAAAACTTCAGGATGCCGCGCAAAGCCAAGGAGGAGGCCTACAGGAGTGGGGACCGGGACCTGTTCAGGCAGGCCAAGAACACACTGAACCTAGAGATCAGCAAAGCCAAGAGGTGCTATGGGGAGAGCCTGGAGAGACACCTCGCTGCCAATCCTGATCCCTCATCAGTGTGGAAAGGCCTGCAGAGCATCACAGGCTTCAAGAAACCAACCCCCTAGCGGAGACAACAAAAGTACAGGCCATAGCGACGGTAGGAGTAGTGCCCCAGACCTGTCGCCCTGACATCTGTGGTCATGAAATCCTTTGAGAGGCTAGTATTGAGCCACCTGAAGTACATCATGGGGCCCCTGCTCGAACCCCTGCAGTTTGCCTACCGGGCAAACAGGTCGGTGGACGATGCGGTCAACATGGGACTGCACTACATCCTGCGCCACCTAGACACCTCAGGGACGTGCGCCAGGATCCTGTTTGTGGACTTCAGCTTGGCGTTCAACACCATCGCTCCCGACATCCTCCACCAGAAGCTCATACAGCTCGCGGTGCCTGCCTCCACCTGTCAGTGGATCACCAGCTTCCTGACCGAAAGGAGACAGCATATGAGGCTGGGGACCATTACATCCGGCACCCGGACCACCAACACTGGCGCTCCCAGGGGTGCGTCCTCTCCCCACTGGTCTTCTCTCTCTACACCAACGATTGCTCCTCAGGCGACTCTTCTGTGAAGCTCCTGAAGTATGCGGACAACACCACTCTCATCGGACTGATCCGGGACGGTGACGAGAATGTGCACAGACAGGAGGTGGAGCGGCTGGTCCACTGGTGCAGCCAAAACCACCTGGAGCTGAACCCGCTCAAGACCGTGGAGATGACAGTGGACTTCAGGAGAGACCCTTCACCACTTCCACCCCTCACTATCCTCAGTAATGCTATTCCCTCCACAGACACCTTCAAGTTCCTGGCATCCACAATCTCTTGGGACCTGAAATGGACCGGCCACATAGACTCTGTCCGGAAGAAGGCCCAGCAAAGGCTCTACTTTCTGAGACAGCTCAGGAAGTTCAACCTGCCACAGGAGCTGCTGAAGACCTTCTACACTGTCATCATCCAGTCTATCCTCTGCACCTCCATCACTGTCGTGTTTGGATCAGTCACCAAACAAGACAAGCACAGACTGCAACTTATAATCAGGACTGCGGAAAAGATAATCGGGACCAACCTCCAACATCCAAGACTTGTCCAGGACCAGGAAACGTGCAAGCAACATCTCTACAGACTCTTCTCACCCAGGTCACAGTCTGTTCGAAGTACTCCCCTCCGGACGGCGTTACAGAGTGCTGTACGCCAAAACCAGCAGACACAGACACAGCTTCTTTCCCCAGGCTGTCGCTCTGATGAACTCACACCACTCAGAGTCTCAGAGACATCACTGGGCAATAATATCACTTAAATGTTGTTAGTCACCTGAATGTTGTACAGAGGCTGAGATCAACCGGCGTCAAATTCCTTGTTTGGCATGCACAAACCTGGCCAATAAAGCTGATTCTGATGTGACTCTGTAGTTATATTTACACAAAACTTGATTTACAGTTGAGCTCCTGTGGTGTTTTTTAATACATAGAATACATATTTTCTTAATTTCCCGAATGCAATTTGTAAGGTATATATACTGTTTAGTGTGTATGTGATATTTTAATTCCTATTTTGTTATTATTCTTTCTATATGCGATTGTTAGTTCTTGAAATAACTTTGTTTAAATCACTTCCCGTATGTTACATTGCCTTGGAATCTACACTCCAGACATTCTGGGTGGGGTCGGTACCGGTCCTTGTGTTGCTATGTCTCTTCTTTGCGATTAGTCTGGCTCCATTTAATTCTGTCACTGTCATAGTTTCTGTCCAAGGAATGCATTGTGTGTGCTCATGCATGTCATTGTGTCATTTATGGATGTTCATCATTTTCTTGTCATTTTGTTATTCGGGGGGAAAAGAACTAAGATTATTTTGGTTCCAGCCTTGATTTTTTTTTCATTATATCTAACCAAATCTTGAGAAAAATTTGACAAGCTTTCTACAAGAAGAAAGACTTTGGCTTCAGCACTCATAAAGATTTTTCACTCTGACCTTCAACACATCAAGGTGCAAAGACAAGTCTTGATGAGAAATGCTTTCAAGAGACCTAATCAATTGTGCATTCTCTGAAAATACACACCATCATCCATCTAGACGTACTGGATTTGATAGGACTTTGTATCCTTTACCTTAAAGAACCATTTATTCAATATATGATAATAGTAGTCTGCATCAGATGGGAGGAGTCCTCTCTTTATTGCTTCTTTTACACCTCATCCCCTCGTTTATACCCAAAATGAGTAAGATGGGTTAACAGACTACCTCAATTTTTCTTGTTTCAGTCTCACATCTGTAAAGTGTGCTCACTGCTAGCATGGTGCAGGTGTCTATTTCTATGTATCACTGTATATTCTAATGTCATTTGGAAGTATGTCAGAATGGAGCTTCTCTTTAGGAGGGGCCACTGTTGTGGTGCTCATAGAGAGGACAATCAGAATACAGACCTCTGGCAAGCCTGATGTAAAATGTTTGCAGTTTAATAGCTTATTAAACACACGCACCAAGACTCAATAGATTACTTGGTGGCCTTTACTACACCCCTGCACCTAGTTTGACCTGTATCGACCTAACAAGTTTTGTGTAACACTCATTCAAGAAACACTTGCGCGCACGCACATGCACACACAATACAATACATACAAAACATCTTCATTTATATAGTGTATATAGAATAACAAAAGTAAAACCTCCGTGGCAAAGACATAAATTATTCTTTATGGATCGTGAGATGTGTATGTATGATTTTGAAAGGCATGCAAATGTGTGTGCGTGTGCGCATGCGTGTTAAAATAGAGGAATTAATAGAGGCCAGCCAGAGTTGACCATTAGGAATGAATGAGCTGACAAGTATTGAAGGTGGATGAACATTTAGGTCTTGGTTTGACATGGGTCAGATAGACACTGACAAGATACAACATTGCTTTGAAAAATATGCACTCTCCGACTGTAGCGAATAGGCTATATGTATCTGTGGGCCACTACAAAAGTAGGATCAAATTGTAACTTCATCCTCAAGTGCTTCTTCACGTTCTTATGCACGAGTGGGTGTATGATTTTTCTAGTCACGGTTACGTGTAAGAATGCATGGATGACCACAGCTGTGCTTGAATGACTGGGTAGGTTTTAGCATGACCTGGTAAACAATCCCCTGCAACTAAATCTGCACATGAATGTTCCCACATCATATAACATAATTCTGTACTAAAAAATATCTGCATTTACCATGTGCCTTATTTAATAAGACCCTAAATAGCAAGCACTGACAAGACTGACAAATTTGGTCTTGGTGAACATTATTTACTGAGATTACGATATTTCACTATAGTCCTGAATAGCAGGCCTTGAGATGCATGTTTATGAACTCAAACGGATCACCTGTGTGTTAGTATTAAGTGCAAAAGGGAGGAGACTAATGTATTTAAAGGATAGTTTTGTGCTTTAGCTAACGCTGGCATTTTTTTTCAACATGGATTGCAAAGTAATGGAATTGGATCTATCAGTGGAAGACAAACAAACATACAACTGAGTTACAAAAAACAAATGTATCGCTTGATGAGCTGAAATGACCCAGCCGCAAGTAAACGTGAAAACAGTGACAACAAATTTTCGTTTCTTCATGCAGTAGGTTCAAAATGAGTTATTCGAGGTAACATTGACAAAAATACAAACAACGCTTTTCAAACAGTTATGCTGGCAACCGGATTTGCCAAATTTCTGTGTCGTCTTTTAACAAACTAGCTACTAGCGTTTGAATATTTATTTTTGTGAATGAAACCTCTACCATGAGTTTCTCATTCACGTTGTAACAAATGACAAAAAAATGAAAGCCATTTCCTCAGAAAGAACGTTTCCTCAGCTTTAGGATGACTGCCGGATAATATTTTGTAAGACATTGCAAAAACCGACTTATATTTTATTCTACCCTGGGCTACAAAGCAGAGCCATTTTAAACTCTAAACATTTTGGTGTTTTAAGTGAATGTGAGGCTTTTTTGTTGTGCTGATGCCTCTTTCCTTGTTGCATGCCGGTAGAAATGAAATTGTATTTTTCACAGTAATATAGGAACAGCATTGAGCAACGGCTATAATATGAGCTACTAACTAATTCTGAACCACGTACAAAACAAATTTACTATTGCTGATGTTAATATTACAGAGGATATATATATATATATATGCAAATTTTGTAAAAATAGGGAATATTGACCCTGTGGCTTGTTTAAACATGATTCTGCCATTTTAACATCCCAATGTAAATTGCCTTTAGGATTGATGATGGGAATCAGGATGTTGACCCTTTTAAATTTGTACTGCTGAAATACTCACACTATTTGTTCAATTACATAAATAACAAAAATAATGGACATGTCTGCTCGCAGTCTGTCTGCACGTGTCTCACCATGTCTTGCAGCACTAAACAAGAACACTCCTAACACACAAACCTAATTAATAACAGAAGCATTCATGGACACTCCTGCTGTTACCCATTAACCTAACATAATTAATTGTAGTCAGAACTTTTGGGAAGGACTATTGTTTCTCATTCTCAGGTTCATTCCACAGATAAACAAAATTTCTGACAGTGATTAGAAAACCAAAAGCTGCAGGATATATATATCCTTTCCATCTTAACATGAGTGATTTTTTTATTCCCAAAACTCAGAGAGCTTTGTGTTGTTGATTCAAGCTAATTCTGTCACTTGACTTCAGCTGAGTTACCAATTTAGGCAACCGCCACCTCACTCAGTGACTGAGGAGCGGAGCCCTGCCCTCACTCAGCAGTTGACACAGACAGGAGATTCCTAATTAAAAACTGCAGCGAATGAATCCATCATTCGTCATACTGTCAATGTTTCAGCTTGTGCACCCAAAATTCAATCATCATAAAGTTTTCATTGTATATCAGTCTGTTGACTAGTGAGGGAATGAGTAAGGACGTTTCAAAAACATTCGGTGCATATACATGCTTCATTTGGTGTAGTCTGGGAAATTTAAACCCACTGAAATTTTATTTGGTCGATTGCGGTCATAACAATTGTAGCACAATAAATAAAATGCAATATAACTGACTCCCTATAAAAACTACAACGTAATCATGAACTACATGTGACAAGAAGCATAGTCGAGAAGTGCCTAAATTATCAAGGTATTAGAATACAAGGAACCCAATTTTTTCCTCCTGGAAATAAATTCCAGACCCACCTATGTTCCCAAAACATGTAAAATCCCCAGAAAACAAAAAACAGAGAACTAAAAGCAAGTTCAAGACATATCAGTACTTGACAGCATAAAAGCAGAAACGCACTGTACTTTGCTGTTAAGTTGTGTCAAAAATGCTGCCTTAAAACTCCATGCAAGATTAATGCTGAAAGACCAAGTAAAAGTGCAGATCCCATGCTAAATCTTTGATTGAAGAATCTAAAGGCTCAAAAGAGCAAGGACTTTAAGAATTATATTAATATTTATTAAAAATGTGTTTACCTGTGCAGTTGATTTAAGGCCACGCTTCAAGACGGCTTGGCTAATACAGTACATACATAATAGCCATCCATACCTAGTATGGCAGACACACTGACTTATTGCACAGAAAAGGCATCTGGCTCAAGGATGTGTCTATGTTTACATTCATATACATTTTAAAGCAAGTGCTGGATGCTGAAGTTCACGCCACAGTACAAGTGATAAATTGATGATACATTCAGGAGCAAATTGCACTTTCGTTTTTACGCCTGCCTAATCAAGTATTAGTAGTGTCTTAGTAATTAAGCTTCAATCCTGTCCTTTCCCACAAAGTTACTATTACTTCTGTTGCATTCAAAACAAAAAAAAGGGTTAGTGGTTCTCCTATTTTCTTTGCTGTGGAAGACAGGTTCAAATGGATATTACACATTACCCCCAAACAAAAACACCCACAGATTTACTTGGAAAAAGCCTAGGTCTTTCACCCATCAACATCAACATTTTTGTCACACAGGCCTGTGCACCTAAGATAAATGTCCGTGACAGGCTTTCTAAAATTGGCCATTAATCAAATAAAAGCACAGTGTTGAATTTGTTAGCACTGACGACTAGCTGAAAGAGTCTCAACACTAGTGTTTATTAAAGCAAAAATGCTTATTACGATACAAAAATACATATATTTAAAATTGTTTCTTTTAAGAGATCCTTGTCTCCCCGCCACCAATTCTACCAACTTTCCCCCCACAGTGACGAGTAAGGCCACAGGTCACACAAAACTCAGACAAACAGACTAAAAGAGCTATCACTTCAATAAAATCAAATCCTTCGTTATCAACTAGATAATAATTACTGATCGTCTGTGTAATAAATGATAAACCTCTGTGATGCACTGTTAGAGCAAGAGTGTTTGTATTTTAGTGGCTCATAATCCCTTCACGCAATAACTGCTTACGAGTCTCACTCGTTAGTTTATTGATCTTTTCTTATTACATTTGATTCTTTTTTCATTATTATACAGAGAGTAGCAACCTTCAATTTCATTGCACTGTTTGACAATAAAGGGGATTCTTATTCTGTTGATGATTTCCACATGATCAAATTAATGGTATTTTTCATTCAGTAGTGACAGTCTTGACCCCCTTACAGGCCAACATCATGTCACAATCCTCAAAATGTGGGTGGTTGTTAATTTCGATTAGATCCTGACACATACGTTTGTAGGTCTATGAGCAGAAAGACAATTCTATAAAACGCAGACAAAAATAAACAGAGTAAGAAGAGTGACGTAAAAAAAAGGATGGAAATGAGTCTGACTGTCCTGGGATGCTAAACACAGTTTTGTCTTCATCCACATTAGATAATAACTTCCCAAACAAGAATGGCATTAATTCTGTCTTACACAATTTGGTGTTGTTTATTAAGATTACCATTTAATTAGTATGATGTGGTGTAGCTCCACAACCAAAGAATGTCTAACTGTTGTATAATAAAACCCCTCTGACACTGTCAATCAAACTGAATATTAGCTCTGTACAGGCAACAAGTATTCCAAAATAAGTTTTGACACAAATCTTTTCTGCTTGTGCAGTTTTCTTTTAAAATGTCTTTGAAACCACTAAAAGTAGCACATTTAGCTGCACTCCCAATTAATTTGCACACAGTTGCAGGCTGAGAGGAGCGTGCTTTGCCGCCCCGGCAGCGGATGAATACGACGGAATGTTGGCTAATAACAACAAGGCACACAAACTATAAAAATTGCACCCTTGTCTAAAGATGCCCCATTACAGTTGAGGGAAGCATCCGGGCAACCCCACTGCCCATAGATGGTGCGATAAAGAGCCCAGCATTTTTCCGACGACTGTTTTGCGCAGTGAACAATCCATCCTATACTTCTTTGTCAAAGAATTCGACACTCAGCGTTCGACTGTGTAAAAGCGCTGTGGCACTGCGAGTTGAATGAGATGGAAGTTGTATTTGTTATATATGATAAGTAGTTGATTCTGAAGAAAACATAGACATTTTTATAGAAGGTGAACTTCACAGAGAAATTGCCACAGAGTAACACGATGGCAAAAGATCTGTTTTCCACATTATCTCCCATTTTGCCTATACCACTTTCTCAACATCAACAAAAAAAAACAACAACAATTTGTCTTGTTTTATAAATGTCATTGCACGCGCTAAATTAACGTATTGGGATCCTAACCTTCCTCCAGGTATTTGGTTAGAGTTGTTGTTGTAACTACGTAATTCGGCATCTGGTCCTCATACCACTGTAGCAGACAATTTAAACACTCCTCACCCACCTCATTTTTTTAAAACATATTCCTATTGTCTGCAGTATATTTTTATATACAGACTTCCCTCATCCCCATTTGTCACAATGGTACTGGGATTTAGAGCACAGAATTTCCCATATTTGTCAGTTACAAATGCGGGCAGACACACACACAAACACACACAAACACACACACACACACACACACACACACAAACACACACAAACACACACACACACACACGATACCAGCATCCCACTGGCCTTCCTCGTGCTTGTCATTAATAAAGAAATTGCTGCACACCTGCTCACTGACAGCACCCAGCAGAGAAAGAAAATGGAAGTGAGATATTTGTGTGTCTGTGTGTGTATGTGTCAGATCTGTGTGTGTATGTGTCACACGTGTGTGTGTGCGTGTGTGTTTTTGTGCCAAAGCAAAGAAATGTGTTTTCATAATTAGGGTATATAGAGAATAAGAAAAGAAGTTAACGGTTCAAACAACACTCAATGCCAAGCTGAAATTAACTGTCTTGCTCCAAAGAAAAAAAATGTTTTAAGCTTGTTTCAGCATTTCAGGTGTATTTACGTATGCACTAATGCATCCACTAGTGAAGTACAATAAGTGTTTTGTTTTTTTTGGGGGGGGAAATGAAGAAGCACTGTACAATTTGTGACTGTAATTTTCCACGAGAGATAAAAATGTATTTGCATTGAAGTGGCAAATGGCAGCCGAGACAGGGCCCATTGTTGGTGTTTTTGTTTCTGCCGATCCTTCTGAAGTTTGGGTTTCGTTTCGTTTCGTTTACAGTTGGGAGAAAACTAAGACACCCAGTCGGCAAGCCTCTTTCTTATTTGGTCACTACCTGTCTGCGATTCACCCTTCACCCACCCCCACATCACACAATGCAGGAAAGAACTGTCATATTGCTTCAAGTGCAACTCCCTATCCAGATAGCAACACATTGTCACCAGATGGGAAATTTAACTAAAGTGCTCAGGTGATTTATCTATGTTTGCTTAGATCCAATCATTGCTTTCTCATTGCTCCATTAATAGCACTCCCACTGTCACAAGCTCTTTGTTTTGTGAAGCGCTGCACAAATTATCATTGGTACTTAATGATGCGCCTGTAATTGACACCGCAAATGTTTAATAATTTATGCTCTCATTACAAGGCACGTTTTGTTTGTTCACAAATGCACGTCTTTGATGCAATTAACGTGACAAGTGATCAAATTTTAAAGTGCTCAATCTATATACTGTTTTCTCGAGCTGTTTTGTTTTGAGGTGCTTTGAATTTATTACAGGTTCATAAACTCATTAAATATATCACATACCTGAGGAATTTAATTTTTATTATATTCCGTGTATATATTTCAGTCAAGAAGTTAGACTTTTTATACCTAGGTTAGAGTCATGTACACAAGATCATGTACTGATCAAACTAAATGAGTTGTCCATGTTGCTTGTCTCATAGGAGGTTTGAACATGGCTTTGCAAGTCTTTAAGCACTTCTGTGGCCGAGCACAACTTGTAGGGTGTTTAAGTGAGGAATGTGAGGCATACATGGACATTCTAAAGTATAACCTGGAGTTTTGAAAATAGCAAACTGCTCATTAATTCTCATTGAAAGTTTGCATCATGGGAAATTCACTGATTAACATTCATGTGAAAGTACAAAAATGTGGCATTATATTAAACCTAGGTGGTAGATCCACTTGTTTTAACCTCTGGTAAATGATTTCAGTGTACCTATTAAATATTGCACTGCACTGTATATCATAGCCAACATGAAGTGCATATCAAATAGGATCGCCTTAGTGAATGGCAAAACTTAGATCTTGGAGCTGTTAAAGTCATGAAGTAGTTTGTAACCACTTTGTTTTTACGAGAAGTGGTTGTATTTTCAGAAGATGAGGTTGTATTTCAGCAAAAAAACACATCTTATGGCCAAGAGTTCCCAAGCTCTTTTCTCAGCTAGTTTCACATATATCAAATAGCCCCTTGAAGAGAAATTGAACACTGAGGAACATTCAGATGAAACATGTTGAACATCATATGACAGTGTGCAAAGAGTAATACAAAATGGCTTCATGGCCACACTAGACACCCAATTAGTCCTCATAATAAAACTGAGGGCAGCTCGGAATTATTTTAGACAGGACAAACTGGATTCATAGGTCTTAGTATTCCAGTACATCTAACTGGGAGTCCCACTGTCACAGAGTCTAAATTTATATAAATTCACGGAAGAGCAGATTAGCATATTATTTTGACCCTCTAGTAGTTTCCGTATCAATTATAATGATTCGGGGTGTAACATGTCTAAAATGTATAGTTAAAATACCCAAAGGTGCTTCAATTTAGACTTTTATAGAAAATATACCAAAAAAGTCAAACTATGATTGTTTTTCACAAAACTGAACCACATTCTTGATTACATTACTTTTTATTACTAATTTAATTTCAGGGGTAGAAATAAATGATTTCTTTAGCAAAGGATGTAGTAGCTTTAAGGAGATTTGGCCAGCATCCAGAGGAGATGTTTAAGGCAAAACAAATAATAATTTTGGTCAAAATATGACATTAGCCACATTTTTTTTTAAAGGAACATGGACATGTTTGCTCAATCATTTATTTTCTTCTTAGTAACAGTATGAACTGAAATTTGAAAAATAATTTTCAGTTTAAAATGTAGAAGATGGCCATGTACCTGTCTAACGTCTCTTGTCTTTCGAGTCCTTTAGTACGGTTTTCTCTCGTGGGCTTTTAAGCTCCTTGTGAAAAATTACGGTAGGCAGTGGATTTGGTTTTAAACGTTTATACCCAGACACACCACTAAGCTCTTTTATGAGATGAGAGCACAGCCGCAGGTCTTTGGGCAAGTGGACTCCTCCAACGGCATCCTCCCACTGTTTTCTTAACTTTGTGACAAAAAGCTTTGGAGGCTTACCTTAATTTCTTTACTCCCCTTTGATCGAAAATGACAACCAAAAGATATGCAGTGTGGCATGTTTGCTCCTTTTGCTGATGCTAGTTGTTGTTTTGCTGTGCTTGGCAGTGGGCAGCAATGTGGGATGCAACCAAAATGTTATCATCCCAGAATATATTAAGCACGTGGAAATGTCACAGCATATAAATTAAACTTTTGTACAAAATGTATTAAAATGCTAAATTATTTTCAAAAACGTTAAATCTTATCTTACTAACATCCAAATAAATCCTATAGAGCAAACATCATCACAATCAGGGTTCCTTTCATGAGGCTGACAATATACAAAATTAGGCTTGATTCATCTTTTATGGTAATGAGTGTGCCTCTATTTTCATTTTTCTGGATCTTTTTATGGAACCAGAATGTGTGGCAGAAATATAATATTTTCAATTGACCGAAAAGAGCCAGAAACATCCCCCTATGAGTTTGTAGACCATTTTTGCCTAGGCTAAATAAACTTCAACATGTCTATCAAAAAGTCACAAACATCCAATTTCACTCCAGGCCTGTAGGAGACAACAGCAAGCTTTGTTACCCGTTGAAACTGTTGTGTCCCTGCCCAAGGGTGAAAAAATATCTTTCTGTATTTTTATTTGTTATAATATTAAGTGGGTTCTTTCTCTTTCTATGCTTTACACCTCTAAGGTCAATTTGGAGTGGATTTCAGCCCAAGATTTCAAAACTTTCATTTCAATCTAAAATAAGCATATTACTGAACTGTGTTTTGTAAACGTTAAGTCGACAAAGTATTAATTCTAAAAAAATACATTCAAAACATGGCATTTAGTACTCACTTGAGGGAGGTGCCATTTTTGCTCTCCAGTAGCAAGAATATGACGAACTACATCTGTCCAGCTTATTCCAGAATTGTAATGTTAAGCAAAAAAAACAGGTTTTGACACTTGGTTACACATGCAATGTATTCTTTAACTTGACATATACTTTAAGTCAATGTCATTTTTGAAGACAAAGGTAACCACTGATTTACATTTTGCAGGGAGTAAAAAATAATAATTTATAAAAATGGGCTCCATGATAGTTCCGCTATGAAATCAAGCATGAAGCTGATTTGGTGATAACATACAATCATTATTCTTCTCTCTTGGTTGCATAAAGACAAAAGCTTAATAGTAAACCAAATATTGGTAAATACAATAAGGCATTGCCTATGCCTTCCATTAAGGCATCTTTCTGACACCTATAGAAATCATTGCTTTTGCATAGCCTTTATCAACTGCTGCTTTGCCAATTAATGGGCCTCTTTTTAAAGAGACAGCACAGCATCTTAAATTGTTACTTTTTAACATTTTTAACAGGATGATTTTTTTTAGTAGAAATGAGCAGATGCACAGAGACAGCAGAGAAGAGCTACAGAGAGTGATTCTCAGAAGGACTGCGTAAGAGTTGCAGACACTGCACTTCTAATCAGATAGGAAAAGCCCCAGTCATCAAGGTTTAAGCTCAATGTATGTGTGTGGGCGTTCAGGCACAGTCAGCGCACACTCATGAGTGTGCGAGAGTGTTTGCGTGCGAGCATATAAAGGTATGGTACGTTTATAAAAAGCACTCCACTGTATGTGTGGGAGGGCTGCAGTGTGTGTGGCTTGTGTCACTCAGCTGATGAGTTAGTGTGAGACACAAGCTGTTAAATCACTGCTGACGCGCAGCAAGTGAATTTTGAATAATTTATGAAGATGTATGATCAGATCTGCACATTGATGTATTCGGCACTGAAATTATGGGAGAAAACCTTGAGACTCAAAAATGTTGAGCTGTTCAAAAGCTCTCAAATGTTTAAAATGGATCATATAATAGGACTAGATGTGAATACGTGAATAAGTACTTCCCCGGATTAATAAAGAACTGCAAACTACTGCAATTGTGTTTGTGTGTGTGTGTGTTTGTGTGTGTGTGGTGGTGGTGGGGTTCTTACTCTTAATATTTACACCATTACTCATAATTTCAGTGATAGTTTTTTTTTGTTGGCTGTGAGAATAATATTTGGAAAGTTAGAGTAACATTACATACAAAACAATAATTGCAAAGTGAAAAGCTCTTGCCACCTGCACATTCGATAAATTAATGGAAGCAAGCTGAAATCTTAATAGCAAAAAGAATGACAGCTTTTCTAAAGCTGTAGCAGGGAATATGTAGTAGCATTTTACGTCAGCACAACTAATCAAAAACTGATATGAGATTTGACAGAGATCAACTGGACACAGTTAATAGGATCACATTTGTTCAATTAAGTAGAATGTGCCATCTCGATGAGATCTGGACGAAAACTGCTGACGTTACAATTTTTGATCTGGAATACCAAATCAAGTTTCTTTCAAATCCGATTCAAAGGAAAGCTGTTTCCACAATCGAAAGATGATTGTCTGGTGCATTAAACGATTTAACATGGGCATCATCATTAGAAGTGATATTATAAAATAAAATGAAAGAAACAATGGACATGAAGCGGCATAAAACAAACCAGCCAGCAGTACTCAGCCACAAGGTAATTTCTCAAGTATAGCAAATTGTTTAGGAGACAGACACCGACAGGGAACTGTGGTCTGGATTTCAAAACATAATGTTAATTTACCATGAGCATATTGTGCTTCACAGTGAAGTTTCAATAATAATCCTTTCAGTAAACACATCAGCACTCCTAATCCAGACTCCCTTTGGAAAAGCTAGTGGTTTTACAGCAGCAGAGTCCAAACGGTTGCCAGTTCAGAAGATGATGCACAGGCCTGCAGCTATATTTCAAAAGAGTTTCCACAGATGGTTTTTCATCATTGTTGTTTTTGGTATTAGCAATGCTCACATACATTCTGTGTTTGGTATACATTTCAAAAAGCAGAGTGACTGCAGCAGAGGTGAACTATGGAAAATTCAATGTGGCACAACCCAAGGGACGAGCTCCCTCTGATACTCACACGCAGTCCATCTGCGCACAAACAAAAATGACACAATGCCATATGGGATGTTGGACCTAACTTAAACATCTATCTTTAGTGACATCTCTTCCCGTGTGTACATGTGTACATGTCAGAAGCAAAATTGAAATGGTGCAATGAACACAATTGGAGTATTGGACATTTACGTTTGGGCAGTTTTGGGAGCAAAATTCAAGAAGTTTTGTTTTTGGGCCCTTACTTTTGCATCGGCTCATTTATCAGGCAGATGGCAGGACATCTGGGAACAAACACAATCATTTCAGGTGGTGGGACGTGGACATGGAATGATGTGAATTTTTCAGGAATTAAATGAAGAGATAAATTTGTAATTTTGTGATCGTTCCTTAAATCGTTACCTTTAACAAGACAACGTATGCTTGACCCTTTGATGAAATGTTTGCATGTGAGTTCATCCTATCCTATTGGATGATCACATAGAGACAGACAACTCTTCATCGTTCTCAAATCCATACCTACTAGCAATTGTGAAGTCCAGATTTGATTTCAACAGCCATATAGCCACCTGCATTTAGATTGTGAAGCCAAAATTATAAAGATTTGAACTACATGCAGTCCCATTTGGAAGGTTCTCAAACGCCTTAGCTTTTTGCTATATGCCAAAAAAAGAAGAAGCTAATTTCTTCATTGTTGGACTAATAAAGGTTATAGTATATTATTTTGCCTTGTTTTGCCCGTAAAAAACAAAGTTCATTTCCAAGGATGTTTTCTGTAGTTAATAGTATTAGGTAGTTGTTGATGGTATTATAAACTAGTATACTTTGGTGCAATATAAAATATAATATATGTTTGGCTTTAACAGGAAGCAATGTTTTTTTATGTTTTAAATTGAATGCATCCCAAGACATTTTAGGATGCGACCCATAAATATTTGACAAACTGATATGCCACTTGAAGTTAAAGTGTTTAGAGGGTTTTTATTTATTTTATTTTACAAAGAGGCCTAAAGCACGATTTAGATGAAAGGAGCTGTTAATCCCCAAGTTGCCTAGTTAGATCAGGGATAAAATCAAGACATTCTCATCTCCAGAAAACGCTTGCAAAATATCAATAAATCATCTCATGGTTCAGCAATGGCACAGCAAGATCTAATCGGACAGCAGCGATTACACACGCTCTCTTCTCACAGCTGCAAAATCATACAAAAAGCGGTGGTGGGATGTGGGGCAATAGGGGTGGTCAAAGTAGAAAAGGGAACGGATGAGGACTGAAAAATTTGGAATGGTGGGAAAAGGCAAGATAAGATAAGTGGAGGTTGCAACAGGAGAGAAATTTGTGAAAACATCCATCTTCTGAACCGCTAATGCTCACTAGGGTCGCAAGCATGCTGGAACACAAGTGGATAAAAGGAAGAAGAGAACCTAACCTTGTTGTTAAAGTGCTCTATAAATATATTTGAGTTGAGCTATATTGGCAGAACAGGGAGAAATAGGAGAAGACAAAAACAAAGCCAGAAAGTGATGATAAGAAAGTGAAAAACAAAGCCAGAAAGTGAAGATTAAGAAGAACATATTGGGCATAATGAACATGAAGAAAGACAGAAAATTGTCAGACACTGACAGACTAATGCAAGAATGGTCATACAAAATGTCACCTCCTACACAGTCTCCATCTGAGTGGTTATTAAAGTGGATTATAAAAGCAAACGTATTGCTCACGCACACTTTCATGGCAATGTTATGATTGATTGTAGAATCTAATGAACTCCAATATAAGCGCTGTAGCAAACATTCTGCATTTTACAAAGGTAATAAATTTCAATGCTGATTGACACAGTATTACGCTAATAATGTGTTTATTAATGCCAGAGTCGTTTGTAATAGCGTAGCTAAATGCCATGTAGGTAATTAAACTTTGTTAAAGTTTGATCCAGTGAAATACTCCATTATTGTAAACTACACCCTTAAAAAAACAATATGTCCAAATAAAATTGCTCACTTACACACAGTTATATACAGTATATTTTGTATCAATCAAAAAACATCACCTTTTTGCCATGGCATCATTCTGTATTGATTTTCATTTGCATACCAAGTGGTCGGCAGTTGTGTACATGAGGACCATAAATGCATTCACACAAACATAAACAAATGCAGTATGCATGCACTCAAATATGCACATGTGAGCAAATACAGATTACACGCAGTCCCTTCTCTGTGAATATGCAATATGCATGAGAACTGCGTAGCCTTTTAAATGAAGAGGGTGCATGTGGTGAGTGTGCACAACACACAAACCTGAACTCTGAGTGGGTCTTCAGTGACATCATACATTTTAATAAACCCGTATGATGATCTTATAAGCCTGACTTTCTACCCCTCAAACTGCCAATCTGTCAAAAAGTGAGTTCTGCTCCTCCTGAGATGAACTGAACCTAGTCCCACAATCACATATTTACACTAAGAGTCCACTCAGGTTCACACATACACACAAACACAGCGGATATCCAAGCGTGGGTTAGATTATTTAAATAGGTCAGACCTATGTGTCCATGAATGAGTGGGTGCCGTCTTTGTTTTCGTGCAGAAGGGTTGTCACACCTGGGAAAACCTTTCATTTTTTTCCTGCATAAGTGCAGCAGCGCTCCATCCGTGTGGATGGACACAGTATCTTGTTGATCTCAGGAAACAGCTTTGCATGCCAGATAAGGCTTGCTCAACACCTGCCTGTTCAACCCTCTCACACACACTTGTGTTTTTCATAACAAATGAAATATATGGTCCGAAAATATAAAACCAGTCAAAGTCTACGGATTATTCATACAGCTAACTTTTCCTTCTGTTGGAGGCGAATGGGTGACCACGGATGCAGGGGTTGGCAAAAAAAAAAAAAAAAAAAGGCTCCTAAAATGTCTGCTGTTAACTTGTGCATTGAACACATGAAATATACTGGTCTATGTATTCACTGGTAAATCCGTGGCTTCTCCTAAAATGTGATTTATTGACAGAAGGATTTATGGTGGAGCAAGATCGGTGCCTTGTTGCTTGTAAATAAATCAATCAATATATTCATGGGGAAATTAAATATCAAAATAATGAAATATACAGAAATTAATACATATTGAAATTATTACATATACTTTGTTGGAATAAATATGGATATTGAAATGTATAATGAAAATAAAGCCTGCCTTTATGACATAAGTAATTATTTGATTACATATTTATCTTTTTAACTTTGGATATCTTGGTCTCTTGGTCATCTGTCAACTGTAAATTAAAGTTATAAATTATAAGGGATAAGTTATTGGAAATATGCTAATGTAGCGTGCATGTGTACATAATGGATGCGGAAACTTTGAAGCCTTCGACGAACTAAGAAATGTGAGCAGTTCAATGGCTTATTGGTTTTTGCTTTGCAGCATGTACCTGCACAATGTGTCCTGTGATTGTAATAGTATCCTTAATATATGCTAGTTGAATTCTACAACCTCAGAGGAGGTTTCACAGTACTACAACTGATTAATCAATTGTATCCAAGAAAATGGTTATATGATCAAAAATCTGTGCTTAATTTGACTGATAAAGGCAATATTGAATAAAAGGTAACAATAGCTTTAAATCTTTGTCTGTCTTTGTCAATCACCAGGAGAATTTTTTTTCAAAATACAGAAATGTTCAAGTGACAGGGTTAATGAAAATTAGATAGTTATCACAAATGATTTAAATTAAAATACTCTGAGTTCCTTCCTACTACTTTAAATTGAAATTTGCACAGGGAGAAGCTGAGACACATCGTCAAATCAATCATCTGCTCTTACTTCGTTCTCTAGTTCTGTCGCTTGGATTGTTTCTGCACTGACATTATTGTCATCATTAATATGAGCCTTATCTGTGTTTGTTCGTGTGCTGGTGGAAGAGAACATGTGCCTTCCCGAGCAGTCAGCTCGTGTCGCTGCAGGAAACCGACTTACAGTGGCCAATTAGAGGGCACACGCTTCTGAAAGCCTTCACAGTCACAGACACACAAACAATAACATCCCAGCCCCTGACCATCAAGACTATATTCAACACTGTACCTAAACAGCAAAAACAATTCTGAATTTCCCTTACTGGTCTATACTGTATACCACACCGTTTGCTATTTTTCTGTCATGGTATTCTTCTAATTCTAATTATTACAGTATATTGCTCCCTCTTATTGGTTGTTAGTTCACGATACAATTTAAGTGTCACTTTGTTTTCATTTAAAATGCATATAATTATCCAGTAACTTCTGCACATCAAAATCAAGTCTCAAAACGTTTGGATAATGTATCATATGTATCGTAATTTCCGGATTATAAGGCACTACTTCTTGCATAAACTTCAAACCCTGCGGCAGTGTATCTATGAATTTTTCATGTCTCCGATGATATTGTATGATTGGTGCATATTTTCTTACATACGGAAAATAAACATTGAAACACCTATGGCTTCTACCATATTTTCCGAACTATAAGCCGCACCTGATTATAAACCGCACCAGCTAAAATAAGGAGAAGATCTTTTTTTATTTGATATATAAGCCTCATCGGACTATATAATGCAGGTCTTTAAATGGTCGTCAAAATCCATCAGTACGTTCACAAAGCTGCACCTCGACTTGCCAGTTGTCATCCCTACAGTCACGTCCGCCTGCGAGACGTGGATGAAGACATCAAGCATCACCAACAAGCTGGATGTCTTCCACCGACAGTGCCTCAGATACATCTTGAGGATCTCATGGAGAGACCACATCACCAATGAAGAGATGATGAGAAGAGCAGGGGTGGCACCACTATCCAACATAATCTCAGACAGAAGAAGGAGAATGGCTGGGCACGTACTCCGACTGCCAAGAGAAAGACCGGTGAGTATGGCAATGGACTGGATGCCAGAAGGGGGATAGAGAAAGAGAAGGCGGCCAAAGAAGACGTGGAGACAAACAGCCAAAGAAGACCTGAGAGAGATGGGAGTCAGCTGGCATGGAGCAAGACGGATCGCCAGTGACCGGAGTAAATGGAGAGAACTCGTCGCCCAATGATCCAATAGGAATGGGAGCTCACTCACTCACTCACTCACTCACTCACTCACTCACTCACTCACTCACTCACTCACTCACTCACTCACTCACTTTATAGTCCAAAAATGACGGTAACTTCAAAAGCAGTTTGGATTACATATTTGTTTTGTACAGTTCTTTCTATATAGGGTAGCTGATAGCTGCGTGTTTAGAGGACTAACACACAAGGATGTGATATTGTGACACTCCCTTTTATAAAAAAAAAAAAAACAATTATGACAGAGTGAAATTTTAAATATTGTGCTCGATCAATCTAAAGTCATCAGCTCATATACAAATGCAGAGGTATGAGACAAATCCTGAGCCCTGTGTAGTTCCGACAGTGATCTGACCATTTGTGAACACAGGCCTGTTGAGGCCAAATTGAGTAGGCAGCATCAAGAGATGCTTTTTCCTCGAATGGCCAGTGAGGCTAGTTTTAAAATCCAAAACATATTCACCCACATCTTACTAAGCATATCACTTTCTTGGCTGCACCTATTACAACTGACTTATCATCTCTTCTATTGCTGTCCTTTTTGCTTTCATGGTAACGCTTTTTGCGATGGTCTCTGATATAATAAAGCTGGAAGATGAAGCTACACCTAATATACACTTAAATCTCGATTTTACTGGCTTTGATCCTACGTGACTTTCTGTAACACAGTTTTGTAATGGACCCCGATTCTTTTGTCATAAAAACATTTTCAAGTAGTATTTTAAAAGGACGATATAAGCACTGTAAAACGAATTTCCATGACCAATTTAAAGGTGTTTAACAATAAGAAGTCGGGCTTGACTTGGGATGTTGAGATAGTGTTGTGAAATGGACGATTTGTGTTAAATTGGGGTGAAAAGCGGCTTACAATAGGAGTAAATGCAAACAGAAAGCAAGCATGGTCACCCTTCACTCAACCCATGGATTAAATGCCACAGAGACACCGACACTGGCTGACCTGGAAGCTTAAAGCCTCAAAACACACAGAGAAAGAAAGTTTGGCTGTAATATTACAATCACAATTTTCAGGAGCTTGTGGGGATTGAATTGTCGCCAAGATTAACTATATACTTTTTAGGGTGAGGTTGGGGCGTAGCCGTTTACAAGCTTCATACTTTTTCCTACTACTTTTGAGCATTATTTTATACTACTAGTTTTCAATTGTATATCCTGAGCATTGTGAAACTTTTCTTTTCAAAATTGCATACGCATGTGGTTTCTTTGTTTTCCTTTAATGGTTACTAAATGCATTCAGAACATTGCAAAAGTTCTACTGGTGGGGGTGGGGTTATGTTGGAAATGTCCGAATTGTCAGTTTTTTCCTACCCGGCTCATAGTAAAATATTACAAGGCTTTAAACATGATTTGTTTCGATGAGGGAGAAAAGGAGAGAGAGGCAGAGGCAACAGGAGAAAGGGGAGAACAATCTATTTTTAAATTAGTTTAGTTTAATCCATATTGGCATTGTTTGAACAGTGTAGGCAATCTCCAGGGAATTACACATTATGCGGGTGATTTTTATCTTTTGAAATAACCCTTGACCATGTATAATTTGTTTTGTTTTTTTGTCTTTTTTTAAATTGATTTCAATCAATTGGGATATTATGTTCATAAAAAAAAATCCTAGCCAGATAGAGAGGTGATAGCCTTTAATATTGCATTGTATCTGTTCATTTAGTTACATGTTTAAATTTTAATTATATTACCACCATGTAATATTACCATGCCAAAAGCCAATACAGCACAATACCAGAGAATCTAAACTAATTCGTAAAATTGTGACTGAGCTTTTTTCAGGTGGGGAAATCTTCTCTTAATCAAATGTCTGGTGATGTTAACATTCAGATCAGGATTCTCAACTTTGCAGGCATCATTTCCAGGTTCATTTGCGGCCCACCAGATGCTATTTTGTGGCCGAAGTTCCATCCATCCATCCATCCATCCATCCATCCATCCATCCATCCATCCATCCATCCATCCATCCATCCATCCATCCATCCATCCATCCATCCATCCATCCATCCATCCATCCATCCATCCATCCATCCATCCATCCATCCATCCATCCATCCATCCATCCAACTTAATGATTTGTAGACCACCAAACATGGAAAACAAAGGTTTGCAGCAGCCAGTGGAGTAATGGTGAAGTTAGCTGCCATTTAAATCTATGGAGGGGAGAGTCAATCCAGGCCAAACTAAATGGTATGTACAGAAATAAACCCTTTTTACGGGAAAGTCTCCAGAGAAATGGAAGTGTAGCGTTATAAACGTTTTGCCTTAGGGTCAACAAAAGCGCAAGTGTGTAGTTGCAGTTTAGTGGTGTGCTGACTGTTTCTGGTGTCCACACAGTTTTATTTCTGTACTTTGAATGACTTTAGCTTTTTGTTTTTAAATGCTTTTAAATGTTGTACTTTTTGTCACATAAAGCACATTGTGTATGAAATACGCTTCATAAATAAAGCTGCATTGACTTGCCTCAGGTCTTTTTGGATCAAGCTCCACACCCTCCCCCTAAGGGAGAATTTGGAGCAAACGTTTTTCAGCCAATTGTATTTGTGATCTTGGTCACCACACACAGCTTGTGATATGAGGAAAGGAACAAAAGATCGAGCAGTAAAAGAAGAGCTAATGACTCAGCTTCTTTTCCACCATGACAGATATAGTATTAAGAGTCTGCTTTACTACAGATGCTGCAATCATCCAGTGGTCGATGTTTTGATTCATTCTTTCATCACTTGTGAATAAGACTGAAGATACTTCAGTTCCTCCATAGGGCAAAATCTCAACCCCAACCCGAAAAGAGCACTCCACCTTTTTGAAACTGAAGACTATGGCTCTAGATTGGAGGTGCCGATTCTCAAGCCAACTAGGCCTGGGCAATTATGTGATTGTGATTACCGATTGTGATAAACTTCAGACTGATTACAGTGATCAGTGATGTGATTATGTGATTATATATATATATATATATAATCATATTATTTTATATATATGGAATCATATTATTATATAGAAATGATTATTGATATATCGACAGTAATTTTGAATGGACAAATTGTGATCAGTCCCTCCTGTGAGCTTGTTAGTGAAAATGGACCATCACAGCTGGATGACCCCTTTAAATATACATTCAGCAACTATGAGACCTCTGGTGATTAACTTTTCTTTTCTTACTTTTATCATTTTATTCTGCAACACAGTTAATATTCTTAAATAGGGCAAAATCAGCGACAACATATAGTAAACAGAAACTAGAGCACGCGTCACAGAAATGAATCATAAAAAGTGCATGCGGTTACAAGAATAGAGGACAGGTGTGAAATGCCACAGTGTTTGTCTGCAACAGGGAGATAATAACATTGGGACCTATGACATTTTAATGAAGTGGACAGGTGGAAATCCTGGAATGAACCATATTGTAGCTCATTATTGGGCCTTGCTGTTCAGCATATCCACACTCAAAAACCTGGTGTTGGCATCTATCCATCATTTTCTGTGCGAGTGTTTGCGTGTGTGCGTGTGAGAGTGATAGATAGATATGAGTGCAAAGGTCAAGATCTCTTTGTCCAGACGCCATTAAACACCTGTTCACTAGTTTAATGCATATGGCTTGATGGTCTCAGGTTACTGCCTGCCGTTGTATAAAGTCAGTTTAGGAGGTAAATATTAACTAAAAGCAAATTATAAGAAAGAAATAATCTAAAGCAATTTGCCGGGAAAATCAAATAACTAAAGCTGGTATCTCACTGAGCAACAAATGCTTCTGAAAGCATATGAACGTAGTGAATGTCTGGTTTTGGTCTTTGGGGTAAAAACTGCACAGTCGAGTGCTTTACCGTCACCTGAGTAGTATACTTTTCCCCCTCCTGTTGTCAATCTGAATGAATGAGACTCAGAAGGTCAAGCATGTGAAATACTCCAGAGTCTCTTTGAGAAAATGTCTCTCTTTGGGTTGCACCACAGAAGACCCCAGCATGTTGAGTGGTTTGTGGTTAGTGCTGTCACTGTGACTTCAAGTCTCTTGCTTTGACAGCAAAGCCAAGAGAGTCCCGCTGGGATGTTTTTGCTCCACCTGTTGGAATATTAGTGTTTGTGTATTCTGTTGGAGTACACAAACACAGTTAAGTAAAAATGAAGGCTTGTAATGCCATGTTTCATTACGAGGGAACTGAGATCTACTTCTAGTATTGCATAAATTTGAATAGTCGAGAAGATTGCTCTGTAAGACTACAGCCATTTTGATACTTGCAGTGAGAGTTTTTGCTTGCTTTAAAAAAAGGGGGTAACATTTACACGTAAAACAAAGGGTGCATTGGTGAAACTGGAAATTGGTTTTGCATTTCTGCATAACCGTGCTAACTCTAGGAATCTATGACTGCATGTGCCTTGCACAAGGCAATGATTGAGATGTAACCTGGCAAGCCTTCAGCTTATAGCAATGTCCATACTTCATAAAGGGTTTCTCACCTGTCCCTATGTTTTTTGCTGTGACTGCTGCTGCCTTATATAGTGTTATATCGCCCCAAAACACGCCATGATGATTCACTTGTGCAGTTGCTGTGGATGTTAACAACAGGTACACTGTATAACATCGATTTCTCACTACCTTAATGAAAGTGTTTGGCAGCCACGCTCCAGTACCAACATGATACTCCCCGTCAACACTGTTAATGAAATAAAATGGAGAGCTCCTTAACAAGCCAAAGGGGTGTCAGTGCAGTCACTTATCGTATGGCAAACACTCTCAGCTTCCAAACTTCTGTCAAAGCTGTCGGGGCAATCGAATTAGCATGACTGAAGCACTTAACATTAACATCAGTATGGGCGATCGCCCTTACACTAACTGCAGTTCTCGACATTTATGGAAGTGGTAATGATCAGCCTCTAACCATTATCACTCACACTCAGTCTTGGCTGCAGGTGCACTCCTTGCAACTTCCCCTCCACCATCATGACGTTCCCCCCACCCTTCCATCTAATTTGATTTTATACCTGTCCGCATGCTTCATCCGTCCATTTTAATAATGTCATTAGATTCAGCATAGCTCTGCCATAACACCTAAATTATACAAACTGCAGGTGTCGCATGCATGCACACGCATGCGCGCACACACACTTAGCTGTGGATTTCACATCAGCAGGCTTATTACAAGCAACTTTTGAGCCCAACCAAACATACTTTTATGGCTAGATGCCAGCAGGCACTCTTCTTCCAGTTAATAACATGTCACTATTGCTGACATAGCACTATGTACTTTATCAATATTGTTTTGTGTGCTTTTGCTTTGTGTGTTTGTGCTTTTGTTTTGTTTTGTGTGTGTGTGTGTGTGTGTGTGTGTGTGTGTGTGTGTGTGTGTGCATGTGCGTGTGTGTGTGTGCATGCGTGCGTGCGTATTGGTGCCAGATTTATGGAAGAGCTCAAACTATGACACACAATAGCATGGTCATAATGAACACATTTGAATGTTTTTCATTTTAATCAAAGAGAGTTACTGTGTTAATGTTCAAGCGCTAGCGCAAATGGTTCAGTCGTTTATTCAGCCTTCGGCCTCGATCCGTTTGCTGTTCACGTATTTCAAAAAATCCCCACTGGAAAACATCCGTGCGTAAAGCGACCCAGATATTTGCACAGTTTAATCATAAAAGAAGAGGGTAGCACAGGATGCTTTGAGCGTTTTATAATAACAATTATTTTGAAAATGATGGAGGTAATCAATGAACAATTTGGTAGATATAAGTTCAGTATTGACTCATGCAATCTAATTAAAGTTAAGCATTTCACAAATGAAAAAAAAATCTGACACACATGAAAAGAATCCGGAAATAATTATAAATATATCTTTTTAATAGCTAATGTAGGATTTCCTTCTAAGCAGATGTCCAAGCATGCTAGATTTGTGAGTATTTCAAGAAGAATGAAACTAGTGTGCCAACTTTGCCATCGTTGCCAAGATTGATGCTAAATCAGAGTAGGGCTGAAAATGTGTCACTGTGAGTCATAACAGGCAGACACAATTTACTGTCATTCAGCTACCTGACCTCCTCATCATGACTTTTTTACCTCCTGACACAATGCTTGCAATATTTTACAATAGGATTGAGCCGTGTCAGAGTATGAGACACTACTGTGTCATTTACAAAGAAAATGATGCATATTGCTGGATCACACATGATATTGATGAAAATGTAGTGTTTATTATTGTGCTTCTAATTTGCATAGATATTAAAACACAGCATATCATTAATGTTGATTCAATGTGTCAAGTAAACCCCAAACAACTAAGGCTTCACATTAAGACATTTTAACAGCACATTAAATATCGATACAACCATTTGCTAGAGCTTTACCTCATAAGAGTTGTCGGGGATATGCCAATGTTTGGTCAGAATTTGGCCAACAGGCCAATACATAACTACAACTATATTATTTTTATTATTATTATTATTATTATTATTATTACTATTATTATTACCATTACAATAAATAAAATAAATAAAATAATAAATACACAAAATAAAAGATAAACAAACAAACACAAATAAATAAATAAATTAATAAATAAATAAATAATGGACAATTTAGTCTCTTCACGTGCATGTTGTTGGAATGTGGATAGAAGCCAGGGAAAAACACCTACAAACAAGTGGACAACATCTAAACTCCATACAAAAAGACAGTAGCTGAGAAATTCTTAAAGGGTTTTTGCCACACAAGTCAGGGACTGGTCATCAAGCCATTAACAGAAGTTGGTGGTCATTTATTCCGTAATATTTACTTAAAACCGGGTTTGCATGGCAAGATTTTAAAATTGTCAGCCAACTTCCAAACCATGAAAGAGAAAAAAATAAATCAGTAGTTGCTGACCACTAGTTGAGTAGGCTATGTGTGTGAAGTGACAATTTACAATGTTGTTTGAAACATCACCCAACATCAATACTCACTTTTCATATCCATTTGCTTAATATCATGGAAATTTCTGTCAGTGCGTTAATACCGCATTACCATCACCAGACAATACTGTGTGTATCTGTTTGCAAATGTAGCCTCTCAACTTATTTGTAAATTTTCTTGTCACAGCACAAAGTTAGGCACATATATAAATTGACTCCAAAGTAAATGTAATAACCAAAAATGGGCTGACATCAGTACATGCTCATCTCCACTTTTATTACATTTTTTTTTTTTTTTGGGGTCCATGTTTTCACAATACCCCTGTAATTGCATTATTGTATGATAAAAACAATAGAATATGAATGGTGTAAAAACCCAGCGACTGTGCGAAAACAATCATCAGAATGAGACTTTTTTTTCTACGGCCATATTAATTTGAGATCTTTAAAAATACTCAAAATGGATAATATACTAGTGCTGGTTGGACGGTTGCAGCCAATCTCTAAAAAAGAAACATCATGCCATTTACAGAGTGGGGACCATAAAGACAGAGTTAATGATAATGTGTTCTGCCCCAATAACGTATTTTCAAAGCTATTCTGTTCTTGTCCTTGAATGTCACAATCACCTTCCAGCAAATAGAAAGCGGTTTGCTGTTGCAGCTGACTGACATATTGAAGCCTAACTACCGCAGAGCATTGTTTGCTTTTTAGATGCATTAGATTGAAAGAGTGTGAGTGAACTGCAGTCCTTTAGGCCACATACGGACGGAGACATATTCCCCAGATAAGCTAATATGTACCCATGTGGATGGTCTCACCGAACCCTGATGGTTGGTAAACTTCTATAACAAGGTGTGGACGTGTCCGGAAATGGGAGAATTGCATTGAGAGAAAAGGACACTAGAGAGCATAGGATAAGTGACCAGGAAATGTTAGCAATGGAAATATATGCGTTGCTCTTTGTTATCTTACTTTTTTTTCCTCAGTTTTCTGGTTCTGTCACATTTCTCTATGGGAAAGGCCACTAGGCTGTTGTCCTCTTTCAGCTCATAGCCATTCAGTTTGGGCCATAACATTTTTCCTGAACTTTGAATGAGACCACATCTGTCAGAATTTTGTACTCCACTGGCTTTATCTGTGTTTCACAACCACCTACATCAGAACCACTTGATGCCCTCGGCCCATACAGGTTTTCAGATTTTTTGGATGAATGGGAAAAAAATTTGGGGCTCAAACTGTTAGCATGAAAAAAGACAGGTCAATATACACTATAGATAAAATTTCAGCCCAGTGCATTGCTTGTTACTTAAAGTAATACAAAGAGGAAATATATAATAATGTATAGAGGATGGCAAATGGCTGTTGTAAAGTAATTGGAACAAAGTTCTAACCAAACACCTGGTAAAGATCTGTCCTTGAAATTAATAATATAGAAAGAGAACGCACACCAGAAAAATGTAGTATCATCTGCATGTCATTTGCCTGTTACAAATCTGAGTTAATGGGAAGTACATAAATACTTTTAACAATTTTTTTTAAATATTGCATTTTCAGGCCTGTATAATAAAACAGATCAATATGTAAATGTTCATGATGTTGACAGTTCGACCGTAATCTCAATTACTTTAGTTATTCATAATAATGAAGTGCATATTTGAGTTGGCTAGCATTTAACCTTTCAGGTTCAATCTCATTTCATTATCCATCTAAAATTGTGTTTTATAGTGATATGAGGCTTTCGATTCATTAATAATTTCCCATTTCACCGATAGAGAAGACCAATGGAATGACTCAAGATACCAGAAGACACTGGATATATACAATCATTTGCTCAATTTGCTGATTTGCAATGCTTTTAATTTCTCATTATCCATTAATCCATGCTTCCATGAGTATTCGGATACCATCATCTATTGTCAATTGAGCCAGAACAAAGCCAAGTCGACAGCAGAATAACAGTCCACTACTAGTTAGCCAGTCAATTAGTCACCAATCCATCCAGTCAGGCAATGCTGGACTGAAAAAAACAGTTTGCTCAACTCCAATAAGTAACAAAAAGGAAAAGACAGATTGACAGAATACTGAAGTCATGACTCGCATATTTCATCATCTCTGACTAACATTGGAAGTACTATCTGCTTCCACATCTTTTTCAGAGCCACACACAGTTTCAACCTTTGACTCAAATTATTACATTCTTTGCAGGTGTGTGTGTGTGTGTGTGTGCGTGCGTGTGTGCGTGTGCGTGTGCGTGTGTGTGTGTGTGTGTGTGTGTGTGTGTGTGTGTGTGTGTGTGTGTGTGTGTGTGTGTGTGCGTGTGCGCTAGAGTTTTTTTTTTCATGGATTTCAAGATGAGGTCAAAAGGTTATGCAAGCGATTGAACATTCACTTGAATCCCACACTATTTTGCTTCATAAAAGAAGATTTTAGCTGTGTTTGTATGAGCTACTCCAGTCTTTTCCTCCTTAGTAAGAGCTATGGTCATTAAAAGACGAGCCATTATATAAACCATTTGTCATGTCTGTTGTCAGATATGCCCTCCATAGCTTACGTTTTTTTTTCTTCTTTTGCCACCGTAAGTAAATGTAACTCTTTTTGCTATTTTGTGATAACTCCTTGGACTATCCTTTTGTTGGTCTGTCTAACCTTCAATTCATCCTCACCTTTTGTGTGCACCTTTTGTTCTTCTCACCTTTTATGTGCACCCCTCTTTAGTAAAAGTATTTTGCAAATTTAATCAAGTTTGCTCCGGGATCGCCGTCTGAGTGAAGGAAGGAAAACAGACGTTTCCTGCTCCCAATGAGACAAGTGGCACTAATGCCCAAGGATACTTAAAAATAAGAATCACAAGTATATGCCAATGTGATGGATGGTTTAAACGTGACAAGGTCTGGTAAAAGCAGAATGTACACAAAGGACAACTTTTATTATTCAATTAACAATTATTTTATTAGTTAAAAGAGACAATTCCATAGAAGAAAAACTTGAATTGTCTTTTTAAACCCTGAAAATAACATGACGACATCGTTTTTGAATGGCACTAACTTGCACATTCTGGAGGCCCCATCAGTTACTCCACTGCTGTCACGGACGAGACAGGGGAGCCAAATGCAACACGGACTCTTTAATCAAGTAAAGGTTGGAACCGGCAAATACTTTCGGGTGCATGGCGTTTATATACACGCCCTAGTCAGTGGGTAACACGGGACAGGTGGCAGCGATCAGCGCCACTTAGCATGCACATTTCCGTATTAGCAGCGTACTCCTGAGGACAAGCACGGGGAGAGGGGCTGCCGACCAGCAGGAGGAGAGTGGAGCGGAGACGTAACGACTGCTCTGTTGACTAGCAAACTTTGAGGCTGCAAGTTGTGAATTTGGGAAAAAAAACAATGATACTATAATGATATATGATATCATCTACAAAGTCATCTGATTATTGGGCTAATTCTGTATAAAGGTGTCAAATATAGAGGAAAAGGCTTCCAACTGCCCGTTTGAATAAGCTGAGACGCTTCATTATACCATAAATAACAATAGTGCAGATATCAACAGAGTTTGTGTGCCAGAACTCATTATTGGTAGAAGGAAAACTAGAACTGTCAAAATATGAGTCCTTATGCCTATGCTAAAGGTTCTCATGCTCATTATTGCAGTCAGATAAGAATAGGGACTAAAGGAGGCAGCAGAGCTGTCAACTGGTGGAGAAGAACGCTTAACTGTGGCAGATGCTTTGCAAGGTATGCTTCATTGTTGAGTTGATGTATAATTGAACTCCTCTAACACACTCGAATCTGACATGCTATAGAACAGTCGTCAAATTCGGAACTCATCCTCGGTCCAAACACAAAGTATCAAGAGGCAAGCTTGTTTACAAGGTTTTTCACCACCATCCAGTGAACACCCGATTCAGCACTAACCCTACCCCCCCCCCCCCCCCCCCCCCCCCCCCCCCCCACACACACACACACACACACACACACACGTAGCCGTGCTGTGGCCCAGGGTCTTTTGTTTTTTTTAGAAAAAAAAATAAAGCCAAACCACCTGTGCCATGACTGCCTGCACGACGACCTACAATTAACTGGTCGAAGGTTGAGTCTACTTTGTGTCACTAAATTGTCAGGTGTGCACGTGTACAGTATGCTGTCTATGAAAATAGAGCAATTGGTCTTCATAACCAAGTGCCATGACACATTTTCAAGAATAATTGTATTGTTTTGAACTAATGTTTCACAGTAATGTTAATTTTGCTGTTCTTTACGAGACTGCCTGATATCATAAAGGATGGATAAAGAAACTGCTAGGTCAGGGGTAGTGAACCCTGGTTGTAAAATATTTCCATAGTAACATGATCCTATGATGTTTCTTTAACATCATGAAAAAGAATAGAGATTATTTTTACATATTTATTTTATTGAAGTTTTTTTTGCAGCTCTTAATTAAAATCATTGGTGACAGAACTACATATTCTGTAGTGTGTACATTTGTTACTCACCCTTGCTCCCAAATGTATCCCATATTCATTATAATTAGATCTGTTATTGATCACATACCCATTCTCAGTATTGATCCAGTAAGCGGCCCATGAAATATTTTCTCCATGTTGTAGTCCTAGAGAGATTGCTCTTGTTAGTTGTGATGCACCACCTTGTCAATAGGTATTCATTTTTCTGTAAAGACATGCTGGTTTGTCAGATACATTCTTGGTGTACAAAGTTCCAGCTAACTTGAATTGGAAAGAAAAATGTGATGGTTAAAGTGTTGGGCAAATTATGACAATCTATCATTTTAGCGGTATAAGAATTCTGCCTGATATTGATATTTAAAATATACAAATAATACTGCCATATATATAATCTCTCAGTAAAAAAAGGTACTGTAGGTGTCCCTTTTTGTTCTCCAAGGTATTTTTAGTATGTACCATGGGGGATTAATAATTTAATCACTGTGTAGGTACAAATAAGGACTGTTTAAGACTACAAATGTAGCCTGGCAAATCAGACCAATGTTGTGCCAGCGGTTGGTCTGATGGTGAGTCGGATTTCTGAGGCCGGGCAAACCTGAGCAAACAGAAAAAATGACTGAACCAATCAGCGAATAGCAGACGTGACATCAAGGAAAAAATTCCACGTCTTGTTTTGAAGTAAATGCTACCACTGCCGTGGGCTGAGGGAGTGTTAATGATTATAGGTGTTTATGTGTTATTTAAAACTGAGATTCATGCTGAATTAAACAAATTAACTCTTTCTTTCGTGCCAATTAGTGACATTGCGCACGAAGGATACGTCACAGCAAGTAACCGAATTTGATTTGTCGCTTCATTTCATGCCAAGCGGAGTCACGATGGAATCGGTGGTACAACATTGGGTCGGGCTTGCTAGGCTCACACAAATGGTACAAATATGCAAATATACCCTAGGCCAGGGATTGTCACTTGGTGGTTCGCAGTCCCCTAGTTGTCCGTGGTTGTCCGTGAAATTAGAAATGGAAAATAATTGCGATTTATTATTTAGATCTATTTTCCAGATAATTTTGTGAATCATTTACCCATCTAAATTATGTCAAATGTGGCTGAGATTCCCAAAACCCTAACCCCTGCCCTTGGGTACCTATTATGTAGCCAATAATAATAATAATAAATCATCATCATCATCATCGATATTCTTTTGACATACTTTATATTTAAAGGTAAATCTCAAAGTGCACAAAGTGTTTTTCCTAAGCAAACATTTTCATAGAAGTGAGCTTCTTATCATCATCATCATCATCTTAGTGAAAAATAAAGTATTTTGATATTAAAAATCCTTCAATTTCTGGGTCCAAATGTCAGTCAACAGAAGGAAGCAAAAAAGCAGATACTTATATGTAAATGAACCATGGATTGCGCCTTTGAAGAAATTCCACAGTGCTACTGGCAGTACAAGCATATACATGTGAGTAGGATTAGACAGCAATAAACAGAACAGCTTGATAGCTTTCTAGTCTTGGCAAGACCTCAATTCATCTGCATCTTGTTTCCTAAATTCACAGCTTGATTCTTGATTTCTTCCTCATTAATTTATGAACCCAGAATGGGCCCAGCAATGTGTGTCTATGTTTGTATGCAAGTGACACACTAAGAGGTGCGATTACTGTTTCTGAAACCAAAGAATAATTCTTCCCGACGAGAGCAGACAAACACTTACACCTACTGTGCTTAGTTGCCATTACATTCAGGCAATGAAGAGTGACATGATTACAGACGTGATTAAAACTGCACTAGGAATACTTCAATCCTTTTAACCCAAAAAATTAGCTTGAACTGTTATCTGATAAATCTTGGAAGACTTCCACAAACACCTTAGACAAGAGCTCACAAAGCTTTCATTTTGCTTTTTGTCTCACATTTGGGGATATTTTCCCAATCCCATGAAAACAAGAAAAAGACTAAAGCTGTGATGCCATTTACAGAACTGAAAAAGGAAACAATTGTCTCCTCTTGCACTTTGTTAAGTGGCAAGTGTTAGCGGAGGCCGTCTGCTTGCCTCTACTGGTTTATGCCAATATAGAGGAAGGAAAAAGTTAACTTAAGAAAGTCAAGTCAAAATGTTTTGATTATTATTGGGTTTGTGGAACATTAAGCAGAAAAATCCATATTATCCATCTCAAAAGGTGGTCATTTTCCCACTTGCTGTTGACTGAAAAAGACATCACAGACGCGCGTAAGGGCTCAGCTTGTGAACGTTACATCGCAAAACCCAGAAAAGAGGTGAGCCATTATTTTTTGTGACCTGAGCCCTTAGACACTCATTTTCAGTCGACAGCGAAAATCTTTTTTTTCCTCACGCTTTCAACCACGCGGCTTTAAATATGATGCCTTAATACACCTAAATCTCAATTTTACACGGACTTTGGTGTTCAGAATTTGGGAATTGCGCTAACCCCAAAAGCACGTTGTGTAGAAAGTCTTGGTTTTTTAAAAAGGCATATTTCTAGGCAGTCCTCAGTCACATCTGCAGTGACGCACATTGCTCAGAGTTACGCATGCGCTATCAGTGCTCATTGCTGTTGTCCCGCCACATTCTGCATGGTGGTGTATTTTTCTTTTGCACTTTTCCTTCGGCCCTGCTGGCTGGCTGACACTCGACCTCAGGGGCGCGCGTCACCTATGCGGAACTGCATTTGCAAAGCCCCTTCCAGTGTGCAAGCCAACCGCAGGAATAAAAGTAAGGAATTGTTTTCTCTTTTATGTATTACTGTACTGTTTCATTTTATTACTGTTCCGACTTACACCGAAATTCAGTTTACATTGCCGCGTAGGAACAGATCAACGTCATTAACCGAGGAACCTCTGTAATTCAATCTCACTTGCTGAAATGGTGCATATTCTAAGAAAAAATATTTTGACATTTTGTAATGTTTTTTAAGAACTACGTATAAAATGTAACGTTTAAGGTTCTGTGATAGTAGATACGAAGGTTTTCAGTAAAAAATGGCGAGGCAGTAAAGGTATCTTTTGTTATGCCATCTCCAGTGAGTGTGTAGCCCCACAGGTATACCTGACGTCTTAATACAGACAAGACTCATGCCACATAATACAGTCTGTTTTATTTTAGCATTTGCAAATGAGACTGTGTTGTTTGTAAGAAAATTAGTTGAGCTCTGCCCTGAGGTGTGCAGATGACCCAGATAACCTTGTGGCTGTAGGTCAGACGCATGATCATCTGGGAAGTATGGTAGTTTTTCTTAAGAGTTCAGAAAGGAATAAGGAAAACAATAAGCATGGGAAGAAATAATTGTTACATAGTAGAACAGGGGCATGTTTAAATAGAATTGTGTCAAACTGACAACCAAAGTCCTTGTTAAGACATCACAGTACTTACTGATCACCCCCTCCCCCCCAGCCCCCCTTCCACCCCCAATGGAGGGTTATGACTAAAATCCCCCCCTTTGGCCACAGTCTTTTATTTGGGTCAGCAAAAGGCAAGGGAGGAAATTAAATTAAATTAAAGCAGTGGGGTTCAAATGAATCTCAACATGCAGAACCACATGTAAATGTAAGCAAGAAATAAATGCCTGAGCTGATGCATTTGAGGACAAATGTAAGCTAGTTAATAAACATCCAGCTGATTGAAATTTCATTTTCTTTCACTTGGAGTGAAGTTTATATTGACCAAATTTCAATTCCCTGCAGTGAATACATCTACTACTGAAACCTAGCCAGAACTATAAAATTCCACAGCCCCCCTCCGCTTGCCCAACCTAAGATCATGGGTTCAGTACCTAGCATGTGTGTATTGTAATTTCCGAACTATAAGCCACACCTAATTATAAGCTGCACCAGCTAAAACTTAGGGGAAACTCCTGTTTTGTTCATATATAAGACGCATTGGACTGCAGGTGTTTTAAATTAAATGTCCTCATTTCTATTACCTGTATTACCGAAACAAATCCTTTCACAATATCATAATAATTGTGGAAAATCCATGGATAAGTCGCACCGGAGTATAAACTGCAGTGTTCAAAGTTTGTACAAAAAATAGCGGCTTATAGTCTTGAAATTACAGTATTTGGAATGGTGGGGAGAATCTAGAGCAGAGGTCCCCAATCACCGGGCCGCCGACCGATACCGGTCCGTAGGTCATTTGGTATCGGGCCGCACAGGAAAAAAAAAATAGATTTTTTTTATCGACGATCAATTAATTCAGGTCAAGACGCCCCGGTCACGTGACATGTTTCCCCAGTCGAGCCTGCAAAGCTACGGAGCAGGTACTTAATGGTGAGTTTTATTTTTTTGCTGTCTTTATTATAAATGTATTATTTATTTATACATTTATATAAAGGCCGGACCGTGAAAATATTGTCTGACATGTAACCGGAGAACACATGGAGAACAGAAAAATCCCACTAGGGAAGCCTCACCCGAGATTCAAATTGTGCTTGTTATGATATGTATGTAACCGGCATGAATAGGGTGACAACTGTAGCTTTTCTCGCACTCGAGTCTTTCACAAGGATGATCTTGCACACGTTGTACTTGTGCACTCTATTATGTATGGAAACTAACAAGATACTCTTCTCTCTGTATAGTATATGCTTGACAAATGGAACGGCGCTCAGCCGAGATTCCCATGACATCATGATCATACATTATTTGTAAAAAGAGCACGCAAAGGTTTGCAAAAACATATCACTTTGAAATAACTCAAGCTTTACTGATTGCTGTTGGATCTACAGTTCACATGATATGAAAGGCAAATATCTGATTATGATAACTCAAATGTAAAAAATGTCTGTATTAACTGTGTGTCATGATAATGATTGTACAAAAGTGGAAGAATGAAACTGTACTTATCTGCATGCTTGCGTCTTTTTGACCCTGTGTTTTTTTTTTCTTCACGTGCAAGTCATAAAATGCATGCATGTTTCATAGGCCTTGACACATTTGATTTTAAACAGGGTCACACGCACACAGGGCAATCATTTATTTATATCTACCCATATTGTCCATACAGTTATGTCCAGGGCAGCTCCAAAGTGGTTAGACACTTTAAATTCATTCGTGAGAGTTGAACATTTAGACGCTCACTGCACAAACATTAAGGGTACAAACAAAAGTTGCAGGGACGTTAAAGGAAAAATTGCAGCACTTAAGATTGTGTTTTCCAAAACACCCATGCATCATCTCCTATTTGTGTACGCCACTTAGAGGTATAGATTTTAACTATTCAATATGCAGTATACAGGTCTTTAGAGAGCTTACATGCTAATCCGCTGGTGCTAGGATGAACACAAACGCTTAAATTCAGCCATAAATAGTTGTGAAGAAACACTGCACTTACTGACCACGGAAACTGGCATATCCCTTACAGGTGTAACTACAGGGGAACCTTTTTTCCTCTTTTATTATGCTTAGTGTAGCTAATTAAATCCGTTTTTTTTTTATATATATAAGATGAGATCAAACTTTATTGATCCCACGACGGGGAGATTTTTTTCATTCCAGCAGCCCAACATAGGAAAAGAAAAAAGAATGAGAACTACAATATAATAAGTAAACAAGAATACAGTATGCAGCATACACTGTATGCACTATGAGAGGTATGAACAGTAATGTTAATATATATGTAGGATAAATATTTAAAGTATGTTGTGTGCATAAGGTGAGGACACTGATGGCAGGTAGGGTGACATCCCGATATATTGTAGAGTCTAACTGCTGTCGAGATGAATGACCTGCTAAAATGCTCTTTTCTGCAGCGGGGATGTCTCAGTCTCTGAATGAAGGAGCTGCTCAGGTCACCTATGTAGAGGGTGGTGGGGATTGTCCATGATGGATGTCAGCTTTGCTAACATCCTCCTCTCTCCCACCACCACCACCACGGACACCAGAGGACATCCCAGCAGAGAGCCAGCATTCCGTACTAGCTTGTCAAACCTGGTCCTGTCTCTCACAGTGCATCCTCTCCCCCAGCAGACCACAGCATAGAACGGGGCCGATGCTTCCACTGAGTAATAAAAAGTCAACAGAGTCTCGCTGACTCCAAAAGACTTCAGTCTCCTCAACAGGTGGAGTCGACTCTGGCCCTTCTTGTACAGTCGGTATTTGTAGTCCAGTCCAGCGTGTTATTGAGGTGAACACCAAGGTACTTCTAAGAGACCACTGCCTCAATGTCTTTACCCTGGTGCTGTGGGGGTGACTTTATAAGGGCCAGCACGATGTTATGTAATATTTAATCCATTATGCATCACATTCTCATTGCCATTTCTAAACAAATGTTACAATAACCTTGCAAAAGATGAAAAGCACACGTAATACATACGCTACAGAACCAAATTATTCAGGGCAAACACACACACACGGCTGTTATTTACACATCATGAGCACAGATATAGTGCATATCCACCCGCCTTTACAGCCCTAAAAAATCCACTGCAACAAATTGCCTAAAGAATTGATCTAATTAGTCAATTGTCGACACGTGTATTCTGTTAACAGTATAAACACAGCTGTTCCGTGAAGCACCCGGGGGGTTATGAGAGAATATTAGAAAACAAATAGCACCATGAAGCCACAAGAGCACACCAGGCAGGAAAGTTTAGCAGAGTAAGTTTCTCGATCTGAAAATCCTCGCATTTCCCTTCCTTGCTGGAAGCAAAAATTGTCAACTTTTACAGCAGCTATAATTAATGCAATTCATGTATTACTACTATTGATATTAATACTGTAAATCACCATAACATTATTATTGCTAATACAATTAAAAACAATATTCACTGCTCCCTTTTCCTTGCTGCATACACTGCCCTACTGATGCTCCCTGTCGTTTAACAATACCAGTCGAAAAAGACAACCACTACAAATTCAATCTCTGGTTTGTTAACCCTTAAATGCAGAAGGGAGTCTGATTTCTATGTATGTAATTGTGACAGTTTTTAAGTAAGTGCATTCTTTGCCACACTTTTCCATGCATGGGGTCAAAAATAACTCAGGGTCTGACATCACAGATCCTCAAAAGATGACCGAATTAAGAGCACAGACTGTTGTTGGTCCATCCATAAATACAAGGTCACGTAAAATTCAACCCCCTCTTCATGATGAACAGTATCAGTTGGACACAGATGAGTTTTCTGATGAGGCCTCTGAAGAGTAAGACAAATGGAATACGAGGAGGAGGAGGATAGGCCACAAGGGCTCTTACTGTAGATAACTCTGAGGCAGGCCAAAACACCAAGCCACAATATGAGAGTCAGGCCAGGACCCACACTTAAGAATACCATGTCAAATGTGAATCAATTTCTGTTTCTGACCAAAATCTAAAAAAATAAATCATGACTTTCATCAGTGTCAGAGACAAATGCGTTAACGTTTACATAAAAAAAAAAGTTCATTTTAATGAGGGTAATTTTTTTATCCCACTCATTGGAAAGTGTAGGCATTTGTAGGCCATGCATCTACAGTAATGGTTAAGGGTTCCTTCCTCAAGGGAGTTTTTTTCTCACCTCCTGTGCCTAAAGCTTGCTCCTACAGGGTTCAGTTGATCTTTGGAAACATGTTCCAAAATACCTTGAGCTTATTTGCACAGTGTCCATGCAATTTATTTGAACCGAATTGAATTGACAACTGAAATCACGCCAAGAAATGGCTGTCCACCTAAACTGACTACCCAAAGTAAGTCTGGAGAAGCTCAACAGATACAATTTTAGTTGTATACTGTACTCTATAAGGCCCCTTCCAAATACTCCTCTTTCCACCCATGTGCCCCTCAATTACACGTTATCATTGAGGGTGTGAGTGTGTAAGGTCTTCTAGTTCTCCTAAGTGCTCTATCGTCACGCCCCCTTTCACCTCCACACTTGTGCTGAGCCTGCATGTTTCCTTAGCTGAAACATATTACCCACAAATTATTGCAGATTAGACCAAAATAGCAGAAAAACTGGCGACATTCTGTGAAATTCCTGTTCCTTTCAGCTTGTCTCAGTTGATGGGCATGTGGATGCAGTCTTTGTTTCGATCAAAAATACTCATTTGTTAAAATGCCCAAAGTTCTGCACTTGATTTTTGGTGTTTTGTTGGTGTGCATGTGGATGGTAATTTGTCTCTAGATGTGTCCTGTGAGTTGTTAGCAAGCAGTTCAGGTTGTAGTTTGCCTTTTGCCCGATGTCAGCTGGAATAGGTTTCTGGAACTCCCCTCAAGGCTTCTCTTCAAAACCTCAAAAGCCTTGTACCTTTAATTGCAGCAAATGGAGATTCTATACAGTAGTGACTCAGGGGGACTGAATATATTTGCACTCCAAAGTGAAAAATGTGAAAATCATGTCTCATTTACTTTTCACTTCACATTATAGTAAGTGCTACTTGGTGCTAGTCTGTCAAAGGAAATCCTAATAAAACATTGTTTGCAGTTATCACTTAGTATAAAATGTAGAAAAGTGAAGTATATATCTATTTGCAAACCTTATTTTGATTACTCTTTGTTACGCCAAACAAACAAATGCAGTTACCTATTTCCCTAGAGTAGAAATGTACAATTTAGTTTCCAGTGTATATGGTACAGTTGATTGGTGCAACTAAATTGGCTGTCAACCAGCAGCATTTGACTTTGGATAGCCCACCTTATTTATTCTCACTAATATTTGACAATTTAAAGATATGCCCAATTGTCAAAGCATACATTTGCAGCAACATGTCAGGTTTGGGACATAATCCTGGATAAAAGAATCTGCAAAATGGAGATATTCCTATGGAGATGCATAATTAAAAGGCATTCATTCATGCACAAACAAACACAGGAAGACAAGTTCTGCATTCATTATTGAGATTTCAAGAGTTCTCACATTAAATATAGAAATTGTTCTTACTGTAACAGAAACTTTTGTCCAATGTGACAGTTCAAATTTTCTCAAGTCAAGTTATATACAAGAGGTGAGACAAAATAATGCAATATATTGTTTCAATTGTAACGATTTAGGCACTTTTCAAATATGGGCAATACTCAATTTGTTATGGTTTAACCCAGCTTTGATATTTGGCATTTGAATCTTATTGTTATGTAAAATTTGTTGTCAAATGATTTTTTTATTTCCAGTTCAACTGCATATATTATCATGGGAATAAATTGTTTATGCAAATGCATCCGTGAAATGGCTCTCTGGGTTATTTTCTCTGCATTGTGAGCGTCACCTTTTTCCGTGGCACAATTAAGAGTTTCAGATCAATGTTGACTCATGGGCACATTAGAAATGCAATGTCGTTGTGGTCATTTCTGATTATCATTGCAATTAAAATCGATGCTATCTTCTCTTCCTTGGTAATTTCAGCGTGTGATTACTGCAGCCACATGTGCCAGATTTATTGTTTATTTCACCAGGAAAAATATGTTGCAATATGTGCTGAGCATCTTTCTATCTCTTCGAGAAGAGTTCTATTATTCTGTCATTCTACGGAGAGTTGGAGAACACATTTCACTTTTCTCATTAACCAGTCGAATAATTTGATTGTAAAAGTATTGAGTGACTTCAAGTATGAGAACCTAAGCATCTGATGTACACAGTCTGAGTAAAAGCACATTTGGCCTTTCCTTTTGTCTAATTTCTCTTCTCCCAATCCCATTCTGTTGCAGCTATTTGTAGGTTTTTCAAAACTTCCTCTTCATCTTCATGAGCACTTTAATTTGGATCATTATGGATGGCAAGCTGAATAGTAGCGGTGGAGGAGGTAGCGCATAAGAAGCAGTTGGGGAGTTGGGTGGTAGGGGGGCTTGTGGGAAGACGTTAAAAGTACTATATATAGTGTTGAGCGTGGGTAGCTATCATATTGACGGGAATGGCACATGACTTCTTTCTGAATCAAAAGAAACAGGAGAGTGGATAATATGACAGGGAGAGTAGTGAAATAAAAATGAAATATGCCTGTTTGTGTGAGTGTGCAAAAATGGCAATGTGTTACCCCCAGTGCTTTAAGTGGGCCGATATGCACCGGTACCAGCACTTCTCAATTCTAGCCTCGAGTGTAACAGGACATTTTACGAGGTACCTGAACCTCACATGAGCCTATTGTTGCCCTCTTTTCTCTATTTCTCTCGTGCTCTTTGTGATACCCATACAAGTCGTTCAGTAATTCAGGCACTTCAAACACATATTCAGTAAATACAAAGGATTTTTATCTTTTTCTGGTAACAGGTTATTTGCTGTCCATGACATCATTTAGACATGTAAAGGAAGCTCCAAATATACGTACAACGTAACAACGCTGCCAACGTAAAAGTTTACTTCGAAATAGAAACTTAATAAATAATACAATGACATCAATGCAATAGCCTAAGATTTTGTTTTGAAGTAAGCGTGTGGTGGTATTTCGGCCAACTTGACTGTACTTCGCTATTTTGGCTTGCATTATCCAAGTTTTTGTTGGCATCAGAGTTGTGAACAACATCAACACAATGCCATCCCAAATCATATTCATCCGCTAATTAAGAAACCACTAGTTAATTATGCTGTCATTGTAAGATTCAAGTTAGCGCCTTGTTCGCCTCTAACTGGTAGCAGTGAGTGCAACAACAGCGTCTGACGGCTGATTTGCTTTCATAATAAAAATAATATTAATCTACTCGACTGGTTATCCAAAGGCTTGTTTTTACAGTTCTCTAATATTAATTAATGTCATGTCATCAGTTTGGACTTTTTCCACCATCCATCATCTGCACCGCTTATCCCCACGAGGGTTGTGGGCGTGCTGGAGCCTATCCCAGCTGACTTCAAGGCAGTGGGCGGGGGACACCCTGAACTGGTTGCCAGCCGATCGCAGGGCACACATTAACAAAAACATTCACACTCACACCTACGGACAATTTGTTGTGGTCTATCGGCCTACCATGCATGTCTTTGCAATGTGGTGGGAAAGCGGAATACCCGGTAAAAAGCCACACAAGCACGGGGAGAACATTCAAACTCCACACAGGAAGGCCAATCAATCTGAATTGTGAATCAATGCGCTAACCAATGCTCCACCATGCAGCTCGTTTGGACTTTTTTAATATACCGAAATGAAATTCCTTTTAGTTTCATTATCTCCATCTGCTCCAGGTGACAAATCCCAAATAGTCTATTTTGAATTTTTTTCTTTCTTTCAATGTATGCACAATTAATACATCCCTCCCTTGAGTACAGTCACGGGTATTAAATAATCAATAACACTATTCTCATTAAAGTTACTGCAGAATCAATGCTAGATTCTGATTACAACTCTGACCTGAACCAATGTGTACAATATTCTAATGAACTCCACTTAGAGTACCATTGTAATTGGGAATTGTCCTGAGATTCCATTGATCAATGAAGTGCTGCTGTATAATGCAACAGAAAACAATGTCACTGTACTTCAGATGAAAAGTGCCGGGCACCAGGCTATGGCAAAACTATGTGCCTTTGAGCTTTACTTTATTACACACCTTAAACAAAAAGTCCCAAAGCTATTGCAATAAAAACTAATAGCTGCTTGTTAAATACCTCCTGATACTCTCAACAAGAGAGGCAGTTTTCTCTCACACCCAAGTGCCACTGAAACGCAGCCCTAGATAAGTAAGTTGGCCTCAGTAGGCCAACCTGTTCGGATTTAGGTACACACTCGTCAAACTTAATGACACCATTAGATGATTAAAAGACCGTGATGAATTACCATTGTTATATCATCAGAAATGACACTCTTAGAAAACAATACCCATCACCATTATGCTCTATAGAAACACTGAGAGCTGCTGACAGTGTAAAACCTTGCGCTATTTGTGCCGTTGAACTCTGTTGCCAGTATGTTTTGGGTGATTTTTTTGAAAATCAGTTTGGTGTTTCAGAATGTTTCATTAAAGTGGGAAGTCATCCCCAAATTTTTATTTACAATAATGTGTGTCCCTACTCGTCTAGATATGCCATTCTGATTAATATTGCATTTGTGGAATATGAGTTAAGCAGCAAAGATTTACCAGTTCATATCCATCTCAAAGGTTGGCCAGTTTGTCACTTGCTGTCGATTGAAAATGACATTACAGTTGCTCGCTCTCAGGTTACAAGCATCTCATCTAGGTCTCAGCTTCAAAAAACTGGTGAGCCATGATTGGTTGTGACCTGAGATGGCAACGGTGATGTCATTTTCACTTGACATCAAGTGGCAAAATGGGCGCCCCCAGAGATGAGGAAAAACAGGTGGATTTTGCCAGTTTAATCCATATTCCACAAATATTAATCAGAACACTGTGTTTGGAATAGTTGGGCTGCACAGAACATATTAGAAATACAATTTTGGGACTGACCCACTAAGATTTCTACATTCAAACATCCTTAAAATAAAATAAAAAAACGTCACTCAATGGGTACTAAAAGTTGCTCATTGGTACTGCTCATCATTCTATCAAACTTGTAAGAAAAAATGACATCCATCTTACGTTCGTAGTGCAGTGATCACATTGACTGATAAAATTGCATGACACCTGCTCAAAATTTAGCAGCTGATAATTATTATTATTATTTATTATTATTATTATAATGATGGGATGGCATTGTGCTATTATGTAGACTATTTTTTTTCAGCGGAATGTTGTAAGTGAATAGAAGTTCTTTTTTTAGTGGCATACTAACAATTAGTTCAGTCTGTTATGGAGGAGACTGGTGTCAGTTGCATAATACAGCAATCATTTTCCTATATTTTTTTTATATGGTAAAAATTAATACACAGTGAAGGATATTTTCATGGGACAAAAAAATTATGCCTGTTTTAGGGTTTATATATATATATATATACATATATATACATTTGAAAGAACAGAGATTTTTTATTGCAAATTATTTGAAAGCTGCAGGTCATTAAATGAGCTGTTCAGTTAAGACAGAAGCACAGGCAACAGACAGAGAAATGGAGAGTGTCAAGGAGATTAAAGATAAGCACTGAAAGGAAGGAAACAGAGGTGAAAAATCTTGAGAGGGTTCTCTAAACGGTGTTAAAACAGAATCAGCTAAAAAGGTTGATTATATAAATTATCTGAGAAATGTTAGATCACAGTTGAAATAGCAAACAAAAGGGTGGAAATGAAAACCCAGAGGGAAAGCATAACGAAAGGAAACAAAAAGAGCTGGGTAAATTCATTTAGATGTTGGAAATTAAAACATTAATGACCCGATTATCTAAACAAACAATTTGAGTTAGAACACTTGATGGATGCAAATAAAGAAGTGGAAATGAAGGTAGATAGAAAGGGCAAGAAAGCAGACAAATGAAATTAGAAACAAACAAATTAGCCAATGTTCCGAGAAAGGCTATGGGATTTGTGGTGGCAATATACTGTATGCAAATGTGAAGTACTACAATAGCTTGATAAATTCCGAACTTAAGTAAAGGGACAGACATGGTGGTCAAGTTCATATGAGAAAATTTTCATTATGTATGCATGTATTTCATGTCCCATTTTTCAAGATCGATACATATATTTACACATTTATTGAAAGTCTACAATAACTGTCCACTTAAAATACTATTTAGGAAGGAGCTACAGTTACAAATCTCTCAAGAGTATCCAACTAATTTCTAAGGACAAGCCAGAATTTTGTTGCTTGACTGATCACCAGAGCCAAACTGTACCTGTCTATTTACTTGATTGCTTACTGCAATTTTTTTAATAGAATTAGAAACCTTTCTCCTAACCAATTGAGATCAAACACTGTGCAAATAGAACCTACTAGAGCACTATATTTCAAGAGTGCATATATGCTTGTGATTTCCAGAATCAATAAAAGCAGGTTATGAGGCAGAGCCTTCTGCTATCAGTCGCCTGCTTTAAAGAATAATTGTTAAACATTACTTTTTGATAAAACTTAGATTCAGGTCTGACTCATTTATTATTTTTAATAGTATGAGTCATACAAGCAAGTCATGCTGATAGAAGACCTTGATTGATACATAACATCCCACTACTGCTATTATTGTTACAGCCTTTGCTCTGTGCATTGACCTTGTCTATACATATGTATACTGCGGGTTTCTCATTCGCCCCTGAAGTAGATGTCCTCTTAATAGTAGGCTCTCCGAACTGAGGCGTGATTCTTTTTAAGCCTTCTTCCAGTTACAGCAAGGTCCTTTCTTGGCTTGCCCGACAAAGAGCACGGTTTACTCTAGACCTACTGAATAGAAAGTGTGTTGCAAAAACCCTCATAATAAATTGTCAATATTTAAAAACAATTGAAAGAACTTCCACAAATTCCACTCTATTGTATTTTTATTCTGACGTTAATACAATTTAATGTGTGAGGAACCTTAGGTCTTTGGATTCTGGGGTTGTTCCTACATAGATGCTGATTAAGTGTGTGAATACATCTACTGGTGGCGTTGAAGGGGCTTGAACGTTATATCACTTCAAACCAAAAAGCTGCATCGTCTATGCCAGGGCAGCCACTTATAATTTGATGAGAGTGAGATGAATGATGAGAGTGTCTATCTTTATGGTTTTAAGAGAAGATGACTCTCTTCCTTGGCACCCATAAGCACCTTTAGTGCATTAAATATAAGGTACAAAACCTTAATAGGTAATTCAATGTGACAGCTTTAACAGACACTTACTTTTAAACTTCTAATGGTTGCTGACGTGCTTGTGAATGGGCAGGTGCCATGGGTAAATATGATTTTCAACAAATATGACAAATCAACCTAATTCACTCACTAACTGACATTTAATAAATGTTTTACATTTAAAATGAAATGATTGCTATAATAGACAAATGAAAAGAAATGAAATGATTGCTATAATAGACAAATGAAAAGAAATGAAACGATTGCTATAATAGACAAAAAAACATCAAATCCCTTTGTAGTAAAGCATTTCCCAACATCAAAAACAACTTAAACAAAAATTAAATTTTTGACTATTGGATGGATGAATGAATGGACTGCATTCAGCTGTCATTTATTGTTGACTTACATACTTTATGTGCATGTAATTCTTAGTGTCCAAATCAGCTTTGCGTGTGGTTTACCTTGACAGCCCCCCCCCCAAAAAAAGAAAAACAACAACATCTGAATAAAACATAATTTGTTTGACTTCATGACATAATGCAATTTGATAGTTCTTCCCACAAATTGCATCTCTCCTGTTGGATGCTTTATTTGCAAAGTAGTCTTGAGTGCGTGTGTGTTTGGAGATATGTGCACGTGCATGCATTGGCCTGCTTGTGCTAAAAATACATGATTTTTTTGTGTGACACTTTTGTCTTGTGTCAGTCTCCTGGAAATAGCTTGAAGGTACTGTAGAATAAAAAAACGATAGGAATAGGAAAACGAGGGAGGATTTAGTGCAAGGTCCGGAATTATTTTGAAAACAAATCTATCTATCTATCTATCTATCTATCTATCTATCTATCTATCTATCTATCTATCTATCTATCTATCTATCTATCTATCTATCTATCTATCTATCTATCTATCTATCTATCTATCTATCTATCTATCTATCTATCTATCTATCTATCTATCTATCTATCTATCTATCTATCTATCTATCTATCTATCCATCCATCCATCCATCCATCCATCCATCCATCCATCTATCTATCTATCTATCTATCTATCTATCTATCTATCTATCTATCTATCTATCTGTATGTGTATATCCATCCATCCATTTTCTATACCACTCGGGCGTGCTGGAGCAGATCCCAGCCATCATCGGGCAGTAGGCTGAGTACACCCTGAACTGGTTGCCAGCCAATCGCAGGGCACACAGAAGAACAATCATCCGCACTCGCACTCACATCTTTTCATGGAACACTTTGCATAAGGACTGGAAAATCACAGAACTTAACACATTAAATGACTTAAATTAATAAAGGTTAAATAAAAAATAAAATAAAAAGTAGGCGCTTGCGCCGTTGTGGTAGTGAACACAACAGCGACATACTTTTTGGCCAATGAAACCAGTTCCAGTCATGCCCTTATGTACGTATGAAATTTGCACTAGGATTCAAAGGGTCTGAAATGCAATGAAATCCAATGACATACACCACACATATCAGCAGAGTGCACAAACTTTCTGCCTGTTTATCTGTCCACCAAAATTGTGTTTCACCACCTGCGTCACAACTTAGACCTAATTTTTGCTGCTCTAAGATCTACTCTTTTTTTCTATCACCAAAATATCAGCTGTGGGAAACGCACTCGGCCGACCAGAACGCCCATTATGGTGCAGTGCAGTTTGCCAAATTCCCAAACACAATAAAGTAAACTTTCCTACACGAAAATGACGATGTGTCGCTTTTTACATTGAGTGCACGAGTGCATGTCAAGAAAAAAGGTGTCCTGAATCGCCCAGTCAACATTAGACATTTGTGGCAACATGACATCTTCTGGACGATCTCAGCAGCCTTGACACTGTCATTGTAAATGTAAACTGAACATTATTTTAAAAATCTAAAAAAATACACATTTTTATACAGTTGATATATTGGTTCTCATCATGCATTTATTATTGTTCCTTGTATGTGCATATCAACTTTTGTGTTCGAACAAAAGACAGAGCTTGTGATTTATTTCACCTCTGAACTGTTATCCGAAATAGAAATTGTGGTACCAATGCTTTTAGAAGTCCCGACCTTGCTCACTACCACCCACTCTGAGCCAACTCCTCCATCACTCAAAGAGACCAGACACAGAGTCTCAGAATTGGAGAGAGTGCTGGATAGCTCCATAAAGAGGGAGGGAGAAACGTACAGCGTGGGGCTGTTTTCGTGTGTGTGTGTGCGTGTGTGTGTGAGTTTGATGTGATGGTACAGAGTTTATAGACCTATAAAGTCCTTGAGGATAAAAGTCTCACAATCCTGCACGGTAAAAGGCCAAAAAGGAAGACAAAAGAAAAAAAACGTGATGGAAAAGAGTGAGGTGTGTGCGTCATTTGAAATCTACGGTTGACATAACGCATCTCTCATTTTCTACTGGTATTTCAAGGGAGGTTAAAATTTGACAATCTTAACAAATGCAGGAGTAAAGTGGAGTGACGGTCACATCATCTGCCTGATGAATTTGAATATTGGTCCAACCTCAGTTGTGCCGACATGGGTCCCCCACTACCCTACATTCAAACATCCACAGTAGACACAGATGTGTGTTTGGATGTTTACCTACTGTACATATGTGTATGTGCTTTTGACTGACAGAACTGAACAATTGGCCAAATCAGATGGTGTATGATGCATCATAATATTTTGTAATCTATTAATCTGCTGTTTGTCAATTTAACGGCAAACTCCGGACCCATTGCTGTACTCATCACTCCTCAATCGTAGTTGTATATCAGTCAGTCATTTTAACCACTATGTTATCAAGCCTATGACTTAATATTTGTAAGTCATTTAATTCTGTATGGATAGCACAAAGCTGAAAATATCGACCCAGATGAACCCATTTAAATATCAAAGTAACACAAGCAGTTTGTTTGTACTGTGTGTAAGTGTTGTGATTTTGGTTGCACACTGAAGCACACTTATGTATGAAATGCCCAATGCAAATAAGACTTGCCCTTGCCTGGTGTAGATCACAATGGAACAGCAGTACAGTACAGCAGTGAATTAATGCTGGCTACTCACATTTTAATGAGACCACAAATAAGAGACTTATGCTTAACCACAACTTCTGTCTTAGATGACCCTTCTCAAGTAATAAAACATTGTTTGTTCTGCGGTCTCTAAATCCCAACATCTTTTGATTTCAAAGTAATTTAAGATTGTGGCTAAATGTTGTTGAAAAGACAAATATTACTCTTGATACGTTTTGCATCATATGCAAAATGCAAGATGACATAAGCAAACAGCATGATCAGCATCATAACAAGGCCGTTTTTTTCCATTAATATTCAGGACGCACACGTGAAAGGCAGAAAACAAAGGTTGCACCATATGCACTCTCACGCACAGCAACTCACTAACTCCCCTTGAACCACTGAATTCTGTTTCCGTATACTGATTGCCAGAGTCTGGTGTCCTCTCTGATCTTTTATTCTTGTACATGTGTGATGTTATACAGTTAGCAGAATGGATGACCACTCCAATATCAGAGAACATTAGACAGTAATTCATGTAAATATTCAAGGATTTGCTGTCAAACACATCATGTCACTGGTTAGTTGCATCAAATAAGTATGTGTGTGAGTGACATAAAGACTGAAAGAATTTTAAAGTTCTGAACTATGACCCAACAACCAGCTGTAGCTGAATGGCCCAAGAGGTGGCAGATGACCTTTACACAAATGCAACTTTGCACTTGTGTTCATAATTGTCTTCTCTTTTAAGACATTTTCTTGCAGCGATTGTTCAACAGAAAAGCTCCCTGTCGCAAGTATTTAGTGTGCGCACAATGGTTAGTTAGTTCATTATTTAGCAAGATTACACAAAGTTAATGTTTTCTTATTGATGGGTGGCATATTTATCCCAAGAAGCAAATAAAGATATAAATGCTGTTTTTGCTGTTTTTGATAATAGCCTCCTAACTTTTTTTCTTTTTATATGTTGATGCCATCTGAACCACAATGGAATCTAATTCTTATGAACCAAAATGTTCTCGTGCTGTCAACTTTGATAAATCAGGAAGTTGCTTTCTAACAAATTAAGAAATATGGAATACCGAGAAAAATATTGCCCTGCACTTCATTAAGCTGACGAGGAGTAAAATATAACAAAAACATCATGAAGCAGTACCGTCATGAGGTGTTGGTATTCAAGTTTACATGTACATTATCACCATCTTATTCTGTAAGGGCATCTACTTTCCATGACCACTGCATATTTCATTCTTTTCACACTGCTCATTCTGTTCAGCGTCATGGGGGTGATAGAGCTAAGCCAGCTGACTTTGGGCTGCATCCTGAACATGATGCCAGTCAATTGCAGGGCACATACAGAGAAGGACAACCATTAAACACGCACATCCGCAGCATCACTGAGTGCGAAATGCATATTAACTTCCCTGTAGGCTATTTGGTGTGAAGCGTAAAAAAAAAAAAAAAGGTTGAGCTGGAAATGTCTTTTCACCTGACCACAGGGTTCGACCTATTCAACTGACACCCACTGTTTTTCTAACCACGCTTACATGCAGTCAATATTGGGGTTAAGGTCAGAATTTGGGTTTCTGAAACAATCGGAATAACCTGTTGACATGCCTCAACGGCCAGAGCTCCTTGTACATTTAAATATTCCGACTGAAATAGCATGGATGTCATGGCCCAAGCAGACGTCATTTCTGCTTGTTTTCCTACCATCCTATAAAACCCATTATATCATGTCACCACAAGAATAAGGCAGTCTGTTTCCCCGTCGCTCCAAAAGTGTGCTTTTCTGATGAGCCTCAGAGATCTGTCGTGATTGTGTACATCTGCTTGTGTGAGTTGTGCGCCAGATGGACAGACTTATATCTATAGACACAAACTGCGTTACGTTCGCGGTAGAGACAGGAAATAATGCGAAAGGCTGCATAGAAATCACTGTATTTAAGTTTGGTTCAATGAATCTGCTCATACAGTTATTTCTTTTACTATAAAGACCAATATGTATTTCCTGACGAATGGCACAGGAGCATGCACAGTTAGGAGTTAGAAAATTCAAAATGTATAAATTGAAATTTTTAAAACCCGTTAAAGGGCATGTTTGGGTTTTTGTGTGCTTTTACATGGCTTTCATACATCCAAACACGGCCAAGATTCAGGTTTTAAAAGTGTTATTGACTGCATGTAAATGTCTCCATTAATGGAAGTATGTTGCAATTTCTAGTCTTTAATAAGGCCTATTTTTCTGGCTGCGGCTAACGCTTGCACTGGTGCCAACACAAGAGAATATTACCGAGGCAACTATTTACACACTCAACGAGTGTGGCCACATCCAGCAAGGAGAAATACTCAGAAGACTGATGTGTTAAGTGGAGCATTTTAAGGATATAGGCTTGATGGAGCTTTGAGATTTCAGAGTGTAAGAAGTTATAAAGCTTACTGATGAGCTTTTGTTTAATGCAATTAGTATATACTAGAGAATCCACTGCTAAAGAAAGTGACCATTAAGAAATACTTGTGAGAGAAAGACGATTCTCACACCACATTTCATATCTGAAACATACTAAGTGCTTCATCTCGAATCACTGCCGTTGAGAGGTTTGTGATTCATCTGTTATCCTCTCAAGCCTTGTTCCATATTTGATTTCCTAGTTTCACTCTTCCTAACTCACCTCCTTCCCTTAGGGCAGCAGCAGCTCCTCCATCTCCCTGAAGGTCTACTGTCAAATACCCGCTTACCTCTGCACTCTGTGTTTTTGTGTGTGTGTCTGTCTAAAGCTTTTCGCCAGTCTGCCCTACCAGCCCTACATCACTGGGATTTGACAGTTTTATTCGACTCTGTCTTTTGGGGAAACACATATTGGGATAGGAGGGAATAGAGAAGAGGTTATTGTATTGAGGAGAGTGGGTATGTGTCTGGGAACATTGTAGAAGCTTGTGCAAAGAAAGAAAACCCCAGGGAATTCACAGTTTAGCAGCACTGTGGTTCAGTAAGGCCTGCATGTTTGGGGCGACATCCAAGAATATTTCCATAGTAGTCCCCAAGAACTAAACGATAGAATATAGAGATGTTCACCTTTTACGCTTTAAATTCCTGATAAGAATCATCTTAATTGCATTACTTCAATTTCTCGATGAATGATGGGAAAAGTGTTTTGGAATTTTTATTAGTTTTGATATCAAGATGAAAGTAATCGAGCTGAAACACTGACAGGATCTGTTCCAAGACAAAATTCATTAAATGTCCTTCTCATGCAAAGGCTTAGTGGAGTAAACAGACACATTTTGTAAGTAGGATATAAAATTGGCTTCTCTATTCTACCACAGTTAGAAAGAATACATAATCTGATTATAGGTACGTGTAGTAAAATTGGCTTTATTTTGCACAATGAGTGAGGGGTCAGTTGCTGATTTGTGACAAGCTAGCAAGTGGAGCAACATTGTCCAGAGTGAGCAAAGCAAAAAAGTGGATGACTTGCATAATATACCTCAGTGGGCTGCAATGACTCCGCTCGCTGTCACGATACTCTGACCAAATCAGGTATTAATTTCTGCCATTGTGCCACTGGATATTGCATTAGCCTTTAAGTCTTACTGTTGAAAAAAGACCATTGGTTTAAATTATTCCTCAGTGGGGCAAGTGGCAAAGTTGGGCCTCCACAAAATAGCCGTTTCAAAAGTGACAGGGAAAAGTGGTGACTGGTTGTACTGTACTACCTGAATGAATCATTTTCAATAAAAGTTAATAATAATAATCTTGTATGGACAATGACACAGATAAAATCAAGTTTCTTGCATTTATCTTAAATTCATGAGTGAGCTACTCAACTGAAAAATGTAGCTATATTTCTGTCACTTGAAATAAAGGATGTGGAATAGAAGTCAATTATTTATGGAGTCAGGGCAATAATTAACAGTAGATGATTTGGTGATTCTGAAGAGTACATTGAGCTAGAATTAAGCATTTCTCATTTGCAAAAGTCAGCTATAGAAAGCACTACACTACCAATGCCCCCAACAGACGTATGACAAAACTCAACCAGGCAGTCAGCATAACCAAAAATGATCATCTTTGATTTCTTTTTATTTCTAACTGCTATTTAAGTTAAAAGCTCAATATTGGTATCGGATAGTATAAAATTCACACCCACTATGTCAGTGAATTACTGTAACCATGACAAACTAAAAAAAGCATGCTTTCTACCAGCCCACCCAGCATGCCACCTGGTGCAGCCATCACTCTGCAAATGTGCTATTACATGCTACACCCACAATGAATGCCACCTCTTTGGCACCTTGAAAAGAGGTAAATGTCCAAAAAAAGACTGCTATGGAAAGGCTATTTGGTATTGCAATGTACCTAATGTTGCTATGGGGTATTGCAAAGTATTTGATCGTGTCTTTGCTAACAATATTCATTGCAATTAATTACAGTTCATTTCAAACTGTTTCTAAAACATGGGAGGTAAAAATGAAGAATATTAATAACTGATTAGCACATCCTCCTTTTATCTCTGAGGTTGCAAATTTGAATCTGTGCTCTGGCCTTCTTGTGTCAAGTTTGCATGTTTTTCTTGTCCCTGCATGGGTTTTTCCTGAGCACTCTGGTTTTCGCTCACATTCCAACAAAAATGTATGTAGACTCCAAATCATCCATCAGCAGGAATTTGAGTGTCACTAGCTGTTCATTAATAGTGTATGTTGCCTGCGATTGTACCCTACTTCTTGCTCAAAGTCAGCTGCCATATATGTATATGCTCAAGGATGCCCGCAATCCTAATGAAGAAAATGGATCGACGGATAGATGCACAGTGAAAAATGCATCCTCAATAACAACACAACTTTTGCTAGTCTCTTATAAATGTGAATACAAAATAATATCATACACTGTAAAACCCCCATTCACTAGACTGTTTGCCTGAAACAAAGTGAGTTATTGGATTTTGGCCACGGTTTTCTCAGTATTCGAGTCTTGATAAGCCTTCTCATGTCCTTTTTTGCAATCAGTGATAGGCTTTTGGGGGACAGGGATGCAAAGTCGCAGGCGATTAAGCACTACGGTTTGGCTCGCAGTTTAGCACTGATGCCAGTATGTTTCCTTTTGATCCATCGCATTCTTTCATGGCTTTCTATGGATGAAACATAGAGCTACTTGCTCGTGAGTCAGTGACAGCGTGCGTGTGGGGGGCACAAACTGTTTTCTCACATTAAAAGTTTAATAACATTAGTTTTCTGTCTGTTAACAACTCTTTCACAAATCCATCTCTTGTTCCATGTGCGTTATTTACGTGGACACTGCAGAGTGTGTTTGCATTGTTAGGAAACACAAATGTGCACAAACTAAATTTCTCACATTAAGGACACTATTTTCGTGACCAGCGTGAATCCAGCACAGCGAACTTCAACCAGGGCCAATCAATGTAGCTACTTTCATCCATTTAAATGTGGTTCAATAGTCATGCACCACCATTTTAAGGCAAAAAGAAGCTCATCTGCGACATGAAGTGGGTATTTGGAGACTACATCGTTTGTGTGCCCTCCCATAGCTTTGCTACCCAGTTGACTCATTTTACAAATAAAACACTTAAATCAAAACATTCACATATTTTGATTTAAATGCAACTTGCCACACCAGCAAACGTTGTTTGGGCAGATTCAAGTTTTAGCTCGTCTCTCTGCCACTAAACTATCACTTCATCTCCAAAACTCCAAAGTGACAAATTAGCAAACATGCAGTTGTGGATGAAAGTAGAGAACAATATGTTATAAATGTGTGCATGGCATTGAAGGTGAATTAAACACATTTTAGCTTTAGAAGAGTTGAGGACGGCAAATGGAGGATATTATGTGACAGAGGGTGCGACAGAACTCAACGTGTGTATGTCCTTCCATCTGTTAACCATCACACGCTGGGACACACCACCACTGAAAGTGATGAATAGGCTACCAATCTTGGAACTACATGTGGCTGTTATAAAAAGGGCAATGTTTTGCCAAATATAATGAGCACCCATTGTACATTCACTCCCCAAAAATGTCTCAAAATGTAGTACATATTTATATGGAAATGATTATGATCTTGTCTCAGTTAACTCATAAATGTACTTTGTGTGACATCTGGGCCTGTTTAACTTGACTAACTTCACTATGATAGGATTCCAGTTTGTCTGAAAAACATCAATGCTTTTTAATGAAATATCACCAAGGAATAAAACATCACAAAACACTAACATCCCAATGGCGCTACAATACGTTGAGAAGTGAAAACGTTTTTCACTAACTGATTAACTGACTGCGAGACTCTACAACACGTGCGGCACCCGATCATGTGTTGGTTTCCTTCTGTTTCGTCTTTACCGCTGCTGTGGCACTTGTCTTTGTCCTTGTTTGTCTGTTATTTAACCATTTTTACATTTGGCACTTGTTTCTTGTGTTCTTGCACTCTTGCAGGCTGCTGTGACAAGAAAATTTTCCCATTTTGGGATAAATAAAGTTCTATCAATCAATCAAGAAAAAGCTACATCAGATACAGTACATCTAAGTGTTGTTTAAAAAATATATACTTCGGTTCCCTGCGACCTTGAGTGCCTTGAAAGGCGCCTTATAAATAAGATGTATTATTATTACTTTGTCTACAAATTTCCCCACAACAACTCATGTTCAAGAGACCACTTCAGTCATCATTCACAATAATCCTTGGATTTTATTGATGTATGAATGAAGGGATATTGAGTCACCAAGTTTATAACCACCGTATCCAAAGAAAACTAAAATGAGTTTTTCCATAAAGACTTTCATCTGCTGTTTTTGTGTGTTTTACATTGAAGTAAAAGTATCAATACAGGAGGATGCATTATTGATTTTTTTTTTTTTTAATTTTAAGACACCCTGTACTTCATTAGGCAGATGAAAAAACTGCCATAGTCGTTCAGTGCCATAATAAAAAAAATGTCCTTTGTATCTGGTATGGTGCAAAGATGTTTGGAGGAAGAAAGATGAAAAGGGCTCACACTGAATCAAAGCTGTGCCTGCGGGCATAACAGTACACCAGCCCCAGATTTGTCTTTGTCCCATGGTAGCATTAAGAACGCTGCTCGCTTCTTATTCCTCACAAACAAAAATAGATAGTATGCTAACGTGCAAACAACTAGTCTAGATTGTCTTGTCAGCTTTTAGTTACTTAGATTTCAAGACATTGGATGACCGAAAATAGGTCACACGGCGATTTAAACACCACTCCATGGCTTCAGGTGGTTCCGGGCTAACAAAGATGTGCTTCTCATCTGGCAGTTTAATCTGAACATTTGCCCAAAATGCTATAGCAGATTTACATGTGACTCTCCCGTATTAGGAACAATCTATTCTAGGCAGTTGGGTGCCATATTATTTACGTTTTACGTGTGACTCTCCCATACAAAGAACAATCTATTCCAGGTAGTTGGTTGCCGTATTATTTGCTCAACTTTCCGAGCAATGGGTCCTATAAAAAATGAAATGAAACATCATTGAACAGGGAGTCGTACATACTTTGATTTCCATTGCAGTTGGTCTGCATCCAGACAACTCATAAAGTGTGTTTGTATCAAGACACAATTACATATTTTATAAACTTCGGTTCAAAAATCGGAGGAGCCATTGTATTTTGTTTGAGTCAATCAACAACTGTTTACACGAATCAAACTCATTTATTCTGCATTTATAACTTATTTGTCATTGATTAATTTTTTTGTCAATCCTGTAGTTAGGCACTTTTCCATCATCTGTTGATTAGGCATTTGCTTCACACTCAGAGTTACATTTTCATACGGACTGAGTTTATTTCCTCACAATTAAGGTGACATATTTTTAGAACACTGTACGGACAAATTCTAAATAAGTGAGGCGGATGTGCTTACCCTTCCCTGACCATGCCGTTCCCTTAAATCCAAAAAGGCAAAATAGTTTTTTGCTAGTCACATTCGATACAGTTTTTGAGAATGCATATCAGTGAGTATACAATCATCTTGTTCTTTCTTTATCAAGGTTTGTTTTATGAATGAAGATGCGCAAGGGGATTCTCAACAAAATCTAGTGGGCACATAACGAGAGCAATATATACAAATTATGATCATTCTACGTCAATATAGCAAAAACTGTATCCGGAGGCTGGACAGAAACACCCAACTCAGGCACCTTGATGGTTGGTATAGTAACAATGAGGTTACAGGGAACTCCAGGTTCTCTCTCAAACCGTGCTCACTATCTCATTATGGAAAAGCCGCTCATTGTTCTAAGATGATCGAAATGGGTAGGTCAGTATTTAGCACATATACTGTCATCAGCAGCCAGATGCAATAAATAATAAACTGACGTTGGTGGGAGAGCTATTTAAATAATGATACTGGTATAATTACAGATAAGAGTTTGTTGTAAAAAAATAAATAAAGCCCCCCCCCCCCCCCCCCCCCCATTCTGCCACTTCCACTCCAGAGATAAAGTCCACGCAAACACATGCACAGGCTGAGTACAAAACATGCCATCCAAGCACAGTTCTCTGACAGCCTTAGGTTGTCACAAAGATGATGAGGTCAGCGGTTTAGGGGTGGAGCTGGATCCTGATTGACAAAGACAGCCCTGACAGACTCCCCACTAGTCAACCAGCCTCCCACTGGACTCATGGTCACTGCGTTTGTGTTTATGTGTGTGTGTGTGTGTGTGTGTGTGTGTGTGTGTGTGTGTGTGTGTGTGTGTGTGTGTGTGTGTGCGTGCGTGCGTGCGTGCGTGCGTGCGTGCGTGCGTGCGTGCGTGCGTGCGTGCGTGCGTGCGTGTGTGTGTGTGTGTGTGTGCACGGGCGCGTGCATGCGTGTATGCGCGTTTAACATCACTGACAGATTTTCCTGACGATGTCTGTTTTTTCTTAAAACGAAAGGCTATCTTCCTTTGGGACTTACAATGGCCCTATTGTTTACCAAGGTGTTGAAATTTAGTACACTGACTTGCCTTAACAGTACATATTTTGGGTCTCTTATTCTTAAAATATTATTCTTTGTTAACTATTTGTTAGGGGGCACTTGACACTGCCGACTGCAGAAAGACTGTTATATACAGTAAACTGGTCTCTTTTTTAATCAAGTTATGTGAATGAATGAATGAATGAATGACCTTTATTGTCATTTTACAATGCAATTGTATAACAAAATTAGAGAGCTTCTCCCTTTCCAGTGCAAATAAGTACGAAGAAAAATGAAATCCTAACAATAAACATAAACAACAAAAATGTATCCCATTTAGTTCTGTATATACATAATTCATCTTTTATCTGTCTATTGTCATAACTTTTTCTTAACTTTATTCTTATTTTATTAGGATTCCTCTGGCTTGAGGCGTGGGCTCACTCAATCAAACTACACTACTGCGAGCATTTTAGAAATCGAAAGACTGGAGTGTGTGACGCAAGACTGATATGTGTGAAGAGAGCCGGTTGCCAGGTCATGCTGAAAATAGTACACTTAGCACCATCAGCAAAGTGATGGAACACATCTGTGTGTGTTGTTTTTGTTGTTTAGGAAAACGCATTTGTGCGACTCTTCATCATGGCGCAGTGAAATAATCTAAATTGTAATTACAAGGCTGAGTTCATTTCACAGCGCTTAGTTCACACAAAATGGCCCCATTTTATTATATTTTATTTACCTTGTTGGAAGCTAAAGCAATTCAATTAATACGTCAAAGGGCTCATGTTTCACTTTATTAATATGATTATATGTGACAATTTGGTAAATTTTATCTTGCTGAATTGTCATTGTTCTCTTTGACATGGCAACGTTAATGGTTGAACAAACGGGCTATTTTAGGGGTTACCTGAATTTGAAAATTTTTGGTTTACAAGGATTTCACCTGATGGCAGGGAATACAGCATTACAACCTTGCGACCTTCCTGATCGATTTATAAATAATTTTGAGTCATTCTATTACTGTAACTATAAGTACATTACATCTTTTGGTATGTCTTTGCAAGGCCGCATGTCATTAACTGTCAGTCATTTACATTCATTATGCAATGCGTAAATTTTTTGCACATCATGGGTTTCACTTTTATGCACTACTTCAAGTTCTGTATTTGTATTGTGCAAGGTGGTGGATATTATCAATAAGTGGTGGAAAGAATGATTGGCGTGTGATTCCAACAATTACAGTTTGGGCGCCAATGTGTGTGATCATGCATGAAAAGGTAATCTGCGGGCGATTCATCGACTCATTTAAATAATGTAACTTCAGTATGTCCTTATAATCAGTGTAACGTTAAGAATAATGGCACAATGGCAAGTCTGGCTTTGGGGCTGGATCCAATATGACTATCGCCAACCGCTCCATATCTCCCTGCTGCCCCGTCTTTGCAATATCCATACAACCATTGCAAGGTTTGAGTGGTGAAATGATTTATATTTATCATTTTGAATTGATTTTAAAGCACTTTCCTAATCCATGGTTTGTAACATCCTGTAGCTGCCAGCTGCTTGTCCCGGGGCACATTTACCTTTGCACACCCCTTTGCTATTCAAACAGCATAGAAGATGTTGCTGTTGTCATGCCATGTTTTTTTTTTTTTTTTACTAGCCTATGGGCCAGTTATGATTGAGATCGCTGAACTCTGCTCCAGCAGCAAATGACATCAATTTTTCACTAGACCAGTGACAAAAAATAAATAAAAATAAAATCAAGCATTTGCTAAACCACATGCAAGTCCCCATGATAGGGAGTGGTTGCTGCAGTTTGTAGGGATGTAGATTGACAGGAATAAATAACGAATAATATTTGTTTATCTGTTTCCATAAAATTGCTTTTGGAGTTAAAAATGAAAAAAAAAAAATCTGATAGTAAAACAACAGCTTTTGCAGCCTACGTAATTGGTTGGTTCCTCGACAATATCAATAATGCCACTGCAATGGAAAGTAGCAAAACATCATTTTGTCTTCGTTTTATGAGTGTGTCATGGCTGCTCTGTGCACCAGTCTCCTCATTGAAAGCTGACTGAGATCAATGACATCACTGTTCAACTGACTCAAGAGACCTTGCTATGATGCATGGGCCTATTGAGGTGTGCACTGACGCTTGTGTATGTGGTTGCGGCAGTGTGTATTGGCGAGTGAACAGAGAGGCTAATTCATAATCATGACAGGAAATACTCCATCATATCGTAGTCATCTTTAGCAAACAGTGGGGTGGAGAGAGGGGACTAAGAGAAATGGAAGGAAGGAGAAGGACAGGCAGTAGATTGAAAGAGATGAAGGTAATGTGAGACAAAGACGGACGGACAAGCCACAAACAAAAAGATGAATTAAGCTAATTCAACTCTCACAACTATCCTTAAGATTAATTAGCACATTTGTGGTGTGCCAGTCATCTTATGCCAACTATTACAAGCAGAGGAGTACCAAATTAGAACAAAAAAAGAATAGTGTGCAAAAAGTGATCAGTTTTTACTAAGGATTGATACCACTTACCCAAGGTGAACTAGAAACTCAGATCCAAAATGATGAATAAAACATATCATACAGAGCCATCACTGTGTTTAGGCATTTACTTCAGAATACCTTAACCTACAAACTAAACTAACCTCAATAATTACATTTGAATGATGATACATGCTCTTTCTTGAGGAAATACATTTAACTAAAGAGTAGTATAGCGCACCAATAGTATCGTGGTTCCTACTGTATGCAGACAATGTAGAATCAGTTCCCACTTTTTTAGCGTAAGTGTGAGTATGTTTGTAAACGGTTCTGTCTGTCACTGTGGTTGACTGACTTTCAGTCAAGAATATATTCTGCCTCTCGCCCACAGCTACTTGGGATATGCTCCAACCTCCAATCCGTAACAGAAACATTTAAATTGGCTAAATGGACTGTAACGCAGATTATGTCATGCACAGCAACTCAGTAGTCAGATGTTATCATGTTCTGCATGTATTAAATGGAATAGTACAATGGAGCCCGGTTGTGCTTTTTCACGTGCCATATAATTTCATTCGACCTCTGCATCACACATTACAGGAATCTATTTGCTCTTATTTTGCTATGAATTGTCCCTTCATATGGCTCAAAAGAAACTGAAGATTGCAATAGTGTTAGTAGTGATAGTATTACGGTTGAAAACAATTAATAGCTATGCAAAACAATGCCGTCTGTGTCTGTTATATCTGCTGGACAGTTGAATGAATCTACCAGAATTCCAGTAGTAATTCTAAAATTCCTTTACATGGGTGAACACAAGCAAAGTGTTTAAAAAGATAGTGTCCATGCCGCGATCAGACCGCAGCCAACAGTGAAACTGCACATATGCCAATGGCAGCTTCTGCTTTTCTACTTTTGACGACCTAACATTGTGTTGTTCTTTTTCTCCTTCCACGTTCCTCACCCCCGTCAACCCGTTGGGCATCTCTCTTAAAAGGACCGCAGCAATAACATAAATGTTGTACATCAGCACAATCGAACAAACCCACTGGCAGTAAGCAGAGGCGGGGTAATGACATAACAAAAACTATACATGGTGAATTGTATCGTATTCATTTTCACCCTGAACAATGATGTTATTCCCCAAATGCAAACCTGTGTATCTTGTATTTGCCCACTGCAATTTCCCGATACACTGGTATGAGTGAATTTTTTTTCCCATTTGAAGTCTTTCTAAATAACGTACTTTCAGGATCAACGCGATTCCCAAATTCTGGACCCCAAAGGCCACGTAAAATCGAGGCTTAGCTGTATATATGTATGTTTGTATGTAGGCATGTATGAATCTTGAATCAGAAATATTGCAAAGATTCCCCCAAAGGCCAGCTGTTGGGGAAGCACTGGAGCATTACATTTAAAAGTATCTAGTGACATATAGTAGGGATGTAACAAAAAATGGACATAAAAGAATCACAAGTAGGTGACATCAAATACTTTGGTATGTATCAAGGGCAAGTATTATAATATTTTCAGAGATAATAAAGCATGTCAGGTGACATTTAGCCTTTGCAGCCGCCCCCAGAAGTAACCCCTTTACTTCTGGGGGCGTCTGCGCTCCCTCAGATATACTGAAGGACTCAGCAGTTTGGAATGACCTGTTATTGGCTCGCTGCTTGTGCTGTATCACTTTGAGAGGAGTCACTGTTGGTGGTGTTCAATATTCTGAGCATGAATGACTGAGGGAAGACCGCAGGGAACACCAGGGCATGCGTGCCTCAGAGGCAGCTGGAGAATGATGATAGAGAGAAAGCATTTTTATTTGCTCAGTTCGCTCTTTTCACACTCAACAAAAACATTTGAATACGCTTTCAAAATAAAGCTATAGGGGATATTTACTGGAACGGGAAGTGAGGAAAAACTCCAAGTTAAACTAAACATCTGGTAAGTAAATGAAACAAACGGGGCCAAAACCTTTCAAGCGACAGTACATGTACCATACGTTATGGCCTACACCATGCATCAAATAAAAAAAAAAAACATTTACACACCGCTTACAAGACTATGCCGCCACCACTAGTGTGCTCATCGTAGCCTGATGTTGGCAATAGTGTGACACAGGCTGAGTTGATGATGACAAACAAAGTAGATGATTCGTATTCAAAACATCCAAACCTAAAGTCAAAACAGTTCTAAGTGTTTCCACAGAGCAGAGTGAATGTCTGTGTTTTAGTACTCTTGTATGTTTTATTGTTGTGTTTGTGTGCAAATTGCTGTTTGATGCTTTACAAATTCTGCAATGACAATGCTAATGTACTTGTATGTTTTAAATGAATATTTATTGTGACGAATAAACGGTTCATAGCAAGAACACATTGGTTCTCATTTAGAATTGTTAGTATTTTGCTGAGTTGAGCACTGTACATTCAGGTAGGACAGAATATAGAGGAAAATAATTGCCAGTTGTAGGAAATAAACATCAGTAAGAAACAGGTCTAAGGAACAAAAAAGAAAAAAAAAAAAATACTGCTGGAGGCGCAATGAAATATGCACAACATCTTTTTTAGATTTCAGTGGATTCAGATAACTTTTCAAGTCAATTGCATTTAACTTGAAGTTATGTTTTTGGGCCTAATGGGAGTGTGCGCTTGAGCAGAGCAGATCTGAATATCGATTCAGCCTTTCAGACTTTGTGGTTACAGGTCACAACCCACAACCAATAGATGAGCTCCAACAAAACCGTGAATAGGAAACTTTGCAATCATGAAAGCGGCACGGATGAAAAGGAAACACACTCCAAAAAGAGGAGCAAGTGGTAGAGCTGTGGTTACGACACTCTACCACAACAGTGGAGATTCACCACTTAAATTGAAACGAGATCTGGTCTATTGACAACTGCCGTATTGATTGCATCACAGGTGGCATAGACTTCTATCTCAGTGGTTAGCACTGCCTGCTCTCAAGTTGCTAATGGGTGTGTGAATGGGTTCAATCACTGAGTCGAATAAATGCCATGGGTGAGAAAATTAATAAATAACAATATTATTATATTTTATTATAAAATAAATTAGAAATAAATTCAAATATGTGCATGTACGATGTTATATTCATGTATATTTTATGCACATGTATATTATATAACATACATAAAATATGTAATATGTTATAATTAGAGTCGTGCCCACATTCTGCAATGTCCGCTCTTTTTTTAAGAAACGTTTAACTTTGGCAGCTGTAGCCAAAAACTTCTGCGATTTTTTTAGGTTTGTACCAAGAGCATGATGATGATTCTGATGATGTATAGTGGGGAAAAACATCATCGTGCAAAACCAAATGCCTAAAGAATCTAGTTTTAGTCTTGTATACGTAGAGTGACCCTGCAAAATGCAGTCTGATGTAAAATCTCAGTCTGAGACTAGAATGAGATTAAAAACTTGATAACTCGACTTTAAATGTAAGCAGGTGTAAGATATAGTCTTCTAGTCTTTTTAAAATAATCTTAAAAGCTTCAGATGTACAGATAGCATTAAAAGTGAATAACAAATGCAATTCTTGAACAGTAGAAATGAACATAAAGCTCGTGGGATCAGGAGAGAGCTGTAAATAGGATGCATCATTAAGTAGGAGTTAAAGCTGGGGATTCTTATCGTCTAAACTTTACTATAATAAGATAAGATATTTGATTTGTTTATTTCAGCAAGTACATAGTCAACACACTTATTACAACTTCATTTCACATTTTGTTTTACATGACTTATCGAAAAGGGAAGCGGGTTGAAGCAATTCTGCTTATCTAGTCCCATCCTGATTTCAACCATATTCCTATATTAGTTTCACAATGGGAAATTCCAGTATACATCAGCCAAGAGGAGATCAAAAAACCACAGAGCTGGGACTTTCGCTCGTCTGGCTCCGGAAGTAAAATAATAATAAAAAAAAAAAAAAGAAGTTTGACTAAAACATGTAAAAATAACAATAAAAGAGAAAATATAACATAAAACAATGGCAATAATATAAACATAACTATCCCTCCATATGCCTTGTTGATCAAAATGCGATGTATAGCCAAGGTAATTAAAGTGCAACTGTCAACTCGTCTGGAAGAAAACAACTTCCATTTGAGTGAGAGGATGGCGAAGAAATCAGCTGTATTCTCGACTGGATATTATGTGGCCAAGAATACAGTGGCATTTTCATCATGTGTGCTTACTGTGATGCGGACTGGGCTTGACAGGAGTGTGGCATATGTGTGGGAGACAGTGTGACGAGTTGCAGGCTGTGAGGGTGTTTGTGGCATATTATATGTCAACAATCGCGGTTGTGCAAATGACACTTAAGTCTTTGTTAGCAATTTAATGGTTTAACATTGCACGTGTGAGTTGCACCCGCTAGACCATATTAGAGTGTGTCTGTCTTTGATTGTGCATGGAAACTGTAGTTATTCCTTCCATGATCTGAATTTAACATTGACACATTGCCGATGTTGAATGCTAAAGATGACATTAAAAAGGATTTTAAAAACATACCTTTGTTTTAGGTTGAACATAATCAACATAACTAAAATGTTTATGCATTAACTCCTGCTACACCAAAGATTAGAATGCTCAGGTTTGATTGACAGTCAGGCATGAATTCATCAAAATGTTTCAGCAGCTTTTCTAAAATATTCTAAATTAAATGAATTGTAAATTTATAGGAGCAGCTGTGAGAATGTTGCCGTGTAGTTCTAAAACAAAGCAAACTGTAACTGAAATAATAAGCTTTTTAATCAATACCACTCGAGCATGTCAATTAAGATTGAACATTATTGCACAGCATTTGTAAAAACGGTATTTTTAACAGAGGAATTGCATCGGAGCTCGTTAGACTGTGGGCGTTAACCAAATGACATGCTATTTCAGTGATACGCCACTGATGCTCCATGGTCCCCTGACTACACTCTAAGTGGGTCCTTGATTATACCCCTAAGCCGTGATACACTGATGAAAAATTGTAGCCCTCTCTAGTTTTTAAAGCGTGTTAAGTCAAGTCATTTGTATTTATCCAGCCCTTAATCACAAACATGTCTCAAAGGGCTGTGAAACTTTGAGAAGGTACCACAGATGGAAGGTAACCCATTCCAGGATGACGAGGCTGCAAAGGATGCAGAGTGGGCAGCATTGAACACACAATATGAAAACAAGCCAAAGAAAAAGTCAAAATGAAGAGCTGCAGGAAGATGTACTCAGTTGTGTTAAACTTTTCAAAAGACTACCAGCACTGCTGCCTGCAATGAGCCACATCTACCCTCAACATTCCTTCCACAACAGTGATCATACTAAAATCTAGCAGCTTGGCTCAGTGGTCGTCTCCCAACCCGGTTGGGGGGTTCGATCCCCTGCCCTTGAGCAAGACACTGAACCCCCAGTTGCTCCTGACGGTATGTCATAAGAAGGTGAATGAGGAAGCAGTTTGAAGTGCTTTGAGTACTTAAGGTAGAAAAGCGCAATACAAGTACAGCCCATTTACCTTTTTTTTTTTTAAATAGAAAGTGAGACTTTTATTTTCTAATTTACTGTAGGCGTGATTCACATGCCTTCTGTAAGCCCACCTGCTCCCCTTGGAATTCATAAGAAACAAATTTATCTGCATGGCAGCTTGTGTCAAGATATAAAAAAGAAAATAAAAGCGTCAGTGTTTGTATTTTTTGCGATGAAAAAGGGATCATGCAGGATTGTCATCAGACACGCTGAGTTTTATGCAAGTCGGGAAAAAATATTTAATCAAAGAAAATGGCGACAATTATTTGCATACGACTTTCATGCTCCGATTTGCTCATGATCTAAGCTGCTGCTTGAGTTGAGACCCGTCGAGGAAACATATTGATATGCATCATTTCAGTGAATGTTTGGATCAAAATCAAACTGCCTTTTAAAGGTGAATCAGCACAAATGTGTGTTTAAATGTTCACAGACTATAATAAAGGGATTAAACTGAATTTATCCATCTCCGATAAAACAGAAGTGAAGACACCAAATGGAGAAAAAGAAATGGAAAGACAACAAATGGAGTAAAACATGTGAATAGTGAGTGAACTGTCAGGGCTACCCTTAGATGTGTTGTTTTAGCATTTAGCATATAAAGCCCATAAATTAGTTCAATATCTCTATGTGGAGTACAAACTCTCGCAAAAAAAAAAAAAAACGACCAACTAAAATGCTCTAAAAATCAACAACAAAAAACACAGCAGTTTTAACACATTAAGAAGTTAAGACTTGTTCTCTACTGATAGACAACCTTATGCAACTTCATGTAATACAATAAAAAGATAATGTTTAACCAAAATAAAATTGTGGTTAAATTATAAACAGTTATATCTGATACGGTCCAATAAATTAAGTACGTAAAAGTAAATTGCAGTATTACTACTACTATTACGATCATAATGATTATTATGAATAAACATGCATTAATATCAATATCAATGATAATTAATGCGGTAGAAGCCTTTGCATTGACTCCACATTGGAGTGTACGCAAAATGAGTCGGAACTCACACCCTGAACCAATCGTGATTTTGCGTATACTCTGAACTTGAGAGCCAATATTTTTGTAAGAGTTTTTTTTTTTACAGTTCTTGTAAACATACAGGGATAGGGCCCAAGGTTACACATTTTATGTTGTGATATTTGGCTCGTCCCATTAGGAGTATCACCAGCGAGTTACTTGCTTTTTTCTGCATCAGGTTTTAAGACAAATGCCTTCATTAAGTTATTACTTATCTCGTCTTGGGACCAGTCTTGGGACCAGTCCTGGAGAGCTCCGTTGACTGAATGTCGAGTCACTGGTAAAGATAGCAGCTTATACTAATACATCAGTGCCAACTGGATCATTTAATTGACAAATAAATCAATACACAAGCCTTCAAAACCCTTCCCCATCTCAACTTTGCATTTTCCATCTTAATGCACCATTTACTTGGTGGAAATAATTCCTCTGTCTGATGGAGCAACTCTGACTGACATGGAGGTAAAGAGGGGTCATCAGCTCCAATCTTTCTATCTCTATCTGTGAAGCTTGCCAAGCATGCTGTTGGAATACAAGAAGACATTTCACAGGTGAATTCACACTTAAACAAGGGCACAGAGGGAGGCTCCAGAGCCATGATGAAGGGAGGGGAGATTTAAACGAATGGCAAAGCATTTCTACAAACAATTGCTGTCTCTCTTTCTGACTGCATGTCAAGCTGAGAATCTCCCAGGCAGTTACTCTCTGGTTCTACATGGCTGCCTTCCAATTGGAATACCATTACACATGGTCAAAGGCACACACACACACACGCACACACACACACACGAGTGGATACTCATATGCCACACACATCTGCAATGAAACGAATGGATCAATCACATACAGCAAACCCACAAATAGAAAAGGAGAGAATCATCTTTTTCCATCTCTGGTCACTTTTTTGACTGCTCTGTCTGTTGTCGGCTGCATCTGTGTGTTTTTATTCTCACCCGCTTTTTTTACATCTCGGACACGTGTCACATGAGACAGGTTCGGCATGATTTGTAACAGCTGGCATACACACGTTGGAGTTGGGTTGATTTGTTATGTGCTCTGACCCACTGTCTTTGATTTGTGACCCTCTCTGTCGGCACCGTCTCGTCGCTGTTGCACGTTTTGATTTGTTACACTCTCCCACCAGAAGGTTGAGAGGAGTCAGGCAGACCGCAGACGCCCGACCGATGTCCTTCAGTAAGTGAACAACTGTCTCTGGTGTAAAGATGATTTCTTAAGCGCAATAGAACTAAATGAATGAGAACTTCCAGAACATTTGCATATTACATTTCAACAGCCGACATTTGGATGACAAACTAACATTGGTCGCTGTCATACCCCAGCCCATACACTGGATTTACTCTCCTTATAAAAGACAATGGCTGCTAAATGCCATATCTCTCTGTGATTGAATGTCCCTGTGGGTAGCATGCACATGTGCAGGCTGTTTATTGTCCATTACAGCCATTCAAACACACAAGAAAATGAAAATGCCAATCTCACCATCTTGCTTTCAGTTTTCTTCGAACTCACTCGAACAGTAAACACGACGACATATTTTTTCTTGCTGGTCGCTTTATTACTGCTCTTCATTTATCAGGGGCACTTATTCAATATGACCTTTGATGAAAGACAGTGGCGAGCTAGAGAGGAGGAAAGGGCAGCAGTCTGGAAATGGATGGATAGGAGAGTCTGCGGACTTGTGTATGCATTAAAACGTATCATCTGCAAATATATTCAAATGTTTCCCACTTTTCCAAATTATCATGCGCATCAATAAAATATACATGACTTCTTTGAGGATTTTAGCTTATATGCAAATTTGTCATTGAAGTAAGACTAAATGTATTATAAAGGCAGAGCTTTCCATTGCAAGCTTGGCAATGGTAAGAAAACGAGTAACATCTGTATTGAATTCAATCATATAACCACATCCCAACAAACTGAACTGGTTGACATTCAGTCGCAAGGCATGCATAGACAAACAACCTTTCACACTCTCAACGGACAATTTGGAGTGGTCAATCGGCCTACCGTACATGTTTTTGGAATGTGAAATTAAACAAAATTCAAACCTGATCATTACTTTTACGCTGCATTTTCATATGGATTGTATTGTTAACAAAAATATCTTATTACCTCATTCATGCAAAAATCTAACAAAACAATTAAAATGACCTCTTCCTCATCACCTTTCTACTACCCCTTTTCAAACCGCAATGTTCTACTAAACATTTTCTACACCATATCTGGTCAAGTATTATACTTTGATACTGTACTTATACTTTAGTAGAGAGGGAGCGATATAGAGCCATTAATCACTCAAGTTTAAAATATTTAACAATGCATTTCTGTTTTTCTTTTAGTTTCTTTTGAGACCATTGGGCACTATAAGACTGAATCAAGCCTTAAATAATTAAAAGGCTTTTATTACCAAAAGTCAATGTTTGGGGCAAATTTTATTACTTTTCTCAGGCAAGCACAATGCATATAGACTTTCAGATGAACGTGCACGTGTGTGTACATGTGTGTGTGCGAAGGATATGTACATGGCTAATTAGGAGGTGTGTATAGAGGGCAAGATGCAGGGAAAAGTATAGAATAAAATGCAGAGAGGGAGCAAGATGGGGAGATAATTGGTGCACCTGTCTCTGAGAAAAGACAGTTCTATTTGTGACCCCACACAAACGCAAGATACTGTGACTGATTCAATGGACATGTAGTTTAAAATTAACACTGTGACATGTAGCGTGCGTGTGTGTGTGTCGGCATTCGAAAGAGAAAATGTCCCCAAAGGCCTTCATCAGAAAGTTGAGAATGTGTAAGGTCTAATATGACAGTTGAAATCCCACTTTAGCTTGGGTAATTGTGTGTATACAGCTTGAACTGAATGACACTGTGACTATGTTTACATGCAGTTTATAACTCTTTTGAAAAGTGAATACTGGCAGTATTCGGGTTTTTAAAGTCTGTGTGAAAACACACAGAAACCGCACAAAAATCCAAATGTGTCCTAATCTGGTTTTTCATTTTTTCAAAAGTGGTTCAACAGATTATCCTTAAATATTACCAAAACCATCTTTATGGTTTTTAGTTGTAGGAATATTGACATGGAGGCAACAATCAGTGTGCAGTGTCTTTAAGAAAATACATTTATTACATTTATATAAAGCTTATCACCAACTTTTACCAAATAGTTTGCAAAGCAGTTTCAAAACGAAATGTGTACAAATTAAGCGGAAACTATTTTTTTTTAACCAGAACATAGAACAAAACAAAAAGAAAAGTGTGTTTTATGCCAAGGGTTCAGTTTGTGGAACAGTCGTGATTATTAAAAAAAAAAAAAACACAGTCCATTTATATATATATATATATATATACAATACATATGTAAAAGCGCAATTACTAAAAAAAAAAATCATTTTACAATGTTACATACCAGTAAAAATATAGATTATAGTTGAATTAAGGGTTTGAAATTATTTTGTTGTGTATTGTTTGTTACATATGTTTGTGAACGAGCCTTGACTGAAATTGTCATTTATTTCGTGTTGATAATTTCATTTTTTTATAGAATAAAATACAAATAATTAAATGTAATGAGATTAGCTCAATCTCAAACCATAACACACAACCCACATCATTAAGGCATTAAGGCGCACTTGTATTGTTCCTACAATACAAAAAGATATACCTCATCTTGCTCGCTTCACCATGAAAAACAACCAGTTGACTTAGATGCACAATGGATGCATCATACATAAAATGCAGCGATCCATGCACGTTTGATATTTGTATGAAACAGTGGTGGGAAAAAAGAGAAAGATTTCCTCTCATGGTACTGGATAAGAAAATGTACATGTATGTGCTTTGTGTATTTGTGTGGGAGTTATATTCACAAAACGACTTTTGCACCCGCTGAGTGATAGATAGATGTGAGGCCTCTGCTAAGATCCACCAGGCTCCTAGCCAACTTTTTTTCCGTTCACCATCCACGCACACACACTCGCACGCACATTCATGCACGTGCACACACAAGTACGTACGTACGTTTGGCACTTACCGGGAAGGAAGTTAGCATCATCTTCTTCATGCTTGTTGCTAAACTTGCTTGACACTTACTCATATACATACACCCACTTTTTGAACAGCCAAGCCCTAGAATGAGCAATAACAGGAGGCTCGGATTTTGTCTTCCAGTGACACAAAAAAAAAAACCTCCAAATTGTGTTTACGTGTTATGTTTTCCTATTGTAGTTTGGCCCTTCAAGATGTGTAGAACACAAGCAGAATAGTTAGATGCTGATGTCAACGTCAGCAGACTGCTTTGTTTTAATCTTGACTTTAAAAAATAATTGCTCTGGTTACTTGGATTTTACAAACCGTAAACAGTTGAAACATGTCTTTTGTAACTTGCCTTTATTTGTTGTCATTCGATTTTATTTTTATTTATATTTGACACTGACAAGAAGTATTAACTTTCACTCTTTACACATCTTTCAGGTTGTATACCAAGCAGTAAAATCGACATTTATGCTAATTAATTTAAGCTTATTAATTAAGATGAGATGTCATTTCTACTCTCACAACAAGCCATTCTATACATACAGTATTTTGATTCCAAAGGTAGATTTGAATGTAATATCAGTACATCGTTAAAGGTCTTCAATTTTATTTCCTCAAGTGGTTGCATGAATTAAAAGCATTTGGATCCACATACATTTTTTAGAGTAGTCCATTAATTAGTATCTGGAATCTTATCACCTTATTTCATGTTACCACTGAACAAAATGAAATTGAATAAACAAAACTTTTTTTGTGCGTGGCTATTGTATAATATTCTCAGCAGCAGCAGTATCATTATTTTACTTTTTGTCACTGCATGCTTTGTTTTTAATCATTGTTCTGCGTTACACGTTCTTTTATATGCTAGGGACATAAATATACTCATGCGGATCGCACATGACAGATAAGCATGGGATTACATTTGACACAAATATTTGGGAAAAAATGAGAACATGCATATTTAAACACCTGATGTCTTTGTGAATTCTCACAAACATCAAACGTGCAACTGCTCAAGGTCATTGATTGCTGCACTATATGTTCAAGAAAGGGACATTCAAAGCTGTATAGAAAAACACACTCACACTTTGCTAAGTTAAAATGATTACATTTGCTCTATCGTAAAATATTAACATATATTAGGTACGGGGAAATATCCTGGCTTTGTTGACGTTGAAATTTTCATTGCCATCATTACTACAACAAGCGCATGATTTCATTTAGGCGTTATGATCCTGATTAGTGCTTTCCACCTCTCATTTAAAAGCCAGATGTGCGTTAAACTATTCATCCTCCCAGATCTCCCCCAAGTGGATGTTGTCACCATAATTAGATTACCTAAATTCCTCCCGCTGCTCTAGTTCTAATTGCTATGGTAGCTAAAAAGCCAAGACAAAGATGCTGTCACTGAAATATTAAAGACACAGTTTGTCACTTTGGGGCAATTCAAATTAGGGATTGTACCATTTGTCTTGAGAAAAGTCATTACAGAAAGAACAGGTACGATTGATATTTTAATGTAGTTTAATGTAAACTAGCCTACAATATACTTATTTCAGGAATCCCGGTGAAAAATGTTGCTGTTTATATAGTTAGCATTGAAATGATTTTATGCTCTTATACTTAATGTTTTTTTTTCACAGACTCGGACTAAAATCTAATTGTGAGAAGGAAGTTTTCAAATTTTACTGGAATCGCAGCACGTCATCTCAATCGATTGACTACTCCAAAATGCCTGTAGGTGTGGTTGTGAATGTGAACGGTTGTTTGTCTATCTGTGGCTGGCAACCAGTTCAGGGTGTCTCCCGCCTACAACCCGAAGTCAGCTGGGATAATCTCCAGCACACCAGCGACTCTTGTGAGGAAGAGCAGTTCAGAAAATGGACGGGTGGATGTTTTGAGTCCTTATTGCAAGGTGTTCAAAATGCAGAGTATGGCGCAGATTTAGAATATCACTGCCATAATGGACCGGTAGACATCAAAATGGCTGTTAGTACTTCACACAGATTGAAGGTTAAGTGCCATGAAAACGTAATGCCCCACTTAGTGAATTATTTATTTATTTATTATTGGCAAATGTGTCACACTTTAATGTTTATGACACACAAGCAAATTGTACTACCACAAAGAGAGAGCCCAAGTAAAAGTAAAGGCCTTTTTTGCACTTAGCCCCACAACGTCCTCGCTGTTGCAGATAATTCGTTTTTCCATCTTCTAGTTTGGTGAATTATGACAGCCATGTATTTACAATCTTACATGGCCTTATAAAAAAAAAAAAATCATTTGAACAGCAACACAACACAATGAACATTGCTGTGTTCCAATGTGCACATTTGGGTGTAGAAGGCAGCACCTGATTGCTGGCAAAAAGCATGTTGCAGAGTCTGACTCAACAGCTTGTCCCTTTTGTATTGAGCAGCGAGTTTTCATAGGAGCGCTCAAGTTTCATTTTGTGCCAAACATCAGTAGGACATACGTAGGTTGCCGTGACATTGAGTCGCACAACTTGCAGCATGAGATTTGAGGCAAGGAGAGAAAAAGGAGAAAGAGGAAAGAAAAAAAGAGAATGAGCACAAAATCCATCTTTTTGTATCGTTTCCCTCCACTCGACACACCCAACGAGGGGTCAGGGGTCGTTGCAATGAAAAGATGGTGTTCCATGCTGTGCAATCTCTACACAGTTTAACTTTTTAGAAAGTGTGTGTCCTACCTTGGAAATAACCCAGCATTTGATGAAAATATCATCAAGTCTTTATTCAAAGATGTTAGTGGCATAGTGCTAGTCTGGGCCGGCACTGCTTTTCCAGGAACTGGACTACATGCTCTAGTTAATGGAAACGATTAGAAGAAGAAGTCTTTCAGGAAATCCTAGACAAAAACCTCCAATCATCATTACTTCCCCTCAAGCTCAAGAGCTCTTCAGTTAATGCAGTCAAACAATGACCTGAAACATAACAGCAAGGCTACCGTACGTCTGAATGGCTAAAAAATACACAAAATAAAGGTATGACCTAATGGCACACCATGCTAAAAAATCTTTTAATATGACAGAGTTAAAATAATTCGAGAAAGATGAGTGGGTCATATGAAATTATCGCGGAAGCTTAATTTCAGCCTTCAGATGGCAATCCACACGGGTTTGGCTTTTTTCCCTTGTCCTTTACAAAAATCCATTGTATATTCACTTGACTTATTTTGTAATGTATTCAAATTGGTGTGATGACCTGAATCTTTTAAATGTGATAAAAATCTAAAATCAGGAAAAGGGCAAAATGCCTTTCACTGCACTAAAAAGCTACACATGTCATGTCATGTTATTTCTAATCATGCTTCATCTAGTGAAATGAAAACTGAAATGAAGTGTTGTTAATGAACAGGTAACATTTTTGGATGAGATTGAACTCAATTTTATAAAAATGATACAAAAAAAACATCAGTCTTAGAAGGTAAACTGATGAGGCAATTACGTTGCCTGGCTTGAAGCGATTGTATTGTTTACTGCTTGTTTAGCTACCCTGAGTGACCAATAAAACACATACAACTATATTTTGGCATTTGGCCATGACAATCTCTCGAGTGACAGCAAAAATGACTTATGTTCAGGAAAGGTCTCCTTGTCAAAACATGCATTTTGCTACTCACACAGTGAGGTTTATGGCTGGTGAGGCACTGATATTAGGACCAAAATGAAACATTTAGGAGCCAAATAGACTTGCATATTTGCCTTTAAATTACCAGCCATATATTCTGAATATTATTCCACATGTGGTTGATGCTCTGTCTCACCAGACTCTTTTGACCGTATATCCCTGCCCTCACACCACTGTTATAGCCTCTAACTCATTAAGTAGCAATATCTAATTAGGACTTTAAAGTGCTCTGAGTAATAAACAAGAAAAGTAAGGAGAATATGTGAAATATAGTCCGAACTCTAATTGTTGTTTAATATTCTAGTGAATATTCTAACTTAGCTCATGTTGACATTTAATTTTAATAACAAATATATGACTTGTTGAAGAGAATGCTATCATAGTCCAATCAGCCATGTTATACGGTACAATGACCGAGGGGGGGGGAATTATTTTTTTCGTCTTTTGCCACTGACTTGACTTCACTCACGGGAGACCGTGCATCACCTCCCTTATCGTTTGTGTCTGCTGGCCTCATAACTCCCCCAATGTCTGCCACTACATCCGCCTCCAGTTTGAAAGTCTAATTGAGCCTCAGGGATACACAAGCTAAACTGATGTAGTGGATGATGGGCTTAGCCTTTCAAGCAGACTTAGACTTCAGTACAATCAGTACATTACATAAATGTATCATTTCAAATGCATTTATACAGTCAATAAATTTTGTACCACTCTCGATGAATGGGGTGGAGCAATTACATACAAGCCCTTGAAAACTTTCAGATTGATTTAACCACTAATTCCTCAATATTCCACACGATGTTCACAAGGTCCCCGTGTATTTTTTTCTTTCTTTCTGTGGTCAACCGAAGCGGAAAGTTTATGCATGCCCTTCGAGGTGCTGCCTGGTGATGATGGCGCTGTTTTCCCTGTTTTCAAATCGGAGTGATTTGTTTATTTTCTGCAAGGTGGTCATACTTGGCTAACACATGACATGTTGATATCAAGGAATTTGTGTTTCTGTGTTTTGCGTTCCATGCTGAGCAGTGTCAAACTATACGGTTGAACTTTTTGGAAGGTATGGTGTCCATTGCATGTGACACGAAAATAACCCAGCATTTGATGAAAATAACATGCCTATGCAATATTCAAAGATGTTCGTGGCAGACAGGTGGCCTGGCTTGCTTTGCCTCTTCAGGATCTGGACAACATGCTTATGGAACTGCCAGAAAATCCTAGATGTGAATGTCCAGCCATCATTCCTTACCCTTGAGCTCAGAACAATGAGCTGCAGCATAATGACAAGTATGTGTCTGATTACGTCCATATGTCTGATTTGCTCTCAAAAAAGTTTCTGAGTGGCCGAGTCAAACTTGAGACTGGAATCCAATTGAGATGCTATGGTATGACCTTAACGCAGTTCATGCACAAAAACCCTTCAATATGATGGAGTTAAAAAGGAGTGGGTCAAATCAAATTACCGTGGATGCTTGATTTTCGTTATTGGCACCAAGGGTAGCACAACCAGTTATTAAATTCAGCCGGCAATTACTTTTTAACGTAGGGTCAGACAAGGTTAGGATTTTTATTCCTTTCATAAATGAAATGATTTGGCTTGACTTGTTTTTCGATATACCATATTAAAACTGGTGTGATGATTGGAAACATTTCAGTGTGATAAATAATCCCCCCAATCAAAATTAGGATAATATCCACCACAGTCTGAGTTGAGGCAAATTTCTGTACGAGTGCAGTTGTATACAGCTATAAATCAAGATCTCAGGAATTATTTTCCGTCTCAGAAAGGTATTTGCCTTGTTTATATATGTGGATGGACATAGAGTTGCACAATATCATGAATAAACGAGATGGTTCTCAGAATTAGGCCACGACTTGTTTAAAGTAAGCAGCACAGCAACGCAAACTACAAACACATTCATGACAACATAGCGTATTTAGTTGATCGCACAGATTCTTTTGGAATGACGAACCCATAAAACTCAATTGTTGTGTCTTCGGGTTCTCTATCGTTCTCTACATTTTGTATTTTATTTTCACTTTTTGTCTTTACTTCATTCCCTCTTCAACAACTTAGCGAGGGAGAAATGTGACGTTAATGCTTTTTCTTTCGATGCACAAGATTCATAGATCAGTACAACACTTCACCGGGTGTCGCCACAACCTGAGGTTTTTTCAGAGAATGCGCCGATAAATGGTTGTACATGGTGTGCACAATTTAGCCTCGACTGAGCAGTTAACACCCAGGTTCCGTCTCTTTCGTCAATCTTTTCCTCTATTTCCCCTCACCATTTTTAACACCTTTGTCCATTCTCTCCCTCTTTCTGCTTCTGCAAGCATTTGTTATTTACTGAGGTGGACACATTCTCTGGCAGCCAAAAGGACAATTTCTCACTCACTTTCTCTGTCTGTCTCAACTTGGAGGTCAGAGTCCTACTTGCCACCAGCAGAGGTGGCTTTTGAAAAACACACAATGCTTTAATGACAAAGGGAGTGTACATATTGATAGAAAATAAGATAGTACTGAGCTTGGCTACATCACATTCATTCAAATACTCTCATTTTGTCGTGTTGGTGCGTTTGACTTGGCGACAGAGGATAAAATCGCTATTTTAATGGTTTCATGTACCTGAGTGGCAGTGCTGTCACACAGCTCATTGCATTTCTTTGATGTTTCAGAGATTTCTTAGAGTTGCTTAGAATTGTCTCAATGTCCAAACCCATTTTGATACCACAGTATGACATTCAATTTAACAGCAACAAGCAACAGTCACATTCTTACTTTTATTGCTAGTGAAGTGAAACCATACAATGTACAAAGATTAAATCCAATAATGCTATACCCTGAACATGGTTCATGTTTTTCAGTCTAAAATGGGCTACATGTGCTTCTGTAATGGAATTGGAAGTTGTTCTGTCAGCAGCCCAACTGCCAAATCATATCTCATCTTGATTGTCCTTATAGATACAAGAGGCAATAGGTGGTGTGGGCAAAATGCTAATAGAAACCATGTACAGCTTGTTCTTGAAATAATCATTGGGCAATCACTGTGGTAGAACTCCCCCACAATCAGAGCCAACACACCACCAGGTGGTGCTTGGTTGACAACTCCACCCCTCTCTTCACCTGAGTGTCCAAGACATGACCAAAACTCAATCATCGAACTGCGGCCTAGACTGTGTTGATGTCAGGTGCACGCACGGACATGCTAGAACAATGTTTGTTACGACCATCCATAACTAATAGAGTTGACGTCGACAGATCACCCCTCCCTGTTTCTGACCAGGCGTGCCGGACCGTTCTTCCCAACCACACCCTTGCTGATATCGTGCCCTTTCTGATAAATCCAAAATGAAAGGATACCCTACTTTGGTGTATAGGCCCAAACAATCAGGACGTGTTCCCGCCACCCAAAAGCGGAATCCAACCTCAAGGACATTGGTACCAGCGTTGAAGTGAGTCCGACTATCAAGTTGAAACCTTTCGACCCAACACAATAGCTCAGACTGTTTACCTGCCAGAGAGGTGACAATCCATAGCGCTACCTTCTTTACCTAGGGATTGGACCGCAAACATTTCTGCCTTCAGCTGCCACTCAGTTCACACTGCACCCGACCTCCTTGGACCAATGTTACCCCTTTGGGCTTTACCCGGCCATATACAGAAGCCCCCCCAATTGGTTATGAGTTTCTGATCGGCAATATAGTAAGTACATCAGCACCAACCTAACCCCAACCTCACCCCACCCCTACGGTCCACCATCACCTTCAACAGCTGATTGCTGGTCGGTGAAAAATTTGCACCATCCTGAATGGGACCCTGGTGGAAAAACTTCATTTCCTTGGACCAGTATATTATTTGTTCAACAGTATTAATAACTAATGTGTTAGTTACTAATTATTCATTGCTTTCATTTATTATGCAACAGTGCAAGGTGAAAAGGTCATGGTTCAAACTAAACTACTCTAACAAATAAAATGTCTTTGAATTGACTTCAAAATGAAAAACAACATATTTGACAAATTTCAAACGTGCTTTTTTTAAGCATTTTTCTTTAAGTAAAATATTGAATGCAATAAATGTCGACCTTTTTTGATGATATTCACACACTCAATCACAAACATTTTATTTGTTTTTAGTATGAAGGTGCCTGAGGCCAGGTCAGGCAAAGCCATTATGTTCTGCATGTTCTCTTTTAAACTAGCACAACTATCTGAAACATAACTGCAGTAATGACCCTTTCAATTATGCATGTGTTACGAGACGATTTGGCAGCCTGACACAAACAACTAAGAGAGAAATGATATGCTAATTAAAGGAAATGCATTTATTCAAGGTTATTCATAACACATTGCTGTTTTTCAGCCTATTAAAAGCGGAATACGGAAAGAGAACGATAAATGATGAATACATTTGAGTCACAGGTTTTCCATTGCTGGATTCAAGTTAGTATATTAACGTTTTTTTTTAGAGGAATATTTTATTGCTATTTGATGTTAAATACCAAAGGGCACGATAACAGGCAGATGGACTCACATTTCAGAATGAAAGCTCTTCTGAAAATCAATTAGACTGTGGGGCATAACCTATTAAGTATACATTTTTATTCACTACTGCGCCTTCTTTTAAATGAACACACAATAACAGAGGTCAGTCTTGTAGCTTTCTAACCTGCAGCTATTTTCAGTATTAAATTAACTCTAAAAATGTAGAAGGAAAAGCTTGTACTACGGCATGTACCCAATTACACTGTGTATTTCTGTGTGTAGATTCTCTTAGTAGACGTCTAAATAAATGCCCACTGCAAAAGAGAAGCTCAGCCATCTGTTTTTACAACTTTCTTTAAATCTTACATCTGATTTCCTTCCTAAATTCGGCTTTCTACTTGTTTTCCATCTACTAAAGGAAACAATTCAAAAACATGATCCAGCCAAAATTTGACAGCGCAAGTAAAAATTGACAATTTTATCTTGGGGTGGTTTAACATCACGAAAAAGAGTAAATGCCGTTATGCAAATATGGTATTCTAAATAAGCGTGCATATCTGTCTGTCACACATTTCATGCTACAAATGCAAAGCCAAAAAGTTGTTTCAGTCAGTCAGAAGAAGAAAACTGTTTTTTCCCTGAATGAAACAGTCATGGTGTATTTTATTTTGGTTGTAAATCAAGACATTTTTACCTTTCTGATATAACGGCTCATTATTTCAAAAGTCTGACAGCTCTTGGTAATTGCTCGCTGAAAAGTCACAAGACTTGTTCTTCAGCCCATTATACGCACAGGAATAGATCTATAATTACAGTACAGTAGAGACTAATTGTGTATCTCAAGATAGCATAGATAGAGGCGGCTCGGTGATGCACTGTTTAGCACGTCTGCCTCACAGTTAGGCGGGTGCCGGTTCGATTCCACCTCTCACCTTTAAAATGAGATTTAAAGTGAGATTTCTCACGTTAAAGTCAGACTTCTGACTAAAGTGAGAATTCCCACTTTCTGCCTTTGAAGTCAGAATTCTGACTTTATTCTCAGAATTCCCAACTTAAAGTCAGAATTCTGACAATATAGTTATAATCCTGTCACCCCCTTTTATTCTTCTTCTTCAATGGCCCCAATCCTCTTCCGTACTCTTCTGTACCAATGGCACCCGTGTGATGAGAATAGAAAAAAACTCACCAGCATATAACTCTCACCACAGTTTGTCCCTAGTTATTAAAAAAAAATCTGACTGAATCTCAAATTTATGGATATAACATAAAGGAAAACCTTTTTTCCCAATGGCACCTGTGTGACGAGGTTATAGTCCTCAAAGTTATGTGCCAAACTTTGCTAAGAACAAAATCATCAATTTGGGGGGTTGAAACAGTTTGAGGCTACTTTAGGGGTCATTCAAAATGAGGGAATGAAGTGATACTTTATATATGACTGTATTATTAAAAATGTCTATGCGAGTGTGTAGTTTAAGCCCCCCCCCAATCTACTCCCTTCTGTGGGTCACTAGTTATTAACCCCAAGACAGTCACCTTGACACACTGTCTCCTAACACGCACAAAAAACGGAGCCAGTGCGTACACACACATACTTTTCCATCTTTGTCAGAGCTCTGTGACCCGGCACATTGCATGAATTGAAAACCATCAATCCGAACATGGATCAAAAATTAGATTATGCCTCATTGTAAGAGTAGCCGTTTTGTTTGATTGAGCCACTAAAAGTATGGTTTATAGGTTATCAAAACAAAAGTGAGGGGATGTAATGGTCCACAAAACTGCATTGTGATAAGTTTCAGACAGATATCGAGGTGGATTTAGGATTAAGTGAATAATTGAATCAGCTTCTATAGAAATGAGTGTTGTAGCGATACTTGCCTTCAAATTTCTCTCTACTCACAGTGCGGCCTGGATTGGGTGCCTGACCCCCCCCCCAGTCTTGGCACACACTTTAAGACATTCGAACCCCCGACCAGCAGAAGTCATTCAATATACCGAATGCATTGATCAACCATTAAAAACTCAGAAACCGCATGCATATGCAATTTTGAGAAGAGGGTTAGGGAAACCCTGTGTTTCATTTTTGTGATCCATATCTGATTATGTTCTGCATTTGACTTCCCTAGGTTAATCTATTGGAACATCAGTTATATCTCATAATTACAATTTCCAATGTTTTTATCGATTTACTTTTTTGCATACGGGCTGACATTGGCTCATAAAGCCGGTTCAGCCTATCCATGAGCGGGAGGTGGATTTGTTTTCTTGAGTTTATGAGACGAAGCCACTTCTTTTCTCTCTTCTTCCTGGAACTTCCCTCCTAGAAGCTTTCTCATCTGCTCTGCACTTCCTCAGGTTGTTTTACGACCTCACCGATAGGGTGGTGGAGGGGCTGAGGTCTCGTGCCTCTGTCCGCTGAAGAGCACGTGGGCGCGGCTGGACTCAGCATGAGACTCGGCTGGCACGAGCCTCTGCTTTTGTCTGGTTGTGCAAGAACTGTGGATCATGTCTGCGTTTCTACGGAAACCGTAAAAACGGCTTGCACCAGAAAAAAACAAGCACCAGAATCCAAGACCCAAGCAGGGGCGGATATTGCCACAGTTTAGTACAGCAGGACGGACAACTGCTAAAGAGCTCCCATCCTGACCATGTGCTCTGTCAAACCAGCCTTTTTCAATTTTCCATTTTTATTCTTACCATTTTCCCTCAATGATGCTGCCAACCTTCATCCTACGTGGCCCTGATTATTAGACAACCCCCTCTTTTTCAAGACTCAAGTTTGAAATAACCTGGCCGATCTTCAACCCACTTTTCTCCAGATTGTCGCTACGTTTCTCCATTTTCTGTTATCACTTCTCTTATTTTATTTTCTTCCTTGCCGCTATTTTTTATTTTTCTTCTTCATGCTACCGCTATTTTTATTTTTCTTCTTCGTGACAGGGGTTCACTTTGGCCTGGGGAGTTAGGTTCAGCATTCACTTTAAAGATATCTGGCGCCATCTAGTGTTGTGAATGGGTATAATGTCTAGACCCCGAATGTAAGACGACCCCCACTTTTTCAGTCTTATTTCAATGCAAAAAACACTGTCTTATAGTCGGACCAATACGGTAAACGTAAATAAAGCCAATGCATTTGCAGTGCGTGTGTGTGTGTGTGTGTGGGGGGGGGGGGTCTTTGGATCTGAGAACTGTTTTCAGTTTTTCGTTGTTTAAGCCTTCTTAAACTATAAAGAGAAAAACAATATGTTGCCCCTAGTGGCGGTTCATTGTGCTGCTGGCAGTAGATTTCCGCCATCATTAACTAAATAATTATTTAACTAACTAATTAATAATTATTTAATTAAGTTGATCCTTAATTACACCATATTCCTTACAGTGCAATTTGAAGAACTAAGGATGGATTAATCTGAATCTGTTGCTTCTCTAGATATAATGACTTTAGAAAATGATTGCACACAGCAGATGGGCGAATGTTTAGCCAACATGAGCTAACAATTCAGCTGTTAACTCTATTCTAATAAAAATGTACCTTGCTTACTAACCATCCCTCCACCACTTTGGTTAATTTATGCAACACAACATGTTTAGTATGTGACGTAAAGGAAAGAGTGTTCTTTCCTCTACTACCTTCTTCCCTCCGTACACTCCCTCTCAACCTAATCGATACCGACTAATAGCTCTGGAGGGTTTCAGACTATTAATTTCCCTGAAGTATCTAATTAAGTTAATCAAAACCACCTCCATTTTGTGGAAGTCTTAACAGCTGACAACAAACTGTTGTAGCTACAATTTGTTTACTAGCTTTTATGTTGAGCAAGGTTGAGACTAGTCGGCTACGGAATCTTTGATTTTTTTTGCTTATTTCTATTCACTAATAAGTGCATACGTACTAAAAGCAGCAGACATTCTAATAGATTTTTCCCGCTTGCTATCAATTTAAACATTTAACTCAAAATTCCACAGTGGCACTTTGAAAATGTTTTCCAATTTTTCCACATCCCTGTCTGGCAGTATTACTGTATTGATTATTGTAGCTTCAGCTCTCTATATATTTGTAGAATGACAGGTTATCGATATCCCACACCACTAGTGCTCAAGGTTTTGCTGCATGACTGCACATTTGAAGTTATATCACAAATTGCTGCGTTACTGGTCACTTTAAATGGTACGACAATTAACTGCATCATCTGCACAACCGTCGTGTTGTAATTACCACAATACTAGTCACTTTAGTTTTGCTTGATGACTCTCCATTTGCACAGTTGTCATTGTACTAGAGCACTACTTTGTCATAAATGACAACTGTACTTACGTGTCACGTCTGTGTCATAGTTGCTTGTTACTGCAATTCTAGTGCAGCTCATACTACCGGAGAAAAAATCCTTGTGTGTTTGTTACATGCTTGGCCAATAAAGCCAATTCAGATTCCGACTCGCTCGTTCTGCTGGGAGACTTCAACGCTTCAAACTGGTTGTTTATGCCGCAGTAGCATTGTTAAATAACAGATTCATATCAGATTTCAATCCACATTCAGAAGGTACCTGAAAATGTCTAACGCAGATTTGATTATCAATAGTGCTCACTTAAGACTTGCAGTCTGTCTGCACTTCATATTTTAAATGTAGGTTTAAACATAAGAGCAGAGAAGCTCAAAAAGGGGATAAGAGAAGTAGTTCCCAGTCTATTAAAATGTAATTAGAGAAAACCTCATTACACAGGCAGACAAGAGTCCAACTGAGCCATGGGGGATGGAGAAATAAACAGCTTTCTGCTTTCTAGTTTATCATTCATCCTTAAAGTAAATGATCAGTTTATGTCAAGTAAACACAAAGCAGGAGGGGAATCCAATTGCTGCAAGTATGTGATGATAATTATATTGGAGTATGTTTAGGCACCAAAAGACATAATTGTCTTGGATTCAGTTCCGAACGAGGGTGGATTGAACATCATAATTCTTTCCAGTCAATCAGTCTTTTCCCACAGATCTGGGTACAAGTTACTCACGCTTTTCTGCCAAGCAGCTCAGAATCAGCGGCTGAGATGATTTCCAACTTTCGGTGCATTGATTTAGTGAGGATATTACACGCAATTGTCTGCATACTAATTTGCTCATTTTGCATCATGATTCATAAGACGACAAAAGCACAAAGAAAAACACAGATTTTTTTTCACAGTGTTTCACAAGTTCTGCATAGTATTACTATTAATACAAAGACAAAAGCATTGTTTTGTATTGCATGAGCTGTGTTAGTGCCCTATATTGCCTAACATGGGTGAATACTGGTTCACTACAATTCATAAGCAGCTGTGTTTTCACCACCTCACACAACATGTTGCATACTTTGGCACGTACCCTGCATGTGTGTATTTTTGTCAACGTGGATGTGGAAATGTGTGTGTGCGTGCGTGCGTGCGTGCGTGCGTGCGCGCGTGCGTGCGTGCGCATGTGTGTGTGTGTGTTTTGTGCATGGCCCTAAGCAGGGAAGAAGTGGTTCAAAGAGCACCGGAAACCTTGATGAAGGAGGTGTGTAATTGGAACTGAAAACCAATAACTGGCTGGTGGTGGAAAGACAGATTCACAAGGAGAATAGGCCAGAAGAAGTTGAATACACACACACACACACACACACGCACACACGCTCACACACTCATAAAAGTAAACAAAACTCAAGTTGATAGTAATTAAACAATGTAATAAATATATTTACACAACAAATTAAATATTTTGTTCAATACTATACAGCACATAATGTGATGTGGATGTCTATCTAATAATTGAAAAATCCATTGCAGTCATCTGTAACATCATCATCATCATCTTGAATAAATGCAAGCAAAAACAATGTATGTTCCACTTCCTGGAGTAGAGGTCTACGCACAACAGTAAACAGTAAATGCAAATCAAATGGCTGAAGCAACAGCCTTGGATACGCAATCTGAACTCTCTCATCTCCTTACGCGGGTTTTAATGAACGGAAGCAACGTTTACTGAAGTCATTTTAGGCAGGGTACAAATATAAAGACAACTAGGCCAAATTTGACTTTTTACCATTTGATAAATGAAAACAAATGCCTTATTATCGGATGTCCCTGAAAGATTACCTTAATATGATTACCCTGTGTTGTGGGCTGTGTCAAGAGGGATTTTTCACCCCAATATGCTCACAAAACAGTCTAGGCTGACAATTGCAAATGTTAAATCTATTCAATATTTTTACATGCTAATTCCTTATGTCTTATGACACCTTGCCGTCTTTCATTGGTCATTCATGGTAAGACAGAGATTGTTTGGTGTAATGACTTGTGACCAATCACAATGTTGCAGAATCCAGAATTTATACTCTTTGAGGAGAACTCCGTTAAACCACAAAGATGAAAATAAACTACTAAAGTTATTCAATAGGATAGTGAATTGGTAATCCTATGCACATTCATCCAACCATTTGAACACTATGTTGAACTCATACATTGTGAATTACATCCATTTGCCAAACACTTGAGCAAATGGTCCATGGTTTCTCATGCATGGAAACAATGGCGATGAGCGGTTTGCATCAGCACCCCAACACTTTAACAGAATATAATATGGATTCATTTACATTCAGGGTCTAAGGCTAAGGATCTGTAATAGACAGTGATGGTATGTATTATTGGTCTGCTGCTTTTCATTATGCCGTTAATGATTTTCTGTCAAGTTCAATTGTAAATGAAGGAGGCACAAAAGTGTGTGTGAGGGGCGGGATGGGGTGGGGTGGTGTTCAAGAGTGGAAAGGCAGGAGACAGGAAACTCCTAGTGCAACATCACACCAGACTCTAAGGATGTGCATCTCCATCACTCAGGCCACGTGACATGCATCACAATGCACAGCCAACTGATATGCACCAGATTGCAGCCTGCCTGATGGTCTAGATAATTAGTTATCGACAAAATATCTGACACAAAATAAAAAGGTCTTTCATATTTACATTCTTACAACCCATAAGAGAATGAGACAATACACAACACTGGTTAAGAAATTTTTGCTGCACTTTTCTAACTACAAATGCAAGTAAACTTCTATATATTACGTGTATATATATATATAAGCATATAATCTGCTCTTGTTCTTTCCCTAGCACATCAGGTTTTCATAATAATAAAGGTAATAATTCTAATAATAGTACATATAATATACTGTATTTATTGTAAATAAATAATAAGAATAAGAATACTAGTAATAATATGTAATGTAGTAATATATTTAATAAGTTTAGTTTCAATGGATTTTCTTCTGAAACGTCGGAGCTATAAATTACAAGACTTGGTAAAATCCATATTACGCAAGCTGTTATAGGTCAAACGTAAAAACAACAAGATAAAAATGAGAGTATTGCAAAAGAAAGGCATGTGCTAGAAGAAAGTAGACATTTTTTAAATAATCAAAAATACATTTAGGGACAGAATGCTATCTCTGATTTAAAAACTGCTATTGAACTGTGTTATTGAATATTAGGGGTGTAACAAAAAACAATTTCAATTAGAAAACTGCTGTATTATACTGAACCAAGCCAAATCATTGCATTTTAACATGTACTGTCCTTGAATCTTATGACACCCCATGTATCAAGATCCGTATCAATTCCTCTTTTTGCAGTTTGACAGATGAACACCAGATAGGGATAAATGACTTGGAACATAAATATAAGTGGAGTTATGCAGTAGATTGATGCTGATTGTTTAATGTAACTTCATCAGTTATTTAGCAACTGCCATGGAGAAGGGACAATGTCAACATGGTGGACGGCTAACATAAGAATATGGCACAATGTACAGTTCTGCATTGATTTCAATAACCGGGGTGTATCATTCAGCCTAATTATAGTGCCTATAACCAGCCAGTGCATAGACACACATCTGGTACCATTATTCACTGGTAATTATATTGTCAATACACAGCAATGTGGCTCCATATTGCCCCCCCTCTTTAACAAGTAGGCAAACACTATTCTGTAATTGCCCTTCAGTCAAATACTTTCAAACTTCTTTGCATCCCTTACACACATACATAGTCCCACTTGTGCATTGGTCCATTCAGTCTGCCTGCAGCGAATATCTGCAACATGCTTACACCATCCTCTTGTATGCTCTATTTCTGGTTTCTCTCCCGTGCCCCCCCCCCCCCCCCCCCCCCCCCACACACACACACACACACACAGTCAAATACTTGGGAATGGGTTCATCAGTGTCACATCACACTCACTCTTTTTAAGCTCCTCCCTATAATTTCTCTCTATCCGATCCCAGGAGCTTTGTAAATTGAAAGCCATTTACTCTTCCCTATCTCCAACTCACTCTGAGATTCTCTCTTACTTAACCTTAACCTCTTGCCTAAAATCAATTGAATTCTTCCTCTGTCTTCTTTTCAACGGTCTTTTCTTTATTTCTTTTAGCATTTTTTTAATACATTTTGATAAATTTGGGCAAAGTTACTGAATAACACAAATATATCTTATCTTTGCTCATCCCATAAGATTTCATCAACGCATCCAACCATTACCTCAGCTGATTATCTTCACAAGGGTTGCAAGTGTGCTGGAGCTTATCCCTGCTACCTGTGTATGAAAGGCAGGGTACACCCCAAACAACTTTGAATGTTCAATCAACCTACCATGCGTGTTTTTAGAATGTGGGAGGAAACTGGCATACACGTAGAAACACAACATGTAAATTCCACACAGAACATGGCTTCATAAATGAATGAATGAATAAATAAATAAATGAATTTCAAGTATTTTAAAGATGTTGGTGCCAGACATATGAATGATTGCTGACCCATGAAAGAGGAGGGCAGAGCACCCACAGCAGGATAGCGATCACCTGGAACAGTGTAAGCTTGACTCCCTCTGTCTCATGACATACAAGAGCACCATCCTAGTTCTGTCATGTTTGGCAGCAAAGTGCAGAGTTCGGGTGCACAAAACTCTACTATGCTTGACATTGATGGCTCAGACAGAAAAAGGGAATTTAATTCTATTTTAGATAAGCAATACCATCATTAATACATTGGCTAACATGGTTTGCTTAGTGGTGCCAGTTTAACGCGTTGTTCATTTTTTTTAATCGCGCAAATAAAGCTCATTTTGGCCTAATAAAATGTGTACTCTATTCATGTACTGTTGCCATAGAAAAACTACAACACTTCACCAAATCTTGCAAGAGGAGAAATAAACACCCAGCACGCCACACTGTTGACACTAGTCTTGGCTTGTTGTGCAGAAATTTCATCGATTCGTAAAAATAAAAGCATCATGGCGAGTGGTCTGTTCATTATTTCTTGAGAAATCAGAAACAGGGTTAATACGGTGAATCAAGACCATTATATTGCTGCTAAGCTCAAAACAAACTTTAAAAATGGTTTGTTGAACTATAGGCTGAGTCGTTGTTTACATTTCACATGTATGTAATATTTTTTATATTGCCCAAATTTTTTATTCTTAGAATGGACTGTTGAGGGGCTGTTTGTGTAACTTTTTGGAAATTTAATCCAATTCAATAAAAAACATGCCTGCATAAGAAAATCAATCCTCTTCTTCCTGTTAAGGCTATCAAAATGTGCTAAAATAATGGCTCTGAAAAAAAATCTAGGTATTTTTTTTTTTATAATAACTAAAATGTGTGATTAACTATGAGTTAACAATACAAAAAAATTTGATTAATCGTGATTGAATATTTTAATCGCTTGACAACACTAATCATATTTGAACACACATCTCGAGCTGCCTCATGTTCTCTGCTGCTTCTGTTCTGCTCCAGAACAGGTCTTCTCTGTCTGCTCTTTTGGCTTAGCCTAAGTTAAATTACCAGTTGTACAGCGCAATCCTGACACAGTGCAGAACTTAATTACACACTAGCTGACAGAAAGGGCTATATGTTAGTGTTGTATTTTCTTTGTTTCTCTTTTTCCAGCTACTCCAACACTAAAGCCATATCTTTTCTAACATTTCTTTTCTATTACTTCTCTGATTAGAGGCAGCCAAGAGGCTAAAATCACTTATTCCACATGGTGGCTATATGCTTATTATAGGTGTTGGGGTATGGAAGGGACGCCGGTTACCTGTAGCTACATATAAAGGCCTATTTTTTACCAGCGTGGGATTCAACTGGAGCCTATCCCAGCTGACATCGGGCAAAAGGCAGACTACACCCTGAACTGGTCGCCAGCCCGCCGCAGGGCACATATAGAGACGAATTGACAGCTGCACCCGCATGCACACGATCGCTGAGCAAGAATCAATCACACGCTGCCTGCACACAGGACAGGTGAGTGTACCCCATCACCATTAACAACCATAGACACAGGTGCATATTTTGAAGCAGTTTTATGTTATTTCACAATTTAAAACAGCTCCCAGGTATCTCGATGAATTGCCTGGCATGCTTAAATAAAAATACAAAATTGTGCCGTTTATACTGTTCCTAGCTTTGTGAAAACATTAAAGACTGTTGCTGTGTTACAAGTTTTCCCAGTAGAGGGCGGACTCAACTGTTACCTTCATTGTGATGATGTTTGAGAGTGAATCAAGTGTTTTTGTGGGTCAGTAAAAAAAAGAAAAAGAAATGTTAAATTAAGTTATTTAGCCACGACGCAGCAATGGAGGATGAAAAATCTGATTTGTGTTTGTGTGCGCTTGCGTCTACGTGTGTGCATGTGTGCTTGTGAAGCGGAATCCCTCGGTGTACAGAGTCAACGCCATGTCAGCTTTTATCAATATTTGAATGCAGAACAAGAGAAGGGATGAATCTTTAATCTGACCTTGGAACTCGACGCAGACATGGAGACAAGTGAAAAAGTGACACAGTGGCAGGAAGTGAGAGGAACAAAGTGTTTTGAGAAGTGATGTACGATCTTGCCGCGAAGAGACGAGGGGTTTTGACTGTATCAGGCATCAGAAATTGAAGTCATGTTTCTCACAGTTAAAGAATGACAAAAATAAAGAATCATCATACATCTTGGAAATAAGAATTGCTTTATCTTCATCGATGTAACACAAACACACATATCTGCTTGCACAGTAGCTGGTTAGTAAATGAGCCTTTGCTAATGTTTCTTTTAGTTCTTTAGTAAGCTAAAAAACACCCACTTCACACAAACAGCCTGTCATCTTTGGCTTAGAGATGCAACAAATGTGCAGTGTGTGGCGGCTGGTGGCTGAGCACCCTCCCTTAAGCACACACACATGCACAGTTTTGTGTGAGTAGAACTGCTATGATATGACAGACTATCCTGCTGTCCTTGCCATTTTGAACATCTATTTTTGTATTATATATTTTTTATTTAATACACAAATACAATGTTAAACTTTTTAGAGAGGTGGAGTGATGACCATTTAAGATTTTTGTGCAGCTCATGATAAAGGTGGACTGGACTGACAGCCAGATGATTCTGACAGGTGGTAAAAATAAATACTATGCATGGTACCGGCTGGCACATGTCACTATTACTATTTCTAAGACTTGCTGGCTGTTTGCAGTCATTCTAGTTAATGGATGAATTTATTTCTCCCGCCTGTCCTTGCTGGAATCAAGATAAGAGTCTTATCTTATCTCTCTTCACCTTCTCAAATAATCTATTGCTTTTGTGTAGAGTGATGAAACTGTTAAGGTGTGGCCTTGACCAGAACAAGGGAGTTTGTGGCAACGATGAAGAGATGATGGAGGTTTAGCTAGTAAGTTGCTGGGGATTGCTACAGATGGACACAATGAAACTATTCAAACTGACAATAAAGGCACATCTTGCAATAAAAATGTATCTGTAATTCGAAAACACAGTGCTGCCGGTGAGTATTTTTTGTGTGAAGTCTGCATTTGAGAATAATGTCTGTATGCAATTCAGGCATTATTTTCAGTAGCAACATTCCAGACTTGCACCTGTTCAACTTAGCACCGTCAGTGGAAATGATCTAATTGCAAAAACAGCTTTCGTGCCATGCAAATATGGTCGATTGGCACCTTTAGATGCCAAGAGAGGTTTCCACCACAACAACAGAAAAGTAGATAATGTCAAGAAAGAACCGGTCATCTGTCTTGAAGAAACAGTTTGGATTTGGTTTCAATTACTCCCATCCAGCCATTCATTTTCTTAAGTGCTTGTCCAAATTAGTGTTGCTGGTGAGCTGGAACCTATAGCTGATTTTGGGTGAGAAGCGCGGTACTCACTACACACCGGACTGGAATTAATCACAACTGGACTATGGATGTTTTTGACTCATCTGAGAAGCCTCCATCAGTAAATATAATTGGGATTGGCAATGATAAGACCTCATCGTGATAACAAAAAGCTTCTGTGTCCCATTGCAAATACAGCGTGACAAACTACAAATACAAACAAGTCTGTTGGATATTTTGATCATATACGGTGCAGCCGTATCGTCTTCCAAAAGTCTCTCCTCCTCACCACCATCTCTGGCCTCCACACCTTTTATTTCTTATCACGGCGTGTCGCTTTTTGGCTGCAATGGTTGCTGTGTCGCAGCAGAGCGGAGAAACTGGCACGAGGAAATTGTAGTTCCTGTCCACATGCTGTCCAGTTAAAAACTCACAACCACCGAGCGAGAGGAGATCTCACACTCTATCTTCGGCTGCATGTAGCAGTCGCCCACATAAATGTTCGCTTGGCTCTGCTCTGAACGCGTAATTGCTTTGTCCACACCTCTCCCACATACACAAATATTCAAAAGAGCACACACACGGAAGCATGCTGCGCCAGTACATACTCCACAGCTCCACACCCCTGGTGCTAACATACATTATGTTGTATCTTACTGAACGCAAACAAAATCATGAAGAACACAGATTGACAATACCAATCCTGTCTGTCCCTCCAGCACACCACCAACACAGTCGATTCATTTAGTGTTGGAGCCCGACAAAAGCGCACAAATGGTAAAGGTGAAGAAAAGAACAAGTCAGCCACACACAGCATGTCACTGTGGCAGAGTTGAAGGTCCAGCGCACTGCAGCATTTTGCAACATGTTTCTAAAACAGGACAGAAACATCAACTCAGCCTTTCCTTTTTGTGTCCTTATTACATCATCATGTCCCTGCCAGAGGCTCAATTAAGATACTGACTTTGACCCCTTACACAATTGTTAAAAGGAAGCAGGGGAAAAGAGCACTTTGCAAGCTGAAATGGTGAAAGCTTGAAAATCTGTCAAAAACTCCAATGCATCTACATGTATGTCCTGAGCGGTTTGTCCATATGTGCCTCTCTGGCTGGGAAACAGCTTTGGAGAATAACGAGGCCATAAGCCTCAGCATTATACATCACCTGTGGATCTAATGGGATACAACACAAGAGCTACGTCATACTAAATGTTACCTTTACAAAAACAATTATCCTCAGTTGAGAATGATACTATTACATGCTTTTTAGCACTTTAATTCGACATAAAGAAAAACTATTTGGTAGACAAATTGCTGTGGATCTTATTTAATTGTGTAGACCACAATGAATTTTTTGGTAAGTGTCAAAATTTTCAGAAAATTTGCAATTCTCAGTTGAGTGTAATTATAGTTCTACTGTGCGTGTGTGTGTGTATGTGTGTGTGTGTGTCTGCGTGCGTGCGTGCGTGCGTGCGTGCGTGCGTGCGTGCGTGCGATCATAGAGCACTGTGTTTAACAAGCACAATTGTTTCAAAGGATTACATTATAGGAAAATCAATTTAAACTAGATTGATTTAATTGCATGGCCAGCATTTCCAAAATTATTGAATCATTTTTTGTGCTTTCATCATTTTCCAAGGCTCAGCGGGGGTGTACAATAGAACGACTGCTATAATTATACAGCAAAGCATCCTACCAGTCAAATATGCTAGCACTAAGTAGGGGAGTTAAAAAAAAAGAATCAGAATTCAAACGTAGGTGTCAACCTACCACATCATTTTGTGTGGCCTGAAAACCTTGCCTCATTTTTTTGTTGACATCTGTTCAAAATTGGACATGAAAATGATAATAACTAAATACAAAGACAATTATGTAATCTAATAGCGCAACATGGGACAAGAGCTTGGCAGCTTCTGGCTGGCATATATCATCATCGTCTTTAGCCCTATATTTTAAAGAAAAAAGTAAAAATGTATTTTCCAGCAGCATTCAAGAGGTCAGATAAAGCTTAAGTAACAAAAGTATTATATACTAGTATAATTCACAGACTGAAGTGTTGCACTGGTCTGCATTACTCCTTACCCCAAAAGACAATATATATATATATATATCTTTATATATATATTCAGGCCCCTGAAGATTTGTCCTGTGATCCAAGCATTTTTGGCATCTCAGCTCTATTGTCTCATTATCATAACATACGACAAATCATTATTTAATTCACATTGTATTGATCATGGAACTAAGTCAAGCAATTCCACCATTATTATCAGCAGCATATAACAAATCAATCCTATCATTCACTGGTCATTAATGAAGACATTTTCAGCAGCAGTGACAGCAGCAGTGCCATAGGTCTAATGTTAGAAAACCTGCACAAAAGATGGAGGATGAAGAAGCGTTCAGCTTTGCTAGAACGAGCGGGAGCTAGAGTGGAATAAAGTGGAAAAAAAGTCTGACTCAACCAGCACTATCACCATGGGTTCGAGTCAAGAGACATCTGAGATGTTAAGAGTGGAGAGAAGTGAGGGGGGAAAGGGGGGGGGGGGGGGTGGCAAAGCTTGCACCACAGAAATAAAGATAATTAAAGTGACCAGAAATAAGATCAAAAAGGGAATGGGAAAATGAGAAGATTGACAGGTGTTTGCAATGACAGAATAAAACAATATTACAGATATTACAGACAGAATCCAAGGACAGCACCAACCAACAGAAAGAGATCATCCTACCAGAGTTTCTCTTGGAAATGTACTTGACATCATTGCTGGATCCTGAGGCAAGGAGGGTGAAGATGAGGAGGAGAAGAAAGAGTGACGTCTTCATCGCTCTCCTCTCGACCAGGACCTTTAGATCAAACAAGAGAGAAATGGTGTTACATATAACATGCCATGCATCATTCTATCACTTAACCAAATGCAAAAAAATTAACATCACAAAAACACTAACAGTTTTAATGTTAGAAAGGCTTGCCCTTCTGAACACAGCTACCTGTTACATACAACTATAATGTATTTGAAAAATGTTTTAGTCAGTATTGTATTATGTACTGTCTGCTCTTACCAGTATTGCAGTTGGAATGCCCACTAAATGTTTGATTAAACTTAATGACCTGAATGTCCAGGCTCAATCCAAACTTCTTACAACAAGTTTGGACACATTCTTCTACTCAATTATTTATGGCTAGAGGGAGCTGATTGGTAAACACCAGAAACAGGGTTGACAAGAGCAGGTGGAGATGAAAATCTAATGAGTTTACGAGATGGGGAGAAAAGACTCCAACAAAACTAAAAATATTCAAAACAGTACACAAATTGTGACAGTCAAAGTCTGAGCCTCTGGGCAGATGTGCCAATTTTGCCACCGTAAATCATTATTCTGACAATTTGATAAAATAGGTCTTAAATACACAAACACACACACACACACACACAAACATACACACAACCTTTGAACAAACTGCGGACTCAAACTGTACTAGTTTTCTATGCACACACACACACTCACTTACTTGCACAAACGGGGGTCGGCAGAGTCATAAAAGACATGTTAGCAGTCATTCCACTGTGTTTTCAATAAATATGACAACAGGACATACTGTATGCGTACTTTGCCTTCGATGGCGAAATCACATCACATTCTGGACAACAGTTTAGTAAGATTTTGAAGGCGCATGAGATGTTTTTGATATGGGCGCCATAGCTCTTTAGCATCAAAATCAGCTTGAGGACTTTTAAGTAGCATGAGACCATTGTGGAGTACAAAGTACACAAAACAGAATATTTTAGGATTTCAGAATGTTACTGATGTCTGTCGACTTCAGAAGTACAGTATATTGCTTCTCATCACTTGAAGTTGAAAGAAAAATATCTTTTCAAATCAGTCCATTAGGAATTATTCATCCATCCATGCATTTTCTGAACCGATTTATCCTCACGAGGGTAATTGCAGGCCACACATAAACAACCATTCGAAGTGCTAACCAGCGCGCCACCATGCCGCCTCCTTTAGTAATTATATTGAACTAATATTTTTTAAAATAAAAGCTTCAAAATCATTTGATTGGTATAGGGCAGGGGTCTTCAAATCTGGTCCTTGGTGTCCAGTGTCCTAAGATATTTTCCATTTTCATGTCAATTTCCACATCCAGAAATCTTCAATAGAATGCCGTGCATCAGTACGGGTATCAATTTTGTTTTCAACTAAACACGGCCAGATTAATTTTACACAGTATGTAGGCAAATGTATGAGTAAATAATTTCAGTTTTTCAGTATACAGTTTTTTTGTGACATTTTTGTTTGGCTCTCTGCAGTGAGCTTTTTCCGATGCAACACATGCGCCTTGGCTCAATAAAGCTTTGGAAACACTGCCGTAGTGACATCATCACAGCAGCATATCACCGGTGACTAAGAGAGTCCAATTAGTTCTGGCTGAGCAAAGGTCAAAGCCACACCACACAAACACCACCACATGGACTGTGTTTGGTCTTAGAATGAAGTGAGAAAAACAGTGTGCAAGGCATGCAGATGAAGAAGAAATGACAGAAAGTGTTACTGGATGCAGTGGCGTGTAAAGAGGGGGGCTGATGGGGCAGGGCCCCGGGCATCTAACTTAGTGGGGGCATCCAAACAAGGGTGAATGTGTATTCAAGCTGACAGTGAAAAAAAGCTCACTAGTCTTTGGACATACGTTATCGCGAGGAACAACAATAACTCAAAATTTTTCATCATGTCACTGGATGAAAGTGTATGACTCATCATTGGTGCATGAGGCCATGGATCAGCTGAACACCGTCATCCCATGGCTCATATAGCAACGCTCGCAGCTTGTCTAATTAGAGATGCGCTCTCACGCACTGCTTCTTATCCCAACATACTGTACAACACCTCCTTTGGCATTCAAGTGGTAAGTTCCACACCCATTGGAGAACGCCTGACTTCTGTTTTGGGGACTACTACCACCATGCTCTCCTTTCCTCAAGCTGAGGGACCGGGCCTTCAAGGCTGCTGTGGAACGCCCTCCCAGACCATCATAGGGACCCACAAACGGTGGAAGCTTTTAAGAAAGGTCTAAAAATTTATTTATTCCGGAAAGCATAGTCTTGCTAGTTTTTAATGATATTTTATCTGTTTTATAACTTTATTTTATTCCTGTAATTTTGCCTAATTTTCTTGTCCTGTGTTCTGTAGCAATTTGAGATTTGCCTTTAAATGTAAAGTGCATTATAAATAAAATCTATTAATATTATTATTATTATTAGACTGAATCCAACATCTCTGTCGCGATATATATACACTACTACTAAGGATGAATTGATACCTTCACAAACTGTAAACGTATCACGGGAAAGGTGAAAAGTTCACTAGTTAATTACAATGTGTAGATTTATAACAACAACTTTGATTTTTAATCAGACACTTGTGTGAACACACACACACGCACGCACACGCACGCACACGCGCACAGCCCTGATAGCAAACTATTCTGGTCTAAAATACACCAATGCTGAGCCATTAGGGTGCATCAGCCACACATCCAATATTAAAGACAGCCTGGAGCGCTTTTCTGTCACACTATCTTTTCTCTTTCAAACTGCATGAGTCATGCTGTTTTGGTTACAGAGGCAGTCTGTGTTTTACATGGAAGCATAAGCCGCCTTGTCATCATTATGAAAAATGTGATATCTGTCCTTTTAATCTCCTCATCAGGACATATAATTAGTTTGAATTTGAATTTATGTGCTGTCGTACTCCATTTAGGGTGGATATAAATTGTGTATTACATTGAGTCTGTGCAATGTTTAATACTAGTATTTCACTTTTGCTCTCTTGACACACGCTTTAGTGTATTTGTGTGCACACCATGATTTGTGCGCCATGGATTTACATTTTATGCTTTTGACTTTGCCAGTCTTGTCGTACACTGTGTCGTCTCATTTGTGACAAAGCAACAGTTTAAGTTTTCTTTCTCATTTTAGGTCTTTGGCAAGTAGTGCACATCTCTCACAGAGTGGATTCGAGGATGACAGAATTCGCTCACAAAACACTAATTACAAAAACAACATAAACTACAGTTTGAATAATTAACAGACAATAATGTAATACAGAGCCATAATATTAATTATACTTACAAATTATAACGGAATCGAATACAGCTTACAAAGAAGGCAATGCTCAGTTATGTCAGATTGATATTTAACATGTACATTTACATACTTTTAACATTTTACACATCATTGTAGTCTTTCATTAGCAGTTTTGTAAAATCACATTATAAACCGTATTTAGAACTTAGAACTTTCTAAGCAATGTAAAAGAAGCACCATTAAAACCCACGACATCATTTGTGCAATTACCTATGCAATGAGTGTCATTCTGACTGTGAGGTGGATGGGTGGCACTGATGCCACAGGACTCAAATAATGAAATACTGTATGTAAAATATACAATATTCTTGTATCTGTGGTCGTACCTGTATCCTCCTAGTTTCATTCAGCACCCTTCAACAAAGTTTGAGGAGAATTTATGTCTATATTTGTTTATTTATTTATTTATTTATTGTGCATATATACACGTTGCATTTTTCTGTCCTAGTTTACTGGTCAAAATGTCAAAATGAATGCTGTGAAAAAAAATGATCATAATAAAAACAATGTTGGTGGTGGCTTGACAGTGGACCCATCTGACAGTTTATTTTAAGCAATTGTCTTTGCTTAGAGGGAAAGATTTTCTTTGCTATATAATGTTCCGTGTGGCTTATCCTTTAATTGGACTTTTTTTTTTTTTTTTTTAATGTGCATCGTGTATGTGTGTGTGCGTGGCTGCATGCATTAAAAGATCTATAAATTCGACAACACTTTTTTTGAATGCAAACCCATAATACGCCATAACTTGCGTTGGGGAAGTATATAGATGTGTGATAATGACCAAAACGTATTTGTCTTGATGGCAATATTGCCTGAGCGCTTCCACCTTGCAAGGCAAAAGACTATTATGCTTGGCGCCGATCAAGTCTAATGCAAGCCAAGGACATATTTCACACATCATCACCCCATGCACAGTGGGCACATTTGGCACCAAACTGTTATCTTTATGCCAATTTCCGACCCTATCATGATAGTTGGACCAAATACTGTTTCCAGTACGCATCTGCAATACAACAGCTCAACTGAAGCTTATTAGCATTCGCTTACAAACTAAAAAGACCACAGGTGGGTATAATCTTACTCTGTTAAGCCCACTGACTTGGATATCCGACCTCTGGAAGCTGAGATGCCCTTTTGACCGCCACTGTCAAGATAGTTTATCCATATACTGAGTGAGTCTTACAACTCTCTCAGACATTGCTCATCAAGCTGACACACTGCCCCGGAGACTGCAATTGCTTCTGACTCAAATATCTCACAATTCAAGGCATTACCACACAAATATTGCAGCTATTTCTGAGAAGCACAAATATTTTTTTCTGACACCGAAGATCACACACAGGCACACACAGATAGACACACACAACACACTAACATGCTGTATCCACAGAACAGCTGGTAAACAGACTGTTGAGAGGAAGTGAGGGAAGGAAGGGTTTAGCTCATTTGCCATGTGATTGTTTTGGGTGATTTCACAGACAAACTCCAAGGTTGTGTGTAAAGCTGCAAAACAAATAAGTAGATCTTTAAGAGACACATTTGAATGGTCAGTCAGCCTACGCATGTGCAGTGAAGATTCATTTATCACTTAAACTGAAAAACGTAACACTAACATGTCAGTAAACAGTATTTCAAGTGTCAATTCCGAATATGTTATATAGATCAATTCTTAAATGTAATAATATTTGTATGGAAAAAAAAGCATGTTAGTGTTGCATTATAATAATAGTCATTATTATAATAATTATTATTATTAATGTATTTAAAAACTTGCTAGCAATTTACCATCTTATAAACACCACAACTAATAATATTGCTGAATCTAAAAATAAATCCCTATTGTAATTTCTGAGAGAACCCATTTCATAACCTTCATTGGAGTATTGTAAACTTACAACAAAATTTCAAAGTTGAAATGAATCAGCATTCGAAGGAAGAAAACAATAACTCTGTTACGCAGATTCCCTGATGTAATAACTACATTGCTCACAACAATGCTGTATTGAGCAAAATTAGAATTTTGTCTAGCAACTTGCTATGGCGCTGATGCACCAACTATCAGCTAGGTGTTTAAATCAAGGCTTGGGCAGCCTGATCTGGCCAGTCACACCATTTTATGTGGCCGAAGTGTTTCAATTTCACGTTTCCTTATAAATTATTTTTTGTGCGTGCTGGAGCCTATTCCAGCTGACTTCGAGCAGCAGGCGCGGGACACCCTGAATTGCAAGCCAATCGCAGGGCGAACAACCATTCGCACTCACACACCTACGGGCAATTTAGAGTGCTCAATTGGCCTTCCATGCACGTTTTTGGAATGTTTTGGAAGGAAACCAGAGAACCTGGAGGAAACCCACGCAGGCATGGGGAGAACATGCAAACTCTACAGAGGAAGGCTGCAGCCGGAATTGAACCCACAACCGCCACACTGTAGGATGGATGTGATAACCAGCTGTGCTGCCAGGTAAAAATTGATTGTGTCAATTGTAGGTTAGTGGGCAATCCAGTGGTTGTGGTTTTGATTTCTGGCTGTTGTAACCATGCCAAAGTGTCCTTGAGCAAGTTACTGAACCCCCAGTTGTTCCTGATGCTGCGCCATCAGCGGGTAAATGTCATGTCGGTGTGAAGTGCTAAACAAATTGCAAGTAAAACCAATGTCATTGTGTTTTAGCTCTATGTTGTGTCGCGGCGCTTGCAATTATACCGTGCCTTCTTAAGATCATCATTAATGGACATGTTTATTTATGAATTTATAGAAATTCAATGCCATCAACCATGACCATGGTAGATGAAGGCTAACATACAACCATAAACAGCAAATAAGCCCTCGGTGAAACTACCGTATTTGCCGGTGTATTGGTCGACCTTTTTCGTAAATCGTAAATTTCCGTCAAATTTTAGGGGGTCGACTTATACACCGAATCGACTTATACACCGGCAAATACGGTAAATATTTCTAAACAAGAATATATATTTATATAAAAAAAAAAATGCCAAGCTAGCTTCAACGCAGAGTTCGACAGCTTATTACGCTAGACTTATGATGGGCACAAAAATAGACCCCTGAATATTATAATACTGAACAAAAGTCTCTTAGGGGCCACCCTGTTATGGTGCAAAAGGGACACTAAATAATAAATCGTATAAATATTTACACATTTGGTCTGTAGTAGTATAGGTCCATAGGGATTTAAAAGGAGGTCTTTTAGTTTTTCACAGTCGGAATACGAGGCAACATGACACTGACAAACACATCAACATTTATGGATGCATGCACAGAGAAATACACAGCATGAGGTGTGTGCTAATGAATGCAGTACCACCTGTTCAGTAAATGATCTAATTGCTCTCAGCAGATTCCCATTTCCTCACTTTTACACAGTTACAGCACCATTTAACAGGTAAGAGACTGCTGCCGCAAGCCATCCTTACCCTCACACCTTCACTAATTCAACATTTAACAGCATCTCTTGTGATGAGACACCAGTTGCTTTCAAGTGAGGACAAAGCTAAGATGGTTAAAGGGAAGTGGGCAAAAGGTCGCTTTTAAAAGGAAAATCAAAGGATGCCGGGATGCGCTCTAAGGGCTAGGGCAAAAATGGGCAAATGAGTGTGCAGTGCAGGAAAAACACACTTGAAAGATCAAAGATTGAATTGTATGATTATTAAATTATTTATTGTCAGAGCAATATGCTGAATATTTCCAATGGGAGTATCCCATTCATCCATCCATCCATCCATCCATCCATCCATCCATCCATCCATCCATCCATCCATCCATCCATCCATCCATCCATCCATCCATCCATCCATCCATCCATCCATCCATCCATCCGTCCATCCATCCATCCATCCATCCACCCAATAAATCCATCCATCCAACAAATCCATTCAGAGGTATGTAAAAGAAAACACCTTTGGGGTTTTCTTTCAACTGAGACTATAATCTTGAAACTATACTATCAAAAAAAGAGAGATAGTTTAAGCACAGACATGTACGTACGTATATAATATGATTTTCTGGTCATAAACATTCACTGGTATATTTGGCACTATTATATAGCATATTTCATACTATTACTGTTAAACTTATAGGGAGAAAGATGCACCTTTTTTAGAAGTATAAATGTACTTTTTTGTGATATTGTTTTCTTTTGTGCTTCTTTTACAAGTGTAAGGGAATTCTAGCAAAGGGAAAGTGGCATGAAGAGAGTGTTACAAATATTAGCATAATGATAAATGATGAAAGGTTAAAATGAATTGTTAAATGTTAATAATGTTATTTTGTGCTTCATTCAATTCCTTTACTGAATAATAAAACCATGCGGTCTATTGAGCAAAGTAGTAGAACCAGCAGAGAATACAAAATGTGTTAACTCCAGGGATTCACTGATATTAGATAATGACAGACATTAATCCTGTTTTGAATTCATTTCAAGATGGAAAAAAAACAAGTAACATTAACTAACAATTGAAAAAAATGACAAGCTGTTTTAACGAACAAACGTTTAATGAACAAATATTGAGCAATGCTTACAGTCATAAACCCACCTCATTTAAAAATGTACTGTACATTTTATGCAGTGAAGTGTTCAACATTTTAAGAGGCCAAAAAAATGGCTTTTTATTGAATATTTGACGAATATCTGATTTTTTTTCTCATGATTTCCTTGATGTAGACACATGCAACCCTACATACCAATATGTTAGACACATTTGGCACTTCACATCTTGTTAGCAACAACCTCAGAAGTTAGTGATGTGTGAGCTGGCCCTAAGGCAGTCACACTACTCAAATTTGGCAAAAGCCAAACAGAAGAAGCACTTGCGATCTGCCATTTATGTAAGCCTATTTCAGCATTTAATAAATTCATATTACTTTGTACGGTATGAAATAGGTGTTCATGCGCATATTTTAATATATATATATATATATATTGCAGCAATAACTAAGTTAGTAGATGGAAATCTAGATGCACAGAGAGCCCAAAATAACATCTTCATCAGTGGTAGCACGATGGTGTCTGTTCCGAACATGTATGGTTGCTTGTATGGGTTTTCTTTGGGTATGGTGAGAATATACTGTGTGTTTCTAAAGTGTACAAGGGTATGAATGTAAGTACATATAAAAGTCTCAAAAATTCAGCATATGGTTTGGTTTTGTAGAGTCACATCAAACATGTTGCTTCCCCTTGATTGGGCAAAGTGAACTGCAACTTTCGAATAACAATGGAAATTGAAGTAAACAAAATAGATCCGGCCCTTCTGACCACCACCAAACATTCATACACCAGTGTGAGTGGCACTGGAGACAAGGAGGATGAGGTCTTGCCCAAGGACACAACGACCCAGGACTTGGGCAGATCGGGTATCAAACAGCCGACCCTCTGGTCTATGGACTGCTCTACCACTGATCCACGGCCGCCCCAATTAAAATAACATCCATGGCAAAAACAAGTTGTTTGATTTACCTTTGTGGGGATTTCTTTCAAGGAGGGGGATCAGCAATTTGCCGGAGATGTGAGCGTTCCAAAAATAAAAGACCACGAGAACATGAAAGTCATTCACGATTGCAAATGCTCTTTTTTTTTTTTTTTTGCCTACAAGCAGCTTCTTTCCAAGAAAAACTTGATATAATGACAGCACAAACAACAGACAAGAGTTCCCGCTTCCTTTGATGTTTGTATTGAATCGAGTGAAATAGTCTGTGATCAGGGAAATGAATAAAAATAAATACAACCAGTATTAAAGTAAAATTGTGGAACCTCAGGCACATATGTATGTTGCTACAACCTTGCCTTCAATCGACTTTCCATGCACAATAGTTCACATTAATACAATTATTACAATTATTGCAACAGTCATAATCTCTAATCCAGAGTGTTCTAGTCCACTTGAAATGTATAACTTTGGATACGGCAGTTTTGAAGAGATTGATGAATGATTATGCATGTTGAAATTTCACTTTCCAGTGTAATCTGCAGCTAAAACAATACAAAAATGGTGAAAAATATTTGTTTCTTGATGGTTTTTGCTGTGCAATCTTTGACTGACATGGGGTATCAACACTGACATAATACATACATTTTCCTTTCCAGTGATGAGGTGTTCAGGAAAGACATGAACCGCATGGCAAGGCTGGCCTCGCCACTGTGCAGCCTGGGTTGCAAAGCAAGCAGCTGCAGTCAGGCAGGCAACATAATTGGCATTGCTCATTGATACCATTCAGCCAATTTTCCAAAAGACACTACCAATGTCTTCCGCTACATCTTAACACCTCAATGGTCAAGGATGACAAGGTTATAGATCTTAATTAGATTGAATAATTAAATAAGGATATGAGCAGTAAAGTGATATCCCAGTTTTGAAGGCATTCAATATGAGAAAGTTCATATTAATGAATGCAATACTGCACAAATCAGCCTCATATTTAATCTTTTTTTTCCCCCTCATTTCTTACATACCTGTACCTTGATCAGTATTAATGTACTGAAGCGCAATGAGTGGCACAAAATGGCCCTTCCTTACATGCTGTGAAAGTCAAAAATGAAACATGCAGAAAAGTATCACGCAAATTATTCAACCCTGACTGTGCTTCCGTGGTGCAGAAATTAGCATAATCCAATTCAGTGTGACTATCAACTGAGTGTCATGATAGGCAAACTTCAGAAATTGTGCGAAGGCAAGTCTGTCAATATGCAATAACATGAACCAACAGACTTTGTAAAAGACATGTCAAATGTATCATACATATTAGTAAGCTATGTGACTCACCCCATGTTCATGTGACACTGTACAGTAAATAAAGTTTAAATTATTTTTCACAGACCAAGGTCACAAAGTGCTTCATGATAATAAAAATAATTCTAAAATGACACATATATACAACTAAGGGAATACGGTGGAAGATAAAATGCTTACTCAAAAAGGCGAGTCATTAGTTGCTTTTAAAAGGATCCACAGAGTCCAGAAACCACAGGGAGCTCGTTCCAAAAACAACGTCAAGTCCTTGCAAAATATTTGCATTGTGTCCCTGCTTCCAGTCTATCTCAACTTTGAAATGCCAGCACATATGTTTTTCATGTTTCATATCAACAATGAAAAATGCTCAGTTGTCAATTTTGTTTACAGGTTAATTCAAAGCTGGTTATGTATATATTCTAGTCAAGACTTTTGTCAATCTTAAACCTGTGCTAAATCTACAGACAACTTATTAGAACCATTTGAATATTCTGAATGGTTACAGGAGTGGGGGGAAAAAAAGAGTTAATCAATGATTGTCAAACATGACACTAAAAAATTGAATACAAAAAGGCATAAAACAATGTATTATTTTGTTTTCTTTATAAAAATCTTAATTGTTACAGCAATGTAAAAAGTGAGCCTGTGTTGATGCATAAATATTAAATACACCAACAATTTTAAATAGTTAGGAAACATTTTATATTTGTCTTCATTTCCTTCATGGTCCTTTGGCTGCAAAATTAATAAATAATCAAAAGTCAATTATTGAAGCACAACCAACATTCATAACAATTAGAGCGGTTTTGACATGTTTTTCTAAGCTTGTATTCCATCGCCTTTTTCCTCCTGCCACAAAGTGGTGAAGCAGTGTAGAGGCTTTCAATGAATTCAGTTTCAATTGAGCGGTACCAGCCGAATGCTTGAACTGGTAGATTTGATTTTTTTTTCTGTTATGTTCTTTTGCTTTTCTAAATAAAATCACAGGACAGAATTGAACAGTTTACAAATTATATCAGCGTAAAACAGGGCAACAGCCCAGTTATTGCCATTAAGTTCCACGTATAATCTTTAAAATGACTGTTTGCACCAAATTGCCCAACTGCCGGTTTGAATAGACCTCCACATTTGAAACAGTTATGCTGAAGCTTGTTTATGCAATATTTATCCAAGACCTTTTTCCAGCGCCTGAAAGAGGGAATCACAATACAGGACCACACTAAGTGCAAACTGCTGAGTTATAGCTGTTTTTGTAGGAACAAACTAAAAAATGCTGTGGAGCATTTCCAAACAAGACTTTCCAACATGCTTAGAATATTTGTGCTATATGCGCAAAATGCTACATAGTCTATTTATAAGCAAAACTTGTTGGGGTTTTTCCCATTTCATTTAGGTGCAGGAACTCCACTGTTGCCCCATCCTTAAATCCACTTACAATAAGAGGACTCATAAATTTGTGCAGAGCCGGTTCAGTCATCCAGGGGGCCCTACGCAAAAATACCACCGAGCGCCGATCAAGCAGCCCAAGTCACATCTTGGACTATGAAAATACAAATCAGCCACTATGTACGCAGACTTGTGCACTTAGCAGGTGTTTTACAACAACACACAACTAGACTTCAGCAGTCAGATTTAATAATGCTGAACATTTACCACTGTCTCTTCTGGCAGTGTACAAGATGGGGAAATTTGTCCCTTCCGTTTAACTGTAATGTCATGTCATCATACAGATTCCCACTGACACTACTGAAAAACATGGTGAAGTCAGTTATATGGAGAGATCCATGGAGATTTGCTTGGCACAACATATGTTTTCATCAAGTTTAAAGCCAAAGGACAGCAGCCTTAGTTGCGTCAAGCATTTCACATTTGGTGCAATTGTGATTGGAGGACTTCTGAAATCCCTATATCTAATTCTGACATTTTTTTTTTAAAGACAAAATAATACAAAAATTCATAAATTGAATAAATAGACAAATAAATAAATAAATGAATGAATAAATAAATAAATAAATAAATAAATACAAAACGTGTGGCCTGCATTGAGCTCATCTCATTTTGATTACATTGTTAGGCACCAGGTTAACAGATGATGATCACAAGAGCAAAACAATGAGGTCTACAAGTTAGAAAGATGTGGTGGAGATGTCACAAATATAGCATCACATACCCACTACAACAGAATTTGGGGTTTGAAATCTCTAAAAATGAATTGCAGCTATCTTTTACAATAATCTACACAAAGAAGATTTTGCCATACCAAACTGTGAAATTACAAACATGACCACCATTCTCATGTTTAACAATTAATTCCTTCTTTTTTTTCCCCTCAACTGTATCCTAATAAATTCAAGCTTCCTATGAAAATTATCGTTAGCCGTTTGCCCATATATATTCTCGTCCTTGTAGTCTCAAAGCACTATTTTAATTGCGACAGGATAATTTTGATTGTCCAAGACAACAAGAACAGTTTCGTTGCAATTAATGTGATTTCCTATCAAAGTTTTCTATATTTTTGGAGCCATACTGAAGGCCAATTAAGAGGAAAATACAAGTGTAATCTTAATGCTGGTTATACTTCCAAGTAGACATTCAGTGCAACTTATTTGAAGAATAAATGTAAAAACAAGATACACCTGTCAGTTTGGATACTCTCACCTGAAAAGGGGAGGTTTCAAACAAAAATTGCACAAAATACACACCACATACGGAACTATCACATTTTTAAATTACTGGTTTCCACAGTGCATATCAATATGCAAACATATACCATTTTCTTTCATAGTTATACGATGCAGTGCAGCAAGTTGTTGACATGTCCATGGACACGGATAAAAACAACATGAAATTGTATTCACACGTTACCCTCTGATGAAGCAATTAATGACTAGCACAGCCCAAGTCCTTCAGGTCATTCAGCTTTGCATGACAGACATAAATTAACTCTGGGACTCGAAACACACACACACGCACACGCACAGAGTAAAACTGCAGAGTTAACAGCTCCAATGAGCCTGAAGATAGCAAGAACATATGACATCCTAACCTCACACACTAAATACACAAACGCAGCTGTGAAACACATGCATGCATATACTGAATCCACATTTGTCAGGCCTAATCTTGTTTGATCAACCAATGTCCTCAAGTGTTTCCTGGAGTGCATGAAAGGGAGTCGCACTAAGGATGCTTGGACGCACATAGACACAGAAGCAGTCTTGGATGCATGCTCACACAGTAAAGACACTAGTCCTCCTTTCACACTGTATTCCCCACAAATTGGTGCATCAGAGGCGTTGGTGAGGAATTCAAGTTCACAATTTTAGAGTTTCGATGTATGCAAGTGTCCTTTGAAGACATCTCATTGGTAATTTAGATGTATGACGACCTCAGATTGACTGACGATTACTTTTAACACAAAGGGATGTGGACAACGAGTGTTGGGTGTTAAACCCCCGCACTCGCTTGGTGGCGTTCAGTCTTTTACATTTCTGATAACCCGCCGTAAATACCCGGGTCAACTTGAATCCCCCTTCCCACTTCACCAAATGACATTGAGTCAGGAAAAAGCTGATAAAATAGAACCTCAGATGACCAGTGTATGTTTTAAAGGTAGGTTTAAAACAATAATGGACAATATTAAGTTGATTTGAAGATTAAACAATCATAAATTTGTTTTTGGAACACACATTATTGGTGCATTTATAAATACTATTCATAAATAGTATACATTTATGATTAACAGATATTTTAACCTATTGTAATGATGACATTTGTGTCCAAAATTACAATTTCACAACTGCGAGTTGCTAACATCGGACCAAATATGATGACAAAGGCTGTTTTTATGTATACCGCAAGATGTGAAGCACTTTTGGCAACTGAGAAACAAATCACGCTTTTCAATGATGCATAGAGGCTAGACATAAGGAAGCAATGCCCACATTTCCCTGAGTGATTTCTCATCAGAATTGTTTTGTCAGTGATATCAACTGTGAAAAAGTATGGTCAATTCCTAACAAATTTCAACAAATAAGGTAAAAGAAATCTCGACAAGGACATCACTTCAAACTGGGGAAAAGCTCAGCTCAGTGATAGAAAGTCAAAACCTACATACTGTAAACAATTGGTTTTACAATAATCTCCATTTAGTAGGTCAGCAAGAATGGGGGCGTTCTCTTTTCTTTCCACATTGACACACACAGCACGTCTTTTTGTTTTTTTCCCCTCATAATAAAAGAAGGAATAGTCCGGACATTGTCCTGTTTTCACCCATTTATCAATAAATCATGAAAATGATAGAGGAACCCGAGATGATTTAAAGAGAGGTGGACAGTCTGATAAGATGTGCTCAGAATCCTGTCACCCCCTTTTTTTTTTTTTCTTCACTGGCCCTAATCCTCTTCCATAGATGTGAGAGGGGATGGAGGAAACAAAATGCAAGGAAACAAAGTTGAAAAAAAATGAATGGATTTTTATAATAAGAGGTGGACAGACAGTCTGATAAGATGTGAGAAGGGATGGAGGAAACAAAATTCGGGGAAACAAAGTTGAAAAAAAAATGAATGGATTTTTATGATAATGACACCAATTTTAGAGAGATGGAGGGCAGCATGTCAAGAATATGACAGAAGTCATACAAATGTTAAACTGTCAGTGTGATTAGAGTAGTTACTGCTTAATTTTGTCTGGCATTCAACATACATTCCCACAGCCCCCCCAAGACACACACACACACACACGGTGCTCTGTCCACCCTACTATTTCTGTAAACCCAAACCCGCTGTGCTTAGAAACGCCTCTGAAAATGACATTTCAACATTTCACACTCAAATATAGACTCACACAAACTTGCACACACAAACAAACGTAGGAGAGTAAGGGAGAGACTGAAAGGCCACAGACATATATTTATAGTAACACTGCAAGAAAGGTAGAAAATAAAGGCTGTTGTTTTTTGAAATAAACATACACAACTAAACTAGCGTACTACTTATTTTCCTGCATTACAGAATAACGTATGAAGTGACCTTGTGCTGTTGTGTCCCTCATACACATCTGATCTGCTCTCAATCTTTTAACGATCAAATTTACCTAATTGTTGTTACATGTGAACACCTGTAATTCAAACACTGGTAACTATGTTTTTAGTATTTCTTTATTTGTAGAAGTGTTTTAAAGTATTCTGGTAAAGTAATGACAATGTATATTCCAATAATAATTTCTTTAAGCTATTCTCTGCTTTGCTCCTTTATAAATGCTTGTGGGTGTTGTTTCTGCTTATGTGACGCACATTGAGTTACCTTATGTATGAAATGTGCTATATAAATAGAGCTGCCTCCTCTTGCCTTGATAAATCCCGGCTCTTCTAAACGACCTCGCTTGTGCACAGCCCCATTTGCATTGAGAAATGCCCTCAATTGACCGTATAGAGTTTCAGCAATCCCGATTAAGAGATTCGAAATCATGGCCAAGGGGATAAAGCGAATCTTCGTGACTGACTTTGAGATCTGAGAACCGGAAACAAAACAGAATAGGACAAGCAAGTCACATGGATACTCATATTGCAAGTTGGGGATACGTGACATCACCACATTTTACCACAGCCAGGCCTCATCAGGTTCAAATTGGAAACGCACACTCGCAGAGTTAGTCTGTACTTTGAATGAATCGTACATTAAATCCTCCAGCCCACGAAGATTGCACATTGTTTGTGCAGCGATTGATTGAAATAATTCCCTCTTCACATAGCTGAATTTGTTGCGTGATGGGCTTTCATTCAAATGTGGGTTGCAATTATTTTACTGCTGTCTTTGACAAACCCTCAATTTCATCTTATTGGTTATGCATGTATAGCCGTTCTCTCTGTAGTTTAACTTTTCTACCACAATATTGTGTGTGTACACACGGGCAGAGCTTCGTGTGAATTTACGCACGTCCTCGCGCTCGAGTCGTATATTGTTAAATTGCATACTTTGCATTGTCCGTACGCAAGATTTACGCACGCTTGATAATTGACGCCCCAGGGGCATGTGACCAAATGAATATGACAATAAGAGATTTTTTTTTTTTCTTCACTTTTGCGTTTTACAGTAAATGGCCCTGGTGGCTTTAGTTCTCCCTCTCCCTGATCTTCCACTGCTCTATTCAGCAAATTATAGCATTCCAATACAATCCCATGGACTCTTTCTAAAACAGGCCAAGTGATCTGGGGAAAGAATGGATTTCCTCTTAAACTGTCATTGATTCGTCAGCTGAGCATTGTGAAATAGATGGATAAGACAAACCTGAAAGAAAATGATGACAGCATGGATAGATGTATATTTGAAAGTTTACATCAACAGAGTGAAAGATAAAAAGTGACTCGGTGGATTGTTCATCAGCCTCAAATTTTGCACGTTTGTGAATTTATGAGTTTATTCTGTGGGCATGTGTTAGTGTAACGTCAGTGATTTGAGACTGTCTTAATGTGAGTGTCTTAGTGTGTGTGTGTGTGTGGCTGACAAGGCACCATTACGTCACTTCTGATAACATCACATTCAGCATGGAGCCTTTCAGACCATAATGTCTGTATACAATATTGTGCTCATGTAAGCACACTCGTAAGTGTCTTAGGGAGCCTGAGTTACAGAGAGCAGACTTGTATCAATATGTGTGGAAGATTCCTGTATTTTTTATTTTCTATCAGAAGTTAATCTTTTTTGAAAGTTACATTTTGATTTATTGCACTTGGTTAAATAAAGGTGTATTCAAAACTACATCTCTGGTGCTCAGAGGACTGACTGGGCTATAGTTATAACATTAAAACAAAATGTAATTTTATGGTTTTTGAATTATGGTGGCATCACAAACATATGCACACACAAACAAAAAGCCAATGACTAAGCAAAACACTCTGGCAAAGTTAATCAATATGCTCACTGAGCTGAAGCCTCACAAGACGTTATGAAGAAAAAAAGTCAACACAACAAAACAGTGTGGGAATATTGCCGTGACTCGAAGAAACAATCTTCAAATCAGAGGATTGAGACATTCCAGTTATGACAATCCCATATGGAAACACCATATGTGCTCATCCATTAAACATAAAAATGCATAACAAATAACCACACAGTCTGCTGAATGGCACAAAGACACAATAACACCAAAGAAAACACCCACAAAGTTTAGTTGGTTTAATGATCCATTTGGCATTGACCAGCATCTTTTTGGCAATCCATTAATTGCATTGCAGGTGTAAATTGTTTCCCTTTTTCTTTCTTTCTTTCTTTCTTTGGCATGCACAAACTTGGCCAATAAAGCTGATTCTGAATGCAGCACTTCATCACCGACAGTCCAAATTGGACTTGTCAATTCTTGTAGCAGTCTAAGGGTTTCCACAGGCTTTGGAAATACACTAACGTTCAAAGGTTTGAGGTCAACCATGAAAACTAAGATAATTGCACAAGGGTTTTCAAGGGTTTTCCAGGGTTTTCTAATCATCCATTAGCCTTCAAACACAATTAGCAAACACAATTTCCTGACAGAGCAATTCCAAGGTCTATTGGAACGCTGAAAGGATGGTTGCTGGAAATGGGCCTTTATACACCAATGTAGATATTGAATTAAAAACCAGACATTTGCAGCTAGAATACTCATTTACAACATTAGCAATGTATCGAGTGTATTCCTGATTACCGTATTTTCCGGACTATAATGTGCACCTAAAAACCTAAAATTTTCTCAAAAGCCGACCGTGCGCCTTATAGTCCGGTGCGCCTTATATATGGACCAAATTCCTAAATTCAAACTGGCCCGAAGCATCGTGTCATGAAATCAATCATAAGTGGCCCGCTGAAGACTATGAATCATGAATCAAAAAGACTATGATCATTATTTTGTGATTATAAAGTAATTTGTTGCGTCTGAAGTTGAAAGAAAAAAATAAAATGGAAAATGATTTGATTTGGATTAAAAATCTGACATGATGCATTAATGGTCCGCCTTATAGTCTGCTGCGCCTTATATAAGGACAACGTTTTAAAATGGGCCATTCATTGAAGGTGCGCCTTATAGTTCGGTGCGCCTTATAGTCCGGAAAAGACGGAAGTTTATTGGTATCCTCATTGAAAAAAATACCGTTTCATTTTATAAGTGAGGACATTTCGAAGTGACCCCAATTTTTTGAACGGTAGTGTACCTCCAAAGTGTGTTGACCATAGAGGTTGAAATGTGATAGTTTCAGCTGCGTGGGAGGTTCATGGTGTGTTTGGAGCTGTTCCCTCTGCTTGCGTGAGGTCTCTCAGGAACAAAGCTCACATTAAAGCCCCAGAGCAGCAAACAATTGTGTGTTTCCAAAAGCAGCAAATTTTTTATTCATGTCAGGATTTGGTCAAGGTTGCACAAGTTCAACATACAGTTTCCAGACACTCACCTGTACTTTTCTTGTCGCCAAGAAATTTTGACCATTTTAGATTTTTCCTTACAAGACAAAACACGAAAACTCTTGCCAAACCTCTGCGACCTTGAAGGAAACCTGACAAATTCCGACGTGAATGTGCATTTCTCTACCTTTGCCAAGAGTCGCAATTGTTCACCCCTCAGTGGGATAGGGGCTGTATAGATAGTACTGCAGAGAGGATCAGCCAGTCCAATATGACATACACACATACATTCACACGGTGTCAAAGGTTCAGATTCTTTTGTTCGTGTTACTATTTTTTTTTTAATTTATTTTTAAAATCTAACGATAGATTTCCAAGGATAAGCTATTAAAGATGTTTAGATGCATGGCAACACAGTTACCTTCCATTAGTTATCCTTGGAAAAATGTCAACGAGCCTTCCAGAACATATTACATTTCCCCTGAGACTTGAGAATATGTCACCTGGTAGCGCAAATGTTCAGATATATTTATTGAAGTCCTCAATTCTGATTGTACAAGTGATACCTGCACAGCTGCAGACAAAAGTGGAGGAATAGCAATTTTAGTTGCTAATTCAAGATATATTGTGGTGGACTTAAATTTAAATGACATGAGGTGACAGTGAAACAATGTCATCCCCAATAAGAAATACATTTCTAACAATGCCATCCCCAGCCCCACTCCCCTCCCGCCGTTCTCGGGAGAGAATCCGGCTCATTCTTTCAGTGCTGAGATTGAGTTGAATAAACATTGACAGAACAGAATGGAACAATTGAGATGATATAGGCAAAACCCTCAGTGCAGGTAAACGAGATAAGCTCCTGGGCACAAGTTGACATTACGTTTCATTTGCCTTGTGTGAAGCAGGCTGTTTCCCAGCGGGAACATTGAGATCTCACATGTACACGCATAAACAATGACCGACATGGTGATATATTTGGCCTCCATGGATATTATACTAATGTGAATTTATCCCTGAAAGCGTTATCATGAAACCACTACTTGATTTCATGATAATGCATCAGTCACACACGCACACATATCAATAGGCATTTAATTTTCCTTAATATTCCCTCTGCACCCATTTTAAAACCTGCTCTATTGACACTATAATAGTCCACTGGGAGCCCTAAGAAAAAATGTGAAGACAAGATTTATTGCTCACACACAGTCACAAATGCGGACACACGCATGCAATGTGTTGCTGCGTAAACAACTCCTCTGGCTCACATACAGAAACATTCTTACCTATATCCCGCACAGTGAGAAGCATGCATTAGGAAACAGTGCCATGCAAGATTTGCGCTGCACACACACACAAACATATTTGTTGGGAGAAGGAACCTATTTAAATGCTAAGTAAGCAGTCTCCCTTTTGGGGCTGTGTGATTATACAGCGGATCTCATAAGCAATGCTTCACAAATAGATTTGCACATGTAGAACTTAATTACAAGCGGCCTCGTTTCTCCATGTGTGTCATATTCCCAGGAATACATCTATTGAGAGAGGTGGGATTAGCTCATCATGTTTGCTTGTAAAGACCATGTAGCTGTTGTTTAGATTTGATTTACATAAGCAAGTTTGAGTTCAAGTTCCAGTCTCCCTTTGAATTCTCCCTTGCCTTTTTTGAATGTGTGTCACACACACATGCACACCCATAGCTTTAGCAAAACAAAATGAACCTGAGTGAGTTGACGAAAGTGAGTAAATAGGGTATACCGGTAAAGGAAGAAAACAGGAATCCTGAATCGGCGGTTTTGCCTCTCCGTGCAAACACGCATTTTGTCAAGCGTTTCAGATTCACATCTTGGCCAACATTTTCAATTAACGTGGAATATGAGCTGCTTCACGGGTATATTTCTAAAGGATTCTGGTAAAAATAATCTAGAGTATTCTAAGTGACTATGAATTAAGAAAATCCTACATAGGACACAGAGGTTTTTGGGGTATTATGAAACCATATTTGTTTAAACTAAATGTTTATTATCCCAATATAATGTCTTTAGCTGTCTTTACAAGGTGAAAGGTGCATATTGGCCAAGTCAAAACTTTCTTTGATGCCATATTGGGGTATGAATTTTGTGTTGTGAAAGCCAACTGAAGTCTAAGTCCGGGTGTTGTCAAGGATGTCGCCATACTCAAGGATTGTATTGCTTTTGCGTGGCACTTAGCATTAAAATGGAGCAAAAAGATTCACAAAGCACACGCATATGGTGGAATGCTCTCGGTGTGCCGATGATATTTGGGTGTATTTAAATGGGTTGGAGAAATTGCCCACCTCAAAGCAAATGAGCCTGAGTGAGCAACATCTAATTCGCCAACACCAGCGCTAAAAGCCACACACCGTTTTGGAGGCGGCGCAAATAACACCTACAGAAAGCTGGTGTAAAAGTGGCGCTACTCAGCGGAAGCTTCTTGGCATCTGTGTTGTCAGATCATTGTGAGAGAACGCTCTGAGTCCGACATGTACAAGACATCCATCCATCCATTCATCTAGCTATCTACTATCATCCAAACCGTTTATCCGTGGGAGGGCATGTCAATCTGGCCCTCAGTTGTTTAAAAAAGTCCTACAATAACATTTTCATGGTCAGAGACACACGTTGTGTGTCACTCGCTGATCCGAGACATTCTACTCTGGCAAAACATGAAATGGAAACCCCTTTGAGCGCTGTGTGCACCTTCTGGCAAGAAAAGGCACAATCTTATAGGCTTTAGATGCAGAGCCAGTGCCACTGTGGACGAGCTTGCGCAAATGGAGGTGCTGTTCAGCATGATAATGTTCCAGCTGTCCAGCAATACTGAGCAGCCACAAACTTCAACCTGTTTTCCAAATTTCTTGTTCTTTGCCGCAACTGTACATCACAACTGCGACAAATGACTTGTTATTATTTCTTCTTACACAGAAACCGCATGGATCTCTTTAGCACTCGGTCCACTGGAACCAGCATCTCTCTACCTTCTCTATCCCCCCTCTATCTCTTTCTCTCTTTCTTTCTCTCTCTCTCCATTAATAAAGCCATGGCTACTATGAACACAGGCTGGCAGAGATAAATGGGAAAAGAGCAGAAGGAGAAGGAAAAAAATAAAGGAACAAGGAAAGAAACTGGAGAGTGGGCTGCAAGGGAATAGAAGAGTCCTCTATTGTTTCTTATTTTTACAGGAACGCATCCAAACAGGGTTTCTATTTTTGTGTTTGCTAAAGCGACTGAAAAGGAGTTTCCACCGAGGATAAAAAGGTTAACAGATCATTTTTAAAGTCCCCCATTACACCTATCCACAAAAGGATGGAATAGGTACTTGTCTGTATGAAAACACAGAGTGAGAAAAAGATAATGGAGGAAAACACAAGTGTATAATGCTAATTTGTTCCCCATTTTCCTGTCGTACTTTATTGGGTGATGCTATACCATCACTGTTTGAAAGAAGCAATAAGTTTTATACACTGGCAGTGACCATTGAATAAAGTGAGGATACAACAGTGATGATATTCTGTGAATGCTGCCCGTACAGCATCAAATATTACTTTGATTGGAATGTTAGCCGTCGCAGTAAATTCTCACTAATCAAACATCAAAGCTACACATTATTTCATTCTATGCATTCAGTAAGATTATTTATAGTTTCATCTTTTACGTCAGTGCGACGTATGCATAAATATTCGATGACTGTGTCATGCCTGGTGGCTATAACTCCCCCACCGTTGATTTTAAATCATCACAAACCGGTTGTGATACCTATAATCCCTACTCCTTCAAAATTAGCTATATTTGTGTCAAGTTATACTTAACACCTTTTGCTGACATTATAATTTAGTGTACCAAATTGTCAATTCTTTTTTTAGTCTTGCACACCACATTCTTATTAGGATGCTTGCTCTGCAGTGATGCCCTGCATGTGTGTGTAAGATCTCATCTCATCATTATGATCATTCAGCCCATTGGTTTGGGACCTCCCGAACAATATTATACCAAAATTCTCGGATCACCGGTGTATTCTAAAGTTCACCCTTTCATTCCCTGTGCCCCTCGAAATTAGATCTGAAAATGTCATTTTTCTTGATTTGACTGTGCCTGCTGCTTTCCAAAGGAGAGAGTGATATCATTTCTACCTTTGCTCATTGTTTTACTGTCATGCAATGTCCTACAAATTGAAATCTAACATAATATAGATATTATATAAATTGCATCTATCTATCTATCTATCTATCTATCTATCTATCTATCTATCTATCTATCTATCTATCTATCTATCTATCTATCTATCTATCTATCTATCTATCTATCTATATAAATAAATAAATAAAACAAAATCTAAACCTTCCTGAAATTCATAGCTTAATATCAAGTTTTATATTGACTCTGCAGTAACTGCAGTAAGATGCACCCGAATATAAGCCGCATGAGCTAAAATTGGAATTGGGGGGAATCCTGTTTCATTCAAATATAAGCCGCATAGGACTCTAAGGCGCAGGTGTTTTAATGTTTAATTTCCATATATAGGAGAATATGCACAAATCATTTAATATCATAAAAGTCATGAAAAATCCATAGATCAGGCACACTGGACTATAAGCTGCAGGATTCAAAGTTTGTGCAAAAAGTAGCGTCTTATAGTCCGGAAAATACAGTAATCTATACATATTCAGCAATGGTTTCATTTCATGCAGGTGGACGCTACTTTTGTTTGATTTTATTAGACTAAAACCTAAACGCAACACCAAAGGAAGCTGTAATGCAATTTAAAATATGTGAAACTGGAAAGTAGACATTATACAAGTTCATTCTAAGAAGAAAAAAACAGCTGGGTATAAATTTGTCACAAGCCCATTTTGTCAATTTTCAAGATGATCTAATTGATCAAAAAGTAATTCAGTTTGTGCCCTTGCCAGAAGCTTGAGCAGCTTGAGCCAGCAGCCACAGTCGTGGTTTGGATGTCAAATAGAAGTTTAATCATTGAAGTTTGATCAGCAGTCCATTCATTTCTAATAACAGAAACTACTATTTCCATTTTGGTGACATTGTTTTCCTACTTTTCCTGACTGACTGACATTGGTTGCTCATCTAATCAGCTCACTTTTATTTGTCATTTTGATTAGCCCATAATGAATTTGACAGACACAAAAATAATTGCTAAATGTTGAAGCACAATGTTGCAAAGCCTGACTGTGTGACTGTGGTGACTTAAACCGGTACCGCAATGAACAAAAAACAAAAATTGGGAACATCCCTCATTGTGACGCAAACCAAAACGTTTCAACAATGATGAACAAATTGTCGAACGAATATCTATCTGACGGTGTCAATAAAAACTGAACATGGGTATTTTTGTATGGGCAAAATTTTGGATACAGCATTTGTATGCTGTGTCTGTATCTTGTGGTCATAACGGTGTTCTCAGTCAGTGAATTCTCAATTATTAATTGTGGAGTAAACTATATAGACTTTTTTCACTCGATTGTATGCTTATTTTATATTTTTTGATGCTTATCGTTATGTCCGATAAAGCAATAATGCAATCAATCATATTTTCAGCAGGTAATGAAGGATGTAACTACGAACCAAAAAGCTCAAGCTATACCATGAAGCTGTAACGTACGAGTTTTTATTCTAAATTGATGCTTTGTTTGAATATATTCTTTCACAAACCTCAACTGTTCCACTGCTTTAAGGCTATCCACTTCTGTGCTTTTTCCGTGTAATGAAGTAGAATCAGCACAGAAACATGTCAAATCATTTTGGCAAGACGCTGATCTTTGCCATATTACGGCTGCTGTTGTAGCAAGCTGGGATTGCTGTTGCTGCTGTGTACACTATTACTCCATTTGATCACAATCCATAGGGACTAGCCTGTCAGGGAATGTTACGTCAACTAAGAAGAGGCTACAGACACTGGTAGATTTGCTGAGGGGTGTACTGGAGAGTCACAGTGATGAAAGGGGAGGGGGCACATAAAGGAAGTAGAGGACAGCTCTTTGTAATTATTATCAGGTACAGTATATTTCAATTTTGTACTGTACACTGTACTGTGTAGTGTAGAAGTGTCAAAATCAAATCAATTTGACAATGGATCCATTATCAAATTAATCAACAACTATTTCAATAATGGAGTAATCACTTTCAGCCATTGTTTAACTTAAAATTGTCCAAATCCTCAGATTTCAGAGTCTCACCAGTCTTTATTCTTTAGTTTCTGTAGTCCTTCATGAAAGCAGGATGATTATCTTTTTCATCAATTCAAAAGAACAATTGCAAGCATCTGCTTTTACTTTGAAAATCAACAACTTGGTTTTCCTCAAGCTGCTACTCTACACCTGTGACATTTCTCTTGGGGAACACTCCTGTTTGGAATGCCACTTTTGTTGGCGCTTTCTTTGAATTCTGATCTTCGTCTCTGAACTTTTTGTCTCACTTGCTGCTCAGGCCCCACATTGCCCCAATCAGCGTGCCAGCCAGCCTCCTGTCTGCACAGCCTGCCAAGCCCCAAATGTAAAATCAACCTTTTTTTTTTTTTTTTTTTTTTTTTTTTAAATAACTCCAGACTTCAGGTCTCTGCATTCTGGTCCTATGTACTAACCTACACAACATCAATCCCCCTTTTTACTTAGTTGTCTTTTTTATGCAAAACTACACATAGTAAACAACAACAAAAATTTGAATCATTTTAAAAATGGTTTTGTAATACACTTTAATGCACAATAAAATGTTAAATTTTGTATAGCATAATCGATTCTAAAATTATTTGATTATGACAGCCCTAACATAACGTATTCTGTTCTAAATTTACAACAAAACATAAGTGGCCGTGACAGTGCATACTTGCTGCAATCAACCAATAATTAGCACTGATTAAAATCCTTCAACCATCGATATTTATGATGACTGAATGAAAACCACCACTTAATGCCCCACCGTAAATATCTTGGCTAACAAAGAACATAGCGCCAACGTAAGACAATGTCGCTTCCCTATGACAATTGCCTTTCAAGCTTTATAAATGAAAGTTGAAAAGTTGAAGCTGAAATAGCCGCCAGCAAGATAAAATCCTTTGGTGTTCTGCTCCATTGCCAAGGTTTTTGCGACGTCTCTAACTCTGGATGCAGATGAAAAATGTCCTCTCACTCAGGGATCCAATCGCATTTAAGCACGTTTCCTCTTTTGTCAAGTAAATTGAGAAAAAGGCCTGTGACTAGAATGACTAACACAAGGACAGTTATAATAGTTGCACTCCAGACACTGTGACCGCCAAGAAGGCCATCGCTGCCAGGGAGTCTGTCTACTGTTGGAGGATGCCATGAGTGACACAAAGCGATGTTTGCTGGACAGCATTAAACGACACCTCCACCCTGCGTTAGTAGTGCCTTTCCAGCAACTATATATTGTAGGAAGTCGTCCGACAAAACAATCAAAGTATATCCACTTAACACTGACAAGGATGAAAGCTAAATATAAATATCATTAGCAATGAATCAGCGCTCTGCATTCATCAACCTTCAAGTGCTGTATCGTTGCTGTGTCAGCAGATAGCCACCCTTCTGACAGAGAATATAGTGAATCACCAAGTCCTTATCAGCTGCAGGGCTCCATTCTGAACTCAGCTTGTCCTCCACATTGCTGTGAGCTGACCTACAGGTGCCAGAACACTCCCTAAGGACATTGCTATCATTTGTTGCAGAAACTAATTTAGAAGTGGTGTAGTTCCATTTACTTTTCATGTTGCAATAATAGATGCACTCCCACAACGACGAGTGAGCTGAAGCCCGTACCTGCTGACTGAGGGCAAACTTAGTTTTTATAGTCAATATATTTGACAGAAAGTTATATTTATGAATTATGTTCAGTGTTGAATTCAGTCTGTGAAAGGATGGATCCCAAGATGCGTCTTGATCATATAATGCACGACCAAGTCAGCTTACGTTGCTTTTTCAGTTGTTCAGACTGGCCAAAATGCACTGGAGCCGACAAATAATGGTTTATGGATATATAGCTTTTTTGAATCCCGGAGCCAGGAAAATAAATATTTTTAAAACTATTCCTGAACGTGTAGGCAGCTTGAATTACAGAGCCTAGAATGGAAATAAATGTGTTTTAAAATACTATTCAATAAAAAAAAAAAATCCCCTCCATCAAATGCCAAGCTGGCTCTGCGAAAATACCATTGACAATTTTTTAAGAACCTTACTGTGACAAAATACGAAGAAGCTTTGATCCTTTCCTCAAGCATGACACAAAATGTCACATTTTGATGGGAGTGAATCATCACTTGTCCATTGTGCATCATGACTGAACAGAATACATTTTGAATTTGTTGAGATACATAGGACAAAGCAAAAAAAGAAAGCTTTTTTTTTTTTATTGAAGCCCAGCATTTGTAAATATAATGTCAAAAAAATGCAACACCTTTCAGTCAAATTAAGCTGTAAACTAAACTATTGCAGAACTAACTCTGAATTTGTACTACATAGTTGAAGTGCCACAACTTAATGCGGAAATGCATTGCATCAAAACAGCAAACCTGGCGTCACTGAAATGAGCAAACATGTATAGTGAAAGAAAAAGCACCAGTACTAAAAAAATATTTACAACATTAAATATGTCAATAAGGTGCCTTGGAGTTTCAAAGTACATTAAATAAGGATAAATAACCATTTCAGGCGATTTGAGTCTGATGAATAGTCTCATCAAGCGCATTTCCGAGGCGGGGCGAACCTGAGCAAACAGACAGCAAAATGAACTAGCCAGCGAAGAAAGGACGTGACATTGAAATGAAAAAACATGTCTATCTCCTTGTGCTGGGGTTTTAATAACTGTGTGTTTTTGGTTATCAAAAACTAATTTAATGCTGAATAATTGAAGCAAAGCTGTACTAAAATGATGTTTGTGATTTTGGGCATGCAGTTTTGGAACTGAAGCCAGTTGTATTTTGCAGTAAGTATATTGCATATTAGGTTCCTTAATTATGGGTGAAATGATCTTAAACTTTGGACATCTTTTATGGACCTCCTGGCTTGCACTTATTGCGCTGAAGTTACAGTCTGTGAATAACTGCAAAATCATGGGAATGATCTGCAAGCTATATCTGATAAATTGAATCAGTGAGGCTGCAAATAGTGAATTCTTATTTCAAGAAGGGCAGTTGTATTATTGCTTAACTTCCCTATTGTTTGTTTGTTTGTTTGTTTATTTATTTATTTATTTATTTATTTATTTATTTATTTATTTATTTATTTATTTATTTATTTATTTATTTTTAAAAAGCTGGAAACTGTATAAATTTACTTAAAGGAAGACACATTTGAAAGATAGCTAGTCAATTTGACAATCACAGTAAGTTGGAGAATGAGGGAGAAGACACTGCGGGAAAATTAGCTGATGTTAAGTAAAGAATGAGTGAAATTTAGATTTAGCTGGGAACGCGCTAAGTTCACATATGCAAGGTTTAACGGTTGTCTTGAGTTTCTTCCACTGTATAATGCTGGGGTCAAGACAACAATTTGTGACCTGGAGTACTGTGTAGAGCTATCGTCTATCCAGTATTTAGCCTTGCTGACCCTTCAAGGCCACCGTTTAGCTGTTCGTTGCCCTCCTCCGTCTTGTTGAAGTCATCGTGACACTCCGCCAGACAGTTTGCAAATGTATCTTCTGTATCTTCATTCAATCTCATCCTTTCTGTTGTGGAACTACCTTCCGTTCAAACTTACTTCACTCCCTGTTCTTTGTCTACCACATTGTTTCTTTTTTTTTTTTTTTTTAAATTTTATTTCATGTGTATTCCCACAATCTGGACTTCTTTCATCTATAACATCCTCTTCACTTGAATCCACCTCCATATTTTTTTAACTCGTACAATTCTGAGATGAGCGTTTATCGTTATGTTCTAAATCCTTAAGGTGATTTAAATTTCTTAGACATAAGTGCTCACAGGTCGCTTCAAACGTTTACACCTAGCACCAACTCAGCATTAACAAAAGTCAGTTCACATCAGCAATAATTCAAGTTGATGGATGGATGAACGGACAGACAAAATTACTACTATTTACTTACTGGACAAATCTTTGACACCATCTTAAACCACGCATGCACACATGCGCACGCACACACCTTGTAACCTCCCAGCGCCCTTGCATGCTGCTTGCATGCAGCATGCAAGGCTTCCAAGCATGCTTGCATGCTGACTGCACCTTGCTGCTAAACAACCACGATCGTTAAACCCTATGAATTCTCCCCTTGTATGAGTAGCTGTGGCAGAGTCAGATGGCTGTGTAACACACATCTGTCTTCTCTGCTCTTACATACACTCAACATGTCTACACACTATTGCATGACTAACACACTCTTTCTGTTCTCTAAACAGAAACTCCCTCTAATGCTCATACAGAAAAGAGGACATGGAGAGAGTGGGAAGGAGGGAGAGAAAACACCTGCTGGGCTGTAAAGCACTCAGACAAACAGCGCTTGTATTTGGATGACTTGAACAAATGGCAAAATTATACAGTCGATCCCCAAAAAGCTGCTTTGTCCTCACTCCTAGTTGACTGAATAGAAAACAGCATAAACTGTTTTTTAGTTGTTTTTCAGCATGTTTGTAGATGTATAGAGATGTACAATAAAACAATGGTCTTTTAGTTTGGTATGGGGGCAAAAACTTCTATATAGTAGTTTATACATCACTGCACAGTATCATACTGAGGTATGCGTTGGTATGTAAAGTAAGCGAGATAAGGGGCTGAATATTAGGAACAGTTCTCACTGTGTGATGCAGTGCAGTATCCTGCTGGTAAACACACAAAATGCATCTTGTTCAGGGGCATCTGGGCACCCACTATTGATGGGCACGAAAGGCAACGGTGGACTTCACAGGGGCCCACAACATGCATATGACACCCAGAAAGATTCCCCCTCACACATCTACGCCTAGATCTTGCCCCTATATACGCATAATATTTGACAATGTTAATTAAATTGGAGCGATCTGAGCAATCTATTTGAACCTTTCAGCGAGGGCTGGGCACTAAAGAAAGCATGGGTACAAAATGGTCATGAGGAAGTGACAAGTGCGTCTTTTTTAATATACCAGTCTGAGCTATGTAATCCCAGTTTTGTTGATTTCCGCTCAATGCACAAACAAGCGTGTACACAGACACACGTTCATGTGTCTGTCACGTATGCTCACGTTGTCGGTCGTTATCACTTGAACCCGACCGCACACGCACGGACATACACGTTCAGCCTTCCACACACAGGCGGGCGCACACACACAACTTGCCAAGTGCGGTGCCCACATGTGAGCCATGCGTAAAATGAAACCCTCTTACCTGCTATGTGAGAGCTGCAAGCAGAGTCCCCAAACGGATGACAATCTTGACCTGGGCAGTAACTTCTTTTTTTTCTTTTTCTTTTTAATAATCCAACCTCCCTCCTCTCTTTTCACCGCTGCAGCCAAACGTTCCCCCTCCAGAAGGTCGCGTCCTCTCGCCCCGTTCTCCCAAAGAGGCACTAGGAACCTCTGACAGAACTTTCTGGGTTCCAAAAATCTCTCTGTAAAGCCTCTCCCTTTTTTCCACTCTTCTCTTGAATATGATAGTGACACTGGTCGGTCCTTCGTTGCCCGCGCATTACGCTGGAGCAGTCGGTCCACTTTTACGCAGCCCAAATGCACGGAGGATTTTACATGAGAAAAATACTGATGGATGATCGGACAGAGCGCTGAAACTAATTTTGGGAGAAAAAAACTTTGTGCTTGTCATTCTAAATGCGTAATCGTTCTCATTACTTCCTCACTTGAGCAGCTGGAATCTATTGATAGGCTAATTAACTAGCTGTCAATACACGAGCAGCGTGTTCTAAGAGTCGTAGTCACTTCCCTCCGTTATATTCCAAAATGTCAAAATGCAGTTCCGGGTGGGGGGGAGTCTTGTTTCACGCAAAAGTGCGCGCTGACATCGCTCTGAACACTCCAAAAATACGTCGGACCATGACAACCCCCAAGTTCTACTGCTTCAAACGTGCTGTCATCCTTTTCAAAATATATTTTTCTTCCTAAATCCACGAAGAGATGCTTGTAAAATTATGTAAAAGTCTTCTCCTCTTCACTCCATTCTGTGCTTGAAGCTGTCTTTCGAATAATCTCCTGCAAGGGAAAAGCTGTTAGAAGCCTCGAGTCACTTCTTTAGCTGTCTTCTTCTGAAGATGGGAGCAGAAGGGAGGAAGAGAAAAGAGAGTGTTGATGTCTTCTCTTTCGGTCATATCGGACCTTACGGGATGATGAGAGGACGTGGAAGATGTGAGAAAGGGGCCACTACGCTTATGTCACAGATCAACTCCACTTTTCCCCTGTGGAGGAATGCGCCTCCTCCTCCTCCCCCTCCTTCTCATACTCTTCCTCCTCCTCCACCTCCCCTCGCTCTCAGGTCTAGAGGGGGTTCTGATCCAAACTGAGTTAAATAACCTAAAGATAGTTTGTATTTATATGTTTTTATTTAAAGCTCTTTACATCCAAATTTTGTGATCGTTCTGTTCGAAGACGCGAAGCATCCCCACCCCCGCGTGAAGAGCGCTGTCTTTTCAGCACCACAATCCTGCACAGTCGAATCCTTTCAGAAAGTGAAGAGGAAACATTTTTCTTCTCGTTCTTGATTATTTAATATGATAAATGACCAGAATTCTGTCGCCAGGAGCCACAGAGCAAATGAGGGGATATGAAAGAGAGTTTGAGAGCCATACGTGGGTTTTTAAGCTTGAAAAGTGCCACTGTGCTGCCCCCTTTTGGTTACAAAGAGTCCTGCCGTGAGAGTTGAAAGTCTGCACTGCTCAAGACGATAGACGTCTCAACAGGGTAGGCAATCAAGGCATTTGCTCCCAAGTGATATGATACATACTTTGCCAATATGACCCCTCAGATCTTCAATCATATTTACAGCCATTAAAACAATATAATGCTTTTTGAGAAGCTATAGGTTAGAACGCATAATAAAATATCTAGCCATTATACATACACTATAGAAAAATTACACAAGCAAATAATGTCACAAAAATAATGAATACTAAAATGATCTCGCTCACAAATGTACTTATTTGGAAATCTGGTCCTGTTTAATTGAACAGAATGTGGAAAAAAAGTACTTCTCCTTTGTACAAATGACAACAGGTTTGTTCTGTCTCCTATCAAGAGCATTTAATTGGTCTGTCTGCCAAGTGATAGACCGATGAGAAAATACATAATCGTAATTAATTATGATTTCATCACTAATTTTGCACAATCAGATCATACATAGTGTTGGATTCAAAACATCCATCCATCCATCCATCCATCCATCCATCCATCCATCCATCCATCCATCCATCCATCCATCCATCCATCCATCCATCCATCCATCCATCCATCCATCCATCCATCCATCCATCCATCCATCCATCCATCCATCCATCCATCCATCCATCCATCCATCCATCCATCCATCCATCCATCCATCCATCCATCCATCCATCCATCCATCCATCCATCCATCCATCCATCCATCCATCCATCCATCTTCTGTACCACTTGTCCACACGAGGGTCACGGGCGTGCTGGAGCCTATCCTAGCAGTCACCAGGCAGTAGGCGGGGGACACCCTGGCCAGCTAATTCCTTGGCAGACGAACAACCACCTCACTCGCACTCACACCTACGGGCAATTTGGAGTGCTCAATTAGCCTACCATCCTTGTTTTTGGGACGTGAAAGGAAACTGGAGGACGGATGAAAACCCATGGAGGCTCGGGGACAACATGCAAACTTCACACAGGGAGGGCCGCGGAGGTGGAATCACACCCGCACTCTCTGAACTGTGAGGCAGACGTGCTAACCAGTGCTACACCGTGCTGCCAGATTCAAAACAACATTAGAAAATGAGCAAAACTGTTTTCTCAGGCAGTTCATGGCCATGCACATCTTGCTTTGCTTAAAAGTGAAAATGATTTTGAAAAAAGAAGTGTTCACTTTCAGACTAATAACATTTGAGAGGCTGAGACTGTAAAAATTAAAATAAAAAAGGTTCATAAACCTTTCACTATCAATATGTGAGCATTAATTTTATTTGTAAGAACATTCATTCATTCATCTTCAGAATCACATCCTCACAAGAGTTGCGGTAGGCAAGATACATCCTGAAATGGTCGCCAGCCAATCAATTGCAGGGCTTGGTAAGAACAATGTTTCACAAATGTGTTTGTGTTCACTGTTGCCATTGTGCATTTAATTATCCGTTTACTTGTGCTTTGCTGTCATTGTTTGACACTTGGGCCACTACAGAGAAGAGAGAGAATGTGAGAGGATGATAATCTCCTCATAAAAGTTTGTTTACTCCTGAGTAATATGCCCAACCCACCACCACTTCTGAAATGATGGCTGTGCTTCTACTGATGTCAATGACAAATCAATCCCACTGCTTTAGACTCTGCAGCATGTCAGGAATTCTCCTCAAGCTGTTGTCGACTGAGAGATGGCTGATATTATCAACAGCATAACCTTTTAGACACTGCAATGACACATCAAAATCAGTGACTCTCCCTACTTGGCACCCTACTCGCAGGCGTATTTCTATTTAGCTGTTTTGTGAGGCATTAATGGTCATTGCTGCCACGCCTTTAGAATGTCTTGAGTTAAGGTATCCTAAGAACAGTATTACACAAGAGCATCAGTGCCATACTTCCGTTTTAAAGAGCTTTTCACCTTAAGGGTGAAATACCCTTTTTTTTTAGATCTACCAAGGTCGTAAATAAATGTTTCTGCAAGCAACTGGGAAAGCAGTGTCAGTCTTAAGTGCTGATCTTAGATTTAGCCTTTTCTGTTGCTGTTGTTTGAAAGTATTAGTTGCAATGAAGATGGGGTAAGTGAGGTAAGCTGGCAGAAAACCATAATTTGGCTTTTAAGGTGAGTTGATTCACGAATTGGGGAAATCTATACATGAAGGACTGGCTCTTTAGCTGATTTTTCTGTTGATTGGATTCATGGCACAAATATGTTCTTTTGATCATGATGGAGGCAGGAGGGTTGGACGAAGAGATGGACGGATTGATGAATTGATAGATATCCCCCACAAACCCAATGATGGTTTGGTTCCCAGTCTGTTCTTTAAGAAGTAGCTGTGATGCGAGCAGGCAGTCTAGTCTCTGTAGAACTATTTATGAAACCTCTGAATTTCTCCTCCTCACTCACTGAAGGCATCACGTTTCTCAATTCAAAAAATGTGCTGTCCAGATTCTACATCATTGGTTTTTAACCTTGTTGGAGGTACCGAACCCCACCAGTTTCATATGCGCATTCACCGAACCCCTCTTTCGTGAAAAATAAAATTATTTTTTCAAGTTCAAGACATAGAACTGGTGCACAAAATGAGCTGTGCATGAACATCATCTTGTTCAAAATCAACACAATGCATGAACTCATATTACATACCTGCAAATCAGTGTGCCTTTGTGAGACCAGTTCAAATATGCGTCATCACGAATAAACACGACAGGTGTGTTCGGACCTCCGCAGCCGAACCCCTGAGACCGACTCACCGAACCCCTGAGGTTCGATCGAACCCAGGTTAAGAACCATTGTTCTACATGTTGCCAAAAATGGCCACAGTGTCTTCTTGCAACTCACAGCTGAGTCTATTTTCTCCAAGCACAGATAAAAATGCCCCTCTTAGTTTCAGACTAAAATAAAAGCACCGGATAAAGTCACTCTGAAGCAGACACTTTTATGATGTTGGTATCAACAACTAGGAAGAAATTGTGTTAGCTATGCGCTTCTGAAAATGAGACCAAGGAGAGTCTATATAGGCTCATCAAATAAACACACACCATCCATTTTCTAAATTGGCCCAAATCTGCCCACTAATCTGTGACACTAAATTTGTTTTCAGAGGCAGTCTAAGGCTACTTTGTATTTCACACAATCACTTAAGATCATAAGTTAAAAGCAATAATCACATGAAACTACAAAATGACTAACAACATGGTGCGGTAATTATGATACACATTCATTCGTAAGACGAAGCCTTGTTATCACTTGTAAGCACTAACCCTTTTTAGAAAAGAGAAGAACATTTTTTTTAAACAATCCCTTATATCAGTGGCTATCAGCGACTGCAGGTCTTTACCATAACTGACCTTTTAAGACAGGAAAGTCATAAGTAGGTACAAACAGAAGGCTTATCAGCATTCTCTGTGTTGGTTACGCAATATGCCTGCCAACAAGCCTTCAGTTACAACTACTTTTAAACACTTTGTCTAACTTTACATTGGTAGCTATAGCGACAGGACAACATAAAATTTGAATCAATGAGAACAATGAGAAGCAGGAAATTAATCACTCACATTTGAAAACTACATGATATACATATTTCCCAATTGGAATGTTGCCAAAGTCTACTTCCACATGTGCTCTTATAACAGTATATTGTGAAATCATGCACATGCAAAACATTGCACATAAACGTTTTGATTGAAAAAAACAGAAAGTAGATCTTTGTATTGAAAGTATGAACATCCACCGTGAGTGCAGATGATTCCGGATGTCATTTCTGAACTAAAAGCTCTTGAACAGATGGCTAAATAGATGTAAAGGGTCACTGGCAATCTTTCCTGCCCTTTTCTTCACCCTGGTGTCATGCTGTTCCTCAACGAAGGCCAGCAGACAGCCAGAGTACTCAACAATGCAGAAAACACTTCTTGTCCTTTGGACCCGAGGATACAGAGAAGATCCAAACGGAAAATGACAGTTGTCACATAATGACAGGGGATCTATTTTTTTTCATTTGCATTTTTGTACGGCATGCTTAAATAGCATTAAGGACGTCTGCTAAAAAATCAAAACATTCTGGGTTTAAATTTTAATGTTAGGAGTGAGGCAAAAACTGCAAAAGTGTCAGGAAGGAGTTGAGCCAGGGCGACCAAATGCAGCTTGAACCAGGATTTATTGCAGGGAAAAGGAGTTGGAAGGGAGGCAGGTGGGGAACCGACGACACAGACGGGAGAAAGACTCACGGCCAGCAAAACAGACAGACTGACCGACATGAAGTCCCCTTGGACAAGGTTAAAATTCTGACCGTGAGCCTTCAGACAGACCGAGGGAAAACCAGATGACACGGACAGGAACACTGGGCACGAACAGGAATGGACACAACAGTAGACACCGACAGGGAGAAACACACGGGCAGGGCTTAAATACACAGGGTAACAAGAGGAAGCAGGTGACAGACATTACGATAACGAAAGGGGTGTGGCCGAGTGAAGTGCAGGCCGAGCGCGCTGTGGCACGGGCGTGACAAAAAGTTGACAAACACTCACTCTTCCAGTACTGCTAGTAAAATGCTAGATGTTATGAGTAGCAATGTATAATGGGTAACAAGGTCCATGCTTTTTTTGGTACTGACTGATTTGGATCGGTACTACAGAGTACCGATTTATGTGAAATCAAATAGTACCATCTTTCAGTACCTCAGAGCATCTTGTGTAAATGGTGAGTATACGAGTGTGTGTGTGTTTTTGTGTGTGTGTGTGCGTGTGTGTGTGTGTTTCCGCGCACATATTGCTATGACATTTGCTCTTGCCCGAGGGGATTCACACAGCAGCAGTCATGATTACAGAAAAAAATTCCATTGTGAGTACAAAGGCTTGGCGTGAAAAAGCTGCGGAAAGTGGCAAGAAATGATTCAACAGGTGTGACTGAGTGCCACTTTCTTTTGATATTACAGGGATGCCCCGTTATTCCCGGGAGATGCTTTCCAGAGCAAAAATTTAGAAACGCTATATGTATTATTTCAAGATATAAACACTACTGTATTGAAATTTCCAACACGTGGCATTTCTTGTTGGCCGCTAGAGGGGATGGATATATCCATCCATCCATTTTCTATACTGCTTGTCCCCACGGGGGTCGCGGGCATGCTGGAGCCTATCCCAGCCGTCATCGGGCAGTAGGCGGGGGACACCCTGAACCGGTTGCCAGACGGTCCCACGTCACATATTGTCACATGTCCCCCCCATTCCTCTCTCTCTCTCTCTCTCTCTCTCTCTCTCTCTCTCTCTCTCTCTCTCTCTCTCTCTCTCTCTCTCTGTCTCTGTCTCTGTCTCTGTCTCTCTCTCTCTCTCTCTCTCTCTCTCTCTCTCTCTCTCTCTCTCTCTCTCTCTCTCTCTCTCTCTCTCTCTCTCTCTCTCTCTCTCTCTCTCTCTCTCTCTCTCTATCCTTATATATATCATATATATATGATATATATATATATATACGAACAATTGGTCACACCCACATCATCATTGAGCGGAACTCCATTCCACTCTGCCCACGTACAAGTCAGGCGATTTTACTTATACACCCCCAGCGACAGCAGTGTATTCATTCTTTTCAAAAAGATTAATCGTAGAAGTCTTTGTTGTTTTTCATTTAAAACGGTGTCCTAAACATTGCCTGGAATCTATTCTATGTTGTACAACTACCACAAGTTAATCTACAACAGAACTCTAGTCTGATTGTCCAAACACTGCTTCATTTCTTATCATATATAAGTAGAAAATATTTACTAAATATATTGTACCACATCAGTCACATACATCAGGCCATCTTAATCTGTCCTAACCATCCAGACCAGCCAAACAGCAGTTCATTTGCGATTGATACAACTTCAATACTAGTCTCAGCAGTGCATGCCATTCATTTTCTTGTTAGTTACATTCCTTGTACTCACACTACATGGAGTTCCTAACTTTTAATTTTGCTTATCTGTGAATAGAATTTTTGCAGCCAGAAAATTTGATTTCACTTATTTCGTTCATTATAATCCCTTAAGGGAAATTCATTTCACACTTTGTTGTATCTTTTTTGTTGCACACCACACAAAGGAACAGGAGTGCAAGACATCGGTTTACTGGATAACTGTTCAAGCCTGGCAGGGTTGGAAATGAGCTGTAACCAGATATGGGATTCAAACACGCAGGAGAAGAAAATACATCAGCCCGCGGGAGCATAAGTTGTGAGTGATACAGGAATCAAAAAAAAGAACTGGAGACTGCTTGAGGCAATTGCACAAAAAAAAAACTATGAGTTGTTTTGTACAATAGGACTCGGTTGATGATGTGGTACTGTTGGCATCTTCAAACCGTGAGTTCCAACTCTCTCTAGAGCGGTTTGCAACAGAGTGTGAAGCGACTGTGATGGAAATCAGCACCTCCAAATCTGAGACTATGGTCCTCATCGGAAAAGAGTATATGCGTTGAGTAAATCTACCTGTGAATCTTCTCATTTCATTCCAAGGGCAATGAAGAATCATATCAATGTGAAGCGGATTGTTCTGGTTGTCTTGTAATCGAGACAGAAAGATGCTGTGGGCGGAGGTGGCGCACTGACTCACGACGGCGGCGATGATGGCCAGCGCCTCCTCGTAGTAGTCCCAGGCCTCGTGCAGCAGGAGGGCCTCCATTTGGGATATGCTGCTGGGCAGGGAAAGCTTGATGAGGCTGTGGATGCACTTGCTAAGGAGGAAACTAAGAGTGAGTGACGCCGATTCACTTAGGGGGACGCTGCGCACTGAGTGGCGGCGACCATGCCTGCACTGCGCCGGGTCCTCCTGAGGTTGTTTCTTGTGAATAGACAGCGCCACCCTCAGGGCCTTCTTGCATAGCAGAGGGAAGTGGGCCGGAGGCTCCATGGCTAATGCTGCAGGTGCATGACAATGTACTGCTGAGTTCGACAACCGCCAGGTCTCTTTGCAGACTAATTTGAACCCTGATTCACACTGCATCAAAGGTGACGTGCAATTTCAATTTCTGTATGAACAGAAGGGGTATGAATCTCAAGCTGTTTGACGCTAAGCATGTGCATCTAAGCCCCAAACATTTTGAGATGTCATTTTAAGGCCACACCCCCAACCTTGCTTCTTTGTTGTTGTTTTCACCTGCAATGATCTGCAGTAGTTTGAGCTCCACATTGTCCTGCTCCAGGATGGAGTCCAAGATGCTGGCCACTTTGGGGTCGTTGAGTTTGGCGCGTGCCTCAAACTCATAGAGCAGCAGCAGTGTGTCTGTTGGATCCTGTGAGTAACTCCCTGTACATGAAGAAATTCATCCATACTGAAGTCTCGCCACCGGGAAAATGCTAGCATAAATTAGTATTGGCTTGTGAGTGAACGATTCCTTCAAAACAACGTATTTGTTTTTCAGTGAACGACAGTGAACGAATCACTTCCTACACTTCAATAGGTACACAACACGAGGTAAAAAATAAATAAATAAATGAATAAATAAGAAAGTGTAGCGAACGATTGGGTCAATGATTCTTTTGAACAAATCTTTTGAGTGAACCGATTCTAAAGATTCAGTCCACTTTAAGACTGGAATGCACATCACTAGTACAAAACAGAACAGACAGGCAGGGATTGTCGGGTCGAAATAGCCGAATGGTTAGTGATATGCGCTCTTGGTCTTGGGTTCGATCCCAGGTGAGAGCATACACTAGAGCAGGGGTGTCCAAGTCCAGTCCTCGAGGGCCGCATTCCTCCATGTTTTCCAAGTTTCCCTCGTTAAACACACCTGATTCAATGATCAGGCTCCTGCAGAACGTGAGGATGAACACTGAGTGCCAAAAGTCCCAATGATCGTAAGCAGCAGGGGGGGGGCCCCATTTCAACCCCTTACACTGAGTGCCAAGCAGGGAAGAAATGGGTATCATTGTTATAGTCACTGGTATGACTCGGCAGGGGTTTGAACCCACCACCTCCCAATCTCAGGGCGGACACTCTCCTCTTAGGCCACTGAGCTGGTAAACACTTGTATCGTAGTATAACACTTATAGTCGTTTTTAAATAACGTGTATAGCTATATACGCCTAAATATTGTTATCCAATATATCTACTGCAATTTCACATTAGATTGCTGGTTTGAAATTTGCTTTTAATGTTATTATTTTTAATGAAAATTTATCCAATCTCAGGGCGGACACTCTCCTCTTAGGCCACTGAACTGGTAAACACTTGTATCGTAGTATAACACTTATAGTCGTTTTTAAATAACGTGTATAGCTATATACGCCTAAATATTGTTATCCAATATATCTACTGCAATTTCACATTAGATTGCTGGTTTGAAATTTGCTTTTAATGTTATTATTTTTAATGAAAATTTATCCATGCACTGAGAGCAAGGCTTCCATAGGGTAGTGGTTAGTGCTCTGGGCTTTCACCCCAGCGACCTGAGTTCGAATCTCAGTGGGACCAAAAAAATTCTATCATAGAAAATTTGCAACACAGTTGCTCGTGTAATAAACCTGTGTTTACATTTACAGTTGTATGTTTTAGTGTTAACGTGTTAGAAGAAAATGCTGGAAATCAATAAGGTGGACAAAACTATTTGTTAGTGGTAGGATTAGGGTTAGGGTTAGAGCTAGGGTTAGAGGTTTAGGGTTAGGGTTAGAGCTAGGGTTAGGGGTTTAGGGTTAGGATTAAAACTACGGTTAGGGTTAGAGCTAGGGCTAGAGCTAGGGCAAGGGTTAGGATTAGAGCTAGGGTTAGAATAAACCCTAACCCCAACCCTAGCTCTAACCCTAGGTCTAACCCTACCCCTAGCTCTAACTCTAACCGTAGCCCTAAATGTAACCCTAGCTCAAACCCTAAACCTAGCTCTAACCCTAAAGCTAACCCTAGATCTAACCCTATCCCTAGCTCTAACCCTAACCCTAGCTCTCACCCCAGCTCTAACCCTAACACTAGCTAACCCTAACCCTAGCTCTAACCGTAACACAAACCTAGCTCTAACCCTAACCCTAACCCTGGCTCTAACCCTAACCCCAACCCTAGTGCTAACCCTAACCCTAGATCTAACCCTATCCCTAGCACTAACCTTAACCCTAGCTCTAACCCTAGCTCGAACCCTAACCCTAGCTCGAACCCTAACTCGAACTCTAGGTCTAACCCTAGCTCTAACCCTAACCCCAACCCTAGCTCTAACCTTAACCCTAGCTCTAACCCTAGCTCGAACCCTAACCCTAACCCTAGCTCGAACCCTAACTCTAACTCTAGGTCTAACCCTAACTCTAACCCTAACCCCAACCCTAGTGCTAACCCTAGCTCAAACCCTAACCCTAACCCTAGCTCGAACCCTAACTCTAGGTCTAACCCTAGCTCTAACCCTAACCCCAACCCTAGTGCTAACCCTAACCCTAGCTCTAACCCTATCCCTAGCTCTAACCTTAACCCTAGCTCGAACCCTAACCCTAACTCTAACTCTAGGTCTAACCCTAGCTCTAACCCTAACCCCAACCCTAGTGCTAACCCTAACCCTAACCCTAGCTCTAACCTTAACCCTAGCTCTAACCCTAACCCTAGCTCGAACCCTAACTCTAACTCTAGGTCTAACCCTAGCTCTAACCCTAACCCCAACCCTAGCTCGAACCCTAACTCTAACTCTAGGTCTAACCCTAGCTCTAACCCTAACCCCTACCCTAGTGCTAACCCTAGCTCAAACCCTAACCCTAACCCTAGCTCGAACCCTAACCCTAGCTCGAACCCTAACTCGAACTCTAGGTCTAACCCTAGCTCTAACCCTAACCCCAACCCTAGCTCTAACCTTAACCCTAGCTCTAACCCTAGCTCGAACCCTAACCCTAACCCTAGCTCGAACCCTAACTCTAACTCTAGGTCTAACCCTAGCTCTAACCCTAACCCCAACCCTAGTGCTAACCCTAGCTCAAACCCTAACCCTAACCCTAGCTCGAACCCTAACTCTAGGTCTAACCCTAGCTCTAACCCTAACCCCAACCCTAGTGCTAACCCTAACCCTAGCTCTAACCCTATCCCTAGCTCTAACCTTAACCCTAGCTCGAACCCTAACCCTAACTCTAACTCTAGGTCTAACCCTAGCTCTAACCCTAACCCCAACCCTAGTGCTAACCCTAACCCTAACCCTAGCTCTAACCTTAACCCTAGCTCTAACCCTAACCCTAGCTCGAACCCTAACTCTAACTCTAGGTCTAACCCTAGCTCTAACCCTAACCCCAACCCTAGCTCGAACCCTAACTCTAACTCTAGGTCTAACCCTAGCTCTAACCCTAACCCCTACCCTAGTGCTAACCCTAGCTCAAACCCTAACCCTAACCCTAGCTCGAACCCTAACCCTAGCTCGAACCCTAACTCGAACTCTAGGTCTAACCCTAGCTCTAACCCTAACCCCAACCCTAGCTCTAACCTTAACCCTAGCTCTAACCCTAGCTCGAACCCTAACCCTAACCCTAGCTCGAACCCTAACTCTAACTCTAGGTCTAACCCTAGCTCTAACCCTAACCCCAACCCTAGTGCTAACCCTAGCTCAAACCCTAACCCTAGCTCAAACCCTAACCCTAGCTCAAACCCTAACCCTAGCTCGAACCCTAACTCTAACTCTAGGTCTAACCCTAGCTCTAACGCTAACCCCAACCCTAGCTCTAACCCTAACCCCAACCCTAGCTCGAACCCTAGCTCAAACCCTAACCCTAACCCTAGCTCGAACCCTAACTCTAACTCTAGGTCTAACCCTAACCCTACCCTAACCCTTAACCCTAAATCTAACCCTAGCTCGAACCCTAACCCTAACCCTAACCCTAGCTCGAACCCTAACTCTAACTCTAACCCTAGCTCTAACCCCAACCCTAGTGCTAACCCTAACCCTAGATCTAACCCTATCCCTAGCTCTAACCTTAACCCTAGCTCTAACCCTAACCCCAACCCTAGCTCGAACCCTAACCCTAACCCTAGCTCTAACCTTAACCCTAGCTCTAACCCTAACCCTAGATCGAACCCTAACTCTAACTCTAGGTCTAACCCTAGCTCTAACCCTAACCCCAACCCTAGTGCTAACCCTAGCTCGAACCCTAACCCTAGCTCGAACCCTAACTCTAGGTCTAACCCTAGCTCTAACCCTAACCCTAGTGCTAACCCTAACCCTAGCTCTAAGCCTAACCCTAGCTCTAACCTTAACCCTAGCTCGAACCCTAACCCTAACTCTAGGTCTAACCCTATCCCTAGCTCTAACCTTAACCCTAGCTCTAACCCTAGCTCGAACCCTAACCCTAACCCTAGCTCGAACCCTAACTCTAACTCTAGGTCTAACCCTAGCTCGAACCCTAACCCCAACCCTAGTGCTAACCCTAACCCTAGATCTAACCCTATCCCTAGCTCTAACCTTAACCCTAGCCCTAACCCCAACCCTAGTGCTAACCCTAGGTCTAACCCTATCCCTAGCTTTAACCTTAACCCTAGCTCTAACCCTAGCTCAAACCCTAACCCTAACCCTAGCTCAAACCCTAACTCTAGGTCTAACCCTAGCTCTAACGCTAACCCCAACCCTAGCTCTAACCCTAACCCCAACCCTAGCTCTAACCTTAACCCTAGCTCTAACCCTAGCTCGAACCCTAACCCTAACCCTAGCTCGAACCCTAACTCTAACTCTAGGTCTAACCCTAACCCTACCCTAAACCTTAACCCTAGCTCTAACCCTAGCTCAAACCCTAACCCTAACCCTAGCTCGAACCCTAACTCTAACTCTAGGTCTAACCCTAGCTCTAACCCTAACCCCAACCCTAGTGCTAACCCTAGCTCAAACCCTAACCCTAACCCTAGCTCGAACCGTAACCCTAGCTCGAACCCTAACTCGAACTCTAGGTCTAACCCTAGCTCTAACCCTAACCCCAACCCTAGCTCTAACCTTAACCCTAGCTCTAACCCTAGCTCGAACCCTAACCCTAACCCTAGCTCGAACCCTAACTCTAACTCTAGGTCTAACCCTAGCTCTAACCCTAACCCCAACCCTAGTGCTAACCCTAGCTCAAACCCTAACCCTAACCCTAGCTCAAACCCTAACCCTAGCTCAAACCCTAACCCTAGCTCGAACCCTAACCCTAGATCTAACCCTATCCCTAGCTCTAACCTTAACCCTAGCTCTAACCCTAACCCCAACCCTAGCTCGAACCCTAACCCTAACCCTAGCTCGAACCCTAACTCTAGGTCTAACCCTAGCTCTAACCCTAACCCCAACCCTAGTGCTAACCCTAACCCTATCCCTAGCTCTAACCTTAACCCTAGCTCTAACCCTAGCTCGAACCCTAACCCTAACTCTAGGTCTAACCCTAGCTCTAACCCTAACCCTAGATCTAACCCTATCCCTAGCTCTAACCCTAGCTCTAACCCCAGCTCTAACCCTAACACTAGCTCTAACCCTAACCCAGGCTCTAACCCTAATCCCTAACCGTAGCTCTGACCCTAGCTCTAACCCTAGCTCCAACCCTAACTCTAACTCTAGTTCTAACCCTAACCCTAGCTCCAACCCTAACCCTAATTCTAGTTCTAACCCTAACCCTAGCACTACCCCTAACCCTAGTTCAAACCCTAACCCTAGCTCCAACTCTAACCCTAGCTCTAAGCCTAACCCTAGCTCTAACCCCAACCCTAACCCTAGCTCTAACCCTAGCTCTAACCCTAACCCAGGCTCTAACCCTAACCCTCACCCTAACCCTAGCACTACCCCTAACCCTAGCTCCAACTCTAACCCTAGCTCTAAGCCTAACCCTAGCTCTAACCCCAACCCTAACCCTAGCTCTAACCCTAGCTCTAACCCTAACCCTAACCCAGGCTCTAACCCTAACCCTCACCCTAGCACTACCCCTAACCCTAGCTCAAACCCTAACCCTAGCTCCAACTCTAACCCTAGCTCTAAGCCTAACCCTAGCTCTAACCCCAACCCTAACCCTAGCTCTAACCCTAGGTCTAACCCTACCCCTAGCTCTAACTCTAACCGTAGCCCTAAATGTAACCCTAGCTCAAACCCTAAACCTAGCTCTAACCCTAACTCTAGTTCTAACCCTAACCCTAGCTCTAACCCTAACTCTAGTTCTAACCCTAACCCTAGCTCCAACCCTAATCCTAACTCTAGTTCTAACCCTAACCCTAGCACTACCCCTGACCCTAGCTCAAACCCTAACCCTAGCTCCAACTCTAACCCTAGCTCTAAGCCTAACCCTAGCTCTAGCTCTAACCCCAACCCTAACCCTAGCTCTAACCCTAACCCTAGCTCTAACCCTAACACTAATCCTAACCCTAGTTCTAACCCTAACCCTAACTTTAAACCTAACCCTAGCTCTAAGGAAGTGTATGTTTACACTGTGTTGCAAATTTTCTATGATAAAATTCTTTTGGCCCCACTGAGATTCGAATCCTGGTCGCTGGGGTGAAAGCCCAGAGCACTAACCACTACCTTATGGAAGCCTTGCTCTCAGTGTATGGAACATGTATGGTTTTATGGAGCAGCTCACAAGCGAATAGATCAGTGAAGACTCCACAGTAGATGTCATCACAACACATTGTGTACACGAACACCTAGCAAAGTACAATTTAAAATGACACTTTCGAAGTACCCAAAGTTAAACTTACAAAAGAAAACCCATAACAAATAAAACTTACACAAGAAGAGCCCTAACGTGGCACTTGACAGCTGTCAGTGTCAAACGCAAAACGTAAACAAGGATCATGTGAAAATTCGGTCAATGCAATCTCCGGTTAGAATATGTTATTTTGTAGGTATTAACAAGTAGAATAGTTTGAAATTAGTCACAATTATTTAGGCAGATAATTATGGGATATTTTGGTACACTACACGAGGTAAAAAAAATAATAAAATTAATAAATAATAAAGTGTAGCGAACGATTTGGTGAACAATTCTTTTGAACAAATATTTTGAGTGAACCAATTCTAAAGATTCAGTTCACTTGAGAACTGGAATGCACATCACTAGTACAAAACAGTGTAAGCAATTGTAGCCGACTGTTTAGTGACTCGGGCTGTTGCTCGGCAAGATCTTGGTTCGATCCCAGGTGCGAGAAAATGCTTTTGTTGTGCAATTAACCCTTTATTTATATATTCTCTTTTTTTTTTTCTGACCACGTGGTGCAGGGACAACAACCTCCTGCTGAACGTCAATAAGACCAAGGAAATCGTTGTTGACTTCCGGAAGGGTCACACAACACACCTGCCGCTGATCATCAACGGTGCTGTGGTGGAGAGGGTGAGCTGCACCAAGTTCCTGGGGGTGCACATCAGTGAGGACCTGTCCTGGTCCGCAAACACCTCGTCACTGGCAAAGAAAGCTCAGCGCCGCCTGTACTTCCTGCATGTGCTCCTCAGGCAGTCCTGTCTGCATTCTACCGTGGCACCATTGAGAGCGTCCTCACCTCTGGGAACAACAGCCAACAGCTTCTTTCTCCAGGCTGTTAGGGCCCTGAACTCGCTACCCCCTTCGGCGTAGCGTGCGGCACTGTTGAGCTATTTTCTGGAATGTCTGCTGTACGTGCACTTGCTCCTTTTCTTTTGCTCCTCTTATTTATTTATGTATTTGTTGTGTTATTTATTCATTATTTATTCAGCACGCTTTTGTTATACTTGTGGGCCATGTCTTGTCACCGTGGGATAGGGGGGAACGAAATTTCGGTTTCTTTGTGTGTCTTCGGCATGTGGAGAAAAGCTGACTTTGACTTTGATATCTATCTATCTGAGTATGACTCAATGAGCATGCAGTGTTGGATTCAAAACATCCATCCGTCCGTCCGTCCATTGCAGAAAACATACATTTTATCCACTGGGGGAGTTATTAGTTATTTAGATAAGACGATTATTTCTATATTTATTTTTCAACACCACTAAATCAATGTTTGTAAAAAGGTCGGTCTGGTTTAATTTCTTTTTTATAAGCATCTAAAATGGATTAATAACATTATGAAAGACTTTTTTGTAGCAGTCACTGTGCTGTATGGTGTATCAGCATTTCAACATTGTCGGTCATAAAATATCTGCGTAATAATTTGAGTTATTTGTTGAGGTATTTTTTTATGAGCTACATGTGCAGTGTGTTCTTGCCATCGTAGGGCATTGTGCTTTAGCCCTATGCTGTGCAAGGAAGCAGTCAGAGCGGAACCGAGAGGACAGCCCAGACTGCTGATGTCAACACAGAGATGAGATAAAGTCTGTTTTGTAAAGTCTTCTGTGCATGGTGGCTGATGATGCAAAATACCAGACCTTGCTGATGCCGGCGATAAGACTGATCCCATCAGTATCAAAAGAAATACGCAAAATAAATACCAACAGTCTCTGAGACCAGCAGGGTATCTTATGTTTTTGGTTTTTTCTCCAACAAATGTCTAACACACATTTTAAGTTTCAAAATAAACTTGTTAAAAAAAACATGCCTTTGGAGGTTTTAATATGGAATACTAACACCCAGTGAACTGATTTGCTATCTGTATAATTTATAAACTCCAATGTGTGGATTTTGAGATCAGAGGCACTATCATTTTGTTTGTCATGTTATCAAAGATAGATCTCAGTCTTCAAGTTTCTACACAAAGTAGAGCTAGTGACTGGCAGCTCCATCCATATTCACTGTATCATCACACTCAAATAATAAATATATACAGAAATGTGGTACAACAATAACTGTGGACTCATCATACTACTAGTTCTGTTCTATTATCACAATCATTGCTCATTATCCAACACAAGCAACTTTGACCCATTGAGTTTTTCTTATTATTTCTGTGACCCGTGCTTTAAAAAAAAGTCTACCTGGCAACACAGAATGCTGAAGTGCTGTATGCATAGAGAGAGTAAGAACATCAATATACACTGATATCTATCTATACATAGACATCTATAGAGACAGAGCTGTCAGTCGGATTAGACCTCCGGGGGTTAGTGTATTGGAATTTAGCACCGCACCTTTGTTCTATCACTTGCATTGTAGATGAAGCTATTGCATGTGTCAAATTTTTAAATGCCAGATATATATGTATATACACAACCATATTAGATAGATAGATAGATAGATAGATAGATAGATAGATAGATAGATAGATAGATAGATAGATAGATAGATAGATAGATAGATAGATAGATAGATAGATAGATAGATAGATAGATAGATAGATAGATAGATAGATAGATAGACACTGCTGGGAGCAATCACCATACTGATGAAGGAGGCAACAAAAATAAAGTGTTTGCTGGCAATAGAAGCATGCGAGTGCAATCTTTTTGCAGTCTGGATGCAGAGGAGTGAGTTTCTTGTCTGGAGGAAGTCTTAGTCTGCAATCACACCATAAAAAGTCCCTAGATGTTGTTCCAAAACAATAAAAAAAATAGGGATGAATACCATTCGTTAACTAGAATGGCAAAGTCAATTGTGTAGCAATAACAGTCAATAACATTGTGATGCCATAACTCCGGCCTTGCATCTGCCCCCCAACCCAAGTGACAAATTCTTTATCTTTTTTATAAGTTAATGGACAAAGGTCTTTTTATGAGGACACATTAGAATTATTTGAAATTGTGAACCCTAACCCTAAGGCTGCATTGTTCAAATGGAAAGCTTAGGGGTTACTTCTTATTTGGAAAAGAAGAAGAAATGAAGTAATCTGAAGGCGTTTAGGCTCGTTCATAGACTACCGCTTAATATAGATCGCTTCTCAGTGTACTTCAGGCTGAGGAGGTCAACATTTGTCTTGCGTCCCAGAGCTCAGGACACCGTGAAGATGCATTGAGATCATTTTCCTCCATTTTCTCCATGCTGTTTCAAGTGTTTTCATCCCCTGCTGCTGTCACTCTGAAATCGCTCTGCCACTATTAGATGCGCCAAGATGTTGTCAAAGCGTGCTGCAGAGTTGATGATAGATCAGCCACTATGGCAGATGTCCACCTTGTGCACCGTTCCATTTCACCACAACAACACATACACAATCCTAAGTGCAGCGCTAATAGAGGGTTCTATGAGAGTTCCCAAGATGTCAGCATGGTCAGATTGAGATCTCACTCAATGTAACTCACTAGAGCACAAAGCTGAAGGATGCCAGGCTCCCAGACTCTCTTTCTCCCCCTCTCTCTCTCCCTCTCCCCTCTCTACTCCCTCCATCTCAGCAAGTCATAAGTTATTTTGATTCACTTAGGGAGAAGGCTCTTTTCAGAGGACACATTACTGAAGGATGGAAATTGTATTTAAGAAGCATTTGTATGTGTGTCTTCCTGCTTGCCTGCCTTGATTTCATCATAGCTGATTACAACTATCGATCAACTGATGTCTTGTGTCTTGCTTTGTTTCACATGGATAACTCTCCCCTTCTGCCATAGAATCAAATTTGATGTTTTACAAAAGTTATTAATCTTTATTCACTGAAGTATGTGTTTTTGTTTGTAAATAACAATATGTGGATACCTTTATGGAACAATTTTTATTTCCCTCAGAGAAAGCTTTGATAAACATTTTAATTTCCTCACGTCAAGTGCCCTGGAGATTGTACTACTCAGAACTTGACCAATAAGTAAAACTAATATGAGCGGGAGACAAGATAGCCAAAGTGTGTCCAGTGTATTACGTGAATTTGTTTGGGTTACTGTCACTGCAGAAAATCCTGCTTCAAAAAGATTAGATGTTGGAAATGCAAGAAAGGTATTTTGGTGATTTTTCTTCTTTTTTTGTTGTTGTTGCTTTGAAGGCTTCATTGCCTCATTAACAAATCCGTCGCCACATGTTACAGAGAGCAAACCTTGTGGGTGGAAATCATCTGTTGTGATAAATCCGTATTTTAAGCAGGACTACTGATATTGTCTCTTAAATGCAGCTAATGCAGCTTTATTTTACTTTGAAGCTCAAGGCTCTTCATCTATCTCAGATTATTTTAATATCGACTATTTCTTTTGCTAGATTGAGGGCTAACATTTTACCTACTGTGAAAATCAAACAACAACATTTCCTAAATCAGAGGAGCGACTTGACATGTTTATTGGGGCACAGGCAAATGCGCATGATTTTCAAAACCAAATTTCTATCAGACTGAGTTTTTTTCATGATGCCCAGATTGCCCACATGAAGAAGTGATGAAAAATGTGAAAACCAATAGGCTTTACTTTTAGCCATTCCCAGATGGACAAACTTGTCACCCTTTCACTGAGCGCCTGGACCCCCTTTGGAGGAAACTAATTTGGGCTGCTTTATTAAGTATTTCTGAAAGCGGCAGTAGCTCAGTGGCATAGCGGTCGTCCAGAGACCAGACTGTCAGCTGTTCGATTCCCGCTCTGCCCAAGTCATGGGTCCTTGGGTGCTTAAGCAAGACACCTCACCCACCTTGCTTCCAATGTCATTCACACTGGTGTATAAATGTTTGGTGGTAGGAAGGGCCGCAGTGATGCACTGGGCACTGTAGCTTTTTAAGTACGGCATTTTCCAGACTAAAAGCCGCTACTTTTTGCACAATCTTTGAACCGTGCAGCTCATAGTCCAGTGCATCTTATTGATTTTGCATTAATTTCATGATATTGTATAATTTGTGCATATCTATCTATTTTATTGTTTTATTAACAATTTTATTCTGAATATTCAAATAATACAGAGCTTCCTGTTTGTTCTCAGATAAAGTCGTTGCATAAAATTAAAATGAAATTGAGGAAGTAAAATAAACACAAAGAAAAATAAAAAAAGACATTTGGAAACAAGTGAGAAGGAGCATAGCTTTTTAGCTCACACCCCTTTACCAAAACATAATTTATATGCCTATATAGGTAGATATAGTGTATAGTATATTCAGGTCATATACATGCATATAGTATACAGTCGTATGCAAAATTTTGTGCATCCCTGATCATTTTCATGATTTTCTTTTACAAATCATGGGTTGTTCAGATCAGCAATTTCAATTAAATATATCAAATAGCAAACAAACCCAGTGATAGGTCTCGTATTCGGAATGGTATTCTGCCAGTTTAAACTTTAGTTGTATGACTATTTAGCCAGCATATTTAGATTATGAATGTTATCTTAGTTACATGGTTCCTTATTTAGTTTAAAAAAAAGGTTATTTTTTAGGGATTTAGTTTCACAATATAAAGAATGTGCAAAAGAATTGGCTGGTATACAGCACTCCAAGCTGTTGGAGATGAACAAAATGTGGAGTGCAGAAATTGATTTTTTTGAAATATATCAATGGCAGCTTTAATAGAAAGGCATTTAATAAAGCTGCATTTTATCTGTGCAAGCTAGGAGGAGCGGTTTAATAAAGTCTCGGCTTCCTGTTGTACGTGAAATATCACCTTGTGAGTGTGTGTGCTTCAGCCAGCAGGGTTGAGCTTTCATGTGTATATGTGAAAATGTGTTTGTCTCCCAGAATATTGTAATGAAATGCTTTTGCCTGAAAAAAAAAATCATTTTCATTTCACAGTGCTAATATGAGACTGTGTGCATGTGTTATTCGGCAAAGTATATTCTTGGTGTGTGACGGAAATAATGACTTTTTTTTTTTTTATTGGAATTGAAGGCCCAATGAAAAAAATATCCGCTATGATTTAAAGCAGAAAAAATATACCTGGGTTGCTCAGAATCAAGCATCTTCCAAATGTCCAAATCCAAATCTATTAAATTCCTACCAATCAGATTGCAGCGGAAATAGACATATCAGAACAAAATTTAAATGCACAACATGGAAGTACGGCAAACAGTAATTAGTTAGTAATTAGTTTAGCACATACAGTATATATAACAGTACCTGCAATCAGTCTAAGTTACAAGTAGGGCGTATGAGCGTCAGTAGAGATGAGGTTGTAGAAGCACAACAATAAATCAACACCTAGCTTCTGTAGGAAGCTACTGTAGATGGGAAGACACAGATTTGTTCAGTGATGTGCCAGCAGGGCCTTCAAAGACTTCATTTCATGTACAATATCAGATGCAAAGATCTACATTTCAAACAAACATAAAGTGATAAATTTATTTCCAATGGTTTTCTGTCATCATTTCACTAAATAAATGTGTATTTCAAAATTGTGCACACAAGTACCAAATAGATAGTCCACCCCTCTTTTAGGTATAGTGTGACCCATCCCACATGAAATTGTCTATAAATGTCTACAAATACTTTTGATTTGTGTAAGAAAAAAATAAAGGCAACTTTTAAGAACAATGCTATCAGTACACAGTACTGCACCCACACAGACTTTACTGTAGATTTGAGGTGAAAGTACCATCAAAGACACCCAAGAGACTTCTGAACTTCCAGTCCAGTTATTTTACGACTTCCTGCATTGTGGCTCAAATACAATTTCGGTTGAATTAAAGAAGCAATATTGGGGACAAGTTCTCTGGCACTGATATTCTAACCAATTAAACAATTTTTTAGGACAATACAATTGATTAATCAAGTGGCACATTGACAATTTGAATTATAATTTTGCATCCACGGTAAAGACCCTGTAGGTGAACTTTGGGATTCATTTGTGAATATGTTTCTATTATGTTTTAAAAAGAAACATTTTTTTGTTTGTTTTTTGACGTGTTCTGAGTCCCAGTTGAACTGTCTGAGAAATTTATTAACTTTGCGGAAAGGGGCTTTAAACCCTTAAAACATTGGTAATACATGAAAAAATGAAATGAAATGAAAATACATGTGCAACAAACAAAAAATAAATACAGTACTGTATATGAAAATAATGAAAAAACTAACAGACAACATTTATGATAACAAAAAGAATTCCTAAAAACAAAAACATATTATAAATGAAAAAAATATATATTACAAAACTACACTACTGTAAATGAAAAAACTGTCTCATAAAAAAAACAAAAAAACATTTATGGTAAACAACGTCGGCCTCACACTGCAAGGTTTTGATTCCAGACTTAATGTGTGCTGGTTTGCTTGTTCTGATGTACTTCTGTTTTCGCTAAGATCACTAAAAAAACAGAAAGTGCTCATTTGATATGGTTTCTATCCATATTGGTTGTGATTACATCATAACGCTACAGCACCTAATGAAGCAGCCTGCCAGTGTGCTGTACGTTCAGACTCACACGAAGCTCTCAGATGAGTTGATACTTTGAAGTACTGTTCTCCCACTCGTTCATCCTACTTTGGTAAGGAGGGATCCATCTATCTGGAGAATCCCTGATGACTCTTGAAAAACCTTTTGCTTTTTCTTCAATATTCCCATACATTGCTGCAATTCCAATCTACTTTTCCAGTGCGTTCCTGTCTGATGTTACATCCTTTTTCTCTTACAACCAATTGCCAATACGACAACTCATCACCAATAATCATGTTTTCTTTCCTGAAATGTGATACGTTGGTCAACACTTTTATTCATTATACATGCTAACCTCGATTATTAAACTAACTTCCGCTCTTCATCTCTTGGCTTGAAATTACAAAGGTCTGCAGTTTCCTCTAACGAAGATGAATATTTTGCATTGTCTCAGTGATTTATTAAAACAGGCTATGGAGTTGGATGTCAGTATTTACACTATGTTTACCAACCCCTGTAGTCAACATTTAGCATTTAACTTTGAAGGTTCTTCTTAAGTGTGGAAAAATTCTGTTTCATATTCTGTTTACCAAGGTCAATGATTCAGCGGTGAGGGATTGCAACACTGGCTAAATCTACACGGATGCATTTATTTGGATTAGAAATTTAATCTGAATAAAAATGCTTTATTTAAAAACCCAATCGGAATATTCAGACTCAACCAAGTTCAGAAGTCGCTACTGTTTCTGCTTCTTCTACTACTATTTCCGGCATATGTGGTCAATCTGCCCATGTCCGATTGAAAGTGTGATGCACGAAGACACAAGTGCTAATGGGATCAATATTTTTAGTGTACATTTAATCCTAATTTTAATCCATACTCGGATCGGATTAAAAAAATGTTGTCCATGTAAACGTAGCCGATGACAAGGAATAAGACAACAAATGTCCTCACTGGATCGTAAAATGTCTAAAATTCTGGTTAGTGAAGCCAATGTGTCTTTTCCTGTGACTAACATTCTCCTGATCTTTTATTTTCCCCCTCCTTTAGAAAAGACCTATTCACACCCCCACGCTGGCAAACGCCCACACCACAACACGTACTCTCTCATACAAATCATTGCGCACACCCACATCCTCACACATGCTTACAGGACCGACACAAGAGGAAAGCCGGAATAGCCCAGAGTGTTTACAGCCCACACTGCTTTCCTATGTGTGGATAAGGCCCCATACACACAAACAGAGATCTGAAAGAGAGGAAAAATTACAATTTGTCTTTTGATCCAACTCTCTGATTTTTTTTTCCATCTCGCCTGCACAACCACTTAGCAACAGTGCACTTGTGTAACCAGACTATGCTATTTTATGCCTCCAGCATCTGTCGTTAACCTCTTTTGGAATCTTGAAAACGTTTTTGAATCATGTTACTATATGCTATGAATTTAGCTACTCTTGCCTTTAAACCAGACAGTAAAAAAAAACTCTCCTGTTGACCCATAAGATATGAACTATATATATCTGCTATCTATGTTTTCATCTATCTATCGCTATGACTCTCACATATAAAAGCAAGTGAGCCTGTAGCTTTATGTGAGGAACATCTCAACGGAAATTTAACGGAAATTTAAGACATAAACCCAGTAAACCTTGCAAGAGAAGAAAAGCAAGACCATTCTAACTATTCATGTGGTCACTGGGGAGGTGACCCCCTAGCCTACACTCATCACAATTTGTCCCTCAGCGCAAATTTAGCTCGCATGCGCATTAGAGGGATAGCCTTGATATTTGATATTTTTGCAGATGTGCAAGAGGGCACATATTTAAAAGGCAATGATAACATGGCACATAAAGAAAGTGATTTGCTAATGTCAGGCAAGAGGATGATGTAAAGTTCTTCTGAGAAATTACAGATCTCTAAATTTGGGACTTGGAGAACACCTTCCACTTTCAATTGTTTGTGTCTGTGAGTGAGGCCTGCAACGGCACAAAAACATGTGGCAGTTTTTTTCAACAGTCAGAATGTTATTTAAATCTCCAATTCAGTCAGTCAGTCGGGCCATTAACCCAGATAGTAAAAATAATTGCCAAACGCAGGACAAGGACAATGAGACATTGGCAAATTACTATGTTGAAGTTTGTCTTAAAACATGTTACCGTAACTGTAATCCCACACCTTCAAAATCATTAAGTACATTTTAAGTGCTTGTTGGTGTTATTCTTCAAAGAGAAAGTTACTATGACAACTTCCAGTGGCAGTGCTTCCTTTTTGTGGTTTTAAAAGAAGAGAGAAGAAGACAACATTGACAACAACAAAGAAAAAGAAGAACCATCAAGCAGAGCAGGAATCATGGCCACCACTTTGTTTTGCACAACAAGGATTGAATGTCACATTATTTCACTAGGATGGTACCATTTGCTGAAATGCACTGCGGAACTCAAGTTGAGGTTAGCCATTTCATCTTAAAAATTAATAAACCTTTAACATAGTAGTTATTAGCCAACGTTCCATCGTACTTGTCCTCTGCGGGGTTGCAGAGCACGCTCTTCTCAACGAAGAAACATGGTATAGCAGCCTTGGTCTTTTTGGTTTAAAAGTCAACTCAAGCCCAAATGTGAAAATAACCTACTGTATATGCATATATGTGTCATTAGCATTTGGGGAGTATACAACCTCTCATTTGGGGGGAAACTTAAAAAGTGTAGTACAGGTTAGACAACACACTGTACTGTATTCGAACCTTTTCAGTCAAGGTAGGGCTAGAACTAAAAAAAATCACAAGGTCAGATCACAGGAAATGAGAAGAGTAAAAGTGGCTGACATTGCAGACTGTTTTGTCCATTGGCGCGCGAGGACACAAGCACCTTTAACACCGCTGAATTTTTTTGCAGCTATTGTAGTGTGAATTGCTGCGACAGACGATGGTCCACTAATGGATTGGCTCGATCGATAGTTAACAGTGTGTGACTGTCACAAGTCTCAAATGGCAGGAGCTCATTCAAACGATAAATATGTTATTAAATATATATAAATGAACACCTTGCAGAGGCATTTTGCCAACTTTGATATCATTTGTGCAGACAAGCAAAGAAACATGGTGTGGATTTGTTTAGTCATTACTATTTCAGTTTCTGTGAAAAGCGAATTCACTTCATCCGTTGGTGTGTTTGAAAGAAAACCTCTGGTTAGGTTTTTTTTTGAGTGATTAAACCAAGTTCACCTTCCTAATTGTATATCACGCTCAAATAGGCTCCAGCTGAAAGATGTACTGGATGGAAAATACAGTAGAGTGATGGAGGAACTTTATTTTGCTTGAAAGAAATTCTGGAAGTATGCATCTCATTTATGTACCCATTTAATATTTCACTGTGTATATTTTTGCTTTTTAAACATGGTGGAAATTGGTATAAATCAACATAAGCAGTAAATATCTTGGAATGGTGCATATCTTTGCCATAAAAGTGAGTCATGCCCTTTAATGACTCTACTATTTCAATTCTGTGAGAAGGAGATGACATGTGGGATGAACTTCAGCAGCTGGAAGTCAAGGCTATTAACAGACCTTTGACATCCCTGCTGTCAGCCTAAAACTGTCAGGGAAGAACAGCGGGTCACAATGAGTTTACCATTGGTAACCGCAGGTATTTGTTGTTCGCTGAAACTAAACTTAAATGATTCCTGTAGGGAAATTGCACCAAAACAATAAGCTTTCCTCCATATGTGAACAGACTTGAGAAAAAAACTATGTGAACTGATGAAAAGCTATTTTTGTTGTTTATTGCTATTTCTAACGTTGGCCTTTATGAGAATATAGAAGTCGTTAAAGCAGAAGCAGAGAAAATAACAGCCGATATAAACAGATAGTAGATAGTTTATGAGTTTTAACAAACAATAACAACATTAAGACTTTACTTATTTTCACTCTTATTTTAGTAGGTAGCCCCGTAAATAACACAGTAAACAAAAATTTATCCAGTCCCTTGCACTTGTTAGTGGATTTTCCCCTTGTTGGATGAAAACAACTGACAGGGTATCTTTGGCCGTGTTCTCTCAATTTCTCTCCCACTGGATTTAATCTGCCACAGGACCTAACAGAGCTCAATTGTTGTGGGTAAGGTAAAAGTTTTCGTGGAGAATTAAAACAGGAGACAGAGCTAGTAGCCACACTGTATTTTTAAATAACATGGCAAGTATGCGACATATTTTTTAAAGAAAACCCTAGGAGATTTGTTCCTTTTGAGAGTGAGAACAAAAAGGGTATTTCAAACTTGTTCCTGATTGAACCAATTGCAAGAATTTCAACTGACCCGTGTTACAACTGTCCCCGGTTTCCCTGTTTATAGCAGGACTGGAGGAGCTACAACTATTGGAGACAGATTACCTTGGCCAATAAAGATGATTCATATTCTTATAATTCGACACTGCATGCATTGCTCAGGAGAGAAGTGCAGGATAGCATGAACATTATTCCTGTCAAAGACACTTGAACAAGAGGTTATCATTTTTGAGAGACAGACAAATGGATACCCGTTGAAAAGTTTGTTTTTGTAATTGAGTATGTGCTCTTGTGCCATTGACATTAAGTAGCCTCTATAGTTAAATAAATCTGTACATATAATCAGATATATCTTTGATTGAATGCCTGCAGGGTTGTTGAACAAAAGCCACACAAGAAGATGAGGGGAAGCTCTGAAAAATAAATTCACAGAAATGATGGCTGAGAATACATTGGAAAATATCGCAGATGGTCTGCTGTTATTTAATGGCAGGGATTGAGATCCCAAGCGGTTTTCTCATTATGAATGGGGGTTAAAGAATTCTTCTAACAGCTTGCCCAGATAAGATCATGTATATGTACAATAAGCTTTCCATAGATGTAAATGCTGCCAAAAGTGTAAAAACCGTCATTTCGTGATATCTTTCCCTCACATTTTTTGTCTACTTCATGAAATAACCCTTTCTCATGTGGACAAAGGACTAAACCAGGGGCGGAGCTACTACATCTTGGCCACAACGTCAGCCTGGCTCCTCCGCCTACCCGAAATATACACTGTTAATTTTCCCACACCCAAGCTGAGATATATGACTGAGCACAGAGGACCAAAATGAGGACAAACATTCTCAAGAGGAGGGCATCCGCACCAGGAGCCAAGTACTTCCTCCAGCCGTAGGGACCTGGCCACAGGGGCAATCCCGACCCAAGCAGACGGAGAGGAACCCCAACCACAGAAATAGGACCTTCTTCATGGCAGCATCCCTTAAGCCAGAGGAGAAATAGGCCCCAGTGCGTACATAGTGAACATTATTTCAATAATAATTATTACAATACGTTCAAGGAATTTATTTTTTGCAATGATTCAGAGGGACTGTTTCATACTGGCATAATATTTCTGAATAAAATCACATCACACTCATCGTTGGAGTGCCCAATCTGTCGCCGTAAATAAATAAAATCACACAAGACCGTCTGCGCCATAAAATAGACCTGCTTTTGAAAAGTACAAAAATCCCTCGTTTATTGCAGATAATTGGTTCCAAAACCACCCCGCGATAAGTGAAATCCGCAAAGTAGGGTCACCCTCTCATCTGTACATTTTTTGTGTCAATAAATGCATATTAAACCATTCAAGTGCATATGTTATTATTAGAACATTAATAGTTTCAAACATGTAAATAATACATTAATAGTATAAAAAACATACAGAAAATATTGTATAAATATTGAAACTATAAATATACGTGTGTGGGTGTGTGCGCGTGTGTGTGCATGTGTGTGTGTGTTGGTAACAGTAAGGCGTCACCATGCGAGTTATACATTAGAATAGGTGTTTTCAGCAGCTGGATGAACTGTCACAAGCCTGTGATTGGGTTAACACTTCTGAACATACCGTATTTTCCGCACTATAAGGTGCACCGGATTATAAGGTGCACCTTCAATGAATGGCCCATTTTAAAACTTTGTACATATATAAGGCGCACCGGATTACAAGGCGGACCTTCAATGAATGGCCCATTTTAAAACTTTGTCCATATATAAGATATATACATTTGGCCCGCGGGCCGGACTTTGGACACACCTGCTGTAGTGGCTCAATATTGGTCCATATACAAGGCGCACTGTCGGCTTTTGAGAAAATTAGAGGTTTTTAGGTGCGCCTTATAGTGCGGAAAATACAGTAATTACATATAATTACATGCTCATATTACTCAAGAGGAACCAATAAATTATCTGGTTTTATTTTGCTTACATGTCTAATGTGAATACTTTGAGAAAACTTTTTTAATCACAAACACCTTAAAATTAACTGTTAAGGATGGAAAGGCCCATATATATACTTTTGCACACGTTTCTATCTACCCATTTGTCACTTCAAGCGTCCTTTATCTCAATGCTCAATTTTATTGTTTTATTGAAATAATCATGTAATCTGTGCTTTGCACAACAGGACGCCTCTGGCAACCAATCCTGTTTTGAAGCCCTATGCCAACGGTAAACAAATAATCCAAACAAGGTAATTAGCCTTGAGCATGCATGTCGAGTGGCAATTATATTCTCCACTATATCGTACACCTAGATTCTAGTATACCAGAGGAATGTAAAGATAAAGCTGTTTCTCACCAGAATTTAAAACAATTGAATCACATTCATTTAAATCACTATAGTGTATTTTAGTACTGAGGAAACTACTGTCGATAACTACATGTGACAAAAAAGTGTGGGCTCAGTATTGCATCTGTCACTAGAGGGATCATGTGTCTGGGCAGCCTGAACATGACAGGGGAAATGTTTTCACCATGAGACCACACAGCCTTTAATCGAGAAGATTAAAGCATATCAGCTCATAAAGAGTGTGGAGGATGTGTCTTCTGTTGAGGTTTTAAATCAGACTTGGGGGGCGGGGGTAATTAAATGATCTATTGAGACACAAATGCACATGAGGGAGATCAACAACAAAAGACAGACAAAATCAACAATTATTAAATTTCAGGCAAAAAAATCAAATCCACTCAGTCCAGAGCCTCTGAGGGCCTAATGTTTTTGGGAGAACTTGCGGAATCTGCCAACACTTTTCTCCTCTTTGACGTTCTCCCCAAGTTAATCAAACTGAAGACTTACATAAAACAATGCAAATAAATATCAGAGCACACTACGTTTAATTATGTGAGAAAATATTTAAGTGGTGTCTCCATCACAACAGACGGTGGCTGCTGGTGTAGGTTTCGCCAGGAGAGTCTCTATACTTATACACTGCACTATATTAAGGGTGTGCATCTCTCCAATAAAAGATGATTTCATACGTACCTCAATATACTGAAGGTGATAAGTAGAACAATTGGGTTGGATTCAGTGGGATTATGATTTGATTTAATATGGCTGAGTTGAGAGGGTATGATGTATGGTACCATCATTTCACAGTTGATTTCATTGTAAACCAGAAAACATGTTCTCTCTAATGCGAGAAAAAAATACTTAGCAGTGGCATTCAAACAATCAGTGCACCTTGCACAGTGCAATGAGGATTTGTTATTCTAAAGTTGTCATTAGCACTTTTGCATATTATTCATTAAACATTAAAATATGGTGACGATGCCTCACGTTTAACTTTTTTTTTCCGGTGGGGGAAAAAAATAGAGGAAATATTGCTTTATCAATTTATTTCTTTGAATCTTAAAACGAGGGTATACGTGTCTGTGTGCATGCATGCATGTCCTGCGTGACCTCTGTGCAGGACTTCCTCCAGCATCGCAGCATAATTAGAAGGAGCCCAGACCATCTGTAGTCCATCGATCACTGACACACATCCGGGCAACACAGACCTTGTCGCCTACAATATATGCAAGTGAGAAGTCGCAGTCCAACCAAGACATAAACCACTACCTAGGTTAATATCAGCCGTATGCAATAACCACATTCAAATTCTGTAAATTTACACTGCTGTTTAAAAGTTTGGGGTCACCCAGACAATTTAGTGTTTTCCATGAAAACTAACATAATTGCACAAGGGTTTTCAAGGGTTTTCTAATCATGCATTAGCCTTGTAACACTGTTAGCAAAGGCAATGGACCATTAGAACACTGGAGGGATAGTTGCTTGAAATGGGCCTATACAGATATTGAATTAAAAAACAGATGTTTGCTGCTAGAATAGTCATTTAACTCATTAACAATGTATGGAGTGTATTCCTGATTAGTTGAATGTTATCCTCATGGAAAAATAGCAATTTTACGTTAAAAATAAGGACATTTCTGAGTGACTCCAAACTTTTGAACGGTAGTGTACTTGCCTCGAGATGTTTTCTAGAATTTAATCTAATTCCAAGGCTGTAAACCCATAACAAATACAATATTAACATAATTAGCATATTTATTATTTTGTAGGCTAATGAACAGGGCAGGGGAAAATTCATTCAGGATTTTAATTACTCAAATCAGATTGCAACATTGTTGTGAAACATTTTAGATTGTAAATTTTAGATTAATTGGTATCTGCCCATCTGTAGGTTACTTTTGTGTTCAACAAGTGAATTTACTGTTGGGTTTAGATTAGGCTACTGAAATGGTCATTGCCAAATGTTTATTTTTCTTAAATGTCGAAACATTGTCATTACTTACATTTGTGTGAAATCTTAAATAAAACTTTAAAAGCGGAAGTCAAGTCAAAAGTTGTCCTTGCAATATGTTCTATGCGGCCCCACTAGTCTTAACACAGTATTCTGACTATTATTGCATTTACAGAATTCCATCATTTTTATCCATTTCAGCGGGCAGCCATTTTGCCATATGTTGTCGGCTGAAAATGACCTAATAATTCCTTTGGGCTGAGCTTGCAAACATCACGTGACTAAACCCAGAAAACAGGTGAGGTGTGCTTGTTTGTTACCTGAGCCCTTAGGCACAGCGAGATCATTTTCAGTGAACAGCAAGTGGCAAGATAACCACCCCCTAAGATTGATGTTTTTTTCTTTTTAATTCATGTTCACTTATTCATAACTGCAGAATGAATATATTGCCTTAGATATTTATGCGTATTTCACCCCCCAAATATTAAATCAAAAACCTCATTTTCCTCCCACTGCTTCAGTTTCCTTTCCATCATCCCCCCCTTGACTGTTGCAGTGGTGCAGTATGGTGACGTTTGTCGTTTTTCATTTACGTGAAGTTGGCTACTTCTCCGTTCTAGTGTGATCACCTCCATACTCTAAAAATGTGGGACAAGTCACATGGTTATGTGAGACAATGATTGACAATAACTTTTGACAGCTTAAGGGATAAGTTACCTATTCAGGACAAGACTAATTTTAACATCTTCCCTTTGTGTGATCAAATATGTCAAAGGTTCATAGGACCAGGCATTACACAACAAAAATATATTGTCAGTGAATTGAATTAGAATAAAAGACATAAAAAATATGTCTTTTTCAATAGCCTAATCATTGAGCTCAACATACTGAGTGATAGGCTATTGTATATTGAGTGCTAAATAGACAAGCAAGACGGGTACGAGGGCAAATAAAGCAAACAATAAGTTTTTCTTATAATGATTGGTATTGGTGGAAATAATAAGAGAGAAGAAAAAAATCCTTCCATCAACCAACAGAAGCAATTTTCTTATGTGCCAGGACAATCCAGAAATCCAAGTGGTAGCAGCCAGTGAACATTTCCTCGTGACTGGCCAGCACACTCTCCCATTTGAGACAGGTGGTAAGGATGAGGAAGTGTTTGTGTGCCAGTCAATCGTGTGATAACGTACGACTGAGTCGATCATTTACCGATCATTTACATAAGTTGCCAGTAGCGTACGCCTAAGGACGTATTCATGTTTTTATTTAGGTCGAATGAAAAAGCTGAACTGATGGCAAATTTGCATGAGGCTGGACAAAGGATAAATTTGGTTTACATGACAACAAAAAGCAGGACAGGTGGTGGTCTTAGTCCGTTCAGAGTGAGGCTGTACTGCAAAAATCTGATACGTATTCAATCTAGAGTTGTAAAAATTGTAAAAATAAGAATCGAGCCGTTTGTCATAAAAATACAAATTGAAAAAATCCGCTACAGTAACATATTAGATATAAACCATGACTGTACTGGAGACCCTTGATTGACATTTGTCATGCCTTATCATTCTATGCCGTCAAAAAGACTTTGCAAGTTGTGTTAAATCAAAATGTAGTTAAGGACTAGAGACAAGGCAATCACATCAAAATGTCATCCTGATTGGCCTTAAGCATAAGAGATCCTTTCTAAATATCACAAATGCCAGAAGATAGCAGGCTACTATCTGATTCAAAAAGGATGAAGAAAGACATGCTGAATGTACAGACTGGAAAATACCATTCCTGATTTTGGAGTAGGAGGAAACCATCCATCCAGTTTAAAATAAGAGACAAAAGTCTAAAGTCTTGGTCTTGAGGCGCTTTAATTTATCCCTGTCTTGTCAACCAGACTCTCATAATGTTAAGCCCTATGCTCTCTCTCACATACATGATAGCTCGGCAGAAAAGCAAGATAATGAGAACATCCCTAACTCTTCACGCTTCATCACAGTGGCTGTGGAGGACATCGAGAGGGCGGTTCTGGAGGCACAACAACCACATCCTGGCTCTGATCCTAGAATCGTCTCTTCATCCTACATTTTGTCTGCTCTGAAGTCCTCTAACAGGGACACTCCAAGTTGGGTTGTCATCATGGGGTGAATTGAACTCTCCAGTTCAAGCAACAACGCTTGTGGTGGCATCGGATAGCCGAGGCAGGTTGTCGCAGCCTACCTCATCTGCTTCTGAGGGAAGTCTCTCATATTTATTGCCCCATGGGTCTCCTGATACCTTTACCCATCCCAAGGCGTTCATGGTTCCACCTGCGTGATCTGCCTTTCTGTGATAGAAACAGTCAGTCATGTTGATTCTCCAGGATGGTTAATTCCATTCCACTGCCCAAACTTTCTCTCTGCCCTTGAGACTGTGGATATCCTTGTCAACCACATCCTTAAGCTGAATGGCATCCCCTTTGACATCATGTCTGACCGTTTCCACCAGTTCACATCCCAGGTCTACCATCAGAGATCACTAATCACGACCTGGAGTCAGCCCTTAGATGTCTATCAGACATATATTTCAATTTAAATGAACAAGATTGTTGTCAAGCTTCTACAAATCTTGCTGATCAGCTGATCACTCCTGCCCAAGACTACCGCCTGTTGCAAATAATTTGAATATCCACCTGCGACCTTCCCCTCCATACTGATTGTGGTAACCTAGCCCCCAGGTTTTAGGTATGTGACAGCAAAATTGAAATGTTTTTCTTTTTTTTTTCCTCCCAGCAAGACTGTGACTGTGCGAAGCGGTGCATACAACAGACACAAGAAGGCACAAGAACAAATTACCCGTTGTAATTTTGTAGATAAAAAGTTTTGCTTTCCATTGACAAAGAGAATAACCAATTTTATAAATGTATTTGATTTGTATAAAATTGATTAACTCAAAAATGGAAACCATCTTGCATGACGCATTGAAAGAGCTAAAGCTTTAATCTTTTGACAGACATGACTACACATTAAAAGACACTGAAGGCTGCAGACCCTCTGAAGTTATTGTCTTCCACACGATTCCCGAATAACAGCAAATCTGACACAGAGGGACAAACAGTCCACTCTAGAGAGTTGAATGAGTGAATGAATGAGTTTACTACTGCGAGAAAAAAGTGCATGTAATAGAATGAGAGGAAACTCAAGGATGGTAGGTCATGCTTTGAAATAATGAATGAGAGAAAGAAGGAGAAAAATAAAACAAAGTGACAGGTGCCAAAATGGTCAAAGAGTCCCAGTTGATCTACATGCCGCAGCGCATTGATGTCTATGTGTGTGAATGTTGTCACCTTATGTCTTCATCCACGATGACAGCGTGTGTTTCTGCACCTCGGGCTGATGTTTAAGCTGTAATTGAACCTAGATATTTAAGGGGCGGAGTGCACGTGCAGTTTTGATGGGACAATATTTGGTGCAAAAAAATACCATGCATGTTTCAGTACTGTGGGTGGAAGCCAAAATATGTACATAGAACTCTACACATAGAAATGTGTAAACTTGTTGATGTGGTAGTGAGGTGATTAACACTATTTATAAAACATACATATAGACAAGAAGAAGGGAAGGCAAATGATAACACTAAAGAAAGTAATGGGAAACATAATGAAAGCAAATTGAAAGTGTGTCGAGAATAACGACTTTGCTAATAACTTGATTGTTTTGCCCTGCATGTTCTGTATGAAACATCTGTCTAACAGTAATTTGTACAGTGATTCATTCCAAACCCTAAAAATGATTAGTAGACACCCAGTGCTCCATGTTTTCCATCCTTTATGTTTATAATTCCTGGGGTGCAACCGCCATATATTCAAATAACTAAACATAAGCATATTTTTTGTTATACAGATAAGTCTTGGAGTCAAGTTGCAAACCGCAGGGAAGGAGCGTTTGTGTTTGCCTAATGAAAAGTAGTCAGGCCCCCTGAAGTACACAATTGGAAAATTGCTTTGCATATCTTAATCATACAAGGACTAGATGTACAAACTGTGTAAATAAAGACATTCAAAATAAAAGCCTTGCATGTAAATAAATGAATTAAAAATATAGAAATTATTTTATAATCAGTAAATAGGAGTGTTAAAACATTGACCTGAAGTGGAAAAGCGTGAGCCACTTTCATGAGCCAGCCTGTAGGTGGTTCTTTTGCATGTTTTTGTACAAGTGATGGATGAGTGGTGTTTCCCAACCTTTATTGAACCATAGGACCCTTTTTATTTTAGAAAGATCTGACTGCACCTAACAAAAATGTCACAAAAATGGAGCAAATATGGGGTAATTAAGGATTCAATTAAATAAATTAGTTCATTAAATGATTAATTATTTTGTTCATGGTGGCGCAAATCTACTGTCAGCAGTATAATCAACCACCACTAGCAGCAACACATTGTCGTTTTCTCAATGGTTTAAGAAGGCTTAAACAAACAAAAAACCTGGAATTAGTTCTAAGATCCGAAGGCGGCCAAAGTTAATAGAATGAGTTTGGTTAGAAAAACCTACAGGTCCCTAATTTTGGTTTAGACACACACACACAGACACACACACACACACACACACACACACACACACACACACACACACACACACAACCAATGTCATTTAATCATGTGGACATTTATTGTCTAAATCTACATGGAAATCATAATGAGTACATTAACAGAGTAATCCAACTACAAAGAAAAAATAGCAACAAAATCAGAACGTCATCAGATAGACAAGATAAACAATAGCGGTCTAGGCATGAACTGGTGTTAATGTGCGAAAAGGTGAACCAATTCAACTCCTGTTCCCCAAATCTAAGCACCAGTATTTGTACACTGATAAATTGCACTCACTGATTGTGTTCTTGTCTGAAGCTGGAGGCCATTCAGAAGTGTCTTTGCAGAAAGCCAGGCCATATACGAAAAAACAAATGGAAAATGGAAAAATTTAAAAAGTCTGGTTCTGCACAGCACGTGGTCACAGTGTGCTCTGATGCACACCTGGCTTTTGCAGTGTTTGGCCTGGTTTGGGCCTGTAAAAGATTCTGGCACACTACATCCACCATGGTGGAGTCGGGCAGGAACTGACGTGAGCTCACACTTGCTGCCTTAGTACAAGAACTGCTACCTTATTTTGAACGCAACGGGACGCGTGGACCAGAGCTGGCTCACAGCCAAAAAGAAAAGGGTACATGGCAACTGAGTCTCATATTGAAATCAGCTGTATTCTCTGTATGAACAAAGGGGCAAGGTTTTGGCTCCCACCCCATAGGGAAGGTCATAAAAAGGGCCTGAAGCAATGCAGAGCAGACAAGAGCTTCAAGAAGAAAGTTCCAGGAAGAAGCCAGAGAAGGGAGTAAGTGGTTTGGCTTATAACTCAAGAGACAAATCCGCCTCCCGCTCATTGATAGGCTGAACCGACTTAATGAGCCAATGACAGTCCGTATGCAAATAGCTGTAAATTGAACAGAATGGAGTGAAGATTCACAGGCATCTCTTTTTGGTCATTTTTCAACAATACTTGCGTATAACGAATCTAATCAACGTTCGAGCAATCCCCGGTGAGAAAAATCAATTAAAACATTGCACTTTGTAATTATCAGATATAACTCATGTTCCAATAGATTAATCTAGGGAAATCAAATGCAGATATGATCACAAAAAATGAAACACAGGAATGCAATGTCTCAAGGTTTCTCAAATTTTAAAGGTTGATCAATGCATTCTGTATACTGTGTGACTTCAGCTGGTTAAACGGGGGGGGGGGGGGGGGGGGAATTGTTGGAATGTGTGTGCCCAGGATTGGGGGGGTTCTTCAAGCAGTTATCGTTATACAGCTCAACATGCTCAATAATAAACTTAATGAGTGTGTAATTTGGGGCTGGTTAATTGAACACAAGGCTGATACTGGCAGAACACTAAGACACATTCTAATGTGTGAATGGCAACAAGTGCATGCAAAAGTTATTTTATCCTCTGTCATCTAATGACGGAGCATTTAATTCTTCTCCCTGTCACTATTTGGCCCTAGCCTAGATAGATGAACAAAAACATGTAATTTTTTAGAAAAAGCTTTCCAACATTCATTTTTATGTGTATAAAGCCGGGGTGTCAAACTCATTTTTGTCATGGGCTACATCAGTCATAGTTTTCTTCTGAGGGCCATCATGACATCTTCTATATACATACTACATCTTAGGCTACAAAACAAACTGATGAATAACTAGTTTTTAAATCAGAGACTAGTAAACACTGTTCAGATTTTTAAAAAGATGAATGGTAATAAAAAAAAGGAGCATCTCTATTTTTTAAAAGTGAAGACAATTTGCAATTGTAATATTGACAATAAGTCAATGCACAATTTGTCTTCGCGGGCCAAATATAATTGCACTGTGGCCCACATTTTGCCCACGAGCCATAGTTTGACATTCCTTTTATAAAGCCATGACAGAACGTGACAAAAGTGAGTGACCCCATCAAATGAGATATGCAGGGAGGGAACGTAGTGGCTGAAATGTCATGTGTCATTGAGCCCCCGGGGCACAGCAGTAGCCTTTCACTGTGAAAAAGAAGTGATTGATAGACCATAAGAAAAATCAACAAGACTTAAATGGGTAGGGGAAAAACATTGTCAAAATCCTGTGATGCACATTTCTGGCAAACAAGACCCAGAAACTTCGCATAAACAGAGCATAACCATTTAAAAACATAGTTTAAGCAATCAAGTTTCTGTAATTGTCGTACTGCTGTCAAGCTGTTCTCATCCTCATAAGTTCAGGGAGGTTAAAGATAATTAATGTTCCTCTGCACATCCTAAAGGTCACAATATTAGTCTGCCTTGAATAATTGTAAATGTTCCCGTGCCTAGCACAATGTCCCTACTGAAAATGCTGTAAGGCCATGGGAAAGTAAAAGCTATTAACTATACGGATGGACAGAATCAACTCTCCAGGGAAACCAGACTTAAAATGAAATGTTCCTTCAGTCAGAACAAGAAACACGTGCCGTTTTAGCTTTTCAGCTTGTCTGTTCCGTTATGTACATATATAGCAACGCAGCCAGTTTTCAAACAATTAGATATTGAAGGTGGGTCTCTGAAGTTTAATGCAGACCAAAGAGAGGTAGAACTGGAACTATCGAATCATGCCTAAAGTAATCATTCCCATAAGAAGCATGCAATAGTCTAATGTAGATGAGACAAAAGATTAGAGTCTTAGCTGAAAGGATCAGTCCAATTTTTGAAATTTTAGCGGTGGGACAAGACCACACATATAACCTCTATTAAATGGAAATGGAATGAGTTTGGTCAGATAATGCACTTGCAAAGAGAATCACGGGCACCAGAAATTTCCCTTACTCCCAGCCGTCATGATTAGTCCCGACGGGAAGGACATCAAATTAGGACGACAGTCGAAAGCTGCAACCTTGTGCGCCACAATGGATCGACCTAAACATACCCTCATACAACATTTCTGTCCCCCACCTTTTTGAAATAATTTACAATCTAATCTTGGGGGTACATACACCGTTGGGGTTCTTACAAAACTCTCACAGTTGGATAGTAAAAGACCTCGATATCGCATTGGTCTTCCTGCATTTCTTACTTCTTCTTATGTAGCTTCTTAAGTTTGACATTATACAGTACAGTAAATACTGCAATGTCCTGCACACAACAGATCAAACCATAAAATTACTCTTCATAGTTGATTTATACATCCAATTTGTTATTTCGTCATATGGGGGTATGAAATGACATAAGACGTTACTGTAACTTTTCTTTTTAATGCAAAACTTGTTTTCTGTTGCCACGTCCTTCAAATTAATTTCTCTCATTCTTATTCAAAGTGGAAACTCTCAAGGACAGTCTTAGAAAAAAGAACAAAGCACACAAAGATTGAAATATGTGGTTGTTCACCGCATGTTTGTGCGTTAGTTAACTTTGAACCTCGGACCTTTTGGACCAATTATCGTCATCTCACTTCTGAAACAAAAGGTGTCCCTGAATACTGACACATGCAGAGACACACGCACAAGCACACATCAATGAGCTAAAGTCATACCAACTTTCATACTCATCTTGGTGGGCCATCTGTTGCATGGCCCCTGTCAACTAAATGTCCCCTGATGACATCATAATCCTGTCAACCTTTCACCTCATCACACACACACACACAGACACACACACACACACACACACACACACACGGGTTCACAATTTCACTTCTGCCTTGTCCTTGTTTTGCTTCTACAGCCACATTGCCTTTCTTACGTCCATGTATCTTTCCTCCAGCTTTCCAGTAAAAGAACTGCAGCATTGGTTTCATCCCAATGTCCCATGTCATGCAGTTTTATTTATTATCTAAGACTGCCATTAAATTTCTAATCTTGTTCATCCAATGGAAGACACTCATAGTTGGATTCGGGTTGTCTGAACATATGTCGCTTGTATAGAACGTACAATATATGATTTATAATTTTAAAGCATTGAGCAGACATCGGCCGACAGAGAAAAGATCCAATGCTGTTGCCGGCCTTCCTCAGCCCTTTCATTCCTACAGTATTTGCCAACAGTATGTTTTGCTGTATGTTTTGCTTTTGAAAAACTAATCACTATGTGCAATGGATGACTTGATCTCTTCTGTTTAAGTAAAATGACAATATTTTACTGTACCGGTGTACAGGAGGCTTTACAATAGAAATACAGAGATAACAATGTCTGATCTTTACAACCGTCACCATTTACACCAAGTCCATATAGTATGCACCCACGCACACACAAATGCAGATTAAACCAAATATGAGCAGTACCTAAAGTCCTAAACTAAGGATGATGATCGCAATATCAGTTGAGGGCGCCAATTTGTCCAGATGTTAAAAAAAGAAAATGACAGCAAAACATTCGAGACATTCTAATATTCCAGTGCCGGTAAGTGTCTAGTCTTTTGGTGCACATAAAAGGTTAAAATGGAAACTTGTTTCACAATTGCCCCTTGAGTCTCTTTGGTCAACTTTTTGTGATTGCATGAGCAGTAAAAACAAAAGAATTACATAAACACCTTACACTCAAGGAACTAAACATTGGACCAGATTTTCACCAATATAAACACAAAGCCAGCTTCACAGAACTAACGAACTAAAGAATGTTCAAATAAAACATTCAGTCATTCATTTTTTCATTTTGCAGGTAATGAGCGTTTTTCATTCTGCTGCACATTTGATTTCGCAATTTAAAACTGGTGTTTCAAAGTGTGTGTGACATGCTTTTGTCATAATACCCCAAGGATTAAAAATAAAAGCACACTTCACACCACTTTTTTGTCTTGCTGAAATCCTGAATCCTGCAAATAATCCTCTACTGCAGAACTAACGGCAAGTGCAGCTCCCGTTACCATGAAGACGAGGAACAGAGCTATTCACTAGTTGAGCCCTGGATCTAAAAAGTGAGTTTGAAGTGTGCAGCATATGCCAGCCCCCACAAAAATATTAAGCATTGATCATATTCTCGCTCACAGCATCAGCACTTTATGAGCTAGATGAATTATACTTGACAGCAGCAAAAACATTAGTTTAGACAGAGGAGTCCAGCTGTCACTTAAATGTGTAAGGTCTGCTTAATCATAGGTGAAGATACTTAGGGTGGTCTTGATGTCATGTCAATTAACCAAATTTAAGATGAAATGTTCCTTTATTTGTCCCACTCAAGGAAATTTGACAGCACAATTCAGCAAAATGCTCAAGGTCTTGCTCAGATTTACTTTTGGAAATATTCAGGTTGCAAACGATTACTTGGTTGTGCAATTTCACACTTGATGGGTGAGCAGGCACTCCAGAGACTCAACCAATTGTGTACTGCATCCATCCGTCCATTTTATCCTGTTCGGGCTCACGAGTGAGTTGGAGTAGATTCCAGCTGACCTCAAGCGAATCACACAAACCAGTTAGTCCCAGGGCATATTTAGCGACAATTAAAAATTTGATTTTCCAAAATAAGTTCCCTTTAAAGAATCCTGACTGACAGACAGTGGTGAAGGGGAGGGAAGATGTAAGAGAAGTGCTGTCACATAGTGGCATACGTGACTGGAATTAATAAATGTACAGTTCCTCTGCATATTTCTAACTGACACATTCATATGTTCAGATTTTTTGAAACCTTTACTATGTGTCAGTTAGTCATTTATTTCATTTTGCATAACATAGCCAAGTCACTCTAACATTTCAAAAAGAAAACGATGCTCAGCCTGTTATCTAATTAACATTAATTACAATTCATAAGTAGACGTCAGTGAGAATTAAAAGCTCACCATAAATGACTATCCACCCGGTTTGTATAGTAAGGTTTTTTTTTTTTAAATCAATTTCTGAGTAATAATATTTGAATATTGGTGGGTTCTCACTTTTTATTTCATCTTTAAATTGATTTATTAAAACATGCAGTTGTGCATATGCATATTAAGACATTTAATTTTTAATCAGTGGTCTCTATATGCAGGAGTAGCCTAATTCAAGCATTTCAAACACAACATTTTGAATACACATTGATGTTGACCACTATAGTTGTATTGCAACTATCATACTGTAATGTCTTGCTCCATTTTTAGTTTGCAGGTTATCTTTGCAAGAAGCAAAACACAAGTTCATCTCTCAGGTACCAAGTGAGCTGAAATCTCTTATGAATTCTTGACGTGTCAGACAATGCATTGATGTGATTTGAATTATAAGGCCTAGAAACCTGTAAAATACAGCTTGAATTTCAGATTAGATGGCTTTTGGGGCTGTAAGCAGGTTCCACTTCACCAGTTCCTGAGGCAAAAACTACAAGATGTGATACTTATACTGATCATTTTGATTCCAACGCAAGACAATCTGCCTCTACTGTGTATTATTTCAATAGATGGCCGTCTTAACTAAGGATATGGATATCATTACATCCAAGTCCAATGTCATTATCTTTTAACAACCAATACTGAAGAGAAACAATACGAAAATGAGGGAACCTTAATAGAAATGCCACTGTGTGGATTTTTCCATTTCATCTGACTCCTCTGCTGATTAAAGTAATTAAATACACACACACACACACACACTGCTGAGCAATTCTTCCACTGCTAATTAAAGCATCTGTTTCTACCTCATCTCTGCTCCTTTAATCTTTAATGTTCGGCTAAGTCTTTGATTATCCTTCAGGAGGGGAAATAAAAAACAATATGTCACTACAATGCATTGTCTTAAAGATCTTCAACATCAAAAGTATGATTATAGTATGTATATAGAGTCACCTTGGTTATTCGATTTTCTCTTCAGAAATTGTCCGTGTACATACATACCTGTATCTGTCCTACTATTCAATTTTTTGAGTGTCCGAATGACTGCTTGACTGACTGGAAAAAAAAAAATCCTCATAATAAAATGTCCCAATACTTTTGCACAGTTAATAAAGCCCATGAACTAGTTCCATGAATTTTGTTTAGCTGAGGTCTCAGTGTTCTTTTTTTTTTTTTTGCAAGTTTGCTCTACAGTACTTTTACTTAGCCAGTCTAATACTGGCCTAGTAAAGTGTTGCTCGATTTAGCTTGGTCTGACACACTGATGGCTTTGTTTACCTGTTGCTCCGATGTGTCCATCAACGGGGACTCCATGGGCCTTCTTCTAAAAATAGTGTGTTTATTGTATGACTTTTCAAGGCTAAAAACTTCCATAAAACACAAAGCGTCTGGTTGCCAAAACGGTCAAAAACCTATGTGCACTTCGGGGTCAACAACAGTCTACTCTTTCTTTCTCCCTTCCTAAATACACTAAGTCACAGTGCCAGACAGTGCACAATAAAGATAATACCATCATTTGATCCATATTTGGCTCATCCTGCGATTTTTTCGTTTGTAAGATTATTCAAGATTTGCTTTCTCTCATCCATTGCTAACTTAGTAGTGCAGCACCTAGAAGTCTCTTCTTTTTATTTTCCCCCTTGTCACCACATCTTGTCTTTTTTTTTTTGTGACCTCGGAGGTACTTCAAAGGACTATTCTCATAAAGTTTCACTGCAGCCACATGGATGGGTGAACTTAATTTACCACAAGGGAAATTATTGAAAAATAATTGAATTTATGGAACAGTCACTCTGAATTAGAATTGTGCTTGCTAAATAGTATAATCCCTACATGAAGGTGCTGTGTTGAATGACATGTTCATTAAGAAAATGGCCAGGGGAGCTCTGAGGGGAGGCAGGCAGAATAGAGGGAACATCACTTTTTAAAATTCATTAATTCTTCCCACATTGTAATGGAACGTGCAGTGATCAGGTGAAAATATCAAATTTTGCCTCATGTGAACTCAACCTTGTCTTACAATGAGACCCAGAATGTGCCACTTAAGTATTTTTGCATGGGTGGAGACAGTGGTGTCACCACCACAAATTGAGGTTCAATATATAAAAAAATATTGGGTCCCATCACTTCAAATCCAAATTGGAAATGTGTCAAGCTTGGGCCCGTGCCAATCATTATCTTCATCAACCCACTCATGTGTGCAATCAATCCATTTTACAGTACAGTACTTGCTCTACCTCGATACGTTGGTTCATCTCTGTGATGCTCTGCTGTCATCCAGTGGTGAAATAATCATAGTACACCATCATTTTTATTGGGTTGCTTAAAAATGAACACGGTAATTTAAAAATAACGAAGGATATTTCTTGACTGTGTTTAGTGTGAACATGAATATTTTGTCACTGGAAAAGTTTTGTATATGCACAGATTCTACTATTTTACATTGGATTTCACTATTCAATGAATCTTGATTTCAAATAGCTCTTTTAGGGATTACTGGTGTGCAAAAATAAGATTTTGTGATGTACACATTTTTAAAACATGTTGAAAACTAACTTGCATGGATGATCAATCTAATGAAATTGTAGCCAAATAAGGTTTATGGACACACTACCAAACAGACCTTATGTGTATCTGTATGTGTGTGTGTGCGTGTATGCATGTGCGTGTGTTTTGCAATGAGGCTATAACAACAAAGCACGGGAATAGTGAATACTTTCCAGTACATAAACCCTAACATATTTAAGTTCAATTATTATTATTATTATTTATTTATTTTTTATCAGAATTGCGGCTCGGTGGTTCACTGGTTAGCACGTCTGCCTCACAGTTAGGAGGGTGCCGGTTCGATTCCACCTCCGACCCTCCCTGTGTGGAGTTTGCATGTTCTCCCCGTGCCCGCATGGGTTTTCTCCGGGCACTCCGGTTTCCTCCCACATCCCAAAGAAATGCTTGGTAGGCCAATTGAGCACTCCAAATTGCCCCTGAGTGCGAGTGCGGATGGTTGTTTGACTCTGTGTGCCCTGCGATCGACTGGCAACCGGTTCAGGGTGTCCCCCGCCTCCTGCCCAATGACTGCTGGGATAGGCTCCAGCACGCCCGCGACCCCTGTGGGGACAAGCAGTATAGAAAATGGATGGATGGATTATCAGAATTGAACAATACACAGTATTCACTCTGAAGTCAATCATACGCCAAACTAGATGTCGTCCATCTGACATCATGATCATCACATTTGGTGACATCATCACATAACTTTGAAACCAAAGTCAATTAAAGGTTAGATCACTTCATTTCAAACATGCATGTTTCCACACGTGTGGAAAAAGTGAAGAAAGATACAAACAATATAACTAATGTACCTTAATTAAAATGACAAATTCAACATGACCCAAAAAAACCCGATTACTTTAAAACTAAAAGGTATACAGTTTGAGATACCCACCTTTTAAACGTTAGATTATATAATCCATATGTCACTATAATCATGAAAGGCAGGAGAAGAGTTTAGGAATGTTGCAACAGGAATTTTGTTAACATCGGTCTGTTTTCATCCTCATTTCAGAAATCCTTCCTCAAAAATATAAGACAATCAAAGTCTTGGGAAAAGGCAGCTATGGAGTTGTACTCAAGTGTTTGGACCGGGAATCAAAAGAAAACATGGCTGTGAAGATTCCCAGGCCAGGGAGGACCATCCATCGTGAGGTGTGTTTCTGATTTCATTTTTATTAGCAGTGATTTCAAAAGAAAACTTTAAAATATTTGATTTGTTTGTTGTGATGGGATCCTAAAATGTCTGACAAAGCAAAGCCCCTGCCTACTACATGTAGTCTCGTCAATTCTATGAAGAATGCGGACTTTTAACTTACCGGATTTCGAAAGGCTTTCTGCATCCAATTTGCAGGGTTATTGATTTACAACCACTAACAAATGTTCTTTTCTTGAGATTGAGCTAAAACATAAACGATTAATTTATCATACAAACCGCTAGAAAAATATTTTGCTAAACCAAGGTTCACTTGGCAGCACATTGGAATAATACTTCGCAGGTCTGTTGCCCAGAGGTTCCATTTGGGCTTAAACCTTAGCCCGGACCTCCTGTGTGGAGTTTACATGTGCTTCCCACGCTTATGTGGGCTTTCACTAGCTACCTTGGCTTCCTCCCACATTCCAAAATGATGACTATTCGGTTAATTGAAGAGTCTCATTTTTAAGGATGTGTGAATAATATGTATGAGCGTTGCGATTGGCTGCCATAGAAAACAGATGGATGTTTTCATTCAAATGTATTTCAGAAAGTGCTGTACATTAGGAAATTAGAAAGGCAACGTCAGAATGGATGACACTGTTAGTGTTGCTGCTCGTTCACATTTGAGTTTCACATGGGGAAACACCTGCTGTAAATCATTGCTAAGAAAAGTGGCTGTTCCACAACAGCTTTCGTATTCGTCCTTCTTCACAACACAGATTGATGTTGTACATAATCAAACTTGTGTTTCCAGGCATCCATCCTACAGTTGTTGATGGACATTAGACTGGATCGGGACAACATTGTTAAGTACTATGGTGGCTTCTCCAGCGACAATTATCTGGTCTTCGAAATATTGGATATCAGCCTGTCTCAATATTTTCAGGCAAATGGCTGTATTGATCTTAAGGACATCAGACCCATCATTCAGCAAGTGAGGATGAACAATAAATCTTATCACAGGCACTGATACAGTATGTGTTGTTTTTTGGCTTTTCATCTCTTACTGTACGTGATGCCATCCAGCTTGCCACGGCGTTTGATGCACTAAAAGCTGTGGGAGTAATCCATGGTGATGTTAAACCAGACAACATCATGCTGGTGGATCAGGTAAAGCAGCCATTCACAGTGAAGCTGATTGACTTCAGTGTGGCTCTTACCAGACATGAAGCCAAGAAGGTCGTAATGAGACAGGTTGCTTATTTCAGGTTGGTTATCTTGTAAAGATTGTTGCCATTTTATGTACTCTGTGTTGTGTTTCATTTCTTTTTTTTTTTCTTCAAAAAGAGCCCCAGAAATTATCCTTGGACTCCCTTACGCAGAGGCCATAGACATCTGGTCACTGGGTGTTGTATTATTAAAGATGGTACTTGGCATTTTCCCTTTCTTGGGAACCACAGACTATGAATTAGTAAGTATGCTACTCTTTCTCAACTCACAGAATTATATAACGTAATTTAGACCTGCTTTCAGTAGGTACAATGTTTATTCTTTCAGCCACCAAATAGTCGGATGGTGGCTGAAAATAAACTCATCTTTACACACCTACTAGAAGCCTATCTAAGAATTGCTGCAGGAAGTGTAATGCAATCTCGATGACTTTGCTGGAGGTGCGGGCATTTTCTGAGCTCTGCAGACGTGTAGTGGATGTCAATGCATTTTATTCATAAATATGACAATAGCGTCGATTGAATGCTCTGAATTATTATTATTATTATTATTATTACTATTATTATTACTATTATTATTAATCAATTCATTGAAATAATTTTTTGTAGTAATGGTAGTATTTCCAATATTACTAATTAGGTACTTGAAAAAATATTCTCCCTGGCCATGTCAGAGCAATGGGAGGGAGGGTGGTCACAGACAGATATGCACAATCTGGATTGAAGGTGGTCTATGAGTGTCCACTTCCAAGATCTGTGATCTTTCTTTTGTCAACTTACTAACCATGCAGGTCAGCTTGTGCTTGTGCACGCCTCGTCCTGCTGCAGGACTCAAGCAAATCAGTGACTTCTGTCAAGGACTATCAGAGTTTCTCTTGCGCACAGCGTTTAAAAGGAATAAGAGGAGCCGCTTTGATTGCCACAAAATCAAGTTGACTGTGTTCACGCTCGCAATAGCGCAAAAAGCCCCTTTTAAAATTTGCCACATTAGCTTGCATGAGTCTGGAAATACCAAAACCTAAGTGTAGCCCAGCCCTGCGCAGATTTACACTGCAAATCTCACCGGACTTGCACAAAAATAGGTCTTCTCAGGTGTCATAACAAATTACTTTCATCCTGTGGCACCACCTGGAAAACATGAGCATTTATTTGATTAGGTGGATGATCCTGCAACGAATTAGAATACAGAAGCTCTGAGAAGAAATATGGTAGTAATATATAGTAATATAGTAAGGAAGGCGGTTAAGTTCTTTTTATTGAGCTGCATTTACACAATACCGGCATAATGCAAAATAAGTTAGTCAATTTCCATTATTTTTGGGGGGAAACGTATAACATGGCCAATGAAGCAATGATGAAAGTGCTCTCCAACTATTTAAGTGTATCATCATAAACTAATGCCTTTAAATGTTCAGATTTATTTGAGTTCTATACACTTTTTCTTTTATATGCTGTATGTCATTTTACATCCACTTGCGTTTTAGGTTACTTTAATATCCTATAATAATATTGATATATCGTTATCTGTTTAGCTGGAATGCATGATTGGTGTCCTCGGGCTGCCACCAGACAATGTTCTGAAAGCTGGAAGGTTAACAAAGCAATTTTTCAACAAGACTGATTTGGATCAGTGGATTTTCAAGGTAAAGTAGAAACTTTAATTTAAAAAAAAAAGGAAAAAATTTTGAACTTGTAAGAACGATTGAAAAACTTGCCATTTTGACTGAAATTACTTTATTTCAAATTACTTTTGAATCTGATATTGTTGATATGATGTAGTATGCACCCGGCGGTATGGTAGGTATGTTTATATTTATTTGATTTTCATTACTTTATTTAAGTGGCTGGTGCCCTCTACTGACGAGCCGCAACTGTTTGTCTTTGCCCTGGCCTAGTTGACCGTACTTGTTGGCAACTTAGCTTCTATCATAAGGACACACAAACCCATATACAATGATACTGTGACTGATCAAGGAAGGGTCACAACATAGACAAGGTACTAAATGTTGAAATTGATAAATGTAACTGGGTGTGTTCCAACTACAAACGGACATTAAATTCAAAACACCCGAATACTATTTGCGGAAAAAAAGAAAACAATAACATTGATCATGTTGAACATTTGGTACCTTGTCTTTGCAATGTATTCAATTGAGAATAGGTTGAAAAATTTTTGCAAATAATGATACTTGGTTTGGAAATACAGTCGCCATTCTTTGCTGTTCAAAATATTTGCCACTTAAGTATCATTGACTTGTCATCATTAAATATTTGTCTCCCACTTTTAGACACACAAAGAATATTCAGGCGAGTCAAACGACACAGTGAGTTTAAAGATACGCTCTCTGGAAGAAATGCTCAAGGTTGGTCGCTGAGAGCAAGATCTCACACGAATTGAGTGCTATGTTTAAGAGTTCTATGAATCTGACTGTTTAAATATGTTTGTAAACTATTCAGATGTTTCCAGAGAGAAGCAAGGAAGTTGACAGTTTTTTTGAGCTGTTAAAAGCAATGTTCAAGTGGGATCAGAGAGAGAGAATTACACCCGGCAAAATTCTCAAGCATCCATTCATCACTAGAAGCTACATGTACAATGGCTGCCATCTCAATCTTTCTCAGGGATTTCATCGGGCCGTCCAAGTAGTCACCAAACAGACGACCATGACCTGCAGCAAACTGGGCTGCAGATGTGTCACTGCTTCTCCACCACATCCGCATATGAGGAACAAACACCCTTCAAAGACTAGGGGTATGCACTGCATCAAACGTTTATTCTACTGGATGAAGAAAAACATTTTATTGTTATTGCTTGAAGGTGCAGGTGCAGCTAAGATCAAGTAGGTCACAAAGCCCGGACATTCCTTCTCCTATGTGCACTCAAAACATGCCTATGATTGCAAAAATATGCCTAAGTTGTTGAAGTTGATACTCAGTTTTGTTTCTGTCTTGTTTTTCTACCCTAGCTTTTGTGGCAAATGCGTTAAGTAGTTAAGAAAGTGAAAGCTTCAAATTTGCTTCATGAACCAGTTGATTTTTTTTCTTCCTCTCAGTTCAACATTGGCCTGAAATTATATTGACTTGAACCCCTTCATTTAAAATCAACTACCATCTAGAGGAGTAAAAAAATACAACTGGTTCATGAAGCAATGAAGCTTCATTTTCCCGCCACTAGTGTTAAGTGTACATACAATCTCTTCCAAAATCAAAGTGGAAAAATATTCTGTTGCCATTGGCATTACAGACCTCTGGAGTAGTTATCTGTGATTCAGGCTGTGTGCTTAAATAATTTGTGTCACGGTTGGGACTTACAATAACGCCCACAGCCGCAGCTGAATACCCTTAAAAACTATGGGGAAAATAAAAAAAAGTCGATGAGACTGGTGCTGGTTGCAGCCAAGTAAACCACTATTTTTGTTTCAATTGTGTAAAAATATCAATTGCACAGAACTGACCAAATTCTGGATGATAATTTCAATGACTAATGACTGATTATGCCTATCACCATTGTATGCTGTTCATTTCTAATTGGACTCCTGCCAGAATGTACTGTTGACCTCATCTTGGACCAGATCAGTTGATGAAAAACACCTCTGCAAATGTAGTGGATTTGACTTTACTGGATGAGAGTGTAGGAACTACAGTGAGCAAAAGAAAGAATCTTTATTTTTTCATAAAGATGACAGGCCTTTTTAAATGGTAGGAATAAAGTTTTATTTTCATATGAATAGAGTGGTCTTGAACTTTATGTTTTTCTTTCTTGATAAAACTTGCAAAAAATCTAGCATATTCCAAGAACGATGGACTTGAAGATAAGGGGATTTATTGCTGAATGTTAAAATGAATACACATTAATTTTTTTTCACCAAGTGGAAAAAAAGAAACAGTTTGCTGACTGCTTAATCCATGCACCCAACTACCAGTACCACTAGGACATGCAGGGGGGAGGAGAAGAAAGGGAATTTGTTTTAAAAAAAAATACATGATAGAGCCAAACCGCGCCGCATACACAGATATGGAAGGGCGTTGTAGGTGTGATCACGTATGTACTTATATATGTAAGTGTATGTGCTTAGTTGTGTATGAAATGTGTGTTGCATGTACTATGTCCAGGTTGGAGGGCTAAAAGGTGAGGAGAAAGAGGGTTGGAGTGTTTACAATTCAACTAGCTCTAAAAGCACACTACCCTCACAGTATTTCCGCATTGCAAGTCCCAGGTTGATTCGAGTGATAATAAGACAAAACTAGGCAGATCTCAGAGCCAAGAAGCCAAATAATGTGTTTTGTTGAAATCATTCTAACTGTACCCCTGGTTTGAAGGGTTTTCTCTTTTTAAATATACTTTTTTTTTCTTTTCTTTTTTACCGTGAGCCATGCATCTCCTGTGTGAAAACAATAAAGTGTGAAGATTATTGTATTTGATACATTGAACCTGGAAGGCTCTCTAGACCCAATGCACTGTACATATCTGAAATCTACGGGTTTCTGGTGTCACCACTACTACGTATAATACTGTAGTGTGCAGAGGATGGGGCCTTGATTCACCAATGTTTCAAAAGGTCTCAAAGGGCTAAAGAAAGACACAAAAGGGGTAGGCGGAGACAAACATAGAACAGAGCATTCAGTCAAGGTGACCAAACAACATAAGTTTAACAATAAAAGTATTGAGATACATATCAAGGCAGGATGCAGTAATAAGTGTTACACCAGCGATTGGCCTTGAGCCAGCCTTGCCTTCATTTGAATAATATTCTTTCCCATGAGAGCAGTGAAATGTGATGACTTTTCTCAGAGTGTCACAAACATTACAGTAGCACTAAAAGAAATGAACCCAGAGTGAGCATGGGGTGCACGAAATTCTGTGCTACGCCCCGGCGTCAGATGTGAACAGATGTGGACTCATTTGCAACGTGCATGACCACTTTCACACAGCACTAACCTCTTGATGTTCAAAAAGAAAAGCGAATGTCTCTTCCATTTTCTTCGCACACGTTCTTAATCGCACCCTTCACCTGAACGCATCAGACTTGGTCAAGGGGAGTGAGGGTGGGTGGGGCTGGAGGGTGATTCTGGCCTGCGAACAGAGGTTGTCGAGATGACGAGCGCTCACCGCTCAAGTCTTTTGGCTGTGATGTGATGGGGAAGTCCTGAGACACAGTGCGGCTCTAAGCTGCTGGCATAGGAAATATGTGGGCTTGGCAGTCCACAGGAGGCCAGAGTCAGGCTGGATTTCAACAGGTGGGTTTCGGGAGGCCAAAGACTGCTCACGTGGGAAGGGTCAGTGCAATGGAGCTTCTGGCAGCGCGAAGATTGTTGAAAGGAACGTGCTAGTAAAACAAGACACCACCCACATGAGGCTTGATGAGGCTCTCACACATACTGTGGACACACTCTCAAAACCCTGATCACGTACATCAGAATGTGATGTCGCATCGCCAGTCACAATTCCACTTCTCACAGGATAAAAAAATCGGGCAGTGAGCAGAGATGTAAATGAATGATGCATATTCATCCAAGTGACAAAACTACCCAAATGCGTCTGTGAGACGAGTGCGTTGCGTGAATCAAAACTATGTAAACAGACAACTTTTACACAGAAAGACTCAATATTGCATGATGACATAATCAGATCACAGTTCAAAAAGAGGAGGATCCCAAATCAGAGAAAGAAAAAAAGCTAAAGTAAGGAAGAGGATCGGTCTCTATAAAAATGAGAAGTCTTTATAAGAAAGGCTACAAAACTCAATGGGACCTCCGACTTGAGCATACAGCAAAAGGCACCACAATATTATTCTATTTATCTAACTTGTGAAAAAATTGGCACGTAATTCTCACTTTTTCGTCTCTCATACTGCTGTAAATCAAAAAACCTTTACATATAAATATTTCCCCCCATTATAAAAAAAGTCTTTGCTGTTAGCTAGTAGACAATTTTTGCTGAAATCAAAATAAATATTTCATTTGTTTACAATATCTGTCTGTTATACAAAATAAAAATATTTCTCCTTGGTGCATGTCTCTAGTCCAGAAGAAGGAAGAGGTGTGTGCGAGGTGGAGTGGTGTGTGTGTGGCGTGGGAGGGCAGGTCTGCATGGGTGGGGGTGGGGGTTGGGGGTGCAGTCTTAAAGGGGCATGTTGTCTGACTTGAAGCGCTGCGACTGTGCGCTGCGACTCTGCCCGTTGCTCCGATTTCCCGGCCGACTCAGCCTGCTGTGAGTCCGTGCGTCGGCCCCTGACGATGAGTGGAAACCTGGCACGGTTAAAGGCAGGTCCATGTTCATGTTCTGCATACTGAGGAAAGGCGTGTGCTCCCCTTGACCTTCATCTTCTTCCTCTTCCTCTTCCTCCTCTGATTGGCTGAAGCTCTGTGACCTGTAGTCCCGTAGGCCCGCTGACCTCTGAGATAAGTGTCCATTGAGTCGGTTGCGTCGCGGGCGCCGTCGACTCCTGATAGGCTCCCTTGAGGAGGCGTACTCCTGCGTGGTTTCATATGCCTCTTCATCAGGCAGACGGTAGGGACTGGATGGGAGACTTCCTGTGCTCTCCGTCAGGTAGGGTCGACGCGGTCGTCGAGGCTGCCTGTACAAACTGTGATCCTGAAACAAAGAAGACCACTTGCCAGATATTTGCTCTGCCAGCAAACGGTATTTAAGCTTACAAGCTTTTCACATTTGCCATAAGCGAGTCCCGAGGCCCTCTCAAAAGGACATATTGTAAAAAATAAATAAAAACCTGTTTTGACATTTTTGTTACTGTAGAAATGCTTTTTTCACCCCTTAAAATTATGCAGCGTATAAGAAATTAAATTCAAAAAAATTTCTCTGGGTCTCAGGATAATCTGAGCAAATTTGGTTGGTCATCCCTGTCCAACCACTAAAATGGACTTGACAAAACACTAGACTTGACACATACACTTGTACACTTTATCAAGGTCGTATAAGGTAGCATTGGAATACTGGAAATGACTTTTCTCTAATTTGCATTTCCAATGGGGAAACAAAATCCAAACAAATGACGAGTCAACCAGCATCTTGGGAAATGACGTACAAAGCTTGTGTACTTACATCAGGGCATCTTAGCAGCGGCTGGTCATCATCTCTGTGGTAGGCTGCAGTGGCAGGTGGTAGGGAGAGGGCGTGGCTTGCGTTGGGTGATGTGATGTGGAAGGTAGGAACCTGGGGCGGCAGCAGCGGGTAGTGGAACTCCACCGGAGACAAGCGAGCTGGCGTGGTCAGCGCGGACACATACCTGCACATGGACAGAAAGTCAACACTGTCAGTGTTCACTCATTTTATCATATTTTATTTTTCTGGTTGACATGTTGTAAAGCCTTCAGGGGTGGCAAAAGTATACTTTGTTCCTTTGTAGAAATTTGCTTTGGTAAAACTCTTGTACGTATGTATAAAACAGAAAAAAAGTACAAACAGAAAAAGGCTGCTGTAACTCCACACAACAAAAAATACACCAAAATTACATGTGTTTTTTGTCCCGATGATTTAAGTGGTACATGCAGAAGGTGTGGATCCGATTATCAGTCCGTGACCCAAAATCATGCACTGGTCCCAAGCTCGGATAAAAATGGTTGGGTTGTTCTTCACAAACGATCATACAATGTAGGCCTTGTTGATGCCTGAGCAAATGTGATTTTATTCACATTGTTTGTATCACTCAGGGAACAACACTTTTCTGATTCCTGCTCTATGGTTTCTCCACTTCAAATAAATAAAATCTTGGAAACTGCAACTAATTATGACAAAAAGGTAGAAATTACATATATCCATTTTCAAATGTAGGGAATAAAAATAGAAAGCCTTTATAAAAATAGAAGAGCAAATACCTGAAAAAACAGGACTGTATTAATATGTCTGTGCTTACTTTATTTGTATTTATTCATAGATCATTTTACATTGTCATTTTATCACTGTATTGTGTTTGTGGTGCTGGTATTAAAAAGTGAAAATGTTGAAAGAAATAATCAACTTTCAAGGTCCTTTTAATGCAGAATGGCGTCTGTACATATTTTCTGCCTCTAGATGTCGCTGAAAACTAAAAAGATTTTGTGCGACCACTGTCTCAATGAGGCATAAAATTTAAAGAGAGAGGAAAGAAGTCTACTGAATGAGTGGACTTTCAACCTTAATGGCTCCCCCTATTGTTTTGGAGTGTATATTACTTTTTATCCCACAAATGAGAATATTCTAACAGGTTGACTGAGGCAGTCCACAGAGGAGGGCCTGAGCCAAGATTACATTTTAGAACCTCTTGACTGGGAGGTAAACATGCAGACCATTTTGCCACATTGCTTCCTGGGATCTATTTGCTAAAAGGATTTTCTGAACTTTGTAAAGACTTATCAAACAACTTTAAACTGGTGGAAATTCAAAGGTGCAGGAAGCTAAAGAATCTTAGCCACTGAAGCGACTTGATCAAAAGAAATTTGGATTGTATTATTATGTCTCAAAATAAAGTAAACATATATGATCTCAACAAGACTAAACACAAAGACAGGGACTTGTGACAGTGTATAATAATTAATTACCACATGTATGCAAGAAAGAGATTTTCTTACCTGTCACTGTGAGGTGAATCTCTTAGTGAGTCATAGGAATCTCCAAACTGCATTCCCGGACTGGAAACATCAGTACAGCCCCAGTGGGCTCTCCTTGCCATACAAGCTGGACTACTGCATTTACTGGTTCCAACAGAGCTGGACAGGCCACCTGACTGGCAGTCTGAATTCATGCTGTCTGTTCGCTCCATACTCCATGTCTGCTCCTCATGTCTGCAGGCGTAAGTACAGAACTACTTTAAAAGGTTACGATAGGACTGGCGAGTCAAAAGGAGAGTGAGGAGGGTGAAGGAACACATTATACAGACAACTATTAAAAAGTTTACTATTTATTAGTGGTGTGACAAAAAACAGATTTAATCGCAAAATTTGAATTTGTTTTAATTGTTAAATAATTATTAATAATTTAATCTAAAGTCTTAATTTTAAAGATGTGAGTGCATGCAAATGATTCAAACCAAATTGTGTTTTTATAAAATGTATCAAGAAACATTGGAAATTCTTTTCTTTCCTCGCAGAGGTATATCTTTAATGGTGATAAGTTCATGCATAGGTACAAGGATATGTAAATAACAAGAAACAGCATCATACTCTCTCAACCGGTGTTGCGCTATATTGAATCAAATCGTAATCCCACCGAATCGAATCAAATTGAATCGTTGCGCTTTAAAATCAAACAGTCATTGAATTGTACCGCACCCCGTGAATATTGGGATATGTAGTGAATTGTCTTTTCTATTTCTTTATACAGTTTTTTTTTTCCTTGGCTTTCATACGTAAGAGCTACCTGGATGCATGTGAGGCAGTGGTCGAGTGATGTGAGCGGGTAGACATTCTGCTGCCTGCATAGTTGCCAGCACATTCAGCTCCATGGCTGATGACACATTCTGTGGTGGGGACACTCTTGGAGATGTACTGCAAATCACGCACACACACATTTTACTGAGCAAAATGGATCATAAATATTTGGGGGCTTTTGAGGTTGTCCAAGCAAGCCATTCATTTGTTTTTATCAGGGCAATGGGATAAATAAAAAGCACAAATAGATGAGATGAATAGATGAATGAAATGCTTCACTTCTGGTTCATTTTAGGGAGACAACCTGAACAATACAGTTCAACACAACATTCAAAATAATTTTGGGAATGGGCTTTACTCTGATTCATGCAAAGTAAAAAAACATTCCATATGTATTCTCATACTAATCCCTGCACACTTTAGAAAACTTCTCTGACAAGGTTGTGTGACCTCATCATACAGAATCATCATACAGACAGCCCCCATCAAAATCAGCAGTTAATGAGCATGCATTGTTAGCATTATTGGTGTGTAACTCATCAAAGTGAACAAAACCACTCGTCATGGACCTGGAATTAAATACTGAGCTGTATAATTTGTGTTATGTGTGTCCATTTGTTTATAAAGGAACATGTCTATTAGTTAATTCTGACTTCAGAATTACCTGTACCTGCCTCTGCTGTATGTTTCTACTGTTTGGACTCACATCAACCATGGGAATTTCCTCGGGACCAGGCCCGGGGTGGTTGGGCCCGTTGGCCAGCATGCGGTTGGGTTGTTCCACACATTGATTCTGGTTTTGATGGAGGTGATGTTGCATCCTGTTCCTGTGCTTCCTGTAAGTTACATAATGGGGAAACCATAACTCGTTTGTCGAGTAAATATTCCTGTGCAGCTCATTGAGAAATGAGTGAAAAAGAAGCTGTGAATGCTGAAACACAACACTACTTGAAAATAGAATTACTGCATCTGTTCTTAGCTTGAACCTATGGCATAGGTTGGAAGTCCTTGGGATGAGTATTCGCACTCATAGACCCTTAGCAGTCTGTGTCATTTTTTTTTTTTTTTTATCTTTCTAGCGTAATTCTGTCCCCTGTTTGGAAGGCATAAATAAATAGGTCTGTTTATGTAACATGACATTTGTTGGTGGCATCATGCATCACTACTTCTAAGTGGCGCACATTGCGCTATGTCGTCACACAGCTCGAAAGAGTTCAGTTACAGCTGTACTTTTAAAAATTTTATTGCTCTACACTGGGTCTCATACTGCCTAATATCCCACTGGGAATAAACCTAATAATTTATAGCGGGTTGGAAATGACATGTTGGACAATTTTACTGTACTAACTCTAAAATATTAAAATTTAGAGTGTTTTTTGTAGAAAGATGTACAAAATGAGTTCTTGCACTTAATGTTTGTTTCTTATACAGGAGTTTAATGAGGTCCTTGAATGGTAATTTTAATGCAGGGGAAAAGAGGGAAAAATATAGTATGTGGTTATTTTGTTGTTTGCTTCAAACTGTTGGATTAGAATAGTGAATCTTTTATAGTACATGCACTGAAAAATGTATGATTAAAAATGAAACATATTAAGAGCACGCATATTGTATTCATATACGTATTTTTGTTCATATTGAAAATAGCATTTTGGTCATTTTTGAAGTGGCCTGTCATGCCCAGTGGCATTGACAAAAAAAAAAAAATCCCCTCCCTGCATTAAGCATTCATAAAAATAATATGACATGCACATGAACATAATCATATATTGTATGATTATTTTAAATTAGTTTGAAATGAGGAAAAGTTTAGATGCAAATATACAATTTCTCAAGTAACCCTATTTTTATTTTATGTAACAGATGAGCAAGTTGTTTTTCTTTTCATTTCACACTGCATCAGTTTGACGTCTTTCAAAATCAGGTATTACTTGTAGAGTATATTTCAAAGGACATACTTGGTTTTGCAGTAGGCCACCACACAAACAATGCCAACCACCAACAAGGCCACACAGATTCCTGTGATCGTCAGCACCCGCCTTTGGTACAGCTCCTCGGCCTCTGTGACAGAAAACGCACACGTGCAAATACGCACGTTCATATGCACACAAAGCACACATTTATGCATTGCAGACAGCACAGGCGTACACATCATGCACAACACACATCCACACAGGAACACACGCATACCGGAATGCATGTTATCCTGTTATGCACCGCAACATCTGATAGTTTATTGTTACTTTAAACTCATTGCAGTACTCAATACTTTTTACCTGACAAACTTTCCTTCCATTTTCTTATTGTCGATGCTTGCGCTGTGTGTTAATTATTTAATTTGCCTAACTGGATAAATTGAAATAACTGAAAAGTCTTAATTCTACTATAAACTGTGTGTGCAAAAATTGTTAAATGGTATAAGTAAATAGTTTTCAATGCACTTCAGTCATACAAATATCACACTTAAGACAACATTGTACAGACCATTATGAGAGGGAACAGACATTTGAACACATGCTTGCATGAAGGCAAATCGGGAAAAATAAATTACATATATATATATATAAAAAGTGTTTACACCACAATAATAGCATTAAATGTTGTGTCAAAGCTAAATGAATTCTGGGCTCTGGAAAGTATCACAACTTCTATTTTGTTTGATCTTTTAATATATTGAGTTAGTTGAGACATTCCCACTGTTATAAAGTTATAAATCTCAAATTATTATGTTGAATAGATTTTCCTTAAGTTTGGTTCAATTTGTAGACATTTTAAATAATATTGACAATAGTGAGTTTTAAATTTGATCTTACCTATTAGCTGAAGTTTAGTAAGTGGGTCACACACCAGTATGCTTTCTTGTAAATTATTACCGTACTGTGGCGTAACACTGAAAAGGAATGCAATGAGGGATGCAAGAGCAACAACACAATAATGAGGGGAGCAAACTAGGGCACACGAGGGGAAAAGGGGAAAAAAAGTCATAAGGAGCATTGGGAGGAAACATGACAGGAATAGAAGCGGGACAGGGCTGATAGGGAAACAGGCGTGTCCAAGAGGAGGAAAGTAGTCCCCGGAAGCTATAACATAGGACTGTGCTTTCATTAACTTCAAGTGGATTTTAAAAGCTCGTTGGTCATGCCCCAGTTTACATCACTGTAAGAGTTCAATGTCATATACAAACACCAATTACAATCAAATTGTTCAAATTAGCACACTGTTGTCAAATAGACCAACCAGCCACAACATCATGACCATGATCTTGCATGTCATCCGAAACAAGATCACTCTGTGGCTAATATTTTGGTTACCTCAATGAACCGCACAAGAGTAAAAAGCAATATGTATTATACAGCACAAGTTTCGTACTTGCCAACTTTCCTGATTAATGCAGGAGACTCCCGAATGTCAACCAAATTTCCCAGTGACAGAACGGTCCGTACATCCCCGACGCACGACCACTTTGCAGACGAAGGATGAGGGACAAGAAAGTACAAAAAAGGGTGTGCTAAGGACGGACAAAAGTGGTTTTTCCTTTGTCCGTGTAATCATCCCAATACGGGTCAAGTGCTGATTAACCTTTGAGTCCGTCTGTTGGAGTGTTTCGACACACAGAAGTTTCTGTTGGAAACGGAACCAGTGGGTGCTCGTAAGTTAAGTGAATGGGAAAAGTAAATCAGATAGCTAATGAGCATTAAATGTTTGATATTATGAATTATAAAAACTCTGCGGTTAGCCTGTCTTTCACGCCGACACACACGGGAAAAAATAACCTTTGCCCCAGAGAGCCTCAGCTTTAGGATGCCCACTGATGGCCGCTAAATAAAATTCTGTACGACACCGCAATAACCAACTTGAATTTGATTCTACACTTGGCTACTATGCAGAGTGAGTTTCTGGTTAAAGTAAGTTATTGTAAAGTTATAACTTTTGGGCGATTTAAAGTTGCAACATGAATGTGAGGACGGACGGACAATTATTGAAGGTTAAATTGCCCACCTTGAGTCACCGGGCAACTGTTTTGCACTTTGTTCAAATATTGTATGCTGTTATTTACTAATTTGCACTGCGCACACACTGCTGGGCATTAAATACTGCAAAGTAAATGCATTTGCAATGCAACTTTATTATTCAGACTTTCCTGGTACTCATTTCATTACATAAAATTGGTCATTTGTACACAGACAAACCGCTTTGTACAACATAGTTTTCCTTCATGTGGTGAATATAATAATAAAAATTAAAAAAAACTTGGACACCTGGCTAAGAAACCTTGGGTCAATACGCTCTGAAAAAAAAAAATCTCCCGAATTTTCCACGTGCAAAGTTGGCAAGTACGGCAAGTCTCCAGCGTCAACGTGAGTGTAAACATTAATGTCGCTGGATGCGCACAAGACATGAGGTGTATTTAATTGCAGTCGGACATTTTCAAACTCAGACAAAAATGTTATTATAATTAGTGAGTAATTTATTAATTAGTTACTTGTATTTGTTGTCAATTACATATTCATTTAATAATAAATTAACTCTGATTTGCTGATACCAATTGCATAATTTATAGTTGAATGAGGGGAGTATGGGCACTTCTTTCCCACCAAAAGCGCTGGATATGTTGTGGCTGGTCAGTGCAAATAAGTGATGCTAGTTTTCAAGAGAAGTAGAAAAAAAAAAAGTCATCTTGAAAAAGTCATCTTGACCTAACTTTTTAGTTCACCTTCAGGAAGATTGTTATGGTTCCTAAATAAAAGGCCTGAGTGGGAATTGGTGCTTGTATCAATGTGCACTGATACAGAAAGCCAAGGGAATAGGGAAGGCAAGCTCGCCTGCACAGCGGCACCAACAGCATTTGTGATTTAGGACAGCCCCGCTCTGTGTCTTATCTCTGACATTGACTCAATGAAGGGCACAATAATTAGGACAAACAATTTGGTTATGCTTTTGTTGCTCTTTGCAACACCTTGCAAAACTATTGGCCACTACCATTTCTTCATATTCCCTTTCGTTGAACAGTCGTGATATTCCAAATGATCCAGTCCATTCTAGGCCCTTTACATTCCCTTTGAATTGCCTCTGCCCTTTCTAGCTTTAAGGTATTTGTCTCAATTATCCTTTTTCTTTCTCCTTAACCACATTAGTCTATAAAGAAGAGTGCATGCAAAAAAGGGGAAGAGGGATAGCAAATCTTGAAATTAGGTTAGTGGGCGGAAGAAAAGGAGTGACAGGTTTGTTGGTTTTAAAAAGAAGGTGGCACAATAATGTGTGACTGTGACACAATCTTGGCAAACGCTAAAAGCACAGCAAAATAAATAGTAATGTTCCATACCCATAAATTCAATTCTGAGAAGCTCTGCCAGCACAGAAAGTTGTTGTGGTAAAAAAGGAAAGAGACAGACAACGGTCAGCTATAATGTCCACTTTGGAGAGGATCTGCGGTCTACTACGTTGCTTCCCTGTATACGTTGAACCAGGAAGTTCATTAGTACTTTGGAATCTGTCAGTCGGGCTGACTGACATTGCCTATTGCCCGTCCAGTAACAGACAGACAAGCCACACAGCCTCAGCTCTGTAAACCCCAAAAATGTCAGGAAAAAAACCAGAAGCACACAAAACTCAAAAGCAAATGAAAAGAAAATGCAATAAATCAAGACCAAAGGAGAAATCAGCAGGCAGGAAAGTACATGCAGAGACATACAGACAAAGACAGTAAGACAAGAAGCCACAGCACTTACTGCCATATTGAATACTGCCTATTTTTAGAACATTGGAGAAAAACAAAACAACACCAAAGAAAAAATAACAGAGGAATAAAAGCAGTGAGATGACATCTAACAAATGCTGAGTACAGATGAAGATGTAAAGACAATGAAGTTGATGCTGTATATCATTTGAATAATGACAACTCTAGTTAAGCATTCCTACTGGACTCATGTCTCCCATCCCTGCTGGAGCCTTACATGAGGTTTGCATGCCTTAACACTAAAGAAAGAAGATGAGCTTGTCCACCCAAAGTTGATCTACATTCACACAGGGCTTTGCATTCCAAACAATGTATAGCAGAGAGCAGGGTATCGAAATGAACTTGAAACAGCACAAAGTGTTCTTTCAAACAAATTGAAAGATCACTGCAATGCAAAATTGTGAAACACAAGAACAAAGCTGATGGACCAGTCTTGAGGATGGAAGCAAATACAGTGCTCCCTCGCTATATCCCTGTTCACTTTTTGCGGCCTGACTGTTTCACTGATTATTTTGGGGTGATTCCAGCTTTTATTTATTTATTTAGTCTTTTACAGCGTCGTAAATGACAAATGAAGCGCACTTATTTTGTACTTATTTAGAACGTTATTCATATGTGCCATTGAGTCAATCAGTCCAGCCATATAAGTCAAATAGTAACAAGTTGCGTTCAGGATGAGGGGGACGCCTCCGACCGCAGTACAAGTCTTTTTTTGTCAGTTTGTTCTGTTGCAGCCATCCACTCCTCTTACACACTGCAGCTCGCTATTTATTCTTCATTTTACATTTTAAAAGTTAAATTAAGTGTGACAGCATCTGCTGTGTTGTGGACTCTGTACTGGTCTGTCATGGTGAAGAAGGAGCTAAACCGAAAGGCAAAGCTCTCCCATTTACCAGTCCATCTACATTCCTACCCTCCTCACTTATGGTCACGATCTGTGGGTCCCGGAAACAAACGAGTATCATCCACAGGTTGTCCAGTGGGTGGTAATACATATTATGTTCTAATCTTTATAATTTCTAAATTAATATTACTATGAAATGTTGCACAAATTTATGAACACAATAAATATACAGTTACACTAAAAATTATTGCACTCAAAATGAGGATGATGACCCTTGTTTTATTTGTCAATAAGAAGTTGCTGTTTTTAATATTAGTACTGTTGAGAAACTTAAATTGTTGCTTTTTTTTGCTGGTTCAGCCCAAACGTCTGTTCAAAGTGCGCAACATTGACATGTAAGTCTCAATGGCAGTAATACTCTTTAAAGTTGTGAAAAAAAAATCAATCTATACAAATGAGGAGTGCCCTAACCCTAATAGACTTTGATATCTGTTTGTGAAGGTTCATACTGTCTTCTCAAGCTTAGTAGACTTTGATATCCTCTGTAGCTGAAGAATTAAAAAGCCCCTGGCCACTACAGTATATGAGGAAAGTTTCCTTTGATTGTACAATGGAAACTTCTGAACCAATTTGAGAGGGTATAGAATATACCTCAAATGTAACGAATGACAGATTTGACCAGAGGAGTAGTGGAAAAACGAGTGAGCACATAGCATGCAGACACACATATATTGTATATACAGTATGTACAACCCCTCTAATTTAGCATGCTGCATCTTAGTGGAAGGACACAGACGAGAGTTAATGAACATACTGTAGAAACCGGCCATGACGGAGTTTTCACAACGGTCCCCCGTATAGTCATTGGGACACCTGATGGAGGGAAAACAAGACACAGAGGGGAAAGAGAAGGGTGTGGGGTTAAAGGTTAAACAGGGGTGGGAGAGCCAGGGATTTATTTAACACACACAGAGACAGGAAAGAGAGGAGGAGAAAGAGGGAGGGGAAGAGACACAAGAAAGCACAGAGAATGTTGAATTAGAAAAAACCACAATCCACCAAGTACGGAAAAAAAAAAGATGTCCTGCATACTGTTACATCACCGCCATCAATCCATGATACAAGTGATACAGTAAGGGCATCATCACAGTCATGAAAATCATGTGATGGTACTCTGGTAAGGGCGGCAAACACCCAACCCCTACATTTCCATACACACACACACACACATACAGAAACATGAAATGTACAGAGATTTACCAGGGACTTCATTAGGTACATTTGCACATCCTAATGAGTAAAACGAACATAAACTCAGGTAAGGTGTCAAATACTCAGTTGACCGACTCAATACTACTACTCATATTTGGCAATGATTTGCAATCATAAGGATTTCTAAATCGATACTTTTTGGCAGCTGACAAGATGCATTATTAGTGGATCTGATGGCTATGGAATTTTTGCTCTTATGATGATCTCTATTAACTCAAAGATATACTAGAAACATGACAATCAATCAGACACCTAGGGACGTGATTTACGCAAGACTTTGCGAGGAAACAAAAGACCCAAGTTTGATTGCTCTCCCACCAGATGTGGAAGTTGACTTAACAAACCAAGTCAGCTAAATTCAGTCAAATACTAAATGGTTGATTTTATGCTTTTGTAGTACGCATTGAAACCTCTGCCTTCTGCATCTCGAATGGCCGCTGTCACGTTGCAGTCGATGGATACATTCCTGGTGTTATTCAAGAACAGCGCAGATACACCAATAGCCCTTTCAGTTTCTATTGTTCTTGTGTTAGAAAATGAATGAAGAGTTTTGCCTTTGCCTTTTGCCATTTCTATTGTTCTTGTGTTAGAAAATGAATGAAGAGTTTTGCCTTTGCAGTTCGCAACTGTCTGTCATTGTTTTAATTCTTGGACAACAGCTTGAAAATACAAAAAAAAGTGTATTTCCAACAACAATGGATACAGAATGTTCATCTGACTCTTATATCGTTAGTAGTCTCAAGATTTTTGTCTGGCTTGGAATAATAACGTTGCTGACTCATAACACATTGTGGTCTGTCATTTTACAGCCTTCTGTTTTTCTATAAACGTGACTACTGAGACAAATAGACAATGTGGTTGGAGACAATTAATACTTGATTTGAATTATTTTATTCTTTTATAGTTTATGTGTGCTCATGTGTATGATGTGGCTCTTTGCAGTAACACAGTAAAAAATGGGGCTCTTAATCTCTGACTGGTTGGCCTGCCCTCGTATAGACCTTAATGTGACCGTAGTGTGACTTTTGATGCACATGTTCAACTGTTTTATTTGCCTCTTGCCTTTTTGCACTAGTTGTTGGTCTATTTATTACAAGGAACTGAATGTCAATGCACAGCATGTATTTGATCCATGAACATTTCCAAGGCTGGCCCAATGTTTCCTGTTTCTGCATCTGTTGATAACACTCTTTGACACTCTAAGCTCAAGCGCTATGTGCTTCTCTCCATGAACCGTGGCAAGCAATTGTCAGGTGTCGTCTTGATCTCGTCATGTCAAACTGAACAGGATGATGATGCCCCTTGATGGCAAGACCATGCCATCCCTACCAAATAGATGAAAAGGGCATATCAAGCCCTCTAAAACCAACACTGTCCATCCATCTATTCAGTGTACCGCTTAACTTCATTGGGGTCAGAGGTGTGCTCAAGCCTGTGCCAGCTAACTTTGGGCAAGAGGTGGGATACACCCCAAGCTGATCACTGGACACATGCTGGACAGACCAGAGATAGGCAAATGGCGGCACTCCGAGCGGCCCTTGATTCATTCATTCAAAAACACTGATAAATATTCAATTTGTGTTTTACATGGAAGATGGGGAGAAAGGATTCTGGAAAAAAAGGGAAAATTCAAGATATTGAAAACTATTGAGAAACAAATCAGTAAATATGCAAATCTGTGGGTGTCCAGCTGATGATATATAGGTGTACACTGTAGTTTTACATTTTAATATCACCGATCACCACTAGACGGGAAACAGGTCTTAATTGCACTTTTGTTGTTTGTTGTTGGCTCAGCCTTTATACAGTACATGCATTTAGAAAAGCGTACTTATAAACATGTTTTGTCCATATATAAAATGGCATTTTTGTCATTTGGTGCCCCCCAGTAGCACTGCTGAAAAATTGCATCCCTCTTCAGCATTTAAGAGCTCATCCCTGATACAGCATAATACTGTACAGTCATGCAAACAACGAAAATTGGTACTTCTACGACTGAAAGTCATTTTGCATGAAGTTAAATATTATATTTGTATGCCAATGAATATTGTATTGCTCCACGATTTTTGTTCAAATATCGGTTGGGGTACTGAAATTGTGACTACCGATATTAACTGTTAGCATATCAATGGAAAGTTGAGTTAACAGTAACCCAATTTGAGTTAGAAAGGGACAACTCCTTTTTTTTGCTAACAGGACAACATGAAACAAGAGAAGGATTAACTGCACTGTGATCATGGAGAAAATGGAAGACAACTCAACTTACTTGCAAGAAAGCTGGTTAATACCATGTATGAAGTAACAGTCTCCACCGTTGATGCAGTAGGCCTTTTCCGTGTCGTTGCAATGCCTCACATGACTCACACCCAGGGACAAGGTGGTGGTGGTTACTATGAGGTAAACACAAGAAATGTGAAATCTTTTTTTTCCTCAAGGTTTCTTGTTGGATATCCTACCAGACGTGTAACTACTGTAAAAAGGCTCTACAAAAACGTACTACGAGGCGATTTGTAAAGGAGCATGGTGAAAGAGTCTAGCATTTCCACAAGAATCATGCTGGTTCACTTCTAGCTTGAGCTTTGAAGCCTTTGTGTTTGTCATTTCTACTCTGCATGGGCACCACTCAGGTAAAAATATCTAGAGCCCTAATTTGGTAGACTGGCGCCCTTGCCCACGGCGTGAAAACAGGCGTAATTTTAATTTTGTGCCAGTGCTAGCCCAGTCTAGCGTGTGGGCACACAGAGCAGCCTCGCCCTTTATGCACCTGATAATCTGGTGACAGAAAGCAGTTTGCATGTGACGTAAAAGACGACAGGTGGGTAGGGAGATTCCTTTGAGCGCCCGGATTTTGAGGGACACCGCACAAATTGGCTGGGAAAAGACTTCCGACCCCTTGCACCAGACTTGTGAGGCTTTTGTGTCTAGTAAAGTAGTTTTGCATTTATAGAAGTTCGACTGTATAAAAAAGTGTCTTACATAGTCAGTCTTACATATATTACAGCAGAGTTGTAGCATGGTTCAAGAAAAAAGTTCAAGTTGTCAAATGCTCACAGATGTGCACGCTGATAATACTTGTGACGTTTTCTTGTCCAACTGAGTTTTCAGCCACACAGGTGTAGTTTCCAGAGTCTTCCACACGCACTCTACTAATCAGCACCTTGGAGTTTTTTCTGACAAAGAAAAAAAGAAAGGCAGAAAAATTATGGTAAAGATAGATACAAATAAATGATTCATATTTGATTAGACCAAAATCCAAATTGACATTCATCACATATTATTGCTCCTGATGGTTGGTTAGAAAAAATGATTACAAAGCACAAAAAGACTGCTCTTTATTCTCAAATTTTAAATTACTATAACAATTTGATGCATGTTTTTGTCATCATCATCAATGGTATTAATTCCATCTTTTCACTGTTGTCAATTTAAATCAGGGAGAACTTCACTTTCACTCATCTTTCTGTTTAAACGGAAAATACGTATGTCGGGAAGTGATTTCTTTTATTTCACATAGAAAAGAGAAGCAGAAAAATTGGTCCTGAAATGAACTGTGTTTACCTTTCATCTAGAATTTCCTAAGAAAAGTGAAGTGGACATGTAAAACATACAGTATTAATACATCACTCAGTAAGTTTGACGGACTTACTTGTTGTTTTTTATTCTGAGGTCTCTGGCTCGCTGAAGCTCATGTCCATCTTTGTACCAGCGGAAAGAAGGGCTTGGATTCCCTGACGCTTCACACTTCAAGTACAGTTTATCCCCTTCCATCAGAGACTGGCCTTGCATCAGTCGTAGTTTAGGAACAGAGGCTGGACAAAAAGAGATAAACTTGCTTTCACTGGATTAACAACACACTAAACATTTTCAATTAGTTGCATGAGTGTATACTCATGTGTATGTGTCTGTGTGTCTATGTGTGTTTCACAGTGGTCATGGCCAAACCCAATCAGGAGCATTGACCCACCTTGACAAACTGAATTCAAATATTTGCTGAAATTCAATTGCCATAATTTATTCCGGTCTATTCTCGTCATTCTATAGTGCTCCTCTTAACCTCTTAATTCAATCGTAATAATTTATTCCAGTCTATTCTCGTCATTTTATAGTGCTCCTCTTAACCCAAATGGTTTCAGAATTAATTAATTAATTTAATTAATTAATGTATTTATTTATTTCAAATTAAATGTCAGCTTCTTTGTGCTGCCATGTCATTGTAATCTACCCACGGCCTTCAGAATCAATAGAGCTGGCCAGTATAATTTAAATTATATTAGCAAAAAGACTGATTCTTAAACCAATCACATTTCAAATTGGTCCTCACGGGGCCAGCACCCTGGCTCTGGATAATGTCAGGATTTTCTCAAAACTTGTTACGGCCAACTTTGACTGGTAAAACACATCCATGGCGATCTGTACACAATAATATATTTAATAATAAGCATCTCTGGTGAGTATGATTGATTTACTTTGTTTAATTAGTTGATGTTTTCATCTGCTCCTGAAGATGAAGGGTATGTGGAACAGTTTCACAGCGTTTGTATAGTATTAATGTTTTCTTTCAATGTAATGTGGTCGTAGTGATATCTGGATTAATTAATTTTTTTACACCAAATACCCTTCCTTACATAAAACCTCCCATAAGCGGCAAATAGCATACGATTTGCAGAGGGATCCAATTGGATGCTAACCACTGAAGGTCTAGTTACTAGATGCACGGCCAACATCAAACAAAGCAGGAGTCCCACTTTTTGTCTTAACATTGCAATCAAATGTTCTTCTGTGATAGTGGGGGGAAAATGTATTTCTGGAAAAAGAAAACACACAGTAAGTAAGGCAGTTTGCTAAAAGTATATTTTGTCTGACAGATTAACTCCACAGCTAAACAAAAATTGTAAAAATCTGCTTTGTAGAACAATAGTATTTCCAGTAAATCCCCATACTGACTCAGTTGAAAGCTTCTTTTTGACGTTTGCTGATGGCTGCAGGGAGAAAGTCTTTAATATTCCTTGTTTTAAAAAATAAATGAAATATTCCATTTTAAAAACATTATTTGTGTGTCTGTGCATGTACGTGCGAGTGTGCATACGTGTGCGTGTGTGTCATAATAGAGATTGTCATGATCATTTTGTCCTGTCATATTGTTGTTGCTTATAAAGAAGATATCATCACATGTGACAAAAAGCAGCTGCCAACATTAATTGTAGGACTTCAGAATATTTCTCAAACATTGTTACTTCCAGGAAAAATTATATTTTCTTGTGATGTATGTATATTTTAGGTATATTATTCCCAGTCAAAAGCCCAAGTAGATCATTTCAGTATGACCAGATGCTGCCTCTCTTTATGGCTTTTGCCTTGAAATGAACTGCATTATAGAAGAGAACATTATTGCTGTCATATTAGTGGGAGGCTAGGGTAGTGAGTGATTTGTTTGCTGTTTTAACATTTACTTGAAGGTAAGTCCAGATGCTCAAGTGCTATTATGGTATTGTTAAATCTCATTGTGAGGGTAGGATCACTTCCTTTCTCTTTGGACTTACTCGATTTAACTGTCCTCTATTTCAATTAAGGGCTATTCGTAGGTACACACTATACAACACAATAGCAATAATCTGTAAAGTTACAAGAACAAAGTTGTTAGTGTCATGGATCGGATGGAGTCGGGTGACCAAATGCAGCTTGGACCAGGGTTTATAGAGCAAAACACACTAACAGACTCTGCAAACTGACATGGCTTAACAAAACAATAAGAGGACTGACCGACAGGGACGTGCAACAAAAGATGTGACGCAAAAGACATCAGGACAGCACCGACGGCGACGAGAGACGAGAACAATCCAACAGAGGGGTGACACGCAGACAGGATTTATATACGCGACAGGTAATGAGAGGCAGGTGACTGTGATTTGTACATAGATTGGGAGTAGACACAGGAAGGGAGGGGCGAGAACACAGACACTGACAGTTAGGGGGGAAAAGTGGATTATAAAACTTGAATTGCAAAAATTGTCAAATGAATTTCAAAATTCCCACTCAAAGCCAAACCTAAGTCTGATACAAGCAGCCACCAGACCAGTAGTCTCTCACTGTTGATTCCAATATATTAAATTAATTATATGATAATGTGCCAAAACCCACATGGTTATTTTAGTCTATTTAGTTCTATCAAATGTTAGAACAATATTCTTCTAATCTACAAAAAATAAAAAATAATTGTGTGTATTTTTTAATGTTTATTCGGCTTTACAAACTAACAAATACACACAATGTTTTCATTTAATTATATAGGTTTTATCTATAGGTAAAGATGACCACTATTCCAAAAATTATGACAACTAGACGAGTCACCAAAATCTAGTTACACAATGAACAATTGATATTCAAATCTGTGTTAAATCGTTGCTTCAAAGTATCTTCTCATGACAAATTGTTCTGACATTGAGCTGTGTGCCTGATACTTTCATCTCATGCATTTCTTGCATTTTGGCAGAACACAATAAGGGCAGCATGGAGACTGAAATCTAATAACAATTTACCATAATGAGAGATGAGATGATGTTTCATTGTGCGTATGGATGTGACATTTAGACAGCACAGTGAAAAATACCTCAGAGAATAATCATCCTTTTTTTAGTAGTGCACTTTTCAAATGTGAATTAGAAAGTCACTAAATATATCAGAAATTATAATAATGCATTGCAAGTGGAGGAAAATGTCAACAAATAAAATGAAGGATGTATATAAACAAGATTTATGAATGTTGCAAATCAATCTAACAGTTAAAAGACAGACCTCCAAATTATTTTTCCTATGAAGGTATGCTGAAATCTTGCGCAATATCCGATATTCAAGACTGTAAAATTATACATGTTTCTCACAACAGTGACTTGATTTGATAAGATAGCATTGTCTTTACTGTGTACTGATGACCAAGCGTGACAAGTTTGTCTGAATGGTTATAAATGCCACAATTAGACATTATTCAAAACATAAAGGTACATCATTCTGGAAAAGAATTTGCGGCATAAATTTTAAAGGTAGTGTACCTGCAATATATTCTTTTGTATCTTGCCCTGTAATGCTGAAGCTACCTTAAGCAAGCATTAAGAGGAGACTTTTATGTCTTTATGAGCATGAAAATGAATATCAGGAGGACTAAAGCAGCTGGGAAAGGAGGTGAACCTGGTTATGAATGAGCTCATCCTTTACTGGGATACATCTCCTCAGGCAGCGTTGTGTCAGCTGGCAAATGTTGGCTGAAAATCAGGAGGAAATTACCCCTCATGGATTTAATATCCACATTTAATGGATGTGGAGTAATTCTGTACAACTCTCTTTTGACATCATTAGTGGTAGCTATTTTTTGCACATTATGTCCTCTTTTTTTATTGTATTTCCCAAATGTTTTGCAAAACTATAGCACATATCATGACTGTATTTAAACCCATTTTTACATCCCTAAAAATAGCACAGTATTAAACGGTAGTACTCCATTCAACGTATGCACCACCATCTACTGTTTTGTGTTCTAAATTTGGCACATAGGATTTAAATGAATGTGAGTTTTTTTGCGGAAGTGTTTAAAAATGTTGTTTCTCTGTTGTAGTTAGTTCGGTTTGGAGCGGAGAAAAATGACAAAACACAAAAAAAGTTAACAATGTACATGTTTGTGTGTTGAATAAAGGCGCGGTTTGAAGACATCAAACCTCATATGGGTGTACACGGTATAACATCGCAAAAGCTGTATGAGAAGACAATTCATCTGAAAAAATGGCGGCGTTCCTTATTTGTTAAACCCGGGAACATGGAGGTGGAGAAGAAAATAATTACAAAGAAGAAAACTAAAGACTGAACTGACTTGGAGAAATCAATATCCTTGTGAGACTGTTTATATTACACTGAAAAGATATATTTTGTTAAAGCTGGGTTTTCTACAGAAGGGGTAATATTTCAATTGTCATGTTTATTTATCAAGTAGAACTATCATGTGTATATTAGATTTGATTTTATTTTGAGGTTTTTTGCTACCGTACAGAGGTGGCTTACTTTAAATTAGGGCTGCATATTATATTGCAAAAATATTGTCGTCGTGATAATGATGCATGCAATGCAAAATATTATGCAACCTTAAATGTGCATTTCAATCACAATAACTTCTCAAAATAATAATTAAGAAAAATAACAAGTAGACTACGATTGGTTGACTGAATGTTATGGACTGACTACTGTCTCCTAATTTGTTTTCCCTGTTCAACTAAAGAAAATATATTGTTTGGTTAAACATCAAAGAGAATAAACCTCAACACAATCATTACAAAACATTTGTGACTCTGAATATATTATTTTGCCGAGTGATGCTCACCTGTGAATATTAATTTGCCGCATATCGAGTAACCCTACTTTCAGTCTCAGACCACCAAGTGCTTAAAAAAAGAATATCCATCTTGTGAGCCCTGTCAAAAGCTCCCCTAAGAAACAATCTATTTCTGGCATAAGGTGTACTGAGAGATATTAGGCGGATTAGAGTGAAAACATTTTGCTGGGGCTTAATTTTGAAAAAGCGAGTGTGGCGTTTAGCAGATGAGCCAAGGCCGGATTCATTCTGACATACAGACACTGCTCAATCTGTAAGAAGAATACTTGAGATGCGTGTACATTTAACATGCCCAGGTATGCATTTTATTGTCTGTAACCATGTATGTGTGTGTGTGCAGTCAAGCACTCCAAAGTGCTGATCCAAGCTTTCTACATCACTGAGTGATGGGAGGATTCCTCGGCAAGAGCACCAGGAGGTTGTGGGGACGCTGAAACGGACAACTGAGTGTGGCCAATAGTCTGTGAGTGGCCTTACACGCTAGCCAATCACACATGACCAGCGGTCCCATCAGCCATCTATCAAGAGGTCTTTTTCTCAAGGTCAGCTGATGTTTGTACCCCCACCCCGTTCTCCATCCAACAGAGTGGACATCAATAAAAATGATATTTTATTGCAAAGTATCATCTCATGACAGGAAGCCAAAGCATTTTTTTGGCATATGCAAGTTTGTGTTTGACTCAGTCTTGGCATCACGGTGCATGTATGGTGATGTCATCTCACACACTGGAGAGCCTGATTTATGTTTTGACCTACACCTCTCTAGTATGTGTCTAAGTGTGTGAGCATGCATGGGCCCCTCCTCTTGTGTAAAAGAGAGTAGCCTTTTTCTATCTCATTCTCCCATCAGTGTGATTTCTGCAGCGCACAGCTGTCACCATGGAAACCAGGGAGGGAGCCGGAGATAGAGGATGTAAGGCAGAAAGAAAAGGGAAAATGAGATTGAGAATGAACGACAGAGAGAAAAAGAGAGGAGGGTTGCGTGTGTGCACGTGTGTGTGCGTGCGTGCGCGCGGGCGTGTGTGTGTGTCAGTTGTCGGATAACGGCCACAGAAGACCTGCATGCAGTATCGCCCGGCTAACCTCTGCACAGCAGCAACACAAGCAGAAGAAGATGTGTGTTGTTTAGTGATAGCATTTCGTAATCACAACCACAGTTCATCAAAATGTCCGTTTGTGCAAAACAGGGTAAGTGCGCACAGTTTGAAGCGTGATTGTCAATAAATGTGTGCATTCTATTTGTTCTCATGACCCCTGGAAACACATCCGTGTCACAACTTCTATTGCACATAAGGTTGCTCAGTCACAATTACTTGTGATCTTTTTTTGTCTTTTATCTCCCACGTGATATTTGGAATCCTCATTCTGACACACAAAACACTTGAATAACTTCAATAGACAGACAAACCAATCATTCAATCGATTGATGGAAATGAATCCGTTTTGAGTTGTGTGCAAGTCATTCTGGTTCCCATGCAACTGTCTTCAATTTATCTTAGTCCTGTCTTTCTCACATCCTGGCCTCCTCCCTCTTGACAGGCACACACATGTTTATCTCTTCCTCTCCTCACTCACCTGTCCTCCCCTTCTCATCCCTCTCTCTTTCTCACTTACTGTTTGTCTTATTTCCTCTTTTCATTCATCTTACTCTCTTGACTCCAGATCCGTCTGCACCGCTGATCCACCTCTCACCCAGCCATTCCTCAGTTCTAATTTTCATCGTGAATACAGCCCCCCAACCTGACGTTCGCACACATACACACAAACACACACACAAAGCAGGCTCATTCCTAATTGAGCACATCTGTCCTCCATCAGGAGTGAATAGTTGAATTACACACAAAAACCTCCCATTGCTCCTTTGCAAGAACAAAAAGTATGCTATTGCGAGTGGATTATCCTGTTGCGGCTATGAGGTGCCATTAACAAGCTATATAAATCTTGTGGCGTGCCTAAGGGTCCTCTCCGGTGTTACCTTCTTTTGAGTTGTAAATGTCTTCAAATATAAGAGCGCATATAACAGTAAAGATAATATATTGTAGTGTTTGTTTTTTTGTTTTGTTTTTTTATCACAACAGTCTCACTATGGGTTGGATCAGACCTGGGCAAATTACGGCTTTGTCCCATTGGACAAAAAAAAAAATCAATCGTTATTGTATTTAATCTTGTCCATACAACGTTAGAGAGCACAGTGACCATTGGTGGACCTTTGTTCTGGTATATTAAGTCACATCCACTGTCTTTGTACACGAAATGGGTATTGTCAGCCTGCCCTTGACCAATAGGGTATGCGCGGCTTGTGGCTACCACTACAGCTAGGACTTCATATTTATACTGTATGTTGAAGAATAAAAGAATTTGGACAGCTTTCGTTCATCGAACTTCCACTCATTGACATCTCCGTGAGTGTCAAAGTAGCCATTCGCCGCCACTCCTCCGCTTGACCCTTGCCTCATTCACGTCTACTTTGCCTTGCATAAAAAAGATGCACTTTGATTTGCGAGCGGACCGATGAAATGAAAAGTGGCCAGTAAGTGTCGAGTGTTTAATAAAGAGTGGACAATGAGATCTTTTTTTCACAAATCAGATAAACAGCTGCATGTCCGATATGCCAAGAAGCTGTTTACAAAGATACAATATCATGCAAAAAAGAGATGAGCAAAAACAACAAAAGTGCTTTATGTGAGCAACGTTCTTATTTCCTGCACAGTGGAGGTTTGAGGGCCAAGAAGACGGCCTGATATTACGTACGCAAAGCTGCATTTTCAAATACACTGTAATATTAGGTTTATAATAAGTCATAAATGTGTCATTGTTCACAGTCAATATGATGCTACCCACTTAACTATATATTTGGAAGTCTTGACGACATCTGACTATCAATTGATGTAATGATTTTATTAAATAGTTTATTATTTAATTTATAACAATACATACTATATGCACATACGCATATTTTTTTTCCTAAATACAAATTCAGAGTTGAGGTTAGCATGTTGGCTTGGCCCTCAGCAGACGTTTCAGCTTCTCATGTGGCCTCTTTGCAAAATGAATATCCCACCCCTGGGTTGGATATACGTAGTATCAGATTAGAATAAAACGGTGCCGGAAAAGTGTGAACTGACAAACCTATCAACATGTTGTACCAGGCACCGTGCCAGGATTTTATTCCCTACCTGAGATGCAGGGGCTTGACCAATACATAGTGGGGCTCAGTAATAATGTATGAATATATTTTAGAAGAGCAAATAAACAGGAGAAAACAACCTGCATTTTTTGGTATGTAATGGGTGGTAGCAGAGAACTTGTAGACTTGCAAAAATTTTCAGCATTTTACACTGAATTGCATTGAAGACAAGTCAAATCACGAAGTACGCCGAAGTGGAAAGTTTGATAGAAAGATTTACTTTCACTGCAAATGCGTTGTTTTGGTGATATTTTGAGTTTACTGGAAACATGCTGCTATAAAGCTGAAAAGCTCACAGACTTCGACCCTCTTTCTTTGCCGTCAACCAAATAGCTTTACTTCCTTCTTTTGCAATTATGTGACATAAGTGTGTTATTCTTACTTATATGCCTGCTCACAAATTTGCTTTTCAATTTGCCAAAAGCAAATTTTATCTTTCAAATAAATACAGTATAGTAGCGTTAAAGTGGATTTTGCCAATTATTGGCATCTGCATTTTTTTATTAATTCAAGCCCGGACACCCTGCGGAGGAAACTCATTTCGGCCACTTGTATCTGGGACCTTGTTCTTTCGGTCACGACCCATAGCTCTTGACCATAGGTGAGGGTAGATCGACCAGGAAATTGAGAGCTTTGTCTTTCGGCTCAGCTCTCGCTTCACCACGACGAACCGGTACAGAGTCCGCATTACAGCCGACGCTGCACCGATCCGCCTGTCGATCTCACGCTCCATCCTTTTCCGACTGAGGACCATGGTGTCAGATCTGGAGGTGCTGATCCTCAAATTGATTAAATTATTTATTTGTTAAAATTTACACTGAACTTTATAAGAAGTGATCCTGAAAGGGGGATCCTTCCATCTGTGGTCCCTTCTCAAGGTTTCTCATTTTCCCCTGGTAGGGTTTTTTTGAGTTTTTCCTTGCCCTTTTGGGAGCTTAAGATCAGGGGATGCTTTGAGAATAATTGTCAATTTTTGTCTATGTGAAGCCCTTTGAGACTGTTTGTGATTTAGGGCTATACAAATAAACTTGACTTGACTTGACTTGACTTGAAGTGCTGCTGACCTTTGGAACACCCTGCACTTTTGTTTTAGAACATTTGCACTTTTTGGTTGAATTTTAAAATGAAGATGTCACTTTCCAATAAAGAAGGTGCATCTCATACATGAGAAAGGTTTGTGTATATGATCTGCCAAAAATAGTAACTTAACTGTCTGTTTATTAAATTTTAAATGTAGTGTGCTCTTCCACTATGGAAAACAACTCCTCTTAAATGAGGCGGTAGGACCAAGTCCATCTTGGCTGAAAAGATGCACTTTACTGATATAGTAAGGCATCTGTCACATCAGTGTGTGGGTGGTGTGTGCAGTGCACCAGCACTAGTGTGAGTGTGTGTCAGTGTGTGTGCATGTGCTCATGGTTTCAAAAAGTCCTCCCTCATTCACAAACTAAGCCATGTGGCACTGAGTCGGCCCCTTTAAGAGGCATGAGCTTTCTACCGAGGCTGACTGTTGGAAAAAAGATGAGTGCCGATACATTATTCACCACCAAGGACAAACACACACACACACACACACGGCCTTACACATAAGATAACCAAAGACAAGAACACGAGTTAGGCAGTCATCAGTGAAATGAGCAACAATGAGGTGTGCTGATATAAATGATAGGCAGAATAGGGAAGAGACCCACTTTGTATCATGGTCAGAGTGTCTTACAGATGTGCACACAAACACACACAACAGATGGAAGAAATATTCAGCATTCCGTTATTCCGTGTGCATAATTTATGGCAGCCCCAGATCTCCCTGCTAATGACAGAACACTAGGGCATCTGCAGCACAGCATCAACAGCTGACTGGCATGGCCGTGTGTATATCGGTTGGGTGGGAGGGGGAGAGTGAGGGTATTGTGCTCTGTTAGAGCAAGGACCGTATGAGAGACAGAAGGAGATAGAGAAGGAAGAGAAACAAAAACAGTGTCTGAAATAGAAACAGATAACACAACAATGAGGCAGATGTGACAGACCTCTCAGAAGATACACACACACACATAAACATTCACACACTTACAGCCAAGTCAACCTCCTCTGGGATATTTATTCTCGTTGATGTTCAGTATGTCCGTCAGACTGAGTGCCACCTTTACAATGTATTTAAGAAGTTATTATTGTAACTTGTTCATTATTAATGTAAAATCATCACAACTACTGCTCTCTCCTGGCTGCCTGAAGCAGACAGTTCCCAAAAATGTGTCTGTGCAAAGAGAAAATACTAACAAAAGTGGGTCAAGGGTGTGGCCTCGGCTACAACTCCTGTTGAGAGAATTGTCTTGACATGCTGCTGCAACAGTGCAGTTCTTCTAATTCTGAGATCAATGCCAGACTGATTCTGCCCTGCAGATGATAGGTACACTGATGCAAGATTGAGCCAAGACAGCACTACCTGTTAACATAAAGAACTGTTCTGAATATGTGCATGGACAAAATTGCTGGTCGCCCTCTGTTAATCACGGAAAAAGAAGAATTAATGTTACTTCATTTAAGGAAATAAGAAGGAAGGAAGAAGAATGAGATGGAAATTAACAAATGAAAATCAAACATTGCTTTTGAGATGTGTTTCAACAGAATTATTCTAAAAACAAGCATTTGAAACAAGGATAGACAAAAAAATGCTAGCATCCTTAGCAAATGTTGTGTGCTATTTCGTGACATGGTGTGTAGCACATACTATAACATGGGCGGGAGGATGTGAAGGAAATAGTTTTCTCAGGGGATTAAAAGACTGAAATCAGTACATCAAAATTAAAGGGTATATGACCATCTCCAAGCAGCTTAATATTCCTGTGACAACAGTTGCACAAATTATTCAAAAATGTAAGCTAGACATGGCTGCAGGTCAAAAATTGATGAGAAATTGAAGAGATGGATAATACAAATGATAACAAAAGATCCCAGAACAAGCTCCAAAAAAAAGAAAGGTGAACTCCAAGGTCAAGGTACATTATTGTGAAACCGCTCCATCCATAGACCTATTTGAGCCATAGTGGCATTCATGGGAGATGACCAAGGAGGACACCACTGTTCAAAATAAATCGTAAAAGTGCTAAACTGCATGATGACAAGCAACAAAGCTTCTGGGAGAATGTCCACTGGTAAACTAGGCTCAATTGAAAGGAATTTCTGTTACGTTCTGGGGCTGCTTTGCTATATCTGTCCCAGGGTCGTGCTGTCATGACACCAAAATTTTAACTTTGGTACTATATTTGCATAAAATATACTGGTACTGAAATTGCACCATAGTAAAAACTTAAAACACCAGTAAAAACCAGTGAAATATGTCGTAGCGAACAACTAAACAACTTCAAATTTATTTTCTTTGCATGAATTACCCAAATTTCTTATGACTTATTTTGTCGGCAAAATGCACTATGTCAATGAACGGGGTAGATCAATGATGCACATTCAAAATGTAAACACCGCCTTATCTGAAAAGCGAGTTGCTGGTTAAGTTAGATGGCCATGAATGTGGCAAAGTATACATTCAGACTGGGGTATGTATTTATCATGTTAAGCCCTTCTTTACGGGAAAGATTTAACCCAATGTGCAAAATGGCTTGATATATTTAAGTCGATACATTTGTATTGGCCCGGTCTGAGAAGCATCTGTAACTATATGGCCCAACACCCCTGCTAAAAAAATCAGCATGGACCAAACAGCATGGTTTACTGGTGTCACCAGCAAGACCAGCAACAACAGTAAAAGGAAAAAAAAAACAGGTCTTGGCTTGTTGTACTTTGGCTGCTGCTCTTGCTCGTGACACCAACAAGATCAGCACAAAAACACTACAAAACCATGCTGCTCTATGTTGTTTTTCTTAGCAAGCAATGTCTCATATGCCGCTTTTCCATTATGGATTCCAGTCGCAACACTTCTGCCCCTTTGTAATTATGCATCTTGGACGAGTACGGTATTCTGCGCACCAACCCCGCCTAACTCGGAGTTGTTGTTTTTTGTTTGTTTGTATCGGTATTTGGAAATTATAATATTATGTCATTTTTGTATGGCTAAAATTAGGGCCTAGAACTAGCACTGGTTATCTTGAATCCGGACACAATGAAATCACGAGACTGTCAAGTCAAATTTATTTACATATACGTTTAGCCCTTAATCACAAAAACATCTCAAAGGCCTTCACATGGCCACAGTTGACGATCATTCTCGAAATCTTAACCTCCAGGAGGGCAAGATAAAATAAAAATTGGGGAAATATGTGAAACCTTGAGAAGGGACATCAGATGGGAGGATCCCCGTCCCAGGACGACTAGGTTTCAATGGATGCAGAGTGGGCAACATTGAACACAAAATGAAATCACGAAGCCGCCATAGTATTCTAAAGAGAAATGTGTCGGAACGCTTGTCATACAAGTCATGGGTGTTGCAACAGGATAATGACCCAAAACACCAAAGAATGGCTAAAAATAAAGCATCAGACTATTCTGAAGTGGCTTTCTTGGAATCCTGATCTCAATCCTACTGGATATAGATGGAAGGAGCCAAAATATGTCATCTGGAGAAACCATCCTTCAAACCTAAGACCACTGGAGCTGTTTGCTCATGAAGTGAGTGCCAAACCTTTGGCCAAGCGTTAAGAAGAAATCTAACTGCTGACTCTTACCAAGACATTTTGATTCTTATGCTTCTCAAATTGCAGCTACAGTTTTTTTTTGTGATCAATAATCACATGGTTGAAAGAGTTTGGTGTGGGAAAACTTGATGACCCTGACCTAAACTCCATTAAACGCCTTGGCTGAATGGATGGATGGATGGATGGATGGATGGATGGATGGATGGATGGATGGACGGACGGACGGACGGACGGACGGACGGACGGACGGACGGACGGACGGACGGATGGTCGGGCGGGCGGGCGAGCGGATACAGTCATACATGCACCTTGTCACTCTTACCATCCCATAAAAAAAAAAAAACAGCTTGTTTACGTTGCAAAAACTAAGAATTTGCTGTCTCATGATTTTGACACTCTAAGTGGTCGGTACCTCAGAGAGTTTGCAGATTATGTAAATGTCAACATTTAATGGACAGTTGTCAAGCCACTGTGATGCTGTCTATGGAGTGGGAAAAAAAGAGACATTTGAACAAGCGCTCTGAAAGGATTTGCAGCAGCAGATTATTATAACTTGCAGGCAAATGACCTGCTTTGCTCATAGAGTAAATATGATTTGATTCAAGACGTTCAAGGATAAACGATGAGGGTATATTTTGTTTTGTTTTGTTTTGTTAATTTGCTGGACTACAACATGCATTTTTCCATAAATCTCATGAACACTGAATAAATGTTTCTTGTTATTGCAAATCATCAAGCACCAATCAATTCCTAAAGCCAAAGGCACAACCGGCATGTCAAGGAGATGGATTAAAACTGGTGGGTGTTGTCTGTAGTGTGTGTTCCAGGAGGGTGGCTGTGATTGGCTGGCTCGTATTAGGCCCAGGCATTGGTTAGACTCAGGGTGTGTGTCAGCAGAGCACCGTTGTGCTGCTCCTAATGAAATATATTATATTTATGTCTTTGTCTGTGATATTTGGAAATAATTGTTGAGTCTGTTCTATAATGCTAACGGGGGTTTTAGAATGTCTCCCAGTTGAGACTGTTTCCACTTGTGTTTCTTGCGTGTATGTGTGTGTGTGTGTGTGTGTTTGTGTGTGTGTGTGCGTGTGTGTCTGTGTGCGTTTATCCCTGCCTGAAAATGTTCTCCTGAAGCCTGATTACAATAGCCGCGTCATAAATAAATGACTTGATCATTTTAGCATGTCACAGGGCTAAAAATAGAACATCACATTGTTAGCTGGGCTGTGAGATGAGCTCTTTGTGCAGACGTTTCACTTCCTTCCTGTTCCTACTTCCTCTAATGATTTCATTCAATTTTGTTTGATTCATACAGTGTGTATTCAACACAAAAAAAGGAATGTCAAGGCAGTTGCCATCATTTAGAACAGATTTTTATGCTACAGTTTTGTGTGCACGGGCATTCTGTCGATTTGTTAACCATGATAACGTCAGAAGGTGTTGATTTTGATTTATAAATCAAAAATGCTTACATGACATCAATTTGACAAAGTGCAAAGTTTAAATCACAATGATCTAGGGAACTTGCTTATAGAGTGAAATTAAAGAAAAGTTGTTTCAAAGACAATAAGTGCCATTTCTAGTTAAAAACCTACTTGAATAAAATGACAGTTATTTATAGTATAAGGAATTTTTGGGGATACAAAGTACGATTACATGCCTTAAGTTATAGCCCTTAATCTTTGTCCCCGCACTGGTTAGCACGTCCGCCTCACAGTTAGGAGGGTGCGGGTTTGATTCCACCTCCAGCCCTCCCTGTGTGGAGTTTGCATGTTCTCCCCGTGCCCGCATGAGTTTCCTCCGGGCACTCTGGTTTCCTCCCACATCCAGAAAAAATGCTTGGCAGGCCAATTGAGCACTCCAAATTGCCCGTACGTGTGAGTGCGAGTGCGAACGGTTGTTCGTCTCTGTGTGCCCTGCGATTGGCTGGCAACCGGTTCTGCGTGTCCCCCGCCTACTGCCCGATGACTGCTGTGATAGGCTACATCACACCCGCGACCCCCGTGGGGACAAGAGGTATAGAAAATGGATGAATGGATAATTTTTGTTCCTTCAAGTTTTTTTTAAATACGATACAGTGTGTTAGTTGTATTTCACTAAAGTACTTTACAATACGTTGTAATCATTTGAAAAGTTTGATTTCAAACATTAATTTTAATAACCTAATAGTAGCTTTATTGTGGTACTTGGTGTAAAAGATTTGAGAACCACTGATCTAAGATGTTGACCTCAACCTTTAGCAAACAGGTTCTTCCACACCGTACTCATTCAAGCATCTGTTCTTCCTGAAACCAAAGACAGTTCTCTAAACTTTTCACACAAAGTCAGAAGTACATAACAGCTAAATATAGGTATTGTTATAAAAAAATGCTGTTCAAAAGTATATAACCCAACTCCTTTTTCATTACCACAGTCCATGATGTGTATTTTCTTCCTCAACAGCACTCAAGCATGTCGCTGCAGTGTGGTTCAAAATGATAATAACTAAAAGTGCAACAGATGCGTGTGCATGGTACCCTTTATGACCGTCAATAGTATTTCCGATACCCGGGGAACGGGATGGCCTATATGAACCCTCCATTCACAGGTCACTGCAGTCACAACTGTGAGACATGTCATGATTTGACATCTGATATGCTGGCCCCTGGCAACAATCCTCAGCAACAGACACAAAGGTCACCTCAACACAAGCTTGCCATCTACACATGCGCATACACACACACGCACATTCACACACACACAGGAGCTCCACTCTAATCTGTGATGGTGCGGATCTTGCTGGCTATGCTCAAAGAGTCAGAATGCACTGATCACCACTCAGCAGGAGTCTGCAGTGGATGGAAGAGAGGGAGGGGGGCACTGGAGGGGGGTCTAGTTTCTACAAGCGCGCACAGATCCATATAGGACACCCACACACGCACATTTTCTAGCATGCTTCTCATTTGATTATGGGTGACCGGGTTATGGCGGATTGAAGTGTCAATCGGCTCGCGCATGCGCACGCGCTGACACTGTACAGACGCCACACGTGCACGCGCGAGCACGTCTCTTTTACATCACTTCACATTGCATGTGCACCTGGAACTTACCGCAGTCTTCGCACAACACTCGCTCCACATCCTTCTTGAGCTCCGGCTCACTGGCGTCCACGGGGGCGTACGACGCCTTGAACACGTCGGGCTCCCCGGTCGGGTCCATGAAAAAGATATATCTGTGGTCCTTCTCCACCGTGGTGCATGGGGCCTCGGAACTAAAGTCCCCGACGGTGACGAGCTGCTCTCTCTCGAGGCCGCCGCTGTTGACGGGCCACACGTCCAGCACTTTGACATTCACACTGTAGGGCTCCCGGGAGGAGACGTTCTCCGGGGAGGAGCGCACCTCGCCCTCAATGACCACAGCTGATCGGTACGCTTGGTCCTGGAGGGAGTTGAGACTCGGGGCGTAACAGGCGAACGAGACCCCGATGACCAGCATGGAGAAATGCACTGGATCAAGCCTCATACCGTCAGCCTGTGCTGTGGTGCAGTGCTTCTGGGCGGCGGAGGGAGCTGCAAGAGAGAGGCGGCGGCGAACGAGCTCCGACAGGGGAGGCAGGGCAGAGGCAGCGCGGCAGACCTTGTGGAAGTGTCCATGCCATCTGTGTGCGCCGCCGCTTTCCCCATACGGCCGCTGGCCTCGGATGGGGGGCACAAACTCAATAACACACTAACACGCGCTCTCACACACACACACGCACGCACACACGCACGCACACACACACACGCACACACACACTCTCGTACACCAGGCTAGGAACCGAGAATGGCCCGCTTCTCCTGCATTCTTAAAAAATGTGACTGCTGTATTCTCCTTTACCAACCTCCCTCCGCCTCTTCGCTTTCTTGAAAGGCAAAGCAAGACTCGCAAATTAGTCTTCTCTTGAATCCACGACTGAACCCCCCTCCCGTCTCTCTCTCTCTCTCTCTCTCTCTCTCTCTCTCTCTCTCTCTCTCTCTCTCTCTCTCTCTCTCTCTCTCTCTGTCTCTCGCCCCAGCTAATAGGCTAGCATCGCATGGGTGGGCGCATTGCCTCTCCTGGTGTGAAAAAAAGCTGTGCGCTTACAGGGAGTATTCACAATAAATGATCAACGCTCCACGCATGCTCAGGGCTTTCATCCATTTTTGGAATCCCGCACCCCCCCTAAAAAAAAAAGAAAACAAAAATAGGGGGGGTTGAGGAGGATGGAAAAAAAAAATCTCTGTCCGGTAATTCCGTTAGTCAGTGGAGAGAAACCCGGGAAAGACCAGAGAGGATGAGATAGCGGTTATCCGTTGAGGCGGTGCAACAGTAGCGCGCACCCTCCAGCCGCGTCCGCTGATCCCCTCATCACACGCGTGCGCCTTGCGCGAGGAAGCATCACTTGATCGGTCACTGACGTCGGATCCCCGCTTCGTCCGCAAACACCTTAAAATCCCGGACAAACAGCTGCAAAGCGCTGCGGATTCATGTGCAACCACCGTGGTCGATCACCCCCTCTTCGAGTCAGCGGCTGCAATAAGAATCACGCAATATCGTGTTGCCAAGCCTCTCGTATAGGTGGCTCGCGGTGCTCCCTGCTACACACTGCGGTTGCGATGAGTAACGCTGCGAAATACATTCAATGGGGTCCTCAGCTTCAGGATGTGATGTACAGAGAGAGGCGCAGCATGCAGCAAGTTTTAGGATTAAGTTACAACTCGAGCACAAGCAAAATACAATCACATTTATTCAAAATAAACAGCATTTTATGTTCAGGATGAATACAATGACCACTATCCTCTTTCTGCATCCATCAATCATGACATAGCCAACTGTCCAGAGCTAAGCGCCCTTCACTAGAGGTCAGAAAGCCTCCTCATGTCCATCCTGAGAGAGATAAATTATACTGTCCGCTGTACTATAGAGGGGACATGACAAGGAAATTGCAAGAAAGGTCATGTATAGTGTATACAAATATAACAGCCTCCTCCATCTGACTACTACCAAGAGGATCATATCAGGACATGCAGGGTGACTGTCCAGGGTTCTGAAAGGGCTTGACAGGTTTAGTACACTGCACCAACACACCAATCACATAGAAGGCCTTAGGAAAATCATCGGGTTGAAGGTCTGTGTGCTCTCCTTAAGATCCAATTCATAAAGCTCTTTCAATACTGGGTGTTATTATTCCCCCTAAAAAGCTACCAAATCTAGATTAATTAAATGAGAGCCACATTACTGGGATTGCTGTTCCAAATCCAGCAATCAGTTCAGGGACCCACCCCCTTCCTCTACTTTCCACCCAACTGTGCTCTCTAATCATTCTTCTTCATCCACCGATCGATCAGTAGTCCATGTTGTATCAACAAAAAAAAAGCCTTTAGGGTTTTTTATGGCCTTCCAGGTTTGCGCCAAAGATATGTTGATGTGCGCTCTGCCTATGTCTACTGCGCATGTGACGTGCCGTCTGCGCACGCAACATGAAGTTTGAACGTGTCATCATGTTGTGTCACTTGACAAATAGCTGTTGCTAGGCGTCTTCTGACGATGCGTTGTTAAGCGTAGTTGTAATATGTCATTTCACTTTCTTCCCACTCTGCTTCTATAAAATGCTGTCAGACAGTGATGTTGCAAGCATCTTTGCTGAGTCATTACTTTTTGTCATCTGGATGTGCTGTTTGTGACAATGAGCGCCATGGCTTAATTTTTGAGAACGATGGCGGGAAATATCCAGGAGAGATCTCCCACGACAGATCGAGTGTAACATTAACTTATTTTTATACTTCAGTAAATTTTAAATATTGGTTTATGTGGTGGTCGGCAAGGTGGAACACCCGTTAGCAGTTTGGAGGTTGCCGGTTCGATTCCTGCGTGGGTTTTCTCCGGGCACTCCAGTTTCCTCCTACATCCCAAAAACATGCATGGTAGGCTGATTGAGCACTCCAAATTGCCCATAGGTGTGAGTGCGAGTGAGAATGGTTGTTCGTCTCTGTGTGCCCTGCGATTGGCTGGCAACCAGTTCAGGGTGTCCCCCGCCTACTGCCCGATGACGGATGGGATAGGCTCCAGCACCCCAGTGGGGTCAAGTGGAACAGAAAATGGATGGATGGATGGATGGATGGATGGATGGATGGATGGATGGATGGATGGATGGATGGATGGATGGATGGATGGATGGATGGATGGATGGATGGATGGATGGATGGATGGATGGATGGATGGATGGATGGATGGATGGATGGATGGATGGATGGATGGATGGATGGATGGATGGATGGATGGATGGATGGATGGATGGATGGACAAAAAGATAAGCCAAACAATTGCCATTAGTATAAAGTAAGCAAATTATCATTGCTGCTTCTATTAAAGAATAATAAAAGATGCACTTTACAAATAATGCAAATCTACAGGTATCGTGACGACATGTTCAAAAGTCATGTTACATGCACAGATGAGACATCACATGCGTAGGCAGAGCGCACAGCGACATGTTTTTGGCACAAATGCAACACCACCATTTTTTCTTCCACGCACCAATTGTAGTCATTATTTTTTTAGTGTTGTTTCATTCCTACGCGACCATCAATAATTTTCCATTGAGAAATAGTCACACACATGTCCAATTACAGTGCTATGATTCATGGAGTTTCACCACCTACTCTTTCAGACTCTCAATCAGCTCTTCATTCAGAAATACTATCTCAGACACCACCGCCTCACTCACGCTCATAACCACGCGCACACAGCTCCACGTAGTTCGCCACGGTCGCTGTCCGCGGTGCTGAAACCCTCAACCCGGATGCTCATCGGATTGGGCAATTTGCCAGGTTTACCTTATCTATCTATCTATCTATCTATCTATCTATCTATCTATCTATCTATCTATCTATCTATCTATCTATCTATCTATCTATCTATCTATCTATCTATCTATCTATCTATCTATCTATCTATCTATCTATCTATCTATCTTACATATACATGGCTAATGGCTTTTTCTTCTTTTTTTAACGATGCAGCAATATTATTTTTTGTATAACGATGGATATTTTTTAGAAAAGTCTACAGACGGGGGTGAGAGGTGACAGAGACAGCAGAGCAAAAACAATAATACACACCTATCAATACAGGGTTCATCGGGAGTAACAACATGACAAACATGGCTACAAACGCAAAAGTGCATCATCTTGACTGCAGCCCGCTCTCGCTGAGCTACAGAAACTACACTTACTTTCACACACACTGGGCTATATCTGACTTCATGGATGAGGAGGGAGGAATCTTGCATCATGTTGATTTTTGGGTTAGATTTAAGATTTCTTATACTCAAAAAAAGTACATACAAATGGTGAAAACATTCCCATTATCCCTGAGTAACATGGTTAAGCAAGAAACTTTTGAGGACGAGATTTAAAATAGATGTAGGGAACTGCGTTTTTTTTTTTTTGTGCAGGTGAAATTGAAGGTTTAGACCATCTTTTCTTTTGGTGTGAGTTTGTACAAAGGTTTTGGCTTGACTTTCAACAATGTGCTTGTTCTAAAGTGTTGCTCTTTGTTTCTCTTACTATCTCTGATGTTAAATATGGCTTTTTTCATAATGGTAAATTAGATTATTTCATTAACAATATTATTTTGTTGGCCAAACAATACATACACAAATGTCATTTATTGAAAGGCTGTCTCTGTAAGATATTTGCTCTGGCTGTATATTCTTTGTATATAAGATAGAATTGCCGTGAAATGTGTTTTTATTTGTTTACTTTTTTCATTTTAGTTTTTTTTGTGTGCTTTGGTTTGTTTGTGTGGGGTTTTTTGTATTGGGGATGTCTTTTGTGTTTTTTGTCGGCTTGTAGTTTATGGTGTTATTATATCTAACGTGTTTATGTTAGAATAAAAGGTTGAACTAGAAAAAAAAAAAAACTTTTACACACACCAGCACACCCTACCTCCCCCCACCAGCCCCCTCCTTGCGGAGCGCTCTTCTCGCGATAGCGCGCCGGAGCCGTTTTGACAGGCAGTCGAGGTTGCAGCAGGCAGAGGGAGACGGTAGAAGGAAGGTAAAGCAGGGAAGGCAGCATCATGGCGGACAGAGACAGCGGCAGTGACCACGGAGGGCCTACCGCAGGCCCTGGCTCGCTGCCGCCGGGTGCGATGGGAGCCATGTCCCGGCTACAGCACGACACCGAGGAGCTCGCCTCCAAGCGGGTCGACATCCAGAACAAGCGATTCTACCTTGACGTCAAGCAGAATGTTAAAGGACGCTTCCTCAAGATAGCCGAGGTCGGCGCTGGAGGAAACAAGAGCCGCCTCACGCTCTCCATGTCGGTGGCCGTGGAGTTCCGTGATTATCTCGGTGACTTTATCGAACATTACGCCCAGCTGGGCCCGAGCAACCCCGACTTGGTGCAGGATGAGCCCCGGCGGGCGCTCAAGAGCGAATTCTTGGTGCGGGAAAATCGGAAATATTACATGGATCTGAAGGAGAACCAGAGGGGGCGGTTCCTGAGGATCCGGCAGACCGTTAATCGGGGGCCCGGACTGGGAAGCTCGCAAGGCCAGACCATCGCTCTGCCGGCACAGGGGCTCATCGAGTTCCGCGACGCTTTGGCCAAACTCATCGACGACTACGGCGTAGACGAGGAGCCGGCCGAGCTCCCGGAGGGCACCTCGCTCACGGTGGACAACAAGCGCTTCTTCTTCGACGTGGGCTCCAACAAGTACGGCGTGTTTATGCGGGTCAGCGAGGTGAAGCCCACCTACCGAAACTCCATCACGGTTCCGTGCAAAGTGTGGTCTAAATTTGGCAACACCTTCTGCAAATACGCGGAGGAGATGCGGAAGATCCAGGAGAGGAGTCGAGAGAAACGGGCCTCGGAACTGCTACCTGAGGGCCCGCACGGCGCAGATGACGGCGACGACGACTGACTGACTGACTCTCACTGACTGACTGACTGACGTACTGACTGACTGACTGACTTACGACGCGAAACAAAAACTGAGAACTCATCGAGGGAATGAGACTTAATAGTGTCAAGTGACTGGAAAGAGAGATCTCCAAGGGAATCACCCCCCACCCACTCCCCCTCCACGCACACACACGAGCTCCAGAGACAAGGCAGCACCTCGGCTGTCTCCTCGCTCATTTGACTGGATGTCACCCACTTTATCACCATGTCACAGTAAGCGCTGCTATCAAGGACTTTTAACTGTAACATTTCAACTGTTTCTTACTTGATTTCAGTGACGATGAACAGTGTTTATATCTCTGTCGAAAGATTTTGCACACATCAAAAGCTATTTAAAAAAAAAATACGAAAGATTTCACCAGAAACGACAACACAGCTCTATTACGTAAAAATAACAGTCTTGTCACAAATGCATATTTGACATCAGCACAAAAAGAGTATTTATCGACTATATCCCTAATGTATAGTTTATTATAAAGGTACGCAGACTGAATATGGAAGCGCTCTACAGGTGTGAGACCTGCAGAATAGCAAAAACCTGTCTGCATGCTTGTAGCCTCATGGTAAGAGCAGAAGTTTGGTGAACTAAGCTCCTCTTTAAATTGACCTACAAATGCACAACTAAAGCATTACTATTATGCTGAGAAAATAAAAATTGCAGCCCTTATGCACTTCAAGGAATGAGATAAGTCGATCTTCGTGCTGTCATAAGGATCCGACCTTCCTGCACCATGTCCATAGAAACTTCAGTGACAAAAGTGCTAACTTAGATGTAATAATTATGATTTTGTGAATCAGCTGTAAAAAGAAAAGTCCTTATTGAGATACCCACGTTTTCTGTGGGATTTTGTTGTTGTTGCTTGTATCCTCCCGAGGGGTGGGGTGGTGGTGGGGGGCTAAATTTGGGTGTGTGCAAAAGGTTAATATTAAGGGAGGGGAAAAGACACGCCTGCGCAGTGCAGGCATCCTCTCTGACATCATTACAACCCGTGCCTTATACACTCCACTCGTTTACTTGTCCTCGCGTGGATGGTCTGTGAATTCTATCAACTTTCATTTAGGAGCGTCGTTACGTAGGCAGATATATTCTCCATACTGACCAGGGCTACCGGATCCACGGGTGCATGGATCAGGGGCTCTGACACCGACGGGAAGGTGTTCTGCTGCAGAGAGTCTGGGGAGGCCTTGCGGGGTGATGAGCGCCCTGGTTGCCAACTGGCCGTGTGGCTTCTCACTCCTCGGAATGCCTCAGTGTTCTTGAGATGTTGTCGGCAGCCTTGCGCAAAGCAGGATGTTAAAAGGTTGGCAGTGAAGGAAACAGAAATCTACAAAGGCTCGACGAAACGATTTGTCTGGGTGGAGTGGTGACAAAAGCTGTTAAAGAACCAGGCGAGGCGTCCTTGCACCTTTTGTCAGTGCAGGGCCGAGGCAGTATATCTCACTATGGTGCTATAGCCCCTCCATTGCTCCTTAGCTCACTTTATGTATATGTCATTGTTCTTCTGATTGCTCTTCATTTCATCCTTCCTATCGCTTTGTCTTGTCCAAAATCGTCTCATGTTTCTCCCTCCCGGACGGAGGCAGAGCAATTTACGAGAGAGGGACATTTCTTGTTAGTGTGCAATATTACATGCATGCCGATCATGGCGTAGTGTCACGTGTATGGACTTTTACAAGATGACAATAATAAATAGGTATATGATCATTTGAAAGCATGGCAATGTGCTGACTTAACAACGTGATGTTTCCCCCCCCCCCACCCTCAGCTACGTAGTTCTTTAAAACTGGGATCAGTGTGTTGGGTTTGCTAGCCCACTACAAACAACTCTCCTTTCCTTTATTCTGCCTCATTCACACACAACGTGGACAGCCTCTCTGCCGTGGCTTGCACTCACTTTGGGGTCCCCCCCAAACCCCCCTCCATACACACACAGACCCCCACCCCACCCCCAGCTGAGGCCTCATATTGCTTTTGGAGTGTTTTGGAGGCCTCTACTGTATTTCCAACAAGGCCTCCTCGCATTAGAATCCAGGAGTGTGCTTGGAGGCTGAGTGTGACCTCTTCCTCACCTGAGACCACGGATGACAAGACATACAAATTCAGATTTGTCCCATGGTTTCGTTTCGTTTCGTTTATTTCGTTTATTTCAAACATGTTTCACTTGAGTTGGACTTTTAGGTCACTAACAAGCTAAAAGTCGAGTGCTTGAAAAGTACTTTAATCATTCTGTAGGAAAACTATTGTCTCTTGGACACTTTGTGAAAAGCCTAAAATCGGGCACTGCACTTTAAAGGCTTAGCACCACCAACAGAATGACAGAATTGTGTCGTGAACAGAAATGTATTCCTCATATTTGCCCATGATGTGGATGAACTAATATTCATCAAACAAACATTTATGGTCTCTAGTCAAGTTGTGTTCCAAAACTGGAAATAGAACAATTTCTGTGAATGTTTGTATGGCCAAATATGAGGAGTCCAAGGCCACTTGTCAATGAAACTCACACTTTCCGTGTTTTTACCAAGGACGAACGTCGGCTTACAGCATCCAAAGCAAGTTTGGATTGACAGTATGGTCTTGGTTGTTGGCTCCTGCAGTTAGCATTATGGTTTTTTTTTTTCCATGCAGCAGTAGTCATCATAGACGCCCCATTAATTGTGTACAATGACAAAAATGTTTCCAAATGTCATGTACAT